>NC_085841.1:330773401-331419401 GCF_035594765.1 Anolis carolinensis | reverse complement strand
TAGCTCCATCCTCTGCCTCTGTTTACGAAACTTTATTGTGCTTGACGGGCTTTGGACTCGCCCGGGAAAGATGGACCGAAGCCCAGGTTGACATTCCGCAGCTTTGCTCTCCAGGCTACTCTTTTAGCCCCCCCACCCCGGCCTGGGAATCAAACGCAGACATGACAACGACAGGCCAAATCCAACTGTGAGTTCGACATTAAAACAAAACAAGAGGAAGTGGGCTGAGGAATAGGCGCTAGTGTTCAACCAGTGAATTCATTTAGAAGATGTGCGGAGCTTCCCAAGTTCTCAGGCTTCTTCTTCCTCCAGAGGAGTAGGGCTGAAGCCAAGCACATTCAATGGAGGGCTGGCCTTGCCATTAAGCAGAGTGAAGCAGATGCTACAGGCAGGAGACTGGGACTCACGTGGAAGGAAAATAGACTGTCGGGAAGAGGTGTTTGTTAGACTACACCTCCCATCAGACTCAGACAGTGTAACAAATGTTCAGGATCAATGGCAGTTGCAATTCAACACTGGGAAGTGAGAAAATGCTCTAGATTAGGAGTTCACCAAGAATCCTCACATGTAGATCAGGATGGATGACTAAGATCTCCTCTCCCATAACGTATTCAGAAGACCTTTGTTAACATCACAACTGCCCCAAAGGTTTGGTCAGAGTGATGGAAAGATCTGAGGACCTGTGTTAGAAGCTCAGTTTACTTTAAGACCCCTTCTACGCTGCCACATAAAATCCACATTGGGTTGTTGTGAATTTTTCCTGTATGGCCATGTTCCAGAAGTATCCTCTCCTGACTTTTCACCCACATCTATGGCAGGTATCCTCAGAGGTTGTGAGGACTGTTGGAAACTAGGCAATTGAGGTTTATATATCTGTAGAATGTCCAGGGTGGGAGAAAGAACTCTTGTCTGCTTGAGTCAAGTGTGAATGTTGCAACTGGCCACCTTGATTAGCATTGAATGGCCTTTCAGCTTCAAAGTCTGACTGATTCTTGCCTGGGGAAATCCTTTGTTGGGAGGTGTTAGCTGGCCTTGATTGTTTCATGTCTGGATTTCCCCTGTTTTCTGAGTGTTGTTCTTTATTTACTTCCTGATTTTAGAGTTTTTTAAAATACTGTACTAGTAACCGGATTTTGTTTATTTCATTGGTTCCCCCTTTCTGTTGAAATTGAAATCCACATGCTTGTGGATTTCAGTGGTTTCTCTGTGTAGTCTGACATGGGGCTTGTTAGAGAGGTCCAGCATTTCTGTGTTCTCAAATAATATGCTCTACTAGGGTTGACTTCTCTGGTTTAGTTAGTCTGCAGTGCCTTTCATGTTCATTAATTTGTGTTAAGACAATGCTGCGTTTGGTGGTTCCAAGGTAGACTTGTCCACAGCTGCACCAATGTAGCATTTGTTGGGTTTTCTTAATGGGTCTGTAGATAGTTTGTAGGTTGTGTTTCTTTATCAGCTTCCCTATGTGGTCAGTGGTTCCCTTGATCTATAGTAAGAACACTTTTCCTCTGTGTGGATCTTTGTCTTTACTCTCCTGGCTTGTTCTTGGCCTTGCAACTCTTCTGATGTCCATGGTGGAGTATCCATTGGCCTGTAAAGCCCAGTTTAGGCGGTTCAGTTCCCCTTGGAGGAGGTGGGATTCTTAGATTCTTTTTGCACCATATGTCAGGGCTTTAATTGTGGTTCTTTTTTGACCTGGGTGATGGTTGGAGTTTTTATGTAGGCACAGTAGAGTCTCACTTATCCAACACTCGCTTATCCAACGTTCTGGATTATCCAACGCATTTTTGTAGTCAATGTTTTCAATACATCGTGATATTTTGGTGCTAAATTCGTAAATACAGTAATTACTACGTAGCATTACTGCATATTGAACTACTTTTTCTGTCAAATTTGTTGTTAAACATGATGTTTTGGTGCTTAATTTGTAAAATCATAACCTAATTTGATGTGTAATAGGCTTTTCCTTAATCCCTCCTTATTATCCAACATATTCGCTTATCCAACGTTCTGCCAGCCCGTTTATGTTGGATAAGTGAGACTCTACTGTATCTATCCGTGTGTGCAGGTTTTCTGTAAACTGTGTGGCCCAATTGTTGACTGTGTTTGCCGATGACCAGGACATCTAGAAATATGCAAATGTTGTGGATGTGAACCATTTTCAATGCCTCCCCCTCTGCAATGTTTAGAATCGGAAGATTGAAAGAAAAGGCTATTAGCGGGAAAGTAGATTTTATTTTAGCGGGGCAATGCTCTCATTCTCCCCATAATAACTACAACCCCGACAAAAACCACAACGCATTTCCTGGCAAGCAGCGATGCACCAAATGTGCATTCCATCTCAGCTCGAACGTTTAACGATCAAGACTCCTTGGGTGGGATGCAGGAGAGAAGGGGAAGGCCCACCTTTTCATTGACCCCCCCCCCCCCCCCACACACACACACCTCAATTTTTCCGCGTCCCAACGCGAAAAACCGTGATTCCACCCCTCATTCCTCTTTCTCTGGAAATCATGTCTTAACTCATCATAACCACCGAGCTCCTTGCTCTGCCCCCTCCCCATCTGTCTCGCGGTCTTCTGTATCGAAGAAGCATTCCTAATGAGGAAGATACCATGCAGTCACAAGACGGGTGGGGATGGGGCTGAAGCAGGTCTCTCAGTGTGCTTTGGAGGCGCCCTGGAAGGGATTCAAGCGCCCATCCCTCCTTCTAGCTTTCCTTCATGCCCTCCATATTGCTCTTATTTATGGGGTTTTTTTTAAAATGATAACAACTGGTGTGTATCTTCTTGTTATTATTATTTTTCCGATCGTAGGGCAGAAGGTGAAATCGCTTTCCTCCAACCCCGCGCTGGCATCTTGTCATTTTGATCAGGTGTGATGGGCTGGGGGTAGGGGAGGGGGGGCAGAAGGGGTGACGGAGAGCGATGGGGAGGGAGGGAAAGAGAGAGAAGAGGGCAAGGGAGGGAGGGGGCGAGCATCTGGTTGGCTGCTGGTAGCCAAGCTGATCGTGCCCACGCTTGGCGGATTCTGCCCCATCACGCGAATGGCGGGTGGCCCACGCTGGGAATAGCCTTGAGGAAGAAAAATTACCAATGATGTTGGTTTAGTCGTGTTGATAGTTTAGGTTCTCGGGAGGGGGAGAGAGCTGCACAGTCTATGAAGGGCTGGGAGGAGGAGGAGTAGCGGGAGGAGAGGAAGGAAGGGAGGGCCAGATGTGGATTGCTTCAAGGCGCACCCCTAGATGTCTCATCATAGAATCACAGACTTGGAGGAGACCCCAAGCCCAACCCCCTGCCAGGCAGGAATACACAATCAATGCACTTCCGACAGATAGCCATCCGCTTAAAGATCTCCAGGGAAGGAGACTCCCATCATATTCCGAGGCAGCCTATTCCACTGCTGAATAATTCTTACTGAAGTCCTTAATATTTACGTGGAAGCCCTGCCATTTGAATCCATTGCTTGGTATCCTAATTTTCAGAGCAGGAGAAAACAAGCCTGCCCCAACCTCAATGTGACTGCCCTGCAACTCTCATTGTCCTCTGGATTCCTAGCCCAATTTGACCCCACTTTAACTGACATGGCTCAATGCGAGAAAATCATAAAATTTCGTTTGGTGAGACGCTAGCACTATTTCTTAGTGAAATTAAAGTCCTTCTAAAACTACCACTCCCCGATCTCATAGCATTGAGCCATGCCCGTTGCTATGATACTGCACTGCAAGCATTCTACAATGTAGATCAGGCATGGGCAAATATGGGCCCTCCAGGTGTTTTGGACTTCCCTCAGCCACAGGCGGCTGAGGGAGGAAAGGAAAGGGCCTGAGGCTGTGAAGAATTGTGGGAATTGAAGTCCAAAACACCTGGAGGGCGCAAGTTTGCTCATGCTTGATGTAGATGTACCCATGGACAAAGAGAAGAGAAAGACACAGGAGCCTTTTTTAAAAAAGCTCCCCACTTTAAGTGCTATGGCCCAATGCTATGGAACCATGGGGGTTGGAGTGTTTCAAGGTCTTTAGCCTTCACTACCAATGAGTGCTGATGCCACACCAGACTAGGACTCCCATGATTTCATAACGTTGAGTAAGGAGAGTTAATGTAGTATCAAATGGCATTTATTTTACTGTGTAGATATATTAGACATCCAAAGAGAAGGTAAGGTTATGAAGGGGATGCAAATGCAGGAATTGCAAGTGTTGGTGACTTTACTGTCTCCAATGCTGGATATTTGGGGGACCAAAAGGAAAGCTCGCTGTGGATTCATAATTCTAATGGCAGTGGGAGCAATGCCCATTTAAATTCTCAGGAGGGTTTAAATAAACACACACACATCCCATACCAAATACCATACCATATAAATCCTAGAAGCTGACAACTGTTGCCTGGGCAGCAGTGCCACGCTAGAATGGCACAAGGAGGCTCGCAGCTGGTTTGAGGGCATACAGAGGGCAGAGGCAATTCCAGTTCCTTTGACCTTACAAAGCAGGCCTGACCCATGAGGGATAATTCCCTATTCCCTTCCCTTCCCCTTTGGCCAAGGGAATAGTGGTGATGGAATTGTTTTTCCTTTGTGGCCTCCTGGCATTGTGGCAGCAGTGCCTCCTTCTAGGGTGCTTGCCAGCGGGTCTTTAGAAAGGGTTCCAAGACAATCCCTGGTAATCTCAGTTATCTAATGAGGAGCCTCAGCCTAGTAAGTAATTCAGTGGCTGGGTAGAGGCTCTTTGTACATGTCTCATTACTGTTATAATTCCCAGTTTCCCATTCTATCAAATCTAACTGGCTGGCGTTTTGGAACATCAATGATTCAGATTTTATCCAAGAATCTAAGCATGTATTCATGTTTATGTAGGTCACACCATTGCTCAGTATACGACCTAAGGCCCTATTTTGAAATATAGTTAGGTATCAGGTGTTTTTGATTAACAATGGTCCTTAGTATAATCATTGAGGGGTTTTTTTGGTAAGATTTTCTACAGTGGGGGTGCCTTTGCCTTCCTCTGAGGCTGAGAGAGTGTGACTTGCTCACAGTCATCCAGTGGGTTTCCATAGTGAATAAGGATTGAACCCTGGTCTCCAGAATAGTTGAATGTTCAAGTGCATTGTGTAGGTGGTTCTCAGACCGAAATGTCCTTGAAAAAAGAAAGGTCTGCACATTTTCCCGGAATGACACTAATGTTGAAAATGGTGAGTGAGTGAGAAGAACCAACAGGCTCTTTTCAAGTACAAGGAAATGTGACCCAGTCATGCTGAAACATGGTTCTGGTTCTCTTCATGGTGACTGAATAGATACTCACCCCCCCAAAAAAAACCCCAACAAAAAACCTTCTGTCTTCATCTGCAACAACAGCAGAGAACCTCCTGGTGTCTTAAAGGCAAACATGTTGGGTAGAAGGTTTTGTGGACCACTGTGAGCTTTCCTGCACAAAAGTTTGTACCATACAACTGCTTACAATGGTTTCATTTGGCTATTGGCTACATACTATGCCACCCTGGGGTTTCTAGTTTGAGGAATCATTCAAGTTTCCTAAATGCATTGCTCAAAACTGCAAATCCCAAGATACAGCCATGGCAGCATCCACAAACAAAACAAAACAAAAACCACCCTTGTGATAGAGTACACTTTATGGTCACCATAGATCAGAAACGGTTTGAAGGCACACAACAACAGGCCAAAAATGTAATGTGTCAATGTTCTGACTTATCTTGGGCTAAGAAGCCTTCTTGCACATGATGGATTAGAAGATATCACTTTGTGGTATTTTTTACAATGGTTATGTGTTTTAATTATTCTGTAAACCGCCTCAAGCAATGAGGAGAGGCAGGTAAGAAATAACTATTATTAATTATTAATTATTATTATTATTATTATTATTATTATTATTATTATTATTATTATTATTATTAAACAGAAGATGTGATGGTGGCTGGCTACTGGTAGCCTGAGGGATCTAAAAGACTGGCACAAAAGAGAGGCCCTCTCTGGGGAAAGCAAAGATGGAAGAAGCCTGTAGATCGAAGAGCTACAACAAAAGTCAAATGAGGGCATGGGCACTGGGGTGTGTCTCTAAAATAGATGCGATTAAAGCATGGTTCCTTTCCAGCTCTTCCAAGAAGGATCAATAGGAAGATAGACACATGCTGGAGTTCAAAGGAAGGGAGACTGAAATACAGCCAGAGAACACATGATCACAATCCAGGCAAAATTGATTTTAGAGGAGGCACCAGAGTGGAAACCAGTTTGCTCTGATTTCACTGCCTGCACTCAGCTGGCCAGTATCCAATTTGCTTTGCATTTAACTGGGTTGAGTGAAGGCAAACACCTTCTTATTTAAATAGACCTCCAACTTTAACTGTCATAACATGACATGCATTTATGTTGGTTTTTAAAAGTTATTGTCTTAAAAGGGGTTTTCCAATTGGACTGATCTATATTTATAAAAATGTTCTGACCGTTTCCCCCTTAACTTAAACAACAAAACTACTGGAGCAAACAACACCAAATTTGGCAACAAAAGACATAGTCATCCAGTTTCAGGCCACTGCCTCCTCTGCATAGGCGTGAGATGGCCGCCATTTCCTAATGTTGCATCAGCCTCGGAGTGCCTTTTTTTTCCTTTGGGGGCAACCAATGGAGCTGGCTTAGCAGGGGTGTGGTATGCTACCTGTATGTCGCCCCAGTTATTAATCTGGCTGCCGCCCGTTGTACCAATTGGAGCTTCCGGGCCATCTTCAAAGGCAACCCCATGTAGAGAGCATTGCAGTAATCCAAACAGGATGTAACCAGAGCGTGGACCACTGTAGCCAAGTCAGACTTCCCAAGGTATGGGTGCAGCTGGCGCACAAGTCTTAGTTGTGTGAATGCTCCCCTGGACACTGCTGAGACCTGGGGCTCCAGACTCAGTGATGAGTCCAGGAGAACACCCAGACTGCGAACCTGTGTCTTCAGGGGGAGTGTGACCCCGTCCAACATAGGCTGTAACCCTATACCCTGTTTGGCCCTACAACTGAACAGGAGGACCTCTGTCTTGTCTGGATTGAGTTTCAATTTATTTGCCCTCATCCAGTCTGACACAGCAGCCAAGCACTGGTTCAGGACCTGAACAGCCTCCTTGGCAATGGCGCTGCTGCTTCCCAATGGGGAGCATGGGCAGAGACCTCCCTGCCCAGCGGCGCTTTCAACATAATTAGGATATCAAACATAATCTATATATATAAAAGAGTGATGGCATCAGGGCAGCGGACAAAACAACAAAACTACAGGCCCCCCAACCTCGAAATTTGACAACACAACCCATCATCCACGCCTCTAGGTTGATACAACAAAAAGAAAAGAAAAATAAAGCCCTAATTAGAGGGAGAGGAATAATTGTTTTTATCCAATTGCTGCCAGTTAGAGGGCAAAGCTCCGCCCACTTGGTCTCCTAGCAACGCACTCAGCCCAGGAGACAGGCACAAGAGTTTGGAGAGACCCCTAAGGGCCAACCAACCCAACCCTTTCTACTATGCAGCAGGACACAATCCAAGCATTCCCAACACATGGACAACGTATAAATACTATACAATACTACACAGGGACATAGACCCCCTCTACCCTCACCACTTTCACAGTACACAAACAACCAAATGCATACTAAACATAAAGACAACCATACAACAGACATTCAATACCACCACTATCTCAACAAGTTCTCACCAACACCACCAGACAACGCCACAGCAACGCGTGGCCGGGCATAGCTAGTAATATATATTTAAAAATTATGGTATAATAATACAGGACAATATAAACTCGAATAACAGGACAGTAAAAAAAAACAGCAACACTCTGAAAACAGGGAAATTCCAGAAAGAAAACAAACACAGCCAGCTAACATCTCCCAATAAAGGAATCACCCAGGGAGGAATCATCCAGGATTTGAAACTACAAGGCCACTAAAGACGAATCAAGGTGACTAATTACAGCATTCACTCTTCCCTCCAACAGACAAGAGATAATCCTCCCATGCTAGATATTATTCCACAGGTATATAAACCACATTTACCTGCCTGTTTCTTACCTAGGTAAATCCACTGACAATGAAAAAAACCTGGCTCCCACCATAAAACATATTTAAAACCAGAACAGTAAATACAGAACTACAATCCGATAATAGGGGAATTCCAGACAAGAAACAATCAGCCAGCTAACACCACCCAACAAAGGATTCCCCCAGTGAAGAATCTGCCAGGCTTTTAGGCTACAAGGCCATTAAATCCTACTCAACCTGACCAATTGACTATGCCACAACACACCAACACATCCAAGGTATGACCACCAATTTAAAAAAACAAACATAAATACACAGGAATGAATAGCCTTGCACCTTCAAAGCCTGCCTACTTCTCATTACTTTATTTTCCATGCCACAGCAATGCGTGGCCGGGCAAAGCTAGTGGTTTAATAAAAACAAAACAAAACCAGAATTGTAAGTACTCCATATTATTTTAGCTGTTCTGTTTTACCTTATATTGTAAGGATACAAGTAAAGTTAATGAACTACAGCAGACATTTCTCCACAGCACTCCTAATCTCACAATTATGCTCTTGACCCATTTAGATGGGGCTTTTCAATGAAAGACTTCAATTTAAGCATCCCATTGGCCAGACTCTTACTCTTGAGAACTGAGGCAGGATTTCTGCAGATCATAAGACTGAACCCACAGGAGTAGGCAGGGCAAAGGCCTTCAGATGGCCTTACGCTGTTTTCTCAAGCAGTCCTAAATACCCTCAAAGGGTAGTTAGGATGTCTCCACTCTTTTACAGAGGGATGGCCTGAGCTTAATAACATTATCTGCTCTAAGATACAGCTTCCCAAGCTTTCTGGTGAGCATTTTCTCCCCAACATGCAAATCACAAGTAAACATACTGTATTTACTCTAATCTAACGCTCACATTTCTTGGCTAAATTGCCTTGCCTAAACTAGAATGCGCATTACACTCGAGTAAATATAGTATTTGTGCCTGTTGGTTGCAATCTCTTTCTTTCTTGGAAACTCTTCAGGGACTGACAGTCAATGACTTGTGGATAATTGCCAGACCATGGACCACCACTCTGACTAGGATGGCTCTGAAAGATTCCTTGCTAGGACATGATTGGCCTGGGGATCCCAGCTTTGGGACTGACCCACTCAAGGGAAGGATCAGGTCTTTAAAAGGGAAGCTAGGGAGGAAGACATCAGCCTAGCAAGCTTAAAGGAAACCCTATTGAGTAGAGCCCAAGGCCTCAGGAATTGTTCAGTTAAATCAGTGGTTCCCAACCTGTGGGTCCCCAGATGTTTTGGCCTTCAACTCCCAGAAACCCTAATAGCTGGTAAACTAGCTGGGATTTCTGGGAGTTGTTGGCCAAAATACCTGGGGACCCACAGGTGAGAACCACTGAGCTAAGTGTTAGACCACATTCTGGAGAGCAATGTTCAAATTGTTGCTCCACAATGGAAACCCTTTAAATTTTAGTAAGTTATAGGCCCCTTCCACACAGCTTAATAAAATCCCACATTTTCTGCTTTGAATTTGGATGTGGAACAGTGTGGACTCAGATAACCCAGTTCAAAGCAGATATTGTGGGATTTTCTGCCTTGATATTCTGGATGATATGGCTGTGTGGAAGGGCCCTTAGTTTCAGAGGAAGGCAATGGTAAAATACCTCTGAACCAATCATGATGAGAAATGTCTGCTATAGGTCAAGCCTAGAGTTGCCATAAAATGGAAACAATCTGAAGACACTCAATGAAATCTAGCTGAGAAATGATGGAAGTTTTACTGACAGTATCTGGAGAGCCACAGTTACCTGTGCCTGATGTAAACCCAGAAGATTATAGGAACTGTAATAGGAACTACAAATGCTAATTGTTGGAAGTGTTGTGACTATAAAGGGATTAGTTTGCACATATAGATAGAACACACAAAGATAAACCAGTTCTGGCTTCTTGCAGCTAACATAATTTCAGATATCGTTAAACAAGAAATCACATTTTTTCAGCCCTTTCCCTACTTTCTGTATTCTTGGAGAACAAAAAGAATGAATCATAAGAAATTACTTTCCCCCCTAAATACTCCTAGCCTGGAAATTGATCCAAACTGAAAAACAAGTGACATCTTGATAGAGAATTGGTAGCAGCAGGTCTGAAACATCTGGTTGATGGAGTAGCTATGATATTTTGTCTCAAAAAAGGACACATAAATGCAACATCTTTTACTGAAAGATGGCTTCCCTTTATTGACTAGGTCAACAAGAAACACATAACAGCTGAAACCACCAGCTCAACATTTCTGAATCACAGGTCTGCTGGATAACGGATTATCTTGACAAGCAGTAATATACCTACCTTTACTTCCTTCTCTCCTTGGCAAAGTTGATTTGCTTTTTAATGTATGAGCTTTAATATTGTAGGTTGATGACTGTCTTTTTCACATCAATCTATATTTTGTCACATTGTAAACTTAATATTTTTTTTAAGAAAAGGAAGTAATTCCTTTTGAAGAGGCCCCAAGGCAAACTGGATGGAGTAGCACTGATAACAGGTAATTTGTGTGTGTGTGAAATCTATAATCTTCCATGGGATACTCAGCCTGAAAACAGAATGGTGCTACATTTCTGTTAAGTTTTTTTTCCCGTGTCAGGAGCAACCGGAGTTGCTTCTGGAGTGAGTTTCTGTTAAATTGTAGCCCCATATTGGCTTCACACACTTAAGAAAGGCACCAGCACTCTTAGGCATAGGCCAAAAACCTTACAAACTACATAGCACTCAGGCAGTTAAAGCGGTATCAATCTGCATTAAATCTATAAGAGATCTGGGTTGCTGTGAGTTTTCCGGGCTGTATGACCATGTTCCAGAAGCATTCTTTCCTGACGTTTCGCCACATCTATGGCAGGCATCCTCAGAGGTTGTGAGGTCTGTTGGAAACTAGGCAAGGGAGATTTATATATCTGTGGGAGAAAGAACTCTTGCCTGTTGTAGGCAAGTGTGAATGATGTAATTGATCACCTAGATTAGCAATGAAAAGTCTTGCAGCTTCAAGGCCTGACTAATTCCTGCCTGGGGGAATCGTTTGTTGGGAGGTGTTAGCTGGCCCTGAGTGTTTCTTGTCTGGAATTCCTGTCTTCTGAGTGTTGTTCTTTATTTACTGTCCTGATTTTAGAGTTTTTAAAATACCGGTAGCCAGATTTTGTTCATTTTCACGGTTTCCTCCTTTCTGTTGAAATTGTCCACATGCTTGTGGATTTCAGTGGCTTCTGGGTGTAGTCTCACATGGTGGTTGTTAGAATGGTCCAGCATTTCTGTGTTCTCCAAACATATGCTGTGTCCAGGTTGGTTCATCAAATGCTCTGCTATGGCTGACTTCTCTGGTTGAATTAGTCTGCAGTGCCTTTCATGTTCCTTGTCTGGTCGATGCTGTGTTTAGTGGTTTAGTAGTGTAGTCCACAGTTGCATGGTATACATTAGACCCCAGCAGAGGTGAGAGGGGATCCCTCTTGTCCTTTGCTGAAGGTAGCATTTGTTGGATTTTCTTAGTGGGTCTGTAAATAGTTTGTAGGGTGTGTTTCTTCATCAGCTTCCTTATACGGTCAGTAGATCCCTTGATGTCTAGTAAGAACACTTTTCCTCTGGGTGGATCTTTGTCTTGTTCTTTATGATTTGCCATCCATTTTGCAGCAGGAAAGGGGGGTGGGGGCATGCAATCGTCAGAGATCCAAAGGCGGCTTTTAGAAAGCGAAAGGGAGGGAAATGAAAACCATATCTCCCCCCTCTGCTCCCCCCCCCCCCGACCTTGCCCCGGCCTTGCTGCCTGGGTTCGGCTTTGGGGAACCTGCCATGGCGGAGACGCAGCCACGCGGGAGGGGAAGAAAAAGGGAGGGAGGGAGAGATCTCATGTTTGATTTTCCAAACATAGCATTCGGTGTGAGAGAGGGAGGGGAGCCTCCCTCGCCTCCAAGCAGCCACTCGCTCGGCTTCAGCTGTTGTACACACCCGAAGAAGGCGGGGGCGAGGGGAGAGGAGACGTAGGAAACGGGCAGGCTGCCGCGCATGCGCAACCCCGGCGCAACAAGTGTCCTCAGACACAAGAGAGGAAGTGGCTGCCAGCGGGGGAGGAGAGGGAGGGGTCGGGGGGGGGGAGGAGGCGGTGAGGGAGCAAAGCAGAAGCTGGTCGGCCAGTCAGTCAGTGCTCAAAAGGGGAACCGCAAACGCTACGAGGAAGGGGAGGAGGGAGGGAGAGAGAGAGGCGGCGTGACGTAGCGGGCATCCGAGCGGAGGGCGCGAGGAGAAGGAGGGGGAGGGGCCGAACCGCGTGCGCGCGCTCAAGAGAGAGAGAGAGAGGGCGAAAGAGAGCGAGGCGCAGAGAGTGACGCTCCGGCTTCCCCCGATCCGAATTCCGAGGATGTGAGCCGAGGAGCCTCATCAGCTGCAACAACAGCAGGAGGAGGAAGAAGAAGAAGAAGAAGCGGAAGTGGCGGTTGAGACAAGATGCCGCCCTGAGGCGCCCTTGTGTTGTTGCCAAGCAGCCGCGGCGTGGGTGCCTTGCCTTTCCTTTCCCCCTCAGCCCCGAACACACTCTCTCTCTCCGAGGAAGAGGAAGCCGAAGCGGCGGCTGAAGGGAAGGCAAGGGAAGCGAGGCAAGGAGGGCAGTCCCGGGAAGGCGACGCGTCCTCCTCCCGGCCCTCCCGCTCCTCCTCCGCCATGTCTTCGGCGCCGGTCTCGTCCTCGCGGCGCCAGTCGTGCTACCTGTGCGACCTCCCTCGGATGCCGTGGGCCATGATCTGGGACTTCACGGAGCCCGTCTGCCGCGGCTGCGTCAACTACGAGGGCGCCGACCGCATCGAGTTCGTCATCGAGACGGCGCGGCAGCTCAAGCGGGCCCACGGCTGCTTCCAGGACGGGCGCTCCCCTCCCGTCGCCGCCGGCGTCAAAGCCCTGCCGCTCTCCGCCAAGGAAGCCGCGGCGGTGGCGGCGGCCGTGCAGCAACAGCAGCAGCTTAACCATGTGGACGCCGCCGCCGCCGTCTCGAAAGCGCCTTCGGGCTTGGAGCGCTACGGGCTGAGCGAGCCTCCGCGAGGGCGTTTCGAGTACCCGCCGCCGCCCCCTCCCCCTCCGCACGCGGCGCGGCTCCCCAACGGCCTGGGCGGCCCCAATGGCTTCCCTAAAGCCCCCGACGACGGGCCCCCGGAGCTGAACCGCCAGAGCCCCAACTCCTCCTCGTCGTCCTCGTCCGCGTCCTCCTCCCGGCGGGGGACGCACTTGGTGAGCGGCCTGCCTCAAGGAAGCGGCGGGGGCGGCGGCGGGGCCCAGCTCAACGTGCCGCCCAACTTGCTCCCGCAGACGCTGCTCAACGGCCCGGCGGGCTCCGGCGTGGCGCTGCCTCCCCCGCGCGGGCCCGCCACTTCGTCCTCGTCTTCCTCCACCTCTTCCTCCTCCTCCTCGTCGTCGGGGGATCCCTGCGGGAAGCGGCCCGGCTCGGTGTCGTCGTCCAGCGGCGGCGTGGGCGCGGAGGCGGAGCGGGAGCTGAAGGAGAAGCAGCGCAACGCGGAGGCGCTGTCCGAGCTGGGCGAGAGCCTTCGAAGCCGGGCGGAGGAGTGGTCGGGGAAGCCCAAGCTGGTGCGGGAGACGCTGCTGACGCTGTCGGGCTGCACGCCCTACGAGGTGCGCTTCAAGAAGGACCACGCGCTGCTGGGCCGCGTCTTCGCCTTCGACGCCGTGGCCAAGCCCGGCCTGGACTACGAGCTCAAGCTCTTCGTGGAGTACCCGGCGGGCTCCGGAAGCGTCTTCGCCAGCGCCTCCGGCGTGGCCAAGCAGATGTACCAGGACTGCATGAAGGACTTCGGGCGAGGCCTCTCCTCCGGCTTCAAGTACCTCGAGTACGAGAAGAAGCACGGCTCGGGCGACTGGCGCCTCCTGGGGGACCTGCTTCCCGAGTCGGTGCGCTTCTTCAAGGAGCCCGTGGGCGCAGACATGCTCCCGCAGTCCTTCCTCGACGCCACCTTCCCCATCCTGCCCTCCGCCTTGGTGGGCATCCAGAGGGGCGGCGGGGCGCCCTCCAGCCGCGGGCCCGGGGGCTCGGGAGGAGGGGGCGGCGCGGGGGGCGGCCTGCGGAAGAGGAAGGCCTCCCCGGAGCCCTCCGACTCGGCCTCGGAAAGCGGCGGGCTCAAGCTGAGCGAGGAGCAGCAGCGGCAGCAGTGGATGGCGAGCCAGAGCGAGGCCCTGAAGCTCACCATGGCAACGGGGGGCTTCCCGCCCCCTCCCCCGCCGCCGCCTCACTCCCTCCGGACCACCCCGCCGGAGTCGGCCCCGCAGAACGGGCAGTCGCCCATGGCGGCGCTCATGTCCGTGGCGGACACGCTCGGCAACGCGCACTCGCCCAAGGACGGCAGCTCGGTCCACTCCACGACTTCCTCCTCTTCCTCGTCGTCGTCCTCCTCGTCGTCCTCGTCCACGCGCAGGAACAGCAGCAGCCCGGTTTCACCTGCCTCCGCGCCGGGCCCGCGCCGCCTGGCCTCCCGCAACGGGGAGCTGAGCCTGGCCCCGTCCTCGGCGCCCCCTCCCCCGCCGCCCCCTCCGCCGCCCCCGCCCCCAGGCCTGGACCCCAACCACCCTCCCAACATCCCCGACTCGCCCATGGCCAACAGCGGACCCCTGTGCTGCACCATTTGCCACGAACGCTTGGAGGACACGCACTTCGTGCAGTGCCCCTCGGTGCCCGGGCACAAGTTCTGCTTCCCCTGCTCGAGGGAGAGCATCAAGGCCCAGGGCGCCACCGGAGAGGTCTACTGCCCCAGCGGGGAGAAGTGCCCCCTGGTGGGCTCCAACGTGCCTTGGGCCTTCATGCAGGGCGAGATCGCCACCATCCTCGCCGGAGACGTCAAAGTCAAAAAGGAGAGGGACCCCTGAGGCGCCCGCCCCCCCAGACCCGCCCCCTCCCCTCCCCCCGAAGATGTATTATTGTGAATAATAATATCCGAGACTCAAAAAGACAGGCGCCGACGTTTCTGCAAACAGTTTTAGGCTTATGTATAGACCTTCCTTTTCGTCGTACGTTTCTATATTTTGAAACAAAGGTATGTATGTACCCTTTCTTGGTTTGAAGGATAGAGCTGTTGTTGAAGGCTTCTATGGCCAGAATCACTGGGTTACTGCGAGTTTTCCCTGGTGTATGGCTATATATCAGAAGCATTCTGTCCTGACGTTTTGCCCACATCTATGGCCGGCATCCTCAGAGATTGTATCTGTGGAAGGTCCAGGGTGGGAGAAGGAACTCTTATCTGTTGGAGGCAAATATGAATGTTGTAATTAATCACAGCAGATTCAAGGCCTGACTAATTCTTGCCAGGGGCAATCCATTCTTGGGAGGTGTTAGTTGGCCCTGATTGTTTAATGCCTGGAATTCCCATGTTTTCAGAGTGTTCTTTATTTACTGCCTCCAACAGACAAGAGTTCTTTCTCCTACCCTGAACCATTCAGTTATATAAACCCCGTTTGCCTAGCTTTCAACAGACCTCACAACCTCTGAGGATGCCTGCCATAGATGTGGGCGAAAATGTCAGGAAAGAATGTTTCTGGAACATGGCCATACAGCTTGGAAAACTCACAGCAACCCAGTGATTCCGGCCATGAAAGCCTTCGACAACACAGCTGTTGTTTTCTTTTCCCCTTCCTTCCCTCATTATTGTTTTTTTAACCCTCTTCTTTTTGTTAAAAAGGAATATAATATTTGGTTACCACCTCAATACATGTTTCTCATTTTTGGGCAGTGTGTTGGCTAGGTACATGGTGAAAATAGCCCTTAGCGATTCCCTGCTGCTGGTGTGTATTTTTGTAAATGTATGCACTTCTCTAAAAAGTAAAAAAAATAAGAAAAATGTTTTAAAAATCTTGAAAAAACAAAACAAAAACAACTCCCTTTTCTTTTTGCCAAGGCCAGTGTTGATGCCTAAGACGATTTGCTACAAAAAGGATGGCAACTGACATTTTTACAAGCCCAGAGTATTTGTCTTTCGATTTTAATTTTCCTTTTTTAAAAAAATAAATAAAATCTTTTTGTTTTTTTGCAAACTGGTGGGGTGATAATAGGGTGCGTTTTTTGTTGCGACTCTGTAAGGAAAAAAATGTTTCAGTTTCTTCCTATTGATCTGAACATTTTTAATCTTTATGTGTTTTTTGTTTTTGCTTTATTGATGCACGGAAGCTTTTGAACACTAGAGCAACATTGCTGTACATGGAAAAACATGCTCTGTTTGTCCTTTATACATTTCTGTAGTTAACAGAACACTGTAATGTGCCTTGGAGCTTAGTACATTGTAATAAATTCAATTGATATTAATAGTTCCTGAGTAAGTTTTTCTTTGCCCAGTGCTTGGACAACAGAGAACTAAATATCTACCCCCCTTTTTAAAACGGCTCTAAATTGTGCCACAAATCTGCATCCTCTAATTGTGCCATTTGTACACACAAAAGCAGAGAAGGGCATTATGATGCTGCCTAATCTATCTAGACATTGGCATGGTGCCTGCTTACATTTCACCTTTTAAATATTGCAGGAAGAGTTGCTGACTAAGCATTTTTTCCTGCCGCTCTTCCTGCCTTTCATTTCCCATTATACTCCCCAGCTGCAGGACGATCCTCTTACACAAGAGGTATAAAAGATAGAGGAAAATTGAATCCTAATTTCTTTATTCCTGGGTATCTTTGTTCTGAAACAATTATCACTGAAGTGCATGAGACTAAGGCAGGATCTACACTGGCAAATAATGCAGTTTGAACAGTTCAGTGCAGTTCAAACTGTATTGTATGTGTCTACAATGCACACTGACTATATAATGCAGTTCAAACTGCATTATTTGCCAGTACAGATTTAGCTATACTTCCAAGATAGTGTGAATTGGGTTTCAGCTGAAGGCTGCAGTCCTGGTTTGCTGATTTAGGATTACATTTCACTAAACGCAATGAAGTTTACTTCTAAGTAGATGAGGACACGTTAACATGGCAGGTCTGTTTTGAGCCTTTTTCACAGAAGTAATCCATTGGAAATAAATCCCATTCAATTTAGGTTGGTTCTGTAATGTAGAATTCATTCACCTTGGTAGCACTTTCAATTACCATGGCTCAATGCTGTAGCCATAGTTTGGTGAGGCACCAACACTGTAACAGAGAAGGCTAAATATATTGCTAAACATATTGCAAGACTACAACACCCAGAATTCCATAACACTGCGCCATTACAGTTAAAGTCATTCTACAATTCTGACTTCCATGTGAGTAAACCTGCATACAGATTAGGCTGCCTGGGCACTGGAGGCACCCTTTGCTACTACACAAACAGACTTTACTATGGGACTGATTGGTAACATGCCAAATTAATGTCGCAGGCATTTTAGCTGGATATAACTTGACAGCTTAAAAAGGCGTATGAGAGTTGTTTTCTCCCTCCCGCACTGCCTTGGCTGGAAAACGTTTCTAAACCACCATAAATGAAACTGCATTCCTTCTGACAACATTTATTAAGTTTGTGAAGGTGACATTTGCATTTTCATGAGACTGATGGGGGGAGTGTCTGTTAAGGGGATCAGATTGACAAGTGGAGTAAATACACAGGGCCCTCCAAACTGGCTAGAGAATTCAAACAAACCCAGTCTGAACTTTGCCTTTTTTTGAGTGAGGAAAACTGGAGTAAAGGTAGTCAACAAACCTCACGTTGTTGATGTTTCAGTGTTTTGCAGCATGAATGAGGAGGTAGATCCTAAGTCAACTGTGCCATAGGTTACCAGCAGCAGCCAGGAACATTAACATTTTGGGCCCATTGAAAAACAGAGGTGAAAAGGCACTTTAAGAAAAACAGCCCTTTTGGCCTTTTGATTTTTGTTACTCTTTGTGCAACTACAGTTTTTGTTTCTCTTCCTGTCAGTATTGATAAATGTGAAGCTCTGCAGTTTAAGGCTATAAATGGGTACCTGGATTTTCAGAGCTAAGCTGCTTTATAGTAAGGTTTTTGTGCTTGTTTTGAAACTCCTCCATTATGTTGTCTTATAAAAATGATGACAATCTTTTTTATATATTTACACCTTCTGCCAAAAGGATGATATTAATGCGTATGAATCTCATAACCCATTGAAGTCTTTCCAGATTGGAATAAATGTTCAAAATAAGATTCCTAAGTTTTCCTTTGTTTATTTAAAAAAAAGAAGCTTTTTTCACGAGCAAACAAGTCTATGGATGGAAATTTATTTCCTTAACCCATACCCAATGAATAGTAGCTCCACACAAAACATACTTACTGAGCACTGAATCCCACTGAATGCATGTAACCTAACTACCACATAAACACGTGTAACATTGAGCTGTGGATTTTTTTAAAAAAACAAAAGGAATTATATAAATATGACAACATGCATGTCACTAGAAGGCATCAGCGTGTCACTAGAAGGAGTGTCTGTTTTCCTCCCAACCTCCCATGGATTTATGTACTTAAAAGGACCTGTATTGCTTAAATGAAAAACCAAGGAATACTAGGGTAGAACTGGCAAAACCGCTTTTGAGTATTCCTTGCTTAAGAAAACCCTATGAAATACATGGAATGGACAGGAAACTTGAAGACATATAAACATACATTCAAATGCCCACCAGAGACCTTTGTCCAGTGCGCAAATTCCCCCCTCCTTAAACCATTTTGTGGCTACTCCAGTTTGCCTGCATTCCTTCCTCTTAGTTTGACATCTGTTGACAAGGAAACTATCAAGAGACAGTGGGCATGTGTGAAAAACAAGCTTGCAGTGAATCCTAATATTGTAGTTAATTAAAGTTAACCATAGCTAGAAGGCATTTGTTTTGTGGAGGTTTCCTGTAGCCATGTGACCTTTCCTTTTACTCTGACCCATTAAGCTGCTAGTCTGGGTATAGGAGCCGGCTTGCTTTGATCCTGCTGCAGTAGCTTTTTAAAAGACATCTACATCTGACAAGCCATAATCTCTCTTTTCTCTCTCTCTCTCTCTCTCTCTCTCTCTCTCTCTCTCTCTCTCTCTCTCTCTGTGTGTGTGTGTGTGTGTGTGTGTGTGTGGAGAAGTATGGGTGTTGTCAAGTCCTGGGATTCCTTTTATTTCCTTTTTAAAGGTTTACATTTTCATTCTTTTTATGTGGGGTGGGGAATGACAACCATTTAAAAAGTAGGCTCTGCCTTTCTACCTGTATTCTAAAGCAAGCTAATAATGTTTTATTTTGCCCAGAAGCAAGGTAGAAGGTGCATGTCAGGGCAATATTTTAAAAGGGGGCAGAAATTCCTTAGCTGAGAGGTCCCTGGAAAAACACACAGAGAGATCTGCAGTAAAGAGGGATGGGCTAATTTTAGGGGGGAGAGATATGTGATGGATTACGGGAGGTGTGGTCTTAACAATTCTGGCTAAGGCAAAATGTGAAACAAAGCACTGTCATGCATGGAAATACCATACTAGGGCTGTTCAAATCCCATAAACCTGGAATAGCCACAGCTTTGTTTGGAAATTCCAGGCTCTTTAAATGGAGAAGGCTGCCTGATGCAGAGGCTGTTGTACGACCATAATATGTTTGTATTGTACACACAAGCAGCCTTCTCCCTCCCTGCCGAAGTGACACATCCGGTTGCTTTGCATCTGGGACTGGAGTGTCACTGTTCTGCTGAATTCGACAAAAGTTAAATGTAGAAAACAGCACAGCTTCCCCCTTGGGGTTTCCAGCTCTCCAATTACAGCATGTAACCTCTATCAAATTACACAGCTCCTAGACTATATATGAGTAGGCCAGTGATTACCAACAAGACAGAGTCTGAAAAATTACTTCTCTCAATAGCACCTCCCCCCCCCCCCCAATAAGGACATTGTAGCTTTAAAGCAGTGGTTCCCAATCTTTTTTTTTTTTTGACCAGGGATCACTTGACCATGGACCACTCTCCAACATTAGTACCAAAAGGGTTGCAAATCTGTTTTTGGTCAACTTTAGATTCGGTTTGATTATTTAGGGTGCTGATTCAGAAAATTGCATTGGATAGACCACATCAGCTCTAGTTTCTGATACAGAACATATGCCATCTAGTAGTCACCATCTGCTTGCCCACAGAAAACCATATTTAATAATCTAGATCTGATGTGGTCTATCCAATGCAATTTTCTGAATCAGCACCTCAAATAACCCCTGGAACATGCCTAAAAATGAAGACATCAAGAGAAAAAAAATTTTTTTTGGTTGGCTGTGTTATATTATTCGTAGTAGTAAGGGTGAGGCCGCAGACCATATTTTAGTTCTTGTGGACCACAGGTTGGGAACGACTGCTTTAAAGTGTAAGCCTTCTGGATTCTACTTTTCAAATAAAGCTTCTGACATATCAAAGTAGAGTGAAAGACCGTAACACTGGATGGAGGCAGTATGATGTAGGGTTGCCAGGGGTAATGCAGAACAGAAAAGGGTGTCCACACAACCAAGCTACACCTTGGTGAAATCCTATAATATACAGACTGAAAGATTTTGCAGCCTTGATAATAATAACAATAATAATCTTTATTTATAACCCACCCTATAAAACACAATGGCAAACATTTAATGCCAGTGAAACATACAACAAACGCAAAAACAGCTTTATTTATTTATCCTATTTGTACCCCACCTTTCTCTATCCCGAAGGGGACTCAAGGCAGCTTACATGTGGCAATTATTCAATGCTTTAACACATACAAATTTAAGCTTAAAATAAATTGAATTAAAATTAATACATATTAACATTTAAAAACATTACATTCAATATTAAAATCACGCCATCCAAAAATTGTAGTCCTAGGCTGTTCTGTAGTCATTAAATAAACATGAAATAATACATTTAACTATTTAAATCCATTAAAAACTCTTAAAATCCGACTAACATAATTGGGTTAAGACGGTATACAGCAGATTAACAAAGATAGATGTTCAACAACAATATATATATTTCACCTGACAATTCTAAAGGAGTTAATTGGGATGATATCTTTTAGAACACTGGAAGTCAGAGGTGGAAAGAACTATCTCTTTGGATAAAAATAGAAACCTGGTTCTGCTGAAGGCACCTTCCCTGATGTTTGTAGGAAACACAATGTTGTTGAAGGCTTTCATGGCCGAAATCACTGGGCTGCTGTGAGTTTTCCTCGCTGTATGGCCATGTTCCAGAAGCATATATAGATATATAAACCTCACTTGCCTAGTTTCCAATATACCTCACAACCTCTGAGGATGCCTGCCATAGATGTGGGCGAAATGTCAGGAGAGAACGCTTCTGGAACATGGCCATGAAGTCTAGAAAACTCACAGCAACCCAGTGATCACACTTGGTAGAAACATGACAGCAGGCCAGGTTCAAGGCTCTGGTCTGGAGCTCAGCACCACGGATTTCCCAGTGTATGCACCATCCTTGCCCAGTCAGGAGGAGCACCAAAGGTCATCTGAGGATGTGTCTTACTATTGAATTAGTGCTGTTTGACATCACTCTAAGTGCTATGGCTCAATGCTATGGGATTCCGCAAATTGTAGTTTGACAACTTTGGTCTCTTGGCCACAAGGCCACACTACAAATCCCAGGACTCCAAAGCATTGAGCCAGATCAGTTCAAGTGGTGTGGAGCTGCATGTAGATGCAGCAAGGATTTTCGCTGAATCTAAAGGGGAAGGAATATGTGCCAACATGGGGAAGCCATCGGGAAGTGTATGTATAGTCTATGGCAGCATGGGCAAACTTGGGCCCTCCAGGTGTTTTGGACTTCAACTCTCAGCCTTCCTCACAGCCTCAGGCCCCTTCCTTTTCTCCCTCAGCCGCATAAGCGGCTGAGGGGGAAAAGGAAGGGGCCTGAGGCTGTGAGGAAGGCTGAGAGTTGAAGTCCAAAGCACCTGGAGAGCCCAAGTTTGCCCATGCCTGGTCAATGGAGACTGTTCTTGCACAATATGGGGCTTTCCAGCGCCCAAGGAGGGCGGCAGTGCGCATGCGCGTCCGCTGGACTGAGTGGGCGATGCCCCTTGACGACCTTTGGGTAAGGCGCGTTGGAGTACTTCCACTTCGTTGTCGTCGTCATCTTCATCTACCTCACTAAGCCCTGTCTTTTTGCTCCCTTGCTTCCTTTCCCCCGCCTTCTTTAATGGGAGCGAGAGAAGGACGTCGCTGCTTCGTCGGGAGAAGCAGCCCCGGAATGCCGTGAGGCTGCGGACTAGACAGTCACATGACCCTCCTCTTTTTCTCTGCCCCCTCCCTTCGGAATGGGAGCGCGTCATGCGCCTGCGCGGCTCCGAGCCCGAGCAGAATTCCCCCGCTGTCATGCTCTCCCTTTCGAAAGCCAGGCGCCGCGGGGCTCCTTTGGCGGGGCGGGAATCGGGGAGACAGACTGCGGCCCAGGGAGGGGCGAAAGAAGGGAAAGCCGGGCTTCCAGGTTGGAAACTTCCACGGTTGTGTCGAAGAGGTGTTGCATTGTCACGCAACCACCCGAGATTCCCCCCGCGTCTTGTGTTTTCACTGCCCTCAAGTTAACTCCCGACATGAACGCAGATATGCGGTACCACTCTAAGAACTATCATGTCAGACTACACTGAAAATCCACTGAAATCCACAAGCATGTGGACAATTTCAACAGAAAGGAAGAAACCATGAAAATGAACAAAATCTGGCCACCAGTATTTAAAAAACCTCTTAAAACCGCAACAGTAAAGAACAGAAGCCCCGGTGGCGAAGTGAGCTGCTGAACTTGCAGACCGAAAGGTCGCAGGTTCAAATCCCGGGAGCGGATTGAGCGCCCGCTATTAGCTCCAGTTTCTGCCAACCTAGTAGTTCGAAAACATGCCAATGTGAGTAGATCAATAGGTACCGCTCCGGCGGGAAGGTAACGGCGCTCCATGCAGTCATGCCGGCCACATGACCTTGGAGGTGTCTAGAGACATGCCGGCTCTTCGGCTTAGAAATTGAGATGAGCACCAACCCCCAGAGTCAGACATGACTGGACTTAACGTCAGGGGAAACCTTTACCTTTAAATAAAAAACAACACTCTGAAAACAGAGGATTTACAGACATGAATCATTCAGGGGCAGCTAACAAAGGATTCCCCCAGGCAGGAATGAAGCTTTCAAGGCCATTAATGCTAATAAGGCGGTCAGTTGCAACATTCACACGTGCCTCAAGCAGACAAGAGTTCTTTCTTCCACTCTGGACCTTCCACA
The DNA here is from genome assembly GCF_035594765.1 of Anolis carolinensis. Lineage (NCBI taxonomy): Eukaryota > Metazoa > Chordata > Lepidosauria > Squamata > Anolidae > Anolis > Anolis carolinensis. Next base: position 331,396,182 of record NC_085841.1, on the reverse strand, counting down.
GATGCATAAACCTCCCTTGCTTAGTTTCCCAATATACCCAATATTCGACCCGGCAACCTTCAGGTCAGCAACCCAACCTTCAAAGTCATCAGTCCTGCCAGCACAAGGGTAATTTAACCCACTGCGCCACCGGGGGCTCCCACTTTAAGTAAAGTCAAACTGCATCAGTTCCGTAGTGTCGATACACCCAGTGTTTATTAACGGAGGCTGGATGCTTTTAGGATTAACACTGGGTCCGAAAGACCCTTTGTGGAGTAAAGCCCACTGGGATATTGGGGGGAGAGGATGGGGGGGAGGTCAAAGGGGGGCATGTTCTTGAGAAGGCAAGGGAAGAGGGAAGCGGCGGGGAGGGCCGGGCCAAGGCGGCTTCACCTCGGCTTCAACTCGTGTCACCCGCCCTCCCCCGCCTCGCCAGCCCAGCGCCTGACTCAGAGCGAAGGGGAGGGCCCGGGAGGGGCAGGAGCAGAGCAGAGCTGTCGCAGTGCAGCATGGGAACCCCTCCCTCTTTCCCTTCCCTTCTCTCTCCTCTCCTCCCTCCTTCGCTCCCTCCTCCCTCTCCCCATCGCCGCGATTCCCCCCTCCTTCCCTCCCACCGTCTCCCTCTCCCCTCTCCTCGCCCTCCCTCCCCTTCCCTCTTTCCCTCTCCCCTATCTCCTTCCCTCGCTTTCTCCCTCTCTTTTTCTTTAGCAGCATAGAATAATAATAACAACAATACACTTTATTTATATTTTATTTATTTTTATTTAATTATTTATAAGGAGACCTCCCCCCGCGGTGCAGCGTGTTAAACTGCTGAGCCGCTGAACTTGCTGACCGAAAGGTCGGCAGTTAGACTCCTGGGAGCGGGATGAGCTCCCGTTGTTAGCCCCAACTTCTGCCAACCAATTCGCAGAGGAGCCTGCCATAGATGTGGGCGAAACATCAGGAGAGAATACTTCTAGAACATGGCCATACAGCCCAGAAAACATACAACAACCCAACATAAGCAAATGTGAATAGATCAATAGGTGCTACTCTGGCGGGAAGGTAACGAAGCTCCATTCAGTCATGCCGGCCCCCTTGGAGGTGTCTACAGACAATGCTGGCTCATCGGCTTAGAAATGGAGATGAGCACCAACCCCAGAGTCATAGAATTATAGAGTTGGAAGAGATCTCATGGGCCATCCAGTCCAACCCTCTGCCAAGAAGCAGGAAAATTGCATTCCAAGCACCCCGACAGATGGCCATCCAGCGTCCGTTTAAAAGCCTCCAAAGAAGGAGCCTCCACCACACTCCAGGGCAGAGAGAGAGTTCCACTGCTGAACAGCTCTCTCAGTGAGGAAGTTCTTAATGTTCAGATGGAATCTCCTTTCCTACAGTTTGAAGTCATTCTTCTGCATCCTAGTCTCCAGGGCAGCAGAGACACACAAACAAAGGCAAGGCTTCTCCTTGCATTTCTGGCATCTAGAGGCAGTGCTCATCTTTGGTTCTGGGAGATGATTTTCTCCATTTTCAAGTCGAGGAGCCTGTGTTGTCACCTCCTGGTCATGTGGCTGGCAAGATAGCTTGGAGCATCTCTTTGCCTTTTCCCACCAAAGCAGTAACTATTTAGCTACTCACATTTTCATGTTTTCAAACTGCTAGGTTGGCAGGAGCTAGAGCTGACAGATGGGAACTCTCACGGATTCGAACTGCCAACCTTCAGATCAGCAGTTCAGCAGCACAAGGGTTTAACCCTTTGCACCATGGTGGCCCCAACTGGGGCCAGAGCTACAACTGGGCTTCTTAAGCATAATCCTACTTCATGGAACTGCATGATATGGGTCAACACCGGTGGTTCCCAAACTTTGGGCCTTCAGGTGTTTTAAACTTCAGCTTCCACACTTCCTAACAGCTGGTAAACTGGCTGGGATTTCTGGGAGTTGAAGTCCAAAACACATGGAGCCCAAAGGTTGGGAACCACTGGTCTACACAAACTGCAGTGTAGATCCAGCGTGAAGATTGCCTTACCAGCAGTCTTTTTGTTGCAAGCAGAGGCGGTCCAACCATAAGGCAAACTAGGCACTTGCCTGTGGCGCCATCGTCCTGGGGGCACCTTCGTCCCAGGAGGATGGCGTCACCCCCAACCTCCTTCTCCTTCGGGCCATCTGGCGGCCGCGCTGGGCCTCCCGGTGCCCGTCCTGGGCCTCCCGCCTTTGTGCCGTGCGGGCCCACCTTTGGGGCCTTCAGAGATTGTGAGGTCTGTGGGAACTTGGAAGCTAGGTAAGTGGGGTTTATATATCTGTAGAAGGTCCAGGGTGGAGAAAGAACTCTTCTTTGAAACAAGTGTGAATGTTGTAATTAATCACCTTGATTAGCATTTAATGGCCCTGTGGCTTCAAGGCCTGGCTTCTTCTTGCCTGGGATAATCTTTTTTGGGAGGTGTTAGCTGTCCCTGATTGTTTACTGTCTGGATTTTTTCTGTTTTCAGAGTGTTGTTCTTTATTTATTGTCCTGATTTTAGAGTTTTTCCTGGGGGCTATCTGGGTTATCTAAGTCCACACTGCCCTATATCCCTGTTCAATGTTTGGTGCTAAATTCGCAAATATAGTAATTCCTACATAACATTACCATGTATTAAACTTCTTTTTCTGTTGATTTGTTGTAAAACATGATGTTTTGGTGTTTAATTTGTAAAATCTTAATGTAATTTGATGTTTAATAGGCTTTTCCTTAAACCCTCCTTATTATTCAACATTTTCGCTTATCCAACACTTTTATTTTTCAGTCATTGGTTTGGGGGGGGGGGGGGGCAAAATTCTGTTCGCCTACACTTGAAAATTATCTAGGGCCGGCTCTGGTTGCAAGGTTTCTTCCGGTGTGCTTAGAGCACACAACAGGAGGCCTGTGTAGCAAATGAGTGACAAAGGCTGCATCTCCACACCATAGAATTAGTGCAGTGTGACACTGCATCAACTGCCATGTCTTTGTATTATGGCTTAAACACATATTAAAACCAAAAGCTCTGTCATTTTGAAATATGTAACATAATTTTTCCTAAAAGTATCCAAGGGGCAGGTGTTAGAAGCCTAGTTACTTAGTAGGGTTTCTCATCAATATATTTTCCATGCTTTGCTATTAATGGAGTACTTATTCTTCTAGCTCATTCACTGAACAAATGGAATTACTACAGAATTACAAGACTGGGACGTTGTCCAAATAACCAAGGAACAAGTACTGTATGGTACCCATTTAAATGGAATTCTTTTTACCTTATTCTTGTTTTGATAACAGCATCTTCCATAACTTTCTCCTTCAGTTGTCTTTGGTTGTGAAATGGGGATATCACTGATTTCACCACCGGATTGATAGTCTTAATTATATATCTGTGGAACAGATTGAGTCATTTGCTATTACAGACCTTTATTTGCTTTGAATGTTGATTCCAGAAGGAAAGTAATATACTCTAGGTATAGAGAAAGCCACCATTGCCATAAGGCTTAGTTTCTTTGCCTTGGAGAAATAGTTGGATGACTGGATTCCAAAAATCTGTTTTTTTCCCTGCAGATTCCAAAAATCTGTTTTTTTTTCTTTGCACCATATTAGAATATATATCTTTACAGTTTTGTCTGCTCAAATTATTTAGGGAAGTGTGGTTGGGGCTGAAAGAAGATGTAATCCATCACATGTGGAAGGTAGCAAATGGTAAAAGTAGTTCTAAGTCACATCCAGCTTCCTACGCTAAAGAAAATTGGTTATGATCCATCCATCTGTCCTAAAATTGCCCTAAATCTTTTTTCCTTTTCATTTTTCCTTTTGCTTAGAGGAGCACCTGCTGGTTTAGATTATAAAAACATGGTCCTAAAATTCCCAGGATTTACTAATATCAGGTATAAAATTTCTTTTTTCCTCTTGAGGTCAGTATTCCATCATTGGACATGACCAGAGACAAAACGTGGATGTTATAGATAAAGATCTATACAAACCCCATAAGTGAGAAATCCCTTTATTATGATCCTCTGCAGTTCTCTAGTACTGTACATATATTTGAGTTCCAGAGACTTCATGGTGAAGAAAAAATGGTGGATCCCATTGCTGAAAATATAAGGCTAGTATTAGCTTAGATGGCTGCCTCTGGTCTTGGGCAAAATACATATGTTTGTTATGTGGCACAGAATATGTCTAAATATTTCCACCCATTCTGCATCTTCATATTTTGCTTGGTTTCTTCCATTACATATGTAGCTGGGAGACAAAACAGGAGGAAGTATTACCCCATAGGTACTGGGATAGTGGTGTTTGTCTTGTTTAACTGCTCTAAGATAGGATTTGCCTATATATTCAATAGATGGAATACTGTGTAATAGGTTGCCCCCTGATGTTGTATTGCAACTCCCAACATCCCTTATCCTTGGCTGAGTTGCACCTAATTGTTGGGAGTTGTAGGCTAACAACAACTAGAGGACCACACAAACCACTTTTAGATTTAGAGGCTGACGTGATAAGAGAAGAACTTATTCTTCTCTTTAAATTCTCTTCTATTAAAATTCCTCATCTCTTGATAAATGATGTAACTATATTGTTATTTCTGAGTGAATCTACACTCAGTTTGACACCACTTTAACTGCCATGGATCAATGTCGTGGAATACTAGAATTTGGGGATTGGTGAGGCAACAGTACGTTTTGGCAAAGAAGGCTAATGGGCCCTTACAAATGCAACTCCCATGATTCTATAGCATTGAACTGGGGCAGTTAGAGTAGTGTCAAACTTTTGGAAATAACTGCACCCACTCTCAGGGCGCATAACCTTTTGAAAAAAAAATCGCAATCATAAACTTACTAAAAAGGAAAAATGATGTCATATCCATTTGGCAAATGTAAATCTCCATGAACATGTGGAGACCACCTTTTGAAAACCACTAGTCAAGAAAAGGCATGTCTTTGTTAGAAGTCAATTTATTTTTATTTATTTATTTACAGCATTTATATTCCGCCCTTCTCACCCCGAAGGGGACTCAGGGCGGATCACATTACACATATTAGGCAAACATTCAATGCCTTTTAACATAGGACAAAGACAAACAACAACATAGCTCCGAGTGGGCCTCGAACGTATGACCTCCTGGTCAGTGATCCATTGCAGTTAATTGCACTGGCTTGCTCTCCCGTCTGCGCCACAGCCTCGGCGCCACCTCCACTGAGGTCTAAAATAAACTGCTAGCCCGAAGTCAACCCTTTGAATAAGTGATATTCACAAGTATTCGTATAATGGCACACAGGTAACTCTGCTGTTAAACTGAAGAACCATGCCTTTAACTGCCAAGGACAAAGACATGCCATTACAAAAACATATTTGGTTAGCAGAGTTTTTAAGTTGCTTCTTTGAATTTGTAGTTGCAGTTGCCCAAAAACAAAGCCCCACGTTTGTCTTGTCTTTGTTCTATGTTAAGGCATTGAATGTTTGCCTTATATGTGTAATGTGATCCGCCCTGAGTCCCCTTCGGGGTGAGAAGGGCGGAATATAAATACTGTAAATAAAAATAAATAATAAATAAATATATACTCCCTTGAAACCTCTTAGTTTAAAATATGCACTCAGAGATAAAAAAAGTCTTCTTGGAAAAATAACATATCTTATTTACTCACAAACATCTTTTATTAATTTACCATACAGGCACATTTCTTATTGAAGTTCAGTTATAGATAGGATGTGGTTTCTCTGTGTTGTGAACACAAGACTTCATTCTTAATCAATAGTCCATGGTCCAAAGTCTGTAAGTATAGTTGTACTCAATGAAGTCCTAAGTCATACTGTTTCCATTGAAGTCAAAAAACATACATGCATCCACCTCCACTGAGGTCTAAAATAAGCTGCTAGCATTGAAGTCCATAATCACACTGAATACAAAATAGAGTCCTGAGTCTGATCATGCTCAGTACAATCACATGTCTATAGCCCCTCCCACACCAAGAGGTACAGTCAAACTTGCAAACCAACATATACATACAATACAACTTAGCAAATATATACATTAACTAAAACAAGTGAAGGCTTGGAAAGTTGCTATTTCCAACTCAAACTGCATTAATTGTACAGCGTAGAGGCACCCTTTGATAATCAGACGTCTGCATATAGAATTTGCTGCAAGTCAGAGTAGATGGATTCTATTGTCTCAGGGCAGTCTGAGAATTTGTGAGCACATATCTGGCAGAAAGATGGCATATAAAATAAAACAATAATATAAATAATATCGCAAATGCTAATGTCAAATATGTTGGTTTCTGATTTGCATGCTAGTAATCGCAGGCATCTTGATTTCTATTGCTAATTATTATTATTCTTTTTAAAAATAAAATCTTGAAACTAGTACTGATCTGAAACAACTGGCAGGGGAGGGATTAATGTCAGGAAATATCAAGGGGGGGGGAAGAGCAATTATTGGGGGAGATGTGTCAGGGAGATGTCTCAAACTGAAGTTGCATGGATACCTACCTGAGTCAAGGCAATGAATCTGAGAAGAGAGGAAGGCACAAGAAACACATAAATAAATACTCCTACCTTTTAATCATTGTATTTCTTCAGTGTATTGGAACAATGACAAGACCTTGAGCTTTTTGTAATTTTTGTAAAATAATACACAAACAGATAGAAAATGTGTGGTGTTAAGAAGAAATGCTTGTAGAAATATGAGGAATGCTGCTGGAGACAGGTGACAAATTCCATCTTAGCTCATTTTAAAACCATCAGTGACCTAAATAAGTAAGCCCTAGAGGTAAGCATGTTATTCAGACAGAATGAAGGGGCTGTGAGAATTCCTGAGCTCTAGCCTCTTTGAGAGTCAAAGATATTTATGCTCAGCTAATTTAGACATTACCAGGTTTCTTAGGAATGAACTTCAGAGATAAGGACATGGAGCTCAAACTGGCTGGAGAAAAGAGTCTGGTGTTTAATAGATGTTTGATGTACAGCAATCAGCTGATGAAGTTACTTATGTCATGGAGATAAATATCACCTTGTGTTTTCTGTAGATCAAATGGCTACGAACAGGAAAGTGACAGGAGTTGGGAAAAACTGACAGCCTTAGTAAATAGAAAGGATTTAAGATGTTTTCATAAGTGATTCTAAGCATATGATTTAGGTTTCCTCTTTTTGTAAATGGAATATAAGAGCTGGAACATGTAGTTGCATTTAAAAGCAACCCTCACCTGCATTTCATGCCACAAAAATATCAATTTGTTAAAAATTAAGCACACTTGAATCTCACTAAAGCACTATTAAACCTAATTGATGGAGGACTAGAACTCTGGACTAAAACCAGGGACATTGTGACTTTATCTGTGGCTAAAATGACAAAAAAAGTTCCATTGAGCAATGAAGCTCCTCAAATACAGAGAAGAAGAAAAGGAAAAGGTGACACAAACAGGGTCAGAGAATTCTGCAATAACCAGTGCAAAGGAAAAAAAAAGACAACAAAAAAGATAAAGCAAAGTATATCCTTTTCCATTTTCCCCCTTTTTTAATTCTTATTTTATTTTTATTTTGTTTTGCTCCCCTCTTCTCCCCCTTCTATCTTTTCTTCTCTTCTCCCCCTTCTTTCTTTCACTGGGGGACTCACAGGGGTGTTGGTTTTTGATTTTTTTTGTTTTTGTCTGTTTGTTTGTTTTTTCTTTTGTAAAATCTTACCATGTGTCTATATTGTTTTTGTGTATTATAATCTTCTTGGAAAGTACTAATAAAAATATTATTAAAAAAAGATAAAGCAAGAATCCTTTCACAATAACTCTAAGGGAAATTTAAACCAAAAGCAGAGATACTACATGATCACTAGGGGAATATTTTACATGAGCAGAACAAACAGAGAAGTCACTAGGAATAATACTTTGAAGAATTATATAAAAGAGAGGAATTCATGACTGACTCCTTCAAGGCAGAACATATAGAGTCTGAATGCATTCAAATTCTAACAAAAATCAGCCAGTAAATACAGAAAACAAAACACTGCCCCACAAATTGAAAATATTAAATACTTTATACATTCTAATCCCAAATAAAGGAAACACCAGGGATCATGAAAACATTCTAATAATCTCCAGTGGAAGCCAAGTGATGTTCAGGATTTTACAACAAAGATTTTTACTAGACGTGCAGCAAGAAATGTCAGACATTCAAGCTGAATACTGAAACAGAAGAGGCACTATAGATCATATTACAAACATATGTTGGCTAGTGGAGCACACTAAAGACTCAAAAGACATCAGCTTCTATTTTATAGAGTACAGCCTTTAACTGTGTAATATGGACTGCTTTTAAAAATACAGTACAGTCTCACTTATCCAAGCTAAACGGGCCGGCAGAAGCTTGGATAAGCGAATATCTTGGATAATAAGGAAGGATTAAGAAAAAGCCTATTAAACATCAAATTAGGTTATGATTTTACAAATTAAGCACCAGGACATCATGTTATACAACAAATTTGACAGAAAAAGTAGTTCAATACGCAGTAATGTTATGTTGTAATTAGTGTATTTGTGAATTTAGCACCAAAATATCACAATGTATTGAAAACATTGATTACAAAAATGGCTCGGATAATCCAGAAGCTTGGATAAGCAAGGCTTGGATAAGTGAGACTCTACTGTAAGAACAATCCGTATTACATTACAGACTGGACAAGAAGTCACTGTCAGAACAAAATTTTGAGAAACAGAATAATTTTCAGTTGCTAAAGTGGTCAAAGGAAGTTGCATTATCACCCTATCTGTTTCAATTTATATGCAGAAGATATAGAAAGTGGGATTAAACAAGAGGAAGGAGGTGTGAAAACTGGAGAAAGAAACATCAATAATTTAAAATGTGCAAATGACACCATTCTAGTAGTGGAAAACAACAAAGACTTCAAACAACTAACAACAAATCCTTTCATTTTTGCTGCCAGGAATTGGGAAATGTGTTTGTGGGATCTCCTGCTGTGTTCCAAAAGAACTCTGGTGAGAAGGGCAGGGTAGAAATGATGATGATGATGAAAATTTTGGCATGGGGGAGTCAGCTTGACGTAAGGGGTTGAGCAATGGATTATGGCTCTGGAGTTTAGGTTTGAATCTTACCAGAAAAACCCTGGGATAGGGCTGCCTTAGAGTCTCCATAAGTCAGAAACGACTTGAAGCTAGACAAAAACAACACCAAATTGGGTGTGGGTACATGTGGGCCACTGCTACTCTGCAATATCAGCAGTAGCAGGTCTTTGGGTGGTTCTGGCCAGATCTCTATTCCAGATCTCTATTCCCTTGTTACCCCACACAGCCCATTTGGTTGCTGAGTTAGATATAAGGTCCTGGATATAAGGCCCTGAACTGGACAGCTTCTATGCTATTTGGTGAGCTCATAGCAATGCAGACTTTCAGACTCCACGATCAGCTGGCAAACCTGCTATTATGTAAAAAAAAAATCTCAGAGAATGAATGAATCACTTATAAATGGCACCTTGTTGAACAGTGACTAAATGATGGATAGGGCAGATGGGGCAGGCTAGAATTGTTTAGAGCAGTTTCTCCTACACTTAATTGTACCAGGGAAAACCAGATTGCATTGTGACATCACACAGTCAGACATATATGGTGAGGTCTCCACATGATAGTTAGCTGGGTTCAGGTACTCACCCAACAGACTGATTCAGCAAAATCGCTCAGTGGTTTACTGAGAAGCACTAAGTAATCAGAGCAGGAAGGTAACTCTCTTGCCCTGTTGTTATCTATTGGTTTGCCCCCTCCCACTTCTTCCTGAGCTGAAAAGCAATCTGGATATGACCTAAGAAATCTGTGAATAAGGATCTCCTGCATCATTTTTAAATGATTAATAGCAGCCGTGTATTTGATGGTAGTAGTTGGATTCAGATCACCGTCAGAACTATAAAGCTAAAGGACTGGGATTTTTGATAGATTTTCCATGCTGATGTTCTTGATTGAAATTGCCCCAGACCAAACAGCAGTTTTGATTTATCATTAGGCCCCACCAATAAGCAAAGCTAATCACGTCACTTTGACGTGATTTGACATTGGAGCAAAAGTGTCATTAGGCCCTAGCAATAGGCAAAGAGAAACAGTGAAAGATGTTGGACAATGGTAGGAAGGTTTTTAGAGCAGTCATGACATCTTGGAGGTGGAAGGGACCACAAGGGCCGTTTAGTCCAACTCCCTCGCATGCAGGAATATACAACGAAAGCACTCCTGAAAGATGGCTATTTGATCTCTGCTTAAAGCCCTCCAAAGAAGAGTCCACCATCCTCAGAGGCAGGCTATCCCACTTTGGAACAGTTATTATAGTAAAAATGCCTTCTTAACATTTAGGTGGAATCTTTTTTCTTGTAATTTGAATCCATTGGTTTGTGTTCTAGTCTCTAGAGCTGCAGAAAATAAGCTGAGTTTTCTCTTCAACATGCCTTCAGACATGTGAACATAGCTATCATACCACCTTTTAAGCTTCTCTTCTGTACTCCTAACACTCTCAGCTCCTTAAGTACCTTGTACATCTTGGTTGCCAGATCCTTAATTATCTTGGGTGCCCTCCTCTAGGCATGTTCCAGCTTGTCAATATCGTTCTTGAACTATTGCACCCAGATTTTGACTCAGCATTCCAGGTGAGGTCTGACCAAAGCATAATAGAATGGCACTTCTACTTCCCTTGATCTTGACACTATAATCCTCTTAATGTAGCCTCAAATTATGTTGGCTTTTTTGGTTGTTGCTTCACACTGTTGACTCATATCCAACTTGTGTGCTACTAAAACTCCTAGATTTTCTCCCTTATGTATAGATTTCATTCCAGGTGCCAACTATCCTATGTTTGTACACTTTAGTTATTCAGCCTAGATGTAGTTACTCACATTTATCCCTGTTAAAATTCACTTGTGTTAGTTTTGGCCCAGTGCACCAATCTTTTAGGATCAATTTTAATTCTGATCCTGTCCTCTTACTTGTTAGCTTTGATCCCTAATTTGGTGCCATCTGCAAATTTGATAAGAATGCCATGTAAGTCATTTATAAAAATGTTGAACACCAAGCCCAGGAGAAACCCCAAGGCCACTCGCTAATCACAAGTCAACTGTATTCCAGCCAGCAGGCATCTTTTAATCTAGTCTGTTGCTTTAATGTGCAAGAGAGGATTCTGTGCTACTGTAGATTTGTTAGTGTAGATGGTTTTTGTGCATGAAATGGCACAAGAAGGCAACAAGAGCCAGTTTATTGCTAGTGGTTTGGGTGTTGAAGTAAGAATGCATGAGATCAGGGTTTGAATCCTCATCAGGTGAGCCTACAATAGGGCCACCACAAGTTGAAATCAGCTCGAAGGCATGTGGCAATAATATTTTGTGGGACAGCCTGCTTTTAACACAGTGTGAAACTGAACCCTTTCCCATTTCTCTACATTCTCTCAGATAGGGTCTGTGCAACTGGAGCAGATTATGAGGAATGCTTTGGCTTTGCAGTCCCATAGACTATGGAAGGCTATATACAAGCAGTCCCCAAGTTATGAACAAGATAGATTATGTAGGTTTGTTCTAAAGTATTGGGGGGAGGGGGGAGGGAGAGAGATCTTTGGATAGCATAGGGAAGGGTTAACACCCCTGTGGTGTTTATTTTGATGTCTATATCCCTGTTCAGAAGATTTCATCTCACTTTCTGTCCCTGTGATAATTGCATTTTGAAAATTTTGTCTTGTTGTGGAAACAAGGATTGGTGAGAAAGCTTCAGTGGAGACATCTTTTCCCCATGATAACTCTTCCAGAAATGAATTTCCCTTCCTAGGGGTCGATTTCACTCACTTTCTGTTGTTTCACCCTTGATTGTAACTGTAAGTCGTTTGTAAGTCTCACACCATTTCTTACATAGCATGAGTACGAAATCATAGAATAGTAATGAAATATACTGAAATATTCCATAAGATGGTGGATGTGACTAAAAAATAACTTTAAAATAAATGGAGATACAATGAAACTCTGTGTATGTGCCTGGCTGTGCACATGTACACACACACAGAGAATTGTTTCCTAATTGCTTTACTTGTTTATTTAAAGGGTAAAGTGTCAAATTATCCATGGCTGCCCCTTGACTACTCTTGGGCCAGGCAATGTTGTATTTTGTTTGAATGTAGCATAAGATGCTCTGTGAATTAAAAGGGATTTTAGCAATTCTTGCCTATGACTCACTGAGGATGCAGGTTCAAGTGTTTGGAACAGAAGGTAGCACACAACCGTTGCAAACATAACATTACTCCAACGCTGTTTATATTATTGGCTCGCCACTCGTAGTTATTTCAAATGCTAAGAACATTAGTAAGGCTAATTAGTAGTTGCTGGGATAAAGTTTATTCAAACATTGGGCTTGTAAAACTGGCTTGAAGGTATACATTCATTTCACAAATTCAGGTCCCCCTCCTTTTTTTATGGTGTCTTATGGTTACAGACACCTTTATCTGTGTTTCTAGGAAGTCTCCTTCTCTCAATCCAATTTTCTTTAGAATAAAGAAGGCTTTGTTTAAAGTGATGCCCTCTTAGCCCTCCATACCATACCAGAAACATACTAATGAGAACATGTGTCAAAGAGAAAGGAAAACATGTCAACCTTTGTGCCTATTCATGGCCGACAGTGTTTTCATTGACTTCTCTTCCCTGACTCAGACGCATGGAACATTTTTCAGTCATGCATTTTCCCCCACTGAAAGAAATATTAAGGTTTTTCTAACAGAGAGGTCTCCTGATTGACAATTCTGGGGCTCTCTTTATTTTTGTATGTGCCATAACTAGCCCAGTTGTCAAGAAAATAATTATTTCCTGATTGCCTCCATTCCCACTGAATTGAATATAGAGTGCAGTCTTGAGCCATCGTGTAGGAATGGAAGGGCATTTATGTCCTGGAATTCTGTTTTCCTGCTTTGAAATACTCAGCTAAAACATGTACAGTTGTAGTAGTAGACTCCAAAGCAGGGAAAATTGGATTTTCAGGTTAATGTATTTGCATCCTCTATTACCTTTCCTCTTCTGCTCCTTTGGTTTTTTGGTGTTTATTTCTTTTCTGTTGATTCAAAAAATGTTCAAGGAAAGATTTCCACTTGCAAAGGGCTGCTGCCTGTCAGTTTAGGTTTTTGTTCTTTCTGAGGTTGGTGATGGCAAAATGATTGCTCCCATGTAATGCTTTGTCCCTCACTAGTGTGTTACTCTGGAAGAGCAGGGATATTGAAAACAGAGGAGATTTTAAAGGGGAATGTAATATAGTGTGGGTGACAGGAATAGCAAGGTGACTTTCGTGAATGGGCATTCTGGCTTGAAATTGCCTGTTGGTCTATATGCCAGGACATACATATCTATTTTTTTCTTTTTTTTAATGTCACTTTATTGAAGAGGAGAGTTGAGACAGATTAAATAAGTGTCTAGATTAATGACAGGAAGATTTGGAATTCTTTAGTAAGGCACTAACTTTTGCTTGCATGACAAAGGTGTGTAAAGCAAATAGTGGAGTGATAATTGGAAGCAATTAAAGTCTATATTAATTACTGTATTTCCTCAGTTCTAAGACCCCCCCCCATATAAACATCTCTAAAACCAGGGTTGTGTCTTAAAATCATGGGTGCTTTTCATGTATATATGAATAAAGACTTTTTTCTATTGGTGGCACTAAAATCAGTGTGTGGCCAAGCCTGTAGCCAAAGGGGTGGTTTAGGGGTTCAGGTCAACCCCCTCCCTGGGTTTACTCATGAATTTTAACTGGTTAACCAAATCCACATGCCAACTTTATTAGAAGCAAAAATTAAAGTCCCTCCAGAACTTCAAGCACAATCTCAACCACACTGTCACCTTTCAAGCAGTTTACATTGTAATAGCAGAAATAGCTGACATAGTGGAAGCGTCCAAGTTGGTCTACCTGCATCTGGCAGGCAAAGGAGATTTGATTTGGATTGCATGTAGAAACTGAGGAAAATGTGGTGTCTCCCACTCACTGTTTCATCTAATCCAAGCTCTGCCAAAGAAACAATGAAACAGGAACAAAGAGAAAAAGCTGTGTCATTGTTAGTCCTTGGATTTTATATGAACAAGACTGCTTCTGATGACCAAGTGAAAGCTCAGTTAGTGCAAAATCCAGAGACTCCATTGCCAGGATATGTATTTCCTGTGGATAAGAAGAGACATCTAAGATTTCAACCCAAATGGCTCAACAGATTTTCCTAGTTAGCCTACTCATGTCATATACAAGGTATACTCTGTAAGTACAGTGTGGTGTTTGGCGGAGAAGTGGGGTGTGTGTGTTAAAGGTGCTCATCAAAAGCTTGGTGCATTGGTTGCTAAACCATTTGTGTGATGGAAAGATGCAATACAAGTCTTCGATGGACACCAAAAAACAAAGTACCATCAGAACAACTTGTGCTTGGTTGAAAACTTCTTGTCAATTTACAGTGGAAAACATCTTGATGATAAAGGGGGGGGGGGGGAGGGGAGAAGAAAGCAGAAGAAAACAGAAATAAACTTCTACCAATTGTGGAAACTATTGTCCTTTGTGACTAACAAGAACTGGCTTAAAGAGGGAGCAGTGATACAGGACCTATTACCTGTGAGGAACCTCTGCACAATGGTGGTAATTTCAGGGCCTCGTTGAGATCTCGTCAGAAGGCACTGACTTCAAAAGTCATCTCGGAGGGGGCATAATATATATGTTATAGTGGGCAACTCCATTGTAGAAGAATATGGATTTTTTTCTTGAGAGGAGGTATACAGTTTGATACACACACAATGATATGGGTAATTTAAGGTAACGAAGTAGCCAGTGGTATATGGCTTGCAATATCTCTTCCTTACCATGAGGATCAATCCTGCTGTGATCAATTGCATTAATTGTGCTGTGCATAACAGGTTAGGTTTCTGGCTGAAGAAGGGTGAAATCATGCCTGGTATAGCTGGGAATATAAGCAATACAATATTTCAGCCTTAGAAGAGCCTAGGCATTCTAGTGCAAGCCAGCATGATGCTTTTTTGTGTGTGTGTCAGGAGTGACTTGAGAAAATGCAAGTCGCTTCTGGTGTGAGAGAATTGTCCGTCTGCAAGAACATTGCCCAGGGGATGCCTGGTTGTTTTTGATGTTTTTACCATCCTTGAAGGAGGCTTCTCACATGTCCCCGCATGGAGCTGGAGCTGATAGAGGGAGCTCATCCGCGCTCTCCCTGGGTTGGATTCAAGCTAGCAACCTTCAGGTCAGCAACCCAACCTTCAAGTCATCAAGGGTTTAATCCATTGTGCCACTGGGCAGCTCCATGATGCTGTGATGGTAATAGAACTGGTGGGGCACAGGGGTCAGACTGCCAGATTTGGACTGAGAAGATCTAGGTTTAAATCTTTGCTCAGTCATGAAACTGAATGTTTAATTTATTTCTTCCTCCCTTTTCCCCAAACGAGGGTTCGAACTGGCTTGCAATGCAAATTAAAACAAAACAGCTAAAGCAATATGAGGTACAAAAGTTGGCAAATGATTCAAAAGCAATCCAATTCAACGCTACAAAAAGGGTAGGAGAAGCCTGATGCAAAAGCTTTGTTTGCAGGGAAAGAAGGGAGCGGAAAATCAAATAGAAGTGCATTGAATAAGCAGAGCCTTTCTATTCATGGAAGATGGATTCTAGATTCCGTCTTACCTGCCAAACTAATCTACAAGGCACAGCCATGGTTAGATTGACAGGTAATGGAGAGGACAAATGGATTGGGAAAAAGAATCAAACTACGCTGCTATAGGGGAAAGGCAGGATGTGAACTTAAGATAGGATATAGAATATGGAGCCTTTAATTTTTTATGCATCATGATTTTGTAATAGATTCTGCAGCTTTGGATGCTCTCAATCAGATTTCCTGCTTGCAGTTTAAAACATACGTGCACATGTTCACACAAGTTTTCTTTCTTTTTTTGCACTCTGAAGCATCCAACATGCCTTCAGTCATTCAGACAGCAGCAGAGATTTCTGGAAGACCCAGTAAAATGACGATAAACATATTCTCTGATGGAAAGGAGCCAAGAAAACCTCAGTAAGAAATGAATTTGGCATTGAGTGCCTAAACATTTTAATTGACAAAAAGAAAAGAAAAGAAGAGGTATATGGATGATTAAACTTTGGGTGCTCAATAACCAAGAAAGAAACGGAAGGGAAGGGAGGATATTGCTATAGAAGAACTGTGCCATAATTTGTAGATGAACAAGACGGTTAACATTTTGTCTTTGAAGGACTGTTATGTCTAGATGCTGAGAACGGAGTTATTTCAGAATTAATATCTAGGTAACGGCGAGGAAATGTTAAGACAAAGAATTGGGGGTTATGTATGAGCTATCAGCAAAGAAAGAATGAAACAGGCTGAATGAACATGATGGTGTGAATAATATGGAAGGATCCCGCAGAGGCTGTATTTGAGAGGCACTGAGAGAATCGCATTGTGACTGATGTCTGAGGGGGAAGGAAAGGCATGCCTTTGTTTCTTAGACTGCTTGGTTCGATGAAAATAGCTCCTGGAAATGCCATTTCAGATTAGAGGGAGCCGGCTGGAGAGGTGGAGATTTCATTACGTCCTTCTTTTGTGTGATGTTTTCGAGATGGTAATGTAAGAGGGGAGCCATAAACAATCCAATCACAGCTGCAGCATCCTGGAGATTTAGAGTGCATGTTAATAGCAAAGACCTTTGGGGTGTTTTGCTGTGCAGCAGAGCCAAAGGAGGAATGACTGGACCCCCAAATAGCAACCAAAAGACCACCTGTCTGTTTTCTGACATGCCCAGGCTGAAGCCAGGGCAAAAGGGGCTGACCATTTCCTCCTTTTCCTGCAGCTAATGAGAAACAAAATGAATATTTTGCTCATGTTCAGAACTCCTGTTTCATCCCTGAAATCTATTTTTGAATGGAAAGCTTTGATGTAACCTTTGAGTCTGCTTTTTGAATGGGATTTCTTTTAATGCCCCGAATTCCAAATCTGAATCATGTATATTTGCCAGCATTTATTGATCAATATGCATTTTGGCAGGTTTTAAATATGAACTTTTATCACTTGTCAAATGTCAGCTGCTCATTAATATTTTGTTTTATCCATCAAATGCTGTCAGATATCAATACTGTTGCATGTTAACTGTCAGATGCTCAAATAATAAATATGCTATAACATGCTTATCAAACAGTTTTAAATGTAATGTAAAACTATTTTCTGGAGGATTCTTTAGAAATTACATTATTCCGTGTATCAATGATGAATTCATACTCCAGTGCTGAACATTTCACAGGCAAACTGGCACAATTAAGAGGAGATATGGACAGGTCGAGGACACAGGGGAAAGTAAGGGGTTGGAAGGGGAGTAGAGGAGAGAAACTGGGACCTATTAAAAGCAGTTGAAAATAGGCTTAATTGGGACTATTTCTGCTAAATCTGGGAAGTTAGAAGGTATGAGAATTCCTCAGCCATAACATGGCTATTTTTCCATGGATTGGTCAGTCTTTTCCTTGGAGGCTTTCTTTGCTTGAAGAGATATTTAGTCCAATGCAAGAAATAAATGGAAAGCAAAGATCTTGAAGCTGACCATTCATAATAATCAACTGGACAGCAGTCTGAGCAATTAGATATGCTACAGGATCACAGTCTTCTCTGCTATACGGGGAAGAGACCCTTCTTTTCATTTAATTTAAGGTAATTATTGTTGAATATGCATAAATTAGGACATATAAAAGTTATGCAGATCTGTGCCCTCTTCTATCCTCTCTCTTTCAGTGATGCCTTTTCTCTTCAACGGCAATATTTAAATGGCTGCTCTTTCCTTTTCTTTCTGCAATAACACTCAGAGAATGCCAGGTGGGTAGATCTAGGCATGCTCTTCATTTTATACAATACTATGATCTAACAGTGTCTTGGGGCATTGTGGGAAATCAAAAAGATGGCAGATGAGGGGTGGATCTATACCAGTGGTTCCCAAACTTATTTGGCTTACCGCCCCCTTTCCAGAAAAAAAAAATTACTCAGCACCCCCTGAAAAGGGGGGCATGGCTTAGAGGGGTGGGTGTGGCTCCTGCTCAAGAGGGTGGGGCTGAGCCTCTCCCCTAGTCCAAGATTCAGGGCTAGGAGGGGGAGGGGGAGGTGGGCGGGGCTACAAATGGGCAGCCAGGACTGGGAGCTTCTATCCCTGTCCTGCGGCACCTGCCAGGACACAGGGGGTGGGGCTAGAGGAGGGGGCGGGGCCTCTTCCCAAGTGCCTGACAGGGCTGAACATCTATACCCCGCCCCTGTGTTCTAACAAGCGCCTCAGGGGAGGTATACAGAGGCTCAGCCCTGTCTCACACTGATGGGAAGAAGCCCCGCCCTTTAGCTCTAAAAGCCCTCTCAGGAGAGGTATAGAGGATCAGCCCTGTCTCAGACTCTTGGAAGGAGGCCCGCCCCCTTCCCTAGCTCCGTCCTCTGTGTCCCAACAAGCGCCTCAGGAGAAGTATAGATTCTCAGCCCTGTCTCTGGCTCTTGGGAAGAAGCCACACCCACTCCTCTAGCTCTGCCTCCTGTGTCCTAACAGGCACCTCAGGTGCTCAGCCCTGTCTCTGACACTTGGGAAGAGGCCCCACCCCTGGCCCCGCCCCTGGCCCCGCCCCTGTGTCCTAATAGGTGCCATCACAACCCCCCTGGATCGCTGCAGCACCCACCAGGGGGTGGTAGTGCCCACTTTGGAAATCACTGATCTATACTGTAGAATTAATGCAGTTTGATGCCACTTTAACCATGGCTCAATGCTGTGGAATCATGGGCATTGCAGTGTTACAAACCTGTTAATCTTCTCTTTCAAAGAGCACTGGTGCTTCACTAAACTAGAAGTCCCAGGATTCCATAGCACTGAGCCATGGCAGGTAAAGCGCAACCAAACTGTGTTCATTTTACAGTGTAGGTTTCCCCAGAGGAGAGTTTTCCCAAACTCCTTCAAGGCCAGGCCTGCTCCTGATGGAAGGTAGCTTTCAGTGCTGTCCAATGTTTTATGCTGTTGCGGATTGATGATTAAATACAGAAAAATACCAGTGGTCCAATATCAAGTATGGAAATCAGATCCAGATGCAAAAATCCAGATGAGGATTTCATGGGAAAAATACAGATATTTGCATGTCAACCTGGGTGTGTTTCATCACCCACCTCTGTGCCACAGAGGCTCATTCTGTGCCTTCACACACTTGTTTTCAAAATGAAGTTGTTCGCAAGCTGCCATTGGTGCCTGAAGTAAGCACAGGGGAGCAGGGCCACGGAGGTCATGAGCAAAAGGCTGATGCGTGCGAAGCTTCTGAGGAAAGCAGGGTGGTATTTTTAGCTGCTCTAGATTCCTTCTGCTGTCACAGCCGGGGATGCGATGCTCATTTTATTGCCAGAGGGATATGCCTTGAATATCAGGCTGCCTGGAAAACACACACACACACACACATACACAGAAACCCTGTGCAGCTGAGCCAAGATTCAACGTCGATGTGACAGCGCCGAACTTCTACTTCCGCTGTTGAAGAGGGGAGAGAAAATAGTTCTTCCTGTGTCACAACAGGAGGCAGAAGCTATGATTCACAGAGAAAAAGGGCCTCTGCAAGCGTTGTGCACCTCAGCCACCTTTTAAATCAACAGCCAGCTACATTGCAAGCTTGCTTGGTCCCAGAAGATGAGGAAGACAACCCTATTTATATTGTAATTATTTGATCAAAATATCTTGTCATTTCTATAGAACACAGTACACCTCTACTCAAAGTAAGCACCATTTGTACCTTTATTTCAGAGTTGCTAAACTTGCATAGAAGATGGTCCTTTATTGCACGGGAGCACCTGGTGGCGCAGTGGGTTAAACCTTTGTGTCAGCAGGACTGATGACTTGAAGGTTGGGTTGCTGACATGAAGGTTGCCGGTTCGAATCCAACCCGGGGACAGCACGGATGAGCTTTCTCTATCAGCTACAGCTCCACAAGGGGACATGAGAGAAACCTCTTTCAAGGATGGTAAAAACATTAAAACATCTGGGCGTCCCCTGGGCAATGTCCTTACAGACGGCCAATTCTCTCACACCAGAAGTGACTTGCAGTTTCTCAAGTTGCTCCTGACACAAAAAAATGTACAATGTTGTACAACACCCCTTGCTACTTCCCCATGACAACCCCATCCTCAACTATTGATCATGCCATGGTCCTGGGATATTACTGTGCGATCATCTGCAGGCACTTCTGTACTGGCATTCCGGCATAAAAGTAGCATCAGAGATTTGTAATTGTCCAACTCTCACCCTGTTTCCTGATCCTTCTTCCAATAAAAAATAAGAACACATTATATATATTTCTTTTTTAAAAAACACTAATTGAAAAATATGCAGATACAGAACTGCAGAAGGGTGGAGTTCCCATCCCAACAGGAAATCTGACCATGGGACTCAACAAGTTCTGAAACGTTGCAGTAGTGGAACAACAGAAGTGCGGTAAGAAAGGTGACCTGGATTAATTACACAAATCCCATGGAAGGGCTGCTTCATGTAATAAAGTCCTTAATAGAATGGGAAGTATTCCCAGGTAAGAACAGCAGAGTTCTATGACATCTAAAAGATGAACGCCTTTACCACAGCATCAGTTTTGTGTACACTAATGTACAGGGATCTTTAACCAATCGTACTTCCCAATGCTTCATGTTGGGGTAATCTGTGTGATATGACATAGGCAAAGCCATCATTTTAAATTGTCACCTATATGTTGTGATATTGCCAAACACATATCAGATATAGCAATTAAAAGACAAGGAGGTACAAAATTAACTCATCTCTGCTCCCTCTAACACAAAGTTCTCAGGTCAAATCCAGACTGCCACAGCATTTTATGTGGCCTGTGAGGTTTCCAGTGCCAGGGCAACGTATTTACATTTATACATTCTTACAAATGTCCCTTTGAAGGCAACCATAATATAGTTATTTCAGCTAGGACCATGGATAGGGATGTCTGTGCCTGGTAAGCTTCCACTAAACCAGATCAGCCCCGATTGAGAACAGGCACTCTGGGTTGAGGGCAGAGCTACAGAGTTTTATTACAATTTGGCCAAATAAAATGCAAGTATAAGCAATACGCTTCAAAAGGTACAAACACAAATTCACAGAAAAATACATTATGTTTTATACAGTTCTGACAGCTATTCAGACTTCCTGCTTCCTCCCCTGATGAGCTGGAAAGAGAGGCAGACTAGAATTCACACCAGGATTGCTCAGGGTTCCCCTGATGTCACAGCCTACAGGAGGAGATTCCCGTGGCAAGAAAGATAGCTGGTAGTTGTAGAGTTTGAAGAACCAATTAATTACAGACGCACCCCCTGAAAGGGCACAAACCTGGGGCAAGTGGGAAGAAACGGTGGCCCACCATTTGTCCCATGAAGAGGAGTCTTGACATATGGCTCTGCAAGGCTCTTGGGAGACACTCCCTTTCACGGGAGGAGACAACGGCCCACCATGTCTTCCTGAAGAGTCTTGATACACGGCTGCGCAGGCTCTTGGGAGTGCACAGCTATGTGTATGTGAGCGCGCTCCACTTTGTGGGA
Organism: Anolis carolinensis; assembly: GCF_035594765.1. Lineage (NCBI taxonomy): Eukaryota > Metazoa > Chordata > Lepidosauria > Squamata > Anolidae > Anolis > Anolis carolinensis. Next base: position 331,374,647 of record NC_085841.1, on the reverse strand, counting down.
GGAGGTGGCAGCTCATCTCCTCCACTTCACAGGAGGAGAGGGCTTGCACATGGCTTTGAAGAGCTCTCAGGAGGGCTCTGTGCAGCTGTGTGTGACTGGGAGGGTTGGGGCCGGGCCCGGCGCTATTCCACATGCCTGGGGTCTAGGCCAGGCCAGAGGCAAGAACCCAAAGGACCACATACAGCCTGCGGGCCTGGGTTTGAACATGCCATATCTATAGAATTAATGTAGTTTGTCATCACTTTAACTGTTGTGGCTCAATCCTATGGAATTCTGGGATTTGTAGTTTAGTGAGGCACCCAAATTTTTTGGCAGAGAAAGCTAATGCCCTTGTAATACTACAGTTCCAATGGTTCTATACCATTGAGCCATGTCAGGTAAAGTGGTGCCAAACTGCATTAATTCTATAGTGAAGATGCACCTTTATGTTACTTTTTCATAAAATATATTCTCCCTTATAAACCAGTTCAGCTAGAGCTCAAAGCCACACTCACCATGTAGAGGTCAGAGAATACATTTAAACTAGAATAAATGTAGTTTGACTCCACTATAACTGCCGTGGCTCAGTGGTATGGAATCCTGGGGGTTGTAGTTTTACAAGGTCTTGAGACTTCTTTGCCAAAGCATGCTGGTGCCTCACTAAACTCTTTATACACATAAATTGAAGGCAATTATATACACAGTATGTTTAATCATTTCATGAATGAAGCGTTTGTATACTCTGAACCATCAGAAAGCAAAGATGTCACCATCCCAGCCACCTACATGGGCACCTTTGGCTTTTGAAGGATTTCAGATTTTGGAATTCCTGATAAGGGAGGCTTTATCTGCATAGACATGGCAGTTGAAGGGGAATTATAGTGCTACAATGATATAGTGTGCGAGGACCTTGAAAGATAAGTAGCCTTGCCCAAGTCAAACCATTGTGTTTGTATGTGCTATGCATATATGCCTTCCTTCAAGCTGCCTACTGACTTCTGGCTACTTATAATAAGATTGCCCATATCAAATAAAAGGTTATACATAGAAAGCAGTATTGCACCTTAGCTTTCTTCTTTTCTTGCTAGATGCTGTTTTCTAATTTGCTTCTTGCATTGTTGGTTCCCACTGAAATGCACAGAAAGCCTAATGAGATCCTGCTACCTGGAAACAACCTAAGTTACAAAATCTACAAGATGGATTCCAGAAACCAAAACCTGAGGCTGTGATCACGCCAAAGCAACAGTGACAAAGGAAACCTCACTGTTAGGAAAATATACAAATCATACACCTTTATGCAGCAATATAGTAGTCTTTTAAAAGGGGGAAACCCCTAGAAACAGGTCCCTGCTTGAGCAATTTATGATGCAAACTGACGAGACAGAGAAAGAGAAGGAGAGGATATAAGAGGATCCGAGAATTAAGAATATGTGCTCAGGCAAGAACAACTATGCCTTTTAAAGCTACAATATTGTATCTAGGACCAAAACTAATCCAAATTCATGGTGCTTACTCCCAGCAGTGTGTCCAGTATGCATCCTAAAACCTATATCCATTTAGGTGCCTTTTTAAAGCAAAATTCAAGAATGAGTAATATGAATCCTGGCCTTCACAAAACAGTCTTCAAGTTTTTGCAGGGAAAGATGTACACAGTTTGATGTTCAAGGCAGATAAATGTGCAGCATCATACATCAAACAATAGGTGAATATATCACTACTTTATTAAAAGGTTCTTTTCTTCACTCTCCTCTTTCTGTCCAGTGTATTGCTGCAAAAGAACTGATTAAATGTTCGATGAACAGGAGGTGTATGAATACTGTGGAAAGCGGAATGTTTTCTAAGAACATTTTATTGCCAATCCCATTTCCTTATTGTTCTTGGTTTGTACTCAGCCTCTTCATTTTCTTTGTTTTCTATTGAACATTGTGGCTGTATCGAGGATAGGATATAGAGATTCTATTTACAGTGCCTCACAAGATTCCCATAAATTGCTACACATTTCCCTTGCAGTATAACAATCACTTTCTCCCATGTGCTCTGAGAACAAACAAAGTGTTTTACTATCTGCTGGGGTTTATTTCTTGCTGAGAATTGAATGCGAACCCTGATGCCATAAAAGAAATTCACTTCACCATGGGTGAAATAGGAAAAAATAATATCCAAAACAGATTACCTCTAAAGTTCCTTCCCACTCAGGATGTATCTACACTGCAGAATGAATAACACCACTTTTCTTGCCATGGTGGAGCCACAGTGGCACAATGAAGGTTGCTGACCTGAAGGTTACCGGTTCGAAACCACGAGACAGGGTGAGCTCTCATCTATCAGCTCTAACTTGTGGGGACATTAGAGAAGCCTCCCAGCTAACACATCCTGACGTCCTATGGGCAACATCTCTGTAGACAGCCAATTATCTCTCACCAGAAGCGACTTGCAGTATGTTCTCACGATATATTGACATGATATAAAAAAAACCTGCCATGGCTCAATGCTATGGTATATGGAACCTAAATGAATTCTGTGATAAGGGATCCTCAGCCTAAATCTTATAGATTCTTGGGGTTATTAGGTTGATGAGGTACCAGAGCTCTCTGGTTGAGAATTATGAACACACCCACACCCCACACACAAAACTGCAAATCCCAGGATTCCATATGATGCAACCATGGAAGTTAAAATGAGATCATAGTACTACAACTTTGTAACATGAAAGGGCCTCCAGCTCTGTTATGGCAACTCATAAGGGAAAAAAAACATATTTCAAAGAGCACATATATTGCATGCAGAAGATCAAGGTTAAGTCTCCCAAAATACTAAACACATCTGTGAAAAGGCTCTGCTGGAAAACTCTGACAAACCACTGTCACTCAGGATCGGCCTAGATAGGCCAGGAATGTGACTTGCTCTGCAGCAGCTTCTTATGTTTTGTACACATCTGTTGAATACCTTGGATCATTTGCCCATCTGGCATCTTCATATGGATTTGGTTCTTGTTTTTGATGCTTTGATTGAATATGTAATGTCTCTTCACATAATAAATATCCTTAAAAGACACATGCATGAACACGTGTATACACACCTACCAGTAAAACGGAAGTGGAGGAAAGTGCAGCTATAGTAGAGTCTCGCTTATTCAACCTTCGTTTATCCAATGTTCTGTATTATCCAATGCAGTCTGCCTCCCACCCGGATCCACAACTGTTTCTCTAGGCAGCAACGCATAGCGGGCCAACACGCCCATTAACAACACAAGTGCAGCCAAGCTCCCAAACAAGCAGGCTTGTTGTAAAACATGATGTTTTGGTGCTTAAATTTGTAAAATCATAAAATAATTTGATGTTTAATAGGCTTTTCCTTAATCCTTCCTTATTATCCAACCTTGTTGCTTATCTAATATTCTGCCGGCCCATTTATGTTGGATAGTGAGACTCTACTGTACTTTATAAGCTATATCTCAAACTTTGGCAGAAACCAAATAGTTTATGGGTGAGGAACATTTGGTCCTCTAAATGTTATCAAATTCTATCTGGAGGTCATATTTTCTCCATCCTGCCAGGATTCACTTTGAAGGTGAAGGTGAATTTCACTTTGAAGGTGAATTTCAGACATAATAAAAGGAGGAGACCCATAGGCATCTGTTAACACCATAAACTTCTGAAAGTAAGAAGAATCTGACACACATCCCTTCTTAGAATCACATAATGCAAGAAGAATCACATAATGCACTTTCCACCTCCACATGAGCCACTTGCTAACATATCATGCCCTTGTTAACTTTCTAACTTTTGTTGTTGTTAACTGCTGTCAAGTTCACTTTGACTTAAGGTGACCCCATAAATTAGAGACCTCCAAGTCACCCTTTCAACAAGTCTTGCAGAGCCAGGCCTGTGGCTTCTTCATTCAAGTCCATCCATCTGGAACGCACTCTTCCTCTTTTCATGTTTTTCAGCTTTAGTTCGGCCAAGTGCCAAATGGGGGGCCAAGAATGGATCAGAGAGAAGGATCTAAAGCAATGGCTTATAAAACAGTCCTTCAAAACACCAATCTTACTGCAGCTGCACTGGTTACCAATTGAGCACTGGATCACTTTCAAAGTGATGGTACTTACCTTTAAGGCCTTACATGGTCTAGGGCTGATGTACCTGAGGGACCGCCTCACCCCTTACAAACCCCAGAGATCCCTCCGTTCTGAGGACCAAGACCTATTGGAAGTCCCCAGTTTTAAGACCTTGCGTCTAACAACAACTAGATGCAGAGCCTTTTCAGCAGTGGTGCCATCTCTCTGGAACACTTTGCCACCTGAAGTTCGTGCCTTGCGGGACTTATCAGCCTTCCGCAGGGCATGTAAGACACACCTGTTTCAGCAGGCTTTTGATTTCTGTTATTGTTGTTTTTAAAAGATGTTTTAAAGATGTTTTTAAGAAGTTTTAAAGATGTTTTAAGATGTTTTTAAATTGTTAGATTTTAGCCTGTTCTTGTAAGCTGCCTCGAGCCCTAGGGGAGTGGTGGCATATAAGTTTGAACAATAAATAAATAAATAAATAAATAAAAGTTGTGGACCTTTTTTCCAGAATTCCTGACAGTTGGTCAAGCTGTTTGGGGTTTCTGGGAGTTTATTTATTTATCATGTCAGAAGCGAACCTAGAGTACAAGTTGTAATGTGTTTGAAAACACAAAGGTTTTTTTTAAAAAAACAACAACTTGGCATTATACTAAATGCCTTTGGTGTTGCTGTAAGAAGGTCCTCCATAGTGCATGTGACAGGGCTCTGACTGCATTGTAGTAGGTCATCTGTGGTTTGCTCTTCTCTGGGACTTGAAGTCCCAAACACCTGGAAACCAAAGCTTGGGCACTACTGTTGTAGAGGATGGTGTACCACTGGCTTCTTGCCTTGGAAAGGAAAAAAAATAGAATTGAATAGAAGGAAATTCCTTCCAGGTTGTATCTGAATGGGAAGGAGAAGCAGAGGCAACAGCAGCAGTATCCCTCCATCCCTTTGTGAGAGAACGCAGATGATGTCACTTCTAGAAGACCAGCTCGCTCTTCCCTCCTCCCTCTCCAACTCCTTTGAGTCTGAGCTGGGGAGGGGGAGGAAAAAATGTCATTAAGTGCTGCAGTAAGAGCTGAATCAGGCCACTGGGGTTTAGTCCTCTCAGAGAATGCGTTTGGGAGGGATGATGGAGGAGAGACTGCAGAGTCTGTTCACTGCCGACCTGCTGAATTATGACTTTAATGCAGTCACTTTAATAACTTGCCGTAGCCCCAACCACCAGATGCAATTTATGGCAGAGCAGGCGCCCAAGCGTTTTCCTTTCTCTGAAGACTAAGCAGATCTCTGATTACTACCCCCTCTCCCCCAACCCCCAGCCTATTATTTCTCCCCGCTTGCTCTGCTAATGGGAAAATGTTATGTGTCTCGGCAAATTCTCTTCCCCCCAAGCCTTGTTTGCAGGAAATGGTGGGAAAGGAGAGGCGAACCTACATGGCTGGATGTAACCTGCATCACTCCCCTGCCTCTCTTAGGCCCAAACCAGGAAATCGGTATGGCTTTTTCTGCCTCTCTCCACCTGGCTTCCGGCAACTTTACATTCTTGCAGGATCAAAAATACAGGCGAACAAAGCAGCCGCCTCACTGAAAAGGAACAAGCTAAAGACCTCAAGGTTTCAATTAGCACATTTTCCACAGGGTACCTCCTAGCATTTCAGCCAATTCGCCATGATGTCATGAATGATGCCCAGGGTTAGTGAAAGGCATGGCCATGTATAGACAAATTTACTCCAGAGTCTTTATCATGGAATTTCACATGCTATGGAAATGGGCCGAACTGTTAGTTAGATGGATGAGATAATAGACGGGGGCATGGAGGAAATAATGCTATTTCCTATGGTTGTATAGAGTGCCTAGGGCAACAAAGCTTGGATGAATGAGAATGACAAGGAAGAATTATGGCAGAATATTGTGGATCACAGTTGTAACCTGTTGGTTGTCACAGTATGTTGTCAAATGGGAACAGCATTTAGCAGGATTTGGAACATATTGACTGTTGCTCCCAGACTGTGAAACTCCCTTCCAAGAGGGGGTGAACTGAGCCCCTTCTTATTATTCCAATAGACAATAGTCATTTTATTCCAGCTGGCCTTGGGCAACTGGTGAGTTGCTGAAAAGGGGGCTTTCAATTGATGGCTGTGTTTTTTCCTTATTGCTTTGCTTTTAACAGCTTTTAATACAAGTGTGCTTCAATATTAGGATATACATTCATGAACTTTCCATGGTTATCAGGAAACTGTAGATAATAGTAAAGATTATTGCCCTGGAGGACTTAGAAAAGTTCTAGAGATTTATCCTCTCTAGGAACTTGTTAGATTCTCCAATATGATTTAGCCCCCTTCTACACTGCCATATAAAATCCAGATTATTTGCTTTCCATCTGGAAACCGATGTCTTCACTATGGAAGAACATGTTATTCAAGAATAGGTCTTCACAGCTACCTACGCATCCACCACAAAGACACTACACCTGGAGGACCATCATCCTCGAGCTACGAGGGATCGCTTAAACTAAGCTAATTTGCTTTGAACTGGATTCTATGGCAGTGTAGACTCATATAATTCAGTTCAAAGCAGATAATGTGGATTATATAATTTGATATTCAGTGTAGGAGACTCAGTGATGACTTTGTGTAAGCATACCATAGAGTCATCTGGACGATATAGAAAATTCCTTTAAATATTTTTTTTTCAAAATTCCTTGAAAGGGCATATTTTGTTGGAAGTGGGTAGGTGAAACCCTGGGTCCTGGTCCTGTGGGTATGAGTGTCATACTATGCATACTTGTTCAGTTATGTTTTGATATTGCAATTCTTGTGTGCTTTTACTTTATCTTCTGAAAGTTAATCTTTTGTGCCACCTTGAGTCCCAGTTTAGAGAAAAAGGCAGGTTATAAATCAAACTGAATCAGTCATGATTTGTTCCGATCACCCACACTCCCTTTAAAGATTCTAGACCACTTTATCGGTCTATAGACCACTCTAGCAGACAAAATGTTCAGCTTTCTGACTATTTCATGGATCATCAAGTTGCATCAGATAAGCCAAGTGCAGCTCTCAGACTGTTCAAGGGCAACTTCATTACAGTTTCAGAAACAAAAACAGAACAAAAACAGATAACTAGGATGCTTTCATATTACATTATTATAGTACCATGATTCTGTTTTAACTGCCATGGCAGCATCCTATGAAATCCTGGAATTTTCAATTTAGAGAGGAATTTATTAAAATCTCTAGTAACTCATCAAATTATAAATCCCAGGATTCCATAGAACGTTGCCATAGCAATTAAAGTGGAATTGGACTGGTATAATGCCCCCTCATCCACTGACTGTCCATGGGGGTGCACTGCAATGAAGTACAACTGTAGTTGTGCAACTGAAGAAAAAGAAACCAAGGTGCAAGTACACAGGCAGAGTTTTACATTCCACCTGTGGTCATGTTGGACCACAGCCTTGGATTTACTTAAAGCTGGACTGGAAAACATGTGAACCTACAGACATTAGCAGATTCCAACTACCACTAGTTCTGTCTCGAAGATCTTGTGGTACAGGATGAGCAATAAAATGGAAAGAGAGAAACTAAGTGCAAGAAAGAAGGCCACTTGTGTAGTCCGGTACTTGTTGGAAGAGGGCAACCACTATGTTGTGGTGAGGAAATGCAAGTTCTCTGTGTTCACAATGTCTGCATGACAGGAACTTGGTAATATTAGTCCTGCAGAATCAAGCATCCCACATGCACTACACAGTGGCTTCAGGAAGGCAAAGGATACAGACAAGGGCTGCGACAAGTGTTAATTGGGAAGGCTGGGCAAGATAGAAGAGACAGCAGTAGAGTTAAAGTGTCCAATAATTCTTGAGCAAATGCCAGTCTATAAATTAAAAAAAAGTTTAAGACAGCAGCATATATTCATCCTACTGATCAATCATTTCATAATATTTCATCTACTAAATGATTGCAAGCTGTCCAAGGTTAATTAATAACAAAGCTTTTTATTGAAAAAGTATTTTAAACAGGACTTTCTTAAACAGGAGGGCCAACACAGCATGGTGGTCTGAGTGCTGGATTATGACTCTGGAGACCAGGATTCAATTCTCTGCTGGGTCACAGAAACCTACTGGGTGACCTTAGGCAAGTCGTACACTCTCAGCCCCCGAAAACGCCATGATATGTCACCATAAATTAGAAATGACTTGAAGGCACAATACAACAACAATATATTTAAAACAGAGGTTTTTTTATTAGTTACTATCATGTCTGCTTATTTACGGCAACCCAGTAAAAGAAACCTCATCAAAAAGCTTTGATTATTTACAGCCCAGCTCAGGTCTTGCAATCTCTGCGTCACAATTTCACTGATTAAATAAATCCATTTGTAAAGTAGCCTTCTTCCTTTCCTGCTACCTTCCACGTTGCTGAACATTATCATCCTTTTTCTACAGACTAGGCCACGGTATTCCACGCTCTGGTCACATCCTGAATAGACTACTGCAACGTGCTTTACACGGGGTTGCCTTTGGATACTGTTCAAAAGCTTCAAATGGTTCAATGGGCGGCAGGCAGATTACTCACCACTGGCTGCTAGTCTGCTACTGAGCACAATTCAAAGTGTTGGCTTTAGCCTACAAAGCCTTAAACAGTTCTGGCCCAGCTTACCAGTCCAAACATATCTCCCTCTGTGAACCATCTCAGAGTTTAAGATTGTCTGGGGAGGCCTTGCTCTCGGTCCCACCTCTTTTGCAGGCACAACTCGCAGGCACGAGAGACAGGGCCTTTTCAGTGGTGGCCTCTTGGCTGTGGAATTCCCTCCCCAGAGATATTAGCTCGGCCCCCTCTCTCCTGACCTTCCGTAAGAGAGTGAAAACATGACCAAGCCTTTGGAGAACTGGTACGATAGATAGATAAGATATGAAATGATATGCAATGACTACTGGAATGGCCTGGACTATATTTGTGGATCATGTGAGTAATTGTGATGGTATTACTTTAAATGTTTGAAATTGTTTAAATTGCATTTTATAATTCTGTTTTAATTGTCTATTTTAACTGTTCTTTGTTTTGATGACATCTAATAGTTGCCTATGTGTAAAGCTGCCTTGAATACCCTTCGGGGCTGAGAAAGGCGGGATAGAAATGGCATAAATAAACAAATAAAGACAAGTCATATTTCCTAATATGTTCAAAGTTCGCCCCAAGTATGGCTGCCTGAGTTTACTAGTGAGAGTTCATTTTTTATTTTTTCTTGCACACATTTAATGTTTTTAAGATTTACCAAGATATCTACTGAACTTCCTCCAGCACCATTTAAAAGGACTGATTTAAGAAACAGATATGGGAAGTGCTATCTTAGAAGCACTATACACTCAAGTAACATTAAACTTTGGACTTAATTGCATAATGAGGGTGTAAATGTTAACTCAATGACAGCCCTTTAAAAATATGGAGACTTTTTCCCATTTTGATCTTAGGCTTACGAACTCTGGATACTGCCAGTCTGTTCCCTTCTCTTCCGAGGGATCAGCTTCTTTCTGGCATACAAGGTAATTTGTAGAACTATATTCTAACCCATTAACCTCCATTTGCAGTTCCAGGAGAATTAAAAAAATCACAAATCTGTCACTGTCTGATCAATACTTTCAAGCTCTTTCTCAGACCGAGAAGGAGGCTAATAAAAAAAAAATCAAATGCATAATTTTCCATAGCAGCTATTCTTCACTGAAGAAGCAAGCTTAGAAAAAACTAGGTTTTTGATACACATGTATCTTATGCCATAATACTAAATGCTGCATTTTAGTCTTCTGTATGCTTGGTTTCTTTCCCTACAGTGTATTGTTCCATCTGCAGCCATGAACAATGGCATCTTTCAAAGGGCTTCTGAAAACCGTGTTACAGAGAAACCCTTTGCTACCATTGTATATATTTACTTACAAGTTATATCCCCACTGTTTCAACAAATACAGTTTTCTATTAACTTGGACAGTGAAACTGAGTAGATAAAATTTACGAATTTGTCGAGGAATATCTTATTCCTTATCCTGCTAGGAAAGCGTTGAGATGAGCAAGGTTGCTGGATAGCACAAAGTACTATTCATTCAAATGCAGGATATAAGGTTAAATGCCTTTCCTTAGAGATCGCCATAAATTTTGTACCTTTTCGGTTGGGATAATAAAGGTCTTACCACACAATATGGATTTTTGGAATTTTGCTTATGGCCAATGCAGTTTGCCCTTGCTTTTACCATAAATTACGTTTCATTTTAATATATGAACTTGAACTGACGCCTAGAATTAATCGACCTTTTCATAATGCATTCTGTATCAAAATAGTGATCACTCTAGTATGAATTTCTTTCTCTTACACAGAGAGATTTATCCAAGTCCGGGGCTCACAGCTATACTTGTGTCTTGAGACTAGAAGAAAATATGTTACAGTAGTTCCTCTGACCCTATTCCTTGCCTGCCTTCTTCTAATTCTCTGACATGCTCTTTTTCTGTGTGTGTGTGTATGTGTGTTTTTTTGTTCTCTGGTTTTTTCTATTTGCTGTGGCCAGAAAAAACTGTATCTTATTGACAGTGAATAGGCAGGAGAAGGAATACAATGACTACACTATTGCCTGGTACCTTGGAAAATTTAAAGGTGTAGGCACCCATTTCCAGAAGAGAACATAGTAAATCCAATAAAGGACAGGGTAGGCTAGGCTTCTCAAATGTAGTTTATTCTTTTGCTCGTAGCCCAAGAATTCTCAGTTAGGGCCAGGATATACGTATGTACATTTAGGGTATATTCACATTGCAAAATCATAACAGTTTGAAGCACTGAAACTGCCATAGAATTATCCTATGCAACCCTGGGATTTCTAGATTTGTGAGGACTTAGAATTGTATCAATTATAACATTAAAATTATCTGGCATAGAACTCCTGAAACTACAAATTTCAAGGTTCCAAAAGATGGAGCTATGCCATCCAAGTGCTATAACTGCGCAGTACCTGATATAATGAATAAGGTACCAAGAAGACCAGTTTGAGTTTAGGCATGAAGTTTTAGTGGTAGAATATCCAGAAGACCCCTCTTTGCCAAAAAATTGAACTCCAGCTAAAATCCACTCCTCCAAACAACTATTAAAGATATAAGAGTTCTTTCTTTCCTTCCCATGTCATCACCATAAACCAGATGGCATTCAAAATGCTTTCGTACAAAAATCCATTCCTATTTATCGTATGCCTTCTTTGGTTTCTTTCACACTGCACAATTACAGTACTTTGATACCACTTTCATTGCTGCTGTTATGTATCTTCAAGCACTGACCTTATCCTTGGGTTTTCTTTGAAAGCCATATTCAAAGGTTTCCTTCTTGCCTTTCTTTAAAATTGGAGAGCGTGACTTTCCCACTGGATGTTATCCAATGGGTTTCCATTGGGGATTCAAACTCTGGTTTTCTGGAGTATTGATACAACAAACAAACCACAGCACCTTTCTGGCGGTTGATTGCAATGGCAGCATCTTATAGAATCAAAGGATTTTCTATTTGTGTGTGTTTTTTTTTAATTGTGTCAGAAGCGACTTGAGAACATAATGCAAGTTGCTTCTGGTGCGAGAGAATTCGCCGTCTACAGGGGATGCCCTGATGTGTTACCATCCTGCTGGAAGGCTTATCTCATGTCCCTGCAAGCTAGAGCTGACAAATGGGAGCTCACTCTGGTCTCATGGATTCAAACTGCCAACCTTCAAGTCAGCACCCCAACCTTTAGCCGGCACAAGGTTTAACCCACTGAGCCACCACACAATTTGTTGAAGTACTAACATTCCATGGCAAAGAAATGCAACTATGCTTTGAATCAGAATGGGAAGAGATTGTGTGTCAGTGCAGGGGACACACAATAAAAGCACTCCTGACAGATGACCTCCTAAACTGCAAATGTTGGTATTCCATAGGATGTCGCCTTGGCAATCAAAATGATACCAATGTGCTTCAGTTGTGCAGTGTGAAAGATGTTCAACCACACTCCTGTGCTGTCAGATGGACTAATTACAATGATGGAGTTCTGTCATCACAGCTGCAGATGCAGATGCACCCATCTTTGAAACTTGTCAGCTCCCCAGCCAAAGAGTTTCCATTAAGTTGCAAATTGATGTGCTAGAAATTGATGACTGCAATATTTTCCCAGTCATTGCTTAAAGACAGGTACAGACACCTCACGGGGTCCTCCCACAACTGCTTCTCTCCATGTCCCCCCTGATCAGGAGAGTGTTGCAGACTTCATTTCTCAGCATTCTGATCTGCAACACCCTGGAAACCTTTCAGCTGGGGGGCTGCCAGACTGAAAAGATAGGTTAGGTGGTGGCGAAGTGCTCATGTGTCTTTGATAACTATAAACATGAATTCCCAGGGGTCATGAGATCATAAGTCCCATTTACAATCTTGGAACTATTGAGTAGGAGGCTAGACGTTCATTCTAGCAACCTAATTTAGGTCCGGTGGGGACATTTTGGTTCTGTTATTACTAAACACTGGAATAAATAAATTACTATTGTTCTCCTGCAATTCACCTAAATCCATTGGACCCCAGTCAATCTGTCCTTCTTTGCCCTAGTACATAAATGGGCTGTTGGTATCTACTGGTATTTGGTGCCAGGATTACCTCGGATACAAAAATCTGTGGATGCTCAAGCATCATTCTCTGCAGTGGTATATTTAAATAGTGCCCATTCTATAAAATAGCAAAATTAAGTTTTTGAATTTTTGGGGTGTGTAGGTAGGAATATTTTCAAGTCTTTGTTGAATCTATTAATGCAGAATCTGTGGATTAGGGAGAGCCAATTGCAATCTAGAATGCTAATCTTGCTATGATTTATAGACAGAGTACAGCTACAAGCACCCATAGGAGCTAGGGTTGTGATGGGGTCTTAAAATCCATTTGGAGAAACAGGCTATTTCACTAAATGGGATTCAAACTGAAGATAAGCAGCCTCTTTTTCTGAAGAAGAGAACTTTGTTGTGTACATCTGTATGCTCTGTATGCATCCACCCACACACTTGTAGTCTGACCCATCAAGGGCTTTGGTGATGAAAGCTTCACTGAACTGAAAGACAGGGAGCTATGAGAATCTCAATGCCGTATAATACAATTCATGGCAATGCAGACTGCAGGATGTTTATAACACCTTTTTATGTAGATAGAAGACTCTACAAGTCTTGCAATAATTCATTGCTTTTCTGATGCATCCTCAGAATAATTCCATGACAAGCATGAATTTTAAATCCGTGTCCTTTCTTTAGTCTCTATTTTGTGTATTTTAATATGTATTTTATAGAAATACATTTTAATATATATATTTTATAGAAATACATTTTGATATGTGTATTTGTGATATTTTTTTACAATGTTTGTGTGTTTTAACTATTCTGTAGCCCACCTCAATCCATGAGGAGAGGCAGGAAAGATATATAATAATAATATAATAATGACATAGGCAGACCTGTAAAGGTTGGCTTTTGGAACTACAGCTGTCAGAATCCAGTACAGTATTCATTTTTGGAGAGTGAGGCCAAGACGCAGATCAGTGTTTTTCTGCCATTTTGCTGGTTTGTGCATACAATGTCCATATTGTGCACAAAAGTGTAGTATGGCTAGATTCAGCTGTTTGACTGTAATTTCGGTGTCCCCACCCTTTTTCAATGTTTCTGCTTTAAAAGCTCTTGCTTGCAATTCCTGATGACTTCTGAGGTCAAAAAGAAAAAAGAAAAAGAAAAGCAATGCAAACACAGCCTCTTGCATCAGAGGTGGGGAGGTAGAAGTGTTTTCTTTGCAGAACAAACATATGGGCTGTAAAGCCTGTGATTCAGAAATTTTGCCTGCAGTATTCCCCATAGCTGTTGCCATAGGTAACCAGCCTCTGCAAAACACTATTTACCCAGGAATGCAAGGAGATGTGGTGCTCAGCAAGGGCATTGCAGTTAACCCCTTCCTAGCAAAACAGACTCACGGTGATGCAGCAGTGTTCCCTAGAAGAACAAAGCCAGCTTGCTATTATTTTCCTGGCCATATTCACCTGCTTTCTTGACAAGCAAAAACTGAAGAAAGTGTTCCTTTTTCCAGTACTTGAATACAGGGATGCCATATCTCAGCATCAGTATCCCCATCCAGGTAGACTCATTAAGCATATAGCCCACCCCATTTCTTCCACGTAAGAATTAGCTATGTCAATATCGCTTCATAAACAGGAAACAGAAAGTGGACGTATCTTTATATGTAAGATAGAGATACGCAACCTAGGGCCCACTGGCCACACCTATCTTCTCACCAAGGTGTTTTCATTGCTTCCCAGGATACATTCCCTTAACACCTTTCAATCAAACACATAACAGGCCTCCTGTTCTCCTTTGCAAAAGAAGATACAAATATTCAATAGTTTGAAGTTTATCAAATATGAGAATATTGTTAAGTTTAAGATCCTGCATAAGGTATTTAAACCAGTGATTATAAATATTGTTAGATTCAGAAATATACAGCATATCCAGAGAGCCCCTCCAAATTGTGAACACACATTTCAAGGATGAAAAATTGTTTCCAGACCTAGAGAACTTCAGCATCACTGAAACACACTGAGTTGCAAGCATCTTTTCCAGACTTTCCAGAACCAGAGGGTGGTAGAATGTTTCAGGCACAAAGTATCCAAACAGTTCAAAAAGGGAAGAGCTGCAAAAATATTTTGAATGGGGTGAAGTAATGTACACTGACCACTACACTGCATTTTCTCCCCATGAGCATTAAGTACAGAATCCAAAATTGCCTAATTATGCCATTTGCAAAATGGGAACAATCTTATTGCCCTGGCGTAGGGTTATGATTGTTTTAAAAAGTATTGATAAATATTCTAAAGCAGGCATGAGTAAACTTCAGTGCTCCAGGTGGTTTGTATTATCTCCCATGAAAGTTCTTACCAGGAGTTCTCCTGCTTAACTTCCAAGATCAGACTAAATCTGGTGCCTTTAGAGCAGGCATGGGCAAACTTCATCTCTCCAGGTGTTTTAAACTTTAACATCCCACAATTCCCAACAGCCTCGGGCCCTTTTCTTTCCCCCCTCAGCCACTTCAGCTGAAGTTTGTCCATGCCTGCTCTAAAGGCACCAGATCTTGTCTGATCTTGGAAGTTAAGCAGGAGAAGTCCTGGTAAGAATGTGCATGGGAGACCATCAAGGAATCCCAGACGCAACATTTCAGAGGAAGGAACTGGCAAAACCACTGGCATATTCCTTGCCCAAGAAAACCTCATGAAATGTATGGGATTATCAAAAATCAACGGCCAACTTGAAGGCACATATACACATTTTCTTCCCACTACACCAACCCTCTGTGAACATCTGTAGAGACTTCACAGCTTTGATATAGGGTTACCTTCATTTTTTTTTTAAAGCCAGAGGACAGCACAATCTTATATATGTCTCCTCAGAAGTAAGTACCATTGAATTGAATGTGATTTACTGTTGGTAAATGGATAGAGAGTGGACTGGATTCTGAAATGACTTTGAAAAGGAGGGGGTTGATCTCTTGAATGAATGGAAATGCTGTTCAACAGAAAGATCGAGATCCATGTGCATGTCTGCACTAGAGCAGGGCATATTCGCTGCTCAGAAATCAATGGATTCATCTAAAATAAGACCAAGAAAATGTCACTGGCTTTACGCATTGGCTTGAAAACTGAAAGGCAGTAGTAAGGTCATTTCTTACCAAACGATTAGAATGGCAACTGAATATTTCACCTCATATTTCAGTTTCTAGAAAAAATGGAAACTTACCTCAAAAAAGAAACAAAGGAAGCAAGAAAGGCTGGGAATTTAAGCTAGTTAATTATACGATTATAATTAGATGTCTTTAGGTTACATGTTTAGAATCTGTATAACACCTCCACAACTGGATAGTATATTAAGCTTACTGAAAAAAAACCATTGTTGGGAGAAGCTTCTCTTGTTGAATTCTGGCATTTTCTGAAGATTGCAAAGAGACAACAGCCTCCCCTTCCCTGGATAAATAAAGGTGCTAATCCTGATTTGTTCTCTTTCCATTGGCAGGTGAAGACCTTTCTGCCTTACTCAAGCCTTCGCAGAAAGACTTTCAATTGCGGTGTGTTGTATTTGTATTTCAATTTTTTCATCATTATTAAACTTTAACTGCCCCTTTAAATACAATTTTGAATTAATGTTTCCAATACGATCATTCATTCATTTATTTTTTTAAAAAATCCTTCGTATTATCCATTGCTATAACAGGGAGAAAGGTGAGATATCATCGTGTAATTAAATAATAAATGAAATAATGATTCATTCCCATTTCCTTATCCAGCTTCACTTCAGGTTTGCCAACTGATCAGCAAAGTATTAATTCCACCAGATTAGCTTGAGCTGAAAAAATTTACAGTGATCGCTTTTCACAGCATGGCAATGAATGCAATCAACTGCTAATTGGTGCAGATCATTCAGATGTAAAAGCCATGGCTATATGGAGTGAATACCTATCATCTATCTATCCTTCGTCATTTTTTTTAAAAAAATGGACAGATAAAAATGTAATGAAATATTTAAAATATGAAAAGCATGATTTTTAACAGAGTGGCTGTTATATCTAGAGACACTTATGTGAGCAAGGTGTGTCTGTTGATCTCTCCACAAAGTGTATAGGCTGTGTCTTTCCATCCGTAAACTGCTGGCATCAAATCTCTTGTAATGGCTTCCACAGTCATGTCACGTCTTTTGGCAGCTGGCACCATCAGGATGACCAGAGCATATTTGAGTCAGGGGAGTCCTTGGACAGACATATTTGACATAATCAACACCTTCAGGAAGCAGTACTTGGGATCCCCCTTGATTATTCCTATTTTCCTCCTGAGATCTCTGCTTACCACCAGCTGAGCTCCTTTTGTTGTTTTGCTCTCTCAGGTGTCGGAAGCCTTCAAAAGGCTTAGCTTTAATGATGGCTGACTCATTGGGACAGGTGTGATTCCTGAGCCTCCACCCCTCTGGTCCTGAGTTTACCCCTTTTCACACCTGCAGCTCCAGATTCCTGGCTTCACATAAATGCAGATATTGCCTGCGGGAGGGGAAAATGGGCCTGGCAGTTTCACTGCAAAAAAATGAGCAGTATTTGACCCGGGCAATTCCTTGAAGAGATAAGAAAGCGAAATCTCTGTGGCCTTGGTCATTGGAGGGCTGGTCTTCTGAGGATTTTTTTTTTTTTTTTGCAGGGGGAAAATAACTTTTTTTCCTGTCAGGTGTGACTTGAGAAACTGCAAGTTGCTTCTGGTGTGAGAGAATTGGCCATCTGCAAGAATGTTGCCCTGGGGACGCCCAGATGTTTGATGCTTACTATCCTGTGGGAGGCTTCTCTCATGTCCCCACATGTGGAGCTAGAGCTGACAGATGGGAGCTCACCCTGCTCCCCAGATTCAAATCACTGACCTTTTGGTCAGCAGTCCTGCCGGCACAAGGTTTTAACCCATTGTGCCACCGGGAGCTCTGGTGAGATAACTAACACCAGGAGACAACTAACAATACATTACAAAATAAACACCAGGGACCTTTCACACAATTATAGTGCTATGATTCTGCTGGGATTTGGAATTTGGGGAGGCACTAGAGCTCTCTGGCTCAGGATTAGAAATGCTTAAGCGTCCTTCCACACAGTCATATAACCCAGAATAACAAGGCAGAAGAACCCACAATATCCGCTTTGAACTGGAATATCCATACTGCTGTATATCCCAGTTCAAAGCAGATAATGTGGGATTTTATTCAACTGTGTGGAAGGGGTCTGAGAGGAGTGTTGACATGTGGGTTTTACCCAGAGGTTACTATTTCTCTGAATTACAGTTTCCAGAATCTCTGGAAAATGGGATTCGGGGAATTGGGATCCATAAGGGTAATTTTTACAAGCAACGAAATGACAGTGTCCTGATTTATTGTTTTTTTAAAATGTTATTATTACAAAGAAATACTGAAGTTTCCTGTTATCGCTAGTCTAGTATGAAAAGCTATTAGCAACATAATGAAATTCTTTGCTATCTCTCATAGAAGGAAACCTTCTATGCTTCTTCCCAATCTCCACCGTCCTAATTCCGTTTTTTCTAGGTATACCTGGATACACTAATTAATTAAGGAGAGGCAGGGTGATGCAATATAAGTGTTTGATTAGGGAGGCATCTACAGTGTGGAATTAATGCAGTTCAGCACCATTTTAACTGCCATGGCTCAATGCAACTCCCAGGATCCCACAGCTTTGAGTCATGGCAGTTAAAATGGTATCAAACCATATTAATTCTATACCCTAGAACTCTTGAATACCAGGCTTTAAATCTTGTCATAAATGTGGGTGAAACGTCAGGAGAGAATGCTTCTGGAATATGGCCATACAGCCCGGAAAACTCACAGCAACCCAGGCTTCAAATCCTTGATCAGTCATGAAATCCCACTGGGTAACTTTGGGCAAGTCACACATTCTCAGCTTGAGAGGAAGACAGTAGGAAATAATATCTTGCCAAGTAACAGTGTTGCCATAATTGGTTTAACTTGAAGGAGCGTAAGAACACATAGCTGTAAAATATTTAAATATATTCATGTATCTTTTCAGCTTGATTGACAAATTTATGGCCATCTTCCCTAAGTAAAGTCAATGCCTCTTTGGCATGTAGATTGATTTGGCCTGGGCTAGAGTTGTGGAAATGGCCTGATACTCTGCATGCAAAGCATACACTGCGGCTTAAGGGAACCCTATATGCTGCAATATATAGGTCTTCCCCATCATATACACCCTACAATAGGTGTATAGGTAAAGGTAAAGGTTTTCCCCTGACGTTAAGTACAGTCGTGACTGGGGGTTGGTGCTCATCTCCATTTCTAAGCCAAAGAGCCGGCATTGTCCATAGAGACCTCCAAGGTCATGTGGCCGGCATGACTGCATGTAGTGCCGTTACCTTCCTGCTGGAGCAGTACCTATTGATCTACTCACATTTGCATGCTTTCGAACTGCTAGGTTGGCAGGAGCTGGGGCTAACAGCGGGTGCTCATTCCGCTCCTGGGATTTGAACCTGGCACCTTTTGGTCCACCAGTTCAGCAGCTCAGCGCTTTAACACACTTTGCCACCAGGGCCCCCCACATACGATGGGATTATTACAATGGGTATTATGCTGGGTTTTGATGTTCTTCAGTAAGTCACATGAGTGAGGAATGCTTATTTAGTTTACACACTGCCATAAAGCCATACAGCCTGGAATTCATGATCAGATTTAGAGATACATAACCTGCAGATATGCATCTGTAGCAGATTCATATTGGCAGTCACTACATAGTCTTATTTGTGGCACTATTTCTACAGCTGTAACTATAGTCACAAACCTACTTTACTGGGCATCAGGTGTGCAGACAGATGGGGAACCATGGCGCTGGTGATCAGGGACCAGGTGGTCGATGTTTCCATCAACATCCCACATGTCCTTGCTGCAGCATTGGGATGTTGGGCTGGAAGATGTTGTTTACTGTATATACTGTATGTATATTGACATATATATATCAAGGGCAGGGACCAAAATTATGGATTTTGATATGACCCATATGACCATACAGAGGTGGCCAGTGTTTCTTTTGGGTTCTCCCAGGATGGGCTGAGCTTTTTTATTTTCCCCCTTTGCTCAGATAAGAAGGTGGTTCCTTTTTTTTTTAAAAAGAGTTAAGGTACCATAGTCACATTGACATTTGGATAAGTTGACTTAGGTTTTGCGGGTTGATTTGTTGCTACAATCCCTAGACTTATACATGAGTATATAGGCTAGCTATGCAACTAAGGTATTTATTGGAGTGTTATGTTGGCTGCGTTCTAGCAGCATTTTCGCCTGATGTTTTGGCTTCATCTTGGCTGACATCTTCAGAGGATCTGCCACAGAGGATGCCAGTCACAGATACAGGCGAAACATCAGGAGAAAATGCTGCTAGAACACAGCCATACAGCCCGGAAACCACACAACACACTCTAGTGATTCTGACCATAAAAGCCTTCGACAGTACATAAGGTAGTTATAGTGACACATAGAATTCCAGTCTTTTCATTTCCAGTGCATAAAGAATATGCTTATGTTCATTCATCCCATATTAAATAACACAGAAGAATGTTGAATGGGATCCTATTAAAGACACACATCTAACCCTCCATATCCACTGAGTCTGTATCTATGGACTCAAACAGGGTTGGTACTTTTTGACACCCTTGGTAACAACACTCCTACCATTGTGACGTGAGACTTCCCTTCCCCACATATAGATCTTAGCCTCTGTATGTTTCATTACTTGAAGAAAAGCCTGGTTCCTATTCCCAAGCATGTTTTTACATTTATGGCTTGGTGCAAGAATTCCAAGAATTATAACTTTCCTTTGTGAAAGCACTAGAAAGTGTATAGCTTTTATTAAAAAAAAAAGAACCTGGGCTTTTAAAATGCAGCCAGTCCAGCTAGAAACCAGTTGGGGGTAATCCAGTTTGACTGGAAGCTAAGAGTATAGGTGGATGACCAGGAAATGAACTCAAAAAATAGCCACAAAACTGAGGACCAAGCACAGGTATCATTCTTTGCTCCAAAGGCTACAATGTGTCTCTTTTCCCTCTGTGTCACATTCCTGACATGTTACTGCAAAAGAAGGCTGGGTGTTGATATCTATCTGCCCAATTCCACCCTTTACCCCCCTTAGGCACCATTATCTTTAGGATACCCATTATTTTCCCTTCCTAAATTGGTTACCAGCTCATGTAGTTTATGTAATGACATTGCACTGCTAAACAATTTGGCAGGGACAATCCTGACTAATCTTCTATCTTCCCAATTTTCAGCGGCTTTTAAATTGTCCCAGTTTCTCTCTTCTCCTCCCACTACACTTGGAGGACCATCATACTCGGACAACGAGGAATCACTTAAGTAAATAAGGTGGTGAATCTACTCTGGTTTTGAATCTAAACTTTTAAGTACCCATCTATGATGCCGAATCCTACCTCCCCTTGACCCATAGTTTGCTACCTTAAAATTCAGACTGAAACTTGGAGTTGATATTCTCACTGTTGACATTGGAACCAACAACCACAGCAGCTGGTCATGAATTTGTCTGATCTCCTTTTAGAGCTGTCTATATGTTAGCTATGTGGGACAGGAAACATCCCATGGCACATAATGGAGGACTATTTGTTATTACTTATGAGTCTCACCTATAGAAGTTCAGAGCTTGGAAAAGGTGCTTTTTTGGCACATCACTCTTTGAATCACCCATTGGCCATGCTGGCTGGGGGTTTCTGTGAAATGGAATCATTTTAATAGCTACTGTTTCAAGCTGTATAGAAATATAAAGCTAATAATAATAATAATCCAATAAAGAAATGTCATCGATACTGTAAGTCCCTGGTTCTCTTGTTTGGATCCCAAAGTAGACCTTTTCTCTATGAGAATCTTAGTGGATGCTTTGTTCAGAGCAGGGACTGATTTATCACAAGAATGCAAATAGGAACTGAACACTTTACCACTGGCCCCCTATATCCACAGATTCAACCATCCAAGGCTTGAAAATATTTAAGAAAAACCAAAACCAAAAGGAAAGCTTGATTTTGCCATTTTATATAAGGGACACCATTTTACTATGCCATTGTAAATAATTGAATTTGAGTATACTCAGACTTTAGACCCCATGGAGGTCCTGGAAACAAACTACAGTAGAGTCTCGCTTATCCAATGTAAACGGGCCAGTAGAACGTTGGATAAGCGAATATGTTGGATAATAAGGAGAGATTAAGGAAAAGCCTATTAAAAATCAAATTAGGTTATGATTTTACAAATTAAACACCAAAACATCATGTTATACAACAAATTTGAGAGAAAAAGTAGTTCAATACACAGTAATGCTATGTAGTAATTACTGTATTTATGAATTTAGCACCAAAATATCATGATATATTGAAAACATTGACTACAAAAATGCGTTGGATAATCCAGAACGTTGGATAAGCAAGTGTTGAATAAGTGAGACTCTATTGTAATAAATATTCAGAGCTCACCCTATTGGGAAGGACATCGTATAGTTTTCTGGATATTCCTGTAGTGTAAGTCCCAGTATTCTTCCCCACTGGAATCTAGTAACATTTGGAGGGATATATGATTTCCCTGCTCCAAAACAAGGTTTAATTCAAGCCCTCATTGCATGCTTGTAATAAGTCCTTTCTGTCCCATATGCGTTTTACATTACTGTAAAAAACTGACTTCTTTGTGTTTTATCAGTTCATATAGATTTTTAAGCAGGGAGATTATTCTTACACAATGTCAACAATATCCCAGGGTTATTCTGTAAAGAGAGCCTTTTGATTCTCAGGTGGCCAAAACTGTTCTTTCCCCAAAACTAGAAAAGAGGGTTTGAAAATCTTTATGCTGTTTGAACAAAGCACAAAGAGCAAGACATAGAGAGGAAGAGAGAATGGGAAAGAGAGGATATTCTGAAAGTCAAGCCCGTTGGGAATCAAAAGGGTTAACCGGCTGGGTTTTCGGGAGGCAGCAAAACCAAGTGTGAGACAGTGAGGTCAGCATTACCTCCCATCGCCTGGGGCCCCTTCCCTCTGACAATGTCAACATTCCAGTACATTCCAGCCTTCCACAATAACAGCCTTCATCGCTCGTATTTCCTGACCCCTTTGGATTAAAGCATGTGAAGTTAAATATATATGCAGCCTGGCGCTCACGCACATAACACACTGCACCAGAAATAGACTGATGGGAAACCGTCTGCAGCTGTTGCTGCATAACACTCATTATCTGTGTCAAGCTCATCCCTATGAGAAGGGAAGGGAAGACTGCAGGACGGGAAATTGGGGAGATGCAGATCTTCAATATGCATTGCCAGAAGGATTAATGCCATGTAGCGTCCTTGATGATGAAAACTATCAGTAGAAAGGAAACAGACAGATAACGTATGCTAAGAAACACAAAGTGTAAATCCCATTAGTAGAGATAAAGACATTCCATGTTCTTTCTCCATTCACAGTTGCCAGCCTTGTTTCCAGGTCAAGGCACTGCCCTTTGAAGCTCTAAATAGCTTGGGATTGATGGACATTAAGATCTGCCACTCTTCCATAGATTCCTTCCCGCATGTTCTGTTCATCATCGGAGTCTTTGATCTGGATTCCCAAGTCACTTGAGGCATTCCAGGTAGCAACAAAGTGTAAGGGCTTTGGAATGCTTGCAACCACTCTCTGCAATATCTTCCCCATTGAGATTTTCCAAATTTGATGGTTTCAGATGTTTGGCAAAGCTTGGTAGTTTAGGGAGGCTTATAGCTGCTCCTGGTGGTGTAATGGATTAAACCGCTGAGCTGCTGAACTTGCTGACCACAAGGTCGATGGTTCGAATCCAGAGAGTGGGGTGAGCTCCTGCTATTAGCCCCAGCTTCTGCCAACCTAGCAGTTCAAAAACATGCAAATGTGAGTAGATCAATAGGTACTGCTTCAGCGGGAAAGTAATGGTGCTCCATAGAGTCATGTTTAGAAATTGAGTTGAGCACCAAACCCCAGAGTCGGATACGACTAGACTTAATGTCAGGGGAAAACCTTTACCTTATAGCTATTAACATTTTCTCTCCTCTTATGAATGTGCATATGTGTGCCTTCACATTGCCTCTCAATTTATGGTGATGTTTTCAATTTCACTGGGGCTTTTTAAAAGGAAGGATACTCAAAGTAGTAGCCTATAGCAGTGGGTATTTGTTGGTGGTCTTTCATCCAGGTATCAACCAGGACTGATGCTGTTTAAAAGATCAGACAGGATCTGGTACTTTTAGGGCATTTAAATATGGCCCTGTTATGAATTTACTAAGGATATTTCCTTTCATCTCTGATTTCATTGGGTTTATTACTTTGTTGTTATTATCTTTTTGTCCTACTTTCCTTCAAAACTGGGACTCAAGGCAGCCTGCAATTTTTTTTAAAAAAAATACAATATAGCTAAAACATATGCTTGTTTTCAGGTTGATCTGGGATTTTTAAAAATAGTTTTGGCATTCTTTAATGAAAAATTAGACTGCTATGCTCTAATTGAATTTTGTGGATTTGGTTTTATTGTATATTTTATTGTTGTAATCTGCTTTGGGTTTCTTTGTGGGCAATGCCTGGGGACAGGCCTGTAGCGAGGGGGCGGTTTTAGGGGTTCAACCCCCCCCCCCCCCGAAATTTTCCAGGTTATAAAAAAAACCTGGTTTACTCATGAATTTTAACTGGTTAACCAAATCCCCATGCTAAGTCTATGAGACACAAAACATTAAGAGTCCCTCCAGGCACTATCTCAAGCAGATATTGACAGGTTTGTAGCGGGGAGGGCTGTGTGCTAGGGGTTAACCCCCCCCCCCCCCGAAATTTTCAAAACCCCTCCTGATTTTTTTTTCTGGCTACGGCCCTGCCTGGGGATGTACATTTTTGAAACAAATACTCAAATAATGAAAACTGCTGTTGGAAAGAGAAATGTTAGACCACATTCCCCTTTGGCTGGGACACTCCTCTTACTAGGCAGACTGATACCATAGTTTTAGCTGGCGAATGCTCGAGGGCAGGGAAAGGTGGCAAGTTAAGGCAGAGGTTGGGTGCAAATCTGTACGTCCTGTGCACCTACCCTGCTGCTCTTGCTTGTTGTGGATGATGCTGGAGTACTGAAGCAAGATTCAGCCACCAGTCCTCTCAGCGTCTTTATGTGGAACTAAAGTGAAATAGCAGAGTACAATTTTGTCCTTTGCTTCAGGGAGCAAAAATCTTGGGCCACCTCTGGCCCTTTGTCCGATTCAGTAAAGAGGCAATCCTACTCTAAACTGAAAGAAAGGATGAAGGCAGTCTCCCTAATGATGCTTTACATCTCATGTCTCTCTGTACAGGCAAAAGCTTTTGAAACATTGGTTACAAAGCAAAGCCGTGTGTTGTTCAGGGCTGTCAAATCACATATATGGAACATGTTATAAATAGGTCATGTTTACACATTGCCACTTCTGGGTGTGGACCGAAATGCTGATGCAAAGTTTCTGCTGGCAAATGGGGAAAATATCAGCCGGGGGCAAAAACAGGGAAGGGATGGGTGAGCTTGAAACAGCTCTCTCATCTCAGTCAGAGAAACAGTGAGGAGCAACTGAGGCTCAGGTGGCCCTGGGTTGCCAAAGTGAAAACTGGAGACAGTTCCTTTACGCAGAGGGAATTTCATCAGCATTTGTTTTTTACCTGGTTGCATGACAAGCAACACCTGATGAGAATTCCCTTTTCTACGCAACTGTTAAAGATACTGGAGTTTTCTCCAGCTTTCACTTTGGCAACTTCAGTTGCCGGGCAAACTGCCCTAGGATCCTTTGCAATGCCCAGCTGTTCCATGGCAAACATGTGAGATGGTGCTTTGGTGGGCGATTAATATACAGAAAGACTTCCTTGAAATAATAAACGGTGAGGGAAGAAAAACAACATGGCTGTAACCAGATGTCTCCAAAATGAAACAAAACTCTAACTTGTTCATCCAGTTCTTTCCATCATGTGCTCCTTGAACATTCTTCTCTCTGCTTTTCCTTTGCTGTTCAGCTGGGGCTGTTGAAGGCTTTGATCTCATGAATTCCTACGGGCAGCGTGCTTTTAGCAGAAGCCGCCTACCCTTTGCATGGCCCCTGACGGAAAGATCTCAAACCTTAGAAAGCCACCGAGAGGTGGAAGGCCAGGCAGAGCAAAAATAACCTCCCCTGTAAAAAGCAGCTGTGTCTTCCCTATAAAGGGAGGGAAGGAGGGGAGAGGATTGCAGACAACAAGTAGAGATTGTGAAACTCTAATCGGGTGCTGGACGGAGCTGAGGCCAAGAGAAGTTTAATATAGGATAAAAATGCAAACCCTTTAAATCTCTTACAATTTGGCTTAGCCTTGCCTTGACTCTGCAGAGATGAGCTGGTTTTAGAAGCAGAATTCTCCCTCTCTCTCTCTTTCCAGTTCTCTTAAGCTTGCCCCTACAATGCAGCCATGCTAAATAAATCTTGGTGTAGTGGTCTGAGTATTGGATCATGATTCTGGAGACCAGGGTTCAAATCCCTGCATAGTCATGGAAGCCCACAGCCGTGGGCAAGTCGAATTCTCTCAGCCTCAGAGGAAGGCAAAGGAAAACTCTCTCTGAACAAATCTTGGCAAGGAAAAATCTTGCCAAGAAATGACTTGAAGGCACACAGCAACATCAACAGTTACATTTTTGCCTGTTAAGGGTGAAGCTGTTTTCCTCCTTTCCCATTCCATCAAGGGAAGCATGAGCATGATTCTTGCAGATCTCTCAAATTATCTTTGGCTGAATGTGCCCATGTTTTTTATTCCTTTGGATTCAATGAAACTTCCTGCCAGGGGTCACTTCTGCATTAAACCAAATGTATGTTTCACAGCAGCACTAACCTATATTGATTTTCAGCAGTTCATGGGAATGCTTGGGGTGCTGGCATACGGCATCCATCACAGCACCACATTCCTGCCTGTGCCACCTTGTTCTGGCCTGTTTGCCAAAATAACTCCCTTTATCTTCCTCCTGCTGCAGAAAATCCAAAGTGTTGCAGTGATTTGTGAAAAATGATCCACGATCACAGCTCTACCCTCTAAAATCACAGCTTGTCAAGGTTTCTTCTTGCATCCATGTTAGCTGAGGGATTCAGGGAGTTGTAACTCCAAAAAAGGAATTTTGCCCATTTGTGCCTGAGTATCACACAGAGGATTGTTAATAGAAAAGTCTGTGTTAGATCTTTGAAGAGGAGGTTAGATATTCTTATAGAGAGAGGAAACAGGAATAGAAATATGCAGGATCTAGAGATTCTATCTATTAAGATCATCACAAGCTGCTTTGAGTCTCTTTGTGAAGGGTATAAAAACATAAACATAATAATAATAATCACAAATCCTTCAAACTAAGCACATTTTCAGACTATGCAAGTATAGCATTGTGATTCCACTTAGACTGCAATGATTCCATCCTCTGAAATACTGGGGTCTGTAGTGTGAGGAGGGATATTTTTGACTGGCAGAGACAAGAGGCAAAGAGAAGCATCTGTTGTAGGGTGAGGGCTTCTCCTTTGCTTGCCAGGCAGAGCCCACTGCTGCTGGGGAGATGGATTATTGGAAAGTGTGATTTAGAGGTGACTCCATTACTTGGCAGGGCCCGGGGATTGAGTCATCATGCAGGCTACAGAGAAGTGTGGGGCATAGCCTACAAGCAAGTCTCCCAGCTAGGCGGTGGTGCTGATGAAATCGGGAAACAAAAGAAGCTCACAGCAGCACAGCATACAGCTCCTTAAAAACATTGGCTTGCTGAGTAGGAAGGTGCATCTAAAGCCATCTAGTTCCTATGGAGAGCCACACCTGAAATATCCCTTACTGATGGCAGTCCCTCTCAAGTTTAAAAATATCCAGTAAAAAAAGCCCATCAGTTCCTGAATTTAGTCTGTTTTACTGCCAGTTAACTCTTATACTATAGCAGCATTTTTAATTTAGGCAGAAACCTTCTGCTTATACAGTCAACTCTCTATATTCACAAATTCTACATCCATGGCTTGAAAATATTTCTTAAATTCCAAAAAGCAAATCTTTATTTCGCTTTTTTATATTGGTATAAGGGACATCACCTTGCTATACCATTGTATATAATGAGATTTGAGCCTCCATGGATTTTGGTTTCCATAACCCCAGTCAACACCAAAGATCCACTGTAATTTAAATTGCTTGATTCAAATCCAGCTGCCTGGAGCAGCAGAAAACAAGCTCCACCTTCCAATAATTAAAAATGGCCCTCAAATCACCAACTCCCTCGACTTTTCTGATATGCAGTAGGTGAGGGAAAGTTGTTGAGAGGAAACTGAGTGATGTAAAGACATGACAGAGCTCCTAAATCAGCGATTCGCAACCTGGGGTCCCCAGATGTTTCTGGCCCACAATACCCAGAAATTCCAGCCAGTTTACCAGTTGTTAGGATTTCTGGGAGTTGAAGGCCAAAAACATCTGGAGACCCCAGGTTGAGAATCATTGTCCTAAATATTACTTTTTGGACCAAGAGTACCAGAATTCCCCACCAACATGGCTATTATATCCCAGCAGTCATGCTGCTGGTGGGTTACATGTGTGAATTCTAGAGATTGCTATCCAAAAAAGAGAGCATCAGAGCTTTCTGGGTCTTGCTGATCATGTTGTGTGTCTTCAAATCATTTGAGACTTACCGCGATCCTAAGGCCAACCTGTTATGGAGAATTCTAAATAACTTAACGTGATACAAATGAAAATATTCCATGGGATGCTGCCATGGCAGTTAAAATGAAATCACAGTGATCTAACTGTTGACCCACCTTCATAATAGCTTGTTTTCTAACCAGATTTTTGAATGAATCACAAGCCGAGATCTGTTTGGCTTGCTGAAGAGTTTTTTCTGTAAGGAACAACTTTTGCTTCTAATTTTACTCTATTGATTGAGTGATTAGGAGCTAGGTTCACTGGCAAACTGGATATGTAGGCAGGCACAACTCATACGTCACAGCCATCCTGTTCAGAGAAGGTCAGAAGATGCCTCATAATCCCAGGATCAGCTGTCCTGAGTGCAAACAGGAAGAAGGAGGCTTGGGTATTTCTTTTAATGGAGCAAATTGGATGAAGCTCTGACAAGGCAGGCAGACTCCCACTGAGTCAGCAGAACCTCACAACTCACAAAGGGCATTTATTGACTGATGAATTATTCAGCTGGCTTGAATGGCATCTCTGCCACAATCGGTCTGCAAGCAAAGACTGCACAGCCAGGGGCACTCCTCCAGTCCCTGCTGCCAAACACAATCAGGATGGTGCCCTTGATCCGTCAAAAGGTGGGAAGGAGAGGGAAATCCCGTGCTTCCGGGAGCAGTATGTTTAAAACAGCACATGATGCTGAGTTTATTTATCTTTATGCAAATCATCACATACAACTGGTACGTCCCAAACCAGCACAACTGAATGGAAATATGTTCCATTTTAGGTTGCTTCATGTGCAACTTTCCTGCAATTTAGAAACTTTTATTCATGCAAATTTATTTCTGGGGAGGCCCACTTTTTCACTGCATATACCTCACCATCTAGTTTCTGTGTATGTGTGCAGAGTGGTTCAGTGGCCATACATTTAGACAATCCTAACAGATGAATTCTCTCCATTTCTGTGTTTGCTTACATGCAGTATTCTTAACATTTTTTGAAAAGCAAAATTGTAATAATTTGTTAAAATTATTTTTGCTTTGTTAATTTTGATCCATTAGCATTACAAAAGAGCTTGAAAAGTCAAGGTGAAAATGATTGGGACTAGTCTGCTGGTATGAATTGATGCGGTTGTCTGGATTTTTGGAATTTTCTTGGTGATTTGCCTGTGAAGACTGCCATGTGACTGTCTGCCTTCAACATTTATGTTTATTCATAGTGAATTGAAAGTGTGTGTGTGTGTGTGCAATACAATTTCCTTTAGACCCAGGGGTGGCAAAATTAAGTCCTGTTGGCCACATGTGCTCTCCTAGACAACGTTAAGGCTCCCCTCACACCCCATATTACATTCCCTCTCCATCCGCAAGCTATGTTAAACCCAGGAGATCCTTTTCCAAAACAGAAAATTAATTGGAAATCTGCAGCATATACTCCAGCTGTCTCAATTTGGCCAGAAAATCCCTGATCCTTTGCCATCTTGATTTTTTAGAAGCTTTTAAAATGTCCCACTTTTCTCCTTTGTCCTCAGCTTACTTTGATTGCTGCAAACTGAGTGAAAAAGTAGTTTGCACTCAACTCAGCAGGGAAGAGAGGAGAAGTTGGGGCTGAATCTTGTGCGTTCCAGTAGGAACAAGCAAAAACAAGCTGCTGCTGCTTCTCCTTGCCTGTGTATTCTCCATCAGATATATATATATATATATATATATATATATATATATATATATATAATTTTGACTATGCTTTGATGTTGTTTGGCCACAAATGTGCTGGTTTTCATCTGTGAAATGTTAGAAAGTAAACTTCAGTTGACTTTCTGCTTCTGTTGCAAACAAAACAAAAACTTGGATATTTCCAGTTGACTTCTTACTTTGAAGAAGTCATCTCCTGTGGAGGTAAAATTTTCCTCCAGGGAGTTTCACGGGCCATTTAGGGCCATCCCAAAAATTAAAATAAAATAAATTTCAGGAGTACCAAGGTCCCATGGGGCGCCAATGCAGTTATCTGACCTCGGGCAGTTGGCCACACTGCTTCACACCATACAGCCTTGTCTTTACTAGCAAGGCTGACTTTTCCATTTGGCATGGTGAGATGACAATGGAAGTCAGCAGATTTAGGACATCAAGAAAGGTCAAAATTTTGTTGTTGTTGTTGTTGTTGTTGTTGTTGTTGTATTTTTACCACCTGGCTGGAAAGAGGACATTGTAGGACTTCTGCATTTTGTGCCAAAATACCTTGGCTGGCTTTGGTGCTATGCATGTTGACTTTGTGAAGATGAAGACATTATTCAGGATTCGCTCCAGGAAATAAACATATTACATTGTCCCTATCGCAGTCGTACTTCAATGAACAAAGTCTCTGAAAATGAAGTATGCTTCTGACACCTGCCTAGCCTCCTTTCCTTCTCTCCCTCTGTCTTGCTAGAAGATCCTCCCCCTCAAACATTATGATGATGTTGAAGGACAGCTGTAGAAACACAGGCTTTGGGTGTTTTTTTAGCAGTATGTTTGAGGGCAAACTGCAAAAAACAAAGCTAGCTCTGAGAAACAGCAGGATTCTCAATATTTCACCACCAAAATGAAAATTGTAAGAAAAGTGGAGCCAGATGAAAAAAAGTCATTCCTGGATGCAGTTTGGACTAGGTCTCTAGAAAGTTTAAATTGTTTTTGTTTACTTAAGTAAGCCTTATGTGGCCCAATTGTTTCATCTCACACATGCATATATAGTATAGACCCATATCCACGTAGCCTATATCCATTTTTTAATTTATCCACATCCAACAAAATACTTCCCCTCTAGGCATCTTCTAGATCTGCTAATGTTACTTTTTTATATTTTTGGGCTGACAGTCCTTTATTTCAAAAGGGTTCGCTATTATCCACATTTTGGCATGTCCACGTTAGGTCTGGCAACGTATCCCCTGTGGCTACAGAGCTTGTGTTGTAGTTATTTTTGAATAAAAAGTTTGCTTAAAGATGTTGAACAGCTCTTGTTTTTGTAGTGTCGGACCCTATGACAATTCTTTCCATGTAATTTCTGCCTCTCATAACAAATAGAATATTTCTATTTCATGCACAGAGGAATATCTGTACTTGGCTATGGCAGCACTGTGACCCCAGTCTCCCAGATTTCTGTTGACACAGCACCTTGCCCCGATTCTCCTTTTTTCATATTTGTAGGCCAGCTGTGCAGCATTCAGAGGGATGGAATAATTCTTTTTTTTTTTTTTTTACAACCGAGTTGCTTTTCTTGGCTGAACTACTTCTTTCAGCAGAGAGCCCCAAGACGTTTGTGTGAAGGGGTAAGCTTTGGCAGCTCTCCGCTGGGAAAAAGTCAGAACATTTCAAGAAAAAAAAATGTGCAGGATTAGATTTCTCCAGACAGAGCCCAGTTATTGTTGATGTCTCTAATTCCCTTAGCACATGGAATTCAAGTTGGCACTTGTTTTCCTTCCTCCTGCTAACAGGGTGTGCATTGCCCCAGTCCTGGCCGCATTTTCATTGCCCTGTTTTTGCTTTGAAGCTTGCTTGCATTCCATTATGATTTAATGAGGAACCCACCAGCCCTGACAAGCAGAGCTTTTGAGTCAAGGCTGAAACCAAGGTCAAGCATGAGATGGGAATCATCCAGCAAATTAGGTTGTCACCATTGGCTCCAGTTTTATCGGAGTCTTTTTTTTAAAAATGGGCATGATTCTCATTGCACCATTTCCTCCATCTGCAAACATGGAGAGGAACCGCATTGGAGGGGAATTAAGGAAAGGAGTGGAATTACCTGAATAGGAAATATCAGAGTTTAGGAAATTAATTTTAAAGGGTGAATAGGCAACTTGTTGCAAAGTCCTTAAAAGCAGTATATCGTTATTCATACTTTTTGTAACTTTTTAGGTTACTCATTGCTTCCTTCCTACTTTAAAGAAAAATCCTGAAAAGAGAATGGTATAAAACCTGAAGTATTTGGTTCCAAAGGATTTGAAGAAGTCTTTGAAAGGTAATTTTAATAAATTACTTGAAAATGCTGCTCATTGGACCAATAAAGTGTCATTCGTATTACTACTAACTTTCTAATATCTTTCCTCCCAGAATGAGAACTCGAGGCTGCTTAAAACATTAAAATGGGTGCAGTGTAAATAAAAAGGTACAAAGAATGATCATTTAAATGTGATTAAATTTGCATTAAAATCAATTTAAACATTCATTAAAATAATAAAAGTTTTTTTTTAAAAAAAAACAGTTTAAGAAAGGATTACAGCAGCTTTTGAAAGCCCTTTCTTTTAAAAGCATCTGTTTCTAAAAGCCTGTTGGAATAAAGAAGGGTTTGCCTGAGCATGGAAGGACAAAAAGGAGCAGGCAGCTCAAACCTCCATAGGCAGAGAGTTCCACAGGCAAAGAGCAGCCACTGAGAAACCCTTCTTGTGTATTCCCACAAGATATGCCTGGGAGCTTCTCTGTTAGCAGCAGCTTGCCCATTCCCACCAGTTACAATACAGTAAGACTCCTGTACTCACTGGACCAGTACCTACCCACATTTGACAAACTATGTCAACTCTAGGAATTTTGAGGTCCTGCAGGTGATTCTATGGTATGCTTCTTTTGGGTAGGACTGAAATATCAACCCTACTGTATCTCCCAGGTGAAACACAAAGCAGGAATGGACCCTGAAACTGGGCAGAAAAACAACCAATGATAATCTTGGCCAAAAGATCTACCAAGTCCTAGCACTGCCTTCAGTCCAACCTATTTGCAGCACTGGATGAGATAAAATTTATTTCATGCCAATACTTCCATTACCACAATGGAGGATCTAGAAAAACCCTAGAGAGGATTTTCTGGGTCCTTTGGGGCGACTCTATAGTAACTTCCTATGGAAATAATTCATTTTTAATAGGGTTCACTTCTATCCATGGTTTCCTGTTTCCACAGTAAGTTCAGGAACATATTCCCCATGGATACATGACTCATATTGTATTTCTGAAACACTTTATTATGCCCTCAAAATCCAAAATAATGAGTGCCAGGCAATTTGTAATATCTTTATCGCAAGCCCTGGGAAGGAACCCTGCTTTCTGACCTTTACTCCTCAGCCCAGCCACCTTCTCACCTTTGGTTCCCAGTCTTCTGAAAGGGTGGACTCTACACTCTTTCCCTCCAGGCAAGTAAAATCAGGATCATGCCTTCAATGTTTAATATCTATTACTGAAAAGAAAGCAAAAATCTAAAAGATGCTGTCGCACAATAATTTTGTGCATCACGTTCTATCCATTTCAGTTTAGATTTTCACACATATCTCGTAGCTGAGTGAAGCCTATTTAAGTAAATGGCTTTGTGATTTGTGTAGCTGCAAATGTCACTTTAAGATGGGTCAGAAATGTACCTCGCATTGGTGCTCTCCCTTGACTACATCAGCCTGAAGGCCATTTTGTTCATTTGCCCAAGGATTAGTCATTACAGAGAATACATGATCCATACCGCTATTGCAAACAGCCATTGACCTTGAGTGCGGCACACAGCCTTGTAAAGCTTTGGTACAGAGTCAGCAGCACGTTTTTCAATCAAGAACTTCACAGTTAACTTCTTTTTTTTCTTCATTTGTAACTATCATGAATTTCACTCCTTGAAAAAAAGAGGCAAACTGAATAGAATGAGAAATGCATCACTGCTGAAAGGCGACTATTACTATGAGATCAAGGCTCCAGATTCAAACTGGATGCAATCAGGTGAAATACTGGAAGGATGGGGAGCAGGAAACCCTTTTTAGAGTGATTACTGTCAAGAAACCCAATGTTCAGGAACCCATAAAATAGCCCTTTATAAAAGACTAGCAGAAGTATCCAGTTTTGTGTAGCTTAGAAACCCCTTAGTCTCCCATTCTTTTTCATCAAACCCACATGCCTTTTTTCATCTGAACAGAATTATCTTTCCTATCTCCCAACCCCTGTACTTTCTGTCCCATGAAGCTAAGTGTCCTTTCTCTCTCATTGCCCAGCCTGATGCTGTTTTTCTCCCTTTACCAACCCACTGCTCAGTCTTCTCTCTTCAATTCTTTCTCTTCTCCCTATTTTTTAAATTTTGAACTTGTTTTTCTCTCTTTCCAGCTTGGTGTTTTTTCAGCCTCTCACTCTGCTCACCCCCCCACCCCACCGTATGACCCGATATCCATTGCAGATACATTTCAAGCACATACATACCCATAGATGCGTGAAACCATTGATAATAGGGAACTTTATATTTTAACTATACACGGGCTGGAAGCATATTATAGAATCACACTGTAGAACCTAGAGAGGGTTGCAAACACTTCAATGTGTATGTATATTTTTTGGAGTATGAGTGAGTGAAATGGTTGATACCGAATCTGTGGATAAGAGTTGGACTGTATTGATTATGCAGCAGGACATCCCATTATCATTCTAATTTTTAGGAGTCCTGAAGAAGGAACAGTACTTCATCATATTATTTTTCTCTGTCACACATCTGATCCGTGATGCTAGTGGCCTTCAGGAGAAATGTACAATCCAGTTTGGCTGTAGCTTCTCATTTGAAATTTCATACAGCTGCCATCTAGTGACTGAAGACAGTACTGCAAGTTATAGACACATTATTATTGACACAAAGACAGAGTATGACACAGCAAACAAGATATATATATGCTGGATTTCGTATCACAGAATCACAAGTTGAACTCTTCCCAAGAGTTTAGGACTGTGGGATGTATTATTATTATTATTATTATTATTATTATTATTATTATTATTAATATTAATATTATTTATGCCCAGCTTTATCTCCCTAAAGGAGACTCAAAGCGGCCTGACATAAAAGCATTGGTATCCAATTTGAAATATACAAATATACAAACATTAAAACAGAATTAAACACAAACAGTATTTAAAAATTCTATTAAATCCATCAAACATATTCAAAGTTAAAAACCATAGCATTTAAGGTAACTAAATGTCACGAATCTGTTCTAAAACCAAATGTTCACAAGTGTACACTAAGGTCCCTTT
The DNA here is from genome assembly GCF_035594765.1 of Anolis carolinensis. NCBI lineage: Eukaryota > Metazoa > Chordata > Lepidosauria > Squamata > Anolidae > Anolis > Anolis carolinensis. The sequence goes on along the minus strand of NC_085841.1, from coordinate 331,339,360 downwards.
AATATGCATGCTGAGTTTCAAGTCTCATTTTTGGAGCATAGTAGACTTTCCAGATTTGCATTTCATGTGATTAAAATGTTATCTCTAGGAAATTGATCATAGAGTCATGCTGGAGGATCCAGAAATGCATAGACAGAACACCTCTCTAGGAATATCTAGGTCCTGGAGTGCAATTCTGTGGTCAGTTTCCAGCATAAGTTGACCATACAGGGGGGTCTAGATCTTCTGAGGTAAAAATATGGCAATTTTAAATTCACTTTCACAAGTGCCCTGTACCCCACAACCCCAGCAAATATGGAGGGCTGACTGTATGGTCATTTCCAACTTATGGCAATCCAAAAAACAAACTTATCACAGCATTTTCTTGATAAGATTTTTTTTCCAAAGGTGGTTTGCTTTTACCTTCTTCTGAGAGTGAGAACTGTCCACGGTCCTCCAAGGTCTATGTCGAAGCAGGGATTGGCATTTATGGCTCTTTACATATTTTTGGACTGGAACAGCCTGAGCTTCATAGTCAGTGATGAAGAATAATGACAATTGTATTTCAACAATATCTAGAGGGCCAGGTCATTGCTCTTTCTCTCTTTTTAAATGTAATGTTTGGTTCTTTATAATACAATATAGAACTCACTAGCTCTTGCAAATTTCTTTATAGATACAATAAATAAGAATTTGAAGTTGGTTGATTTGCTTAAAGTAATGTGGAAGAAAGTAAAACTTGACAGATTTAAATAAAAGGGGTTTCAGTACATAGCTCTTTAAAATGTTGTTTTAAATCCTTGTGTATTAAATCATAGACAAAGCTCCATGTGCTAATACATGGTCACTGGCTATATTTGTTTTAAAAAGCCCCATGTGTTTTGGCCACTATTAGACTTGGCTTTCCTCAGGGGCTACACTAAAAAAAATACAAATATAAATCCATTTGATGCATTAACAAGGAAGGACTCAGTGCTATGGAATCAAGGGAGCTGTAGCTTTAAAAGGACTTTAGCTTTCTTTGACAAAGAGTGCAAGGGCCTTACCAAACTACTAGTCTCATAATTCCATAACATTGAGCCATGGCAATTAATGTGGTGTCAAACCCCATTAATTTTACAGTGTAGCTACACTATTCGTATTTTGCTTTTATTATGGCCACTGGTTTCATCTTGTTTTCCCCCCTGATTTCCCCACCATCTCTTGTTTTATATTTTCAATCTTTGTGCCACTTCAGGGAAAGTTGGTTCTTAGAGGGCTTTACACTGTATGAAATACATATAAATAATTCAATAAATAAGCCTCTAGCCGAGACCCAACTACTGATACCCGAAAGGGAACATGGTGCCATGCTGACTCTATTCCATGCTGACCTCTGAGAGGCTGAGTCAAAAGCAGCATCTAACAAATTAGCCAATAGAACGATGGCCAGGCTCCTAGGTTTCCATTGACAAACCTGACAAGACTTGCTAAGTGTAGTGAGAGAGAACGAACAAGGGAGGGAGACTATCATGCCGTTTGGAACTGATGTTGTCACTGTAGGCTCATATAATGCAGTTCAATGCAGTTACAGTGCATTATATGGCAGCATAGATGGGTCCTGGGTCTGTCTGTACTTACGCATTTCACTCAATTGAAGTCAGCCAAGGAATGGTCTCCGCAGTATTTTTGCAAGATCAAGGCTTCATTCAACATTACAACTAGGACAGCTCCTTGTGTAGAAGGGATAGCTTGAAATATTATGAAATGAAGCAACATACATTCCAGACCATAAAGTCCAAATTGTCGAATTACTTAAGACTGTCACTCATTTAAGAGAGAAGTGGGAATATATGAGAAAGACAATAGAACTACATGGCCAAGTTAAAGGCTCAGCACCCTAGTAGGACTTGGACTGGGGACAGGAAAGTGTACAATTGGAGGCTGCTGAAAGGTTGCAGAACAGGATGTGAAACGTCCTGAGCTGGGATTTGTTCCCAGTTGGGTTCTGAGGTTATTTCCTCAAAGTCCCCTGGTAAGAGCATGGCCTCCGTGATTCACACATTGAGACTTCTTGGCTCCGAAGCTGCAGATACTTGGCTGCAGTCGTTCAAAGCTAGTGACTCTACCCAGCTTTGAAATGCTGCAGTTTGTGCATGAGGTGGCTAGTGAGGCTCCAGAGGCAGAAAGGATAAGAATGGTTGATAGGGGATGGGAGCAAAATTTCATGGGGGCAGGTTGGGGGGGGGGCATTATCTTCATCCTCCAGTAGTTACACAGGTGGCAAATTCAGCCCCTCCTGAAATCTGGAAAAATGTGGGATTTCTGCCTACTTATTTTTGCCACTACACTCCGGAAATTTATCTGTGCTGGTGGAAGATTGTGCCCTGGCCTCTCCATTCCCACAGCCGTCCACTCCTGTCCAAAAATTCCTACATTTGATATTGTTCTGTGGTTTCAGCTTGACTTTAATTTCTGGTAACTCAGTGGTCTTGGAAACTAAGCAGAATGAGACCTGGTTAGTACTTGAATGGGAGACTGCCAGTAAATGCCTGGTACCATAGGCTATATTTCAGAGGTAGGTACTGGCAAAACCATCTCTGCATCCTTGCCTAAGAAAACCCTATGTAATTCATGGAGTCACCATAAGTTGACAGGCAACTTGAAGACACATACCCATGGATGTACAAATAAAGCGAGACCTCTAAGAGACCTGGTTCCTGCAAACCTGAGCCATGGATTTCGTTATTGAATCAATCAGTCTGTATGGTGGTCTTCTTCTTTTCCTCTTGCTTTCAACTAGGAATAGAAAACATGTTCAAAAACTATTTTGAAGTAGTAAGAAAAAATGGGTTATCTTAGTGTAAATAAACCCCTAATAAGGATTTATTATACATAGAAAATACATGTGGGGCTTGGGTGCAGGAAACAGCTTGTATGTGCAGAAAAAAACATTTTGTACGTAAAAAATACATTTGTCACTTCCCTTATCAAATTAAACAAGGGTCACAGGATAAACTCATAGTAATCACTTGCTATTTCTCCGCGTCTTAAAGTATTGTTGTAAAGATACATATTTTCCCTTGAGCTCTTTTGAGGAAAGACAAGATATAAATCAAATAAATAAATTCATTTTGTTTGACATGAGTAGCAAAGTACAGTAGAGTCTCACTTATCCAAGCTAAACGGGCCGGCAGAAGCTTGGATAAGCGAATACCTTGGATAATAAGGAGGGATTAAGGAAAAGCCTATTAAACATCAAATTAGGTTATGATTTTACAAATTAAGCACCAAAACACCATGTTTTACAACAAATTTGACAGAAAAAGCAGTTCAATACGCAGTAATGTTATGTTGTAATTACTGTATTTACGAATTTAGCACCAAAATATCACAATATATTGAAAACATTGACTACAAAAATGGCTTGGATAAGCGAGGCTTGGATAAGTTAGACTCTACTGTAGTGCAATTCAACTACTCTTTCCCATAGAAACTACAAAATCCCACCTCCCCTATAATTCAGCTAGGCAAATCAACCTTTGCAGCACACACCTGGCTGCTTTTTAAATAAAGAAAAGTGGCCTTACTTTGTGCTGAGCCAGACTGTAAGGAAAACTGATTGGGCCCACATGCGGACATAAGGAAAGACAGCTATTTGTGACAGTTGCAGGTGAGGGGAACTGTCAATGCTGTCCAGTGGATTGATCTTATGCTCTACGGTGCAACTGTATCACATGGGAATCTGCACCAAATGACCCAGGAGCAGTCGTTTGCCAGGGTTTCCAGTCACTATTATTTTGTGTTGCAGCCTAAAAATTGCAGAAGAGTCCATGACTAACACAGCCATGGCATTTCCTGATGAAGGAATGCAGTCAGAAACATTTAAGGCTTTTTAAATGAATGCCACAAGCCTTTGCTTAGTTGACAGACAAGGATCCATTGCCAGCTGTTAATGACCACTCTTGTCTGTCTGTATGCCTGTGTATGTGCGTGTTTAAATGTATAATTGTCCTTTCCAGTGCCTCTATGAACTAATCTCAGGAAAGAAAGAAAGAAAGAAAGAAAGAAAGAAAGAAAGAAAGAAAGAAAGAAAGAAAGAAAGAAAGAAAGAAAGAAAGAAAGAAAGAAAGAAAGAAAGGGAGGGAGGGAGGGAGGGAGGGAGGGAGGGAGGGAGGGAGAGAGAGAGAGAGCGAGAGAGAGAGAGAGAGAGAGAGAGAGAGAGAGCGAGAGAGAGAGCGAGCGAGCGAGCGAGCAAGCAAGCAAGCAAGCAAGCAAGCAAGAAAATGAATTTGCCCACCTTTGACTCTGGGCCTCTCTATCACAATCTTCAGCCCCACACACTGCTAGCATGTCGCTCCTGGAAAAAAGTTCTTAAATGTTAAGAAGTAGGCTAAGAGTCCCCAGTGGTACAATGAGTTAAACTGCTGAGCTGCTGAACTTGCTGACCAAAAGGTCAGCGGTTTGAATCCAAGGGGCAGGGTGAGCTCCAGCTGTTAGCCCCAGCTTCTGCCAACCTAGCAGTTTGAAAACATGTAAATGTGGGTAGATCAATAGGTACCACTACAGCGGGGAAGGTAATGGCACTCCATGCAATCATGCCGGCCACATGACCTTGGAGGTGTCTACGGACAATACCAGCTTTTTGGCTTAGAAATGGAGATGAGCACCAATTCCCAGTGTCGGACATGACTAAATTTAATGTCAGGGGAAAACCTTTGCCTTTACCTTAGGTTAAGTGTGGAGCATTTTAATGTCAACTCATCTGACACAATGATAAGACTCAGGCATTTACACAATATTACACAGTGCTTGCTGTCTACAGCTGTACTTGAGACAATAAGGGGGGAAATGAACATGGAATTGCTTTGTGACAGTTCATCGAGCCATGCAAGCATCAACATTTAACGCTAATATACTCAAGCGATACATATGCTTCTATGCACTGACCTTTGCCCATTACTACATTTTTCAAATGTACACGGTTGGTGCCCTCCAGGTGGTTGGGATTTTAAGTCCCAGAAATCCCAGCCAGTTTACTGGCTGTTAGGAATTGTGGGAGTTGAAGTCCAAAACACCTGGAGGGCTGAAGTTTGCTCAAACCTGGTTTGCCCATGCCTGATATATATTCTATACACTAGGCATGGGCAAACTAAGGCCTGGGGGGCGGGTGCAGCCCCCTGGGTGCTTACCTCAGGCCCTCCTCATTTTCCCTGTCCTCTTGCAGAAGGACAAAGTGGCTTGCTGTGTCCTTATGCCAAAAAGATGGGGGAGGAAGGCACATAGCAGCTGAGAGCCCTCTGGAGCACTCTCAGCCACCGCGTGTCTCGCCCTCCTCTTGGCATAAGGAGGGTGTGAGCAGCCCCATCCTTATGCCAGGAGGATGGCTCAAGGAAGGCATGCGGTGGCTGAGAGCCCTCCAGAGCACTTTCAGTCACCACCTGTCTCACCTTCCTCCCAGCATAATGCCAAGAGGACAGTCCGAGGATCAGGAGAGGAAGATGGGAAGGAGGATCGGGGAAGTGGTTGTGTGTCCCGCCTTCCTCCTGGCATAAGAATGGGGTGAGCAGTCCAGTCCCTATGTTGGAAGGGCAATCTGAGGATGACCCAGGCCCTACCCTGCCCCTTCCTGGCCCCACCCTCTCCCTGACCCTCCCTGTCCAGAGTGTGCCAGAACCCCCTCCCCGGCCCAGCTCTCCTGGCCAGGCCCACACTGTGGCCCCAAGGCAAAAAAGTTCCCCCATGCATTCTATGTACAGTTATGTTTTTCCTTGCTTCTTCTATAGCAAAAAGTAGTCCTCTTTTTATTATTTAAAATATTTCTGCTCCTTCTCACCCTTATTTACATTAGCCCTGAGGCTCACCTGTTTATTAGTTTGATTTACCTTGAACTGGGATGACCTGGTTCATTTTACTTCACTCTGCAGATCAAGTCTATACAATAAGTGTGTGGCAAATACAATCCAGCACTTGTTTACAGAAGTTTACAGAATTCAGAAAACTTTCCTGGCTTTATAGACAGAAGTAGAGAGTTTTCAAGTGTTTTGATGGTCAACTAGCTGTGTTTGTCTTTTTTTAGGTTACAAATAAAGATGGGTGAGCTCTCCCTTTCTTGCCTCAGATTAATTCCCAGATGCATATGATCCTAGCTCTCTGCCATAAATCAAAACGAGCTGTGAGCCAATCTGAGCCAATTTCAGCAATTCTTCTCCACCCCAATCCTCTGCGGGACATCTCTTCAAAGCAACCCTCTAGGCAAAGCAACATGGAAAAATCACAGTTACTTTGTACAGACTTAAATATGACCTTTGGGAGGCTCATATTTGCCTCAAAAGAGATGCAAGCATTAGATACTCCTAATTTTTTTCCTTATCCTTCCTAAAATCATATGATTATTCAACTGGAAAAAACAACTGCCATCCACAGTGCTTTCAAGAGATGGCCATCTAACCTCTATTTAGAAACTTCTAAAGAAAGAGCACCACTATCTTCGTAATCTATTTAGCTGTCAAAAAACTCTTGCCATCAGGAAGTTCTTCCAAATGTTTATATACAATCCTTTGTGTTGTAACTTTAATTTATTGTTTGTAGTCCTAACCCAGCAGAAAGTAGACTCACTTCTTCTTCTACATGACATCTAATTTATAAATCTGATTATCATTGAGTTGCCAAGTCAGGATTATTCCAAATTGGGAGGGATAGCCAATATTCCAGAAGACAGGAGCAGAATTCAAAACAATCTTAAAAGATTAGAGAGATGGGTCGAAACTAACAAAATGAAGTTCAACAGGGACAAATGCAAGATACTCCACTTAAGCAGAAAAAATGAAATGCAAAGATGGGGGAAACTTGGTTTGATAGCTGTACATGTCAAAAATATCTTGGAGTTCTCGTGGATAACAAGTTATACATGACCCAACAATGTGATGTGGTGGCTAAAAAGCCAATGGGATTCTGGCCTGCATCAATAGGAGTATAGCGTCTAGATCCAGGGAAGTCATGCTACCCGTCTATTCTGCCTTGGTCAGTCCACAGCTGGAATACTGTGTCCAATTCTGGGCACTGCAGTTGAAGGGAGATGTTGACAAGTTGAAATGTGTCCAGAGGAGCGCGACTAAAATGTTCAAGGATCTGGAGAACAAGCTTTATGAGGAGCGGCTTAAAGAGCTGGGCATGTTTAGCCTGCAAAAGAGAAGGCTGAGAAGAGACATGATGAGGGCTATGTATAAATATGTAAGGGAAAGTCATAGGGAGGAGGGAGAAAGCTTGTTTTGTGCTGCCCTGGAGACTAGGATGCGGAACAATGTCTTCAAACTACAGGAAAGGAGATTCCACCTGAATATCAGGAAGAACTTACTAACTGTGAGAGCTGAGAGCTATTCAGCAGTGGAACTCTGTGCCCCGGACTGTGGTGGAAGCTCCTTCTTTGAAGGCTTTTAAACAGAGACAATGGGGGTGCTTTGAATGCGATTTTCCTGCTTCTTGGTAGGAGGTTAGACTGGATGGCCCACGAGGTTTCTTCCAACTCTGTTAATTCTATGGTTCTATGAAAGTTAAATATATATTCTTAGCTGTTTCTCATAAGTGCTCCTTTCTAGACCAGTTGTCCTTTCTCTGGACATGTTCCATCTTGTCAATATCCTCTGATGAGCTAAGTTGAGAAATAATGGGTTTGAGTGCAAAAGCCCTGCAGGTGAGCTTTGGGAGAAGAGGCTGTATGCTTTTTTTCACCAGATCCAGCATTCCTGGGGTGAGCTCTTCAAAGGATGGGTACGGCAAAAAATCACCTCTAAGTTGGATTCCGATTTAAGACAGAGAAAAACAGAAGGGTGTGTGTAGTGGGGGAAGCTGAATGCTTTCCACCTGTTTTGAAACAAACATAACCTCGGCTCCAAAGCTCATTTCTGAGACAGAGCCAGATAAATATTACCAACATCTCTCATCTCAAATTGAGGAGGCTTGGTATGGAGTTTGCTTCCAATCGGGAGCTGTTCAGAGGATCCATTGCCAAACCCATGAACATCAAATGCATTCTGTTTGGCAGGTGTGCTCTGCGTGGCATTCCATATCGCACATGCCCCATATAATTCTTGGAGGAAACAATAATACTGTCACCACCTTTGAGGCAGGGAAATGGATTGCCTCTTGAAGTCAAGGCTGCAGAGATTGTCTCTTTCTCCTTGTCAATGCTTGTATGCCCACAGTACAGATGGCACTCTGTAAATAATAGGATTTTTAAACTCTCAGATTCCTGAACACAAAGTATATTTTTAATTCGTTCCTCTGATGTTCTCTTTTTGTGCATTTATAAATAAAGCACTGAGATGTGGGATTTTGCCAGTATACAGCAGCCTTAGCCACTGTGTGTTTGTGAATCCTGGCTCCATATAAAGGATTTGCTGTGGAGGCACAATCACCTTCAATACTGCCTTCGATTGCAGCAAAGAAGTCTTTCCTGCTTCTCTCCTTGGGGAACTCCCATGCCCAGACTGAATCCAGATGAGCTAAAGAGAACAGCAAATCTGGGCACCAAGGCACAAACCTATTGAATACATTCTTAGCAATTCCCTGTTGCCAGTGTTGCTGGACAAATATGCTCATGATGCATAGAATAGTTTTATTTATTTATTTACCATATTTATATCCTGCTCTTCTCACCCCAAAGGGGACTCAGAACAGCCTTACAATTGGCAATAATTCAATGCCATATAAAGCAAAACAAAAATAGTTGTATGTCTTTCAAGTTCATCTAATTGCAGGAGTCGTCTTTCCATCTGTCCCACCAGCACTCATCGATGAGGGAACAGTCAAATTCGGGCTTCCCCAGTTTCTGGTTCACCTCATTGTGGATCCAGCAAAACCATTATGTCAGATTGTGCCTGCTGGAGGCGCTGGGCTGATTCCGTTGTATCATTTTCCTAAAATCTAATCCACATTCGTCACAAGGGAGAACCTTGGAAATAAGTTGATGAACTGGACCATTTCCTCCTGCTCGCTTGTATTGGACCGGTTGGGGTAGTAAGCTGCCATTGTATGAAGGAAGGACCAGGAGCTCCTCTCCAGCTGCTCCCAATCCAGAGGACAGTCCGGGGGGTACTCTTTCAATTCAGCTCTGGCTTCCACGGCGCCCTGCCTCTTCTGCCCCCATATCCAGTTTTTCATGGTTAAAAGTAATATTGGCTCTTGTAGAGATCAGTGGGCTTTGAAGTGTGATGGACAGTATCCTATTGATGGGTTTGGTAGCATTACTACACTGGTGTAAGTGATGGAAGCAAGAGGTAGAGTTGCCAGATCTCTGCATATGGTCTTCTTCTCCAGCCCTTAGTACTTTTTATTTCAATGGGCATACTCCATGCAACTGTAGTTGATGCTTATAGGTTTTATGACATCACCAGGGTCTGCTCCTTGTAAAGGCTCATCAGAATGTGCCTCTTGTGACATCACAAGTGTCTCAAGTATTAGCTGTGAAACCTCAGGACTGAAAATAATCTTGAAGTGGAAACTGTATGCAGTAGTAATCGTATTTGAGAACAGTACTTAAAAAGGCTGTTCCAAGCTGTTGCCCTGTTTTTCAGCCAAACGTTTCATCTGGACTCAGGCATGCAAATTTAAAACACAAGACATGTAGAGACAAGGCTGATCATCCCTCCAGGGATGCATTTTTTCCTATTTGAATGATGTGCACCCCACATTAAGCACTTATAGCACTGTCCCATTCATGTTTATTCAGAAGCCATACCCATTTTGTGTATGAAAATGTGGTTTAAGTAGAATATTTACATGAAAGCAAGGACCCTTGAAATCAGTGGGACTCACATCTCTGAAAGTGCCAAGCATCACACTCTTACAACTTACTGATGAAGAAGTACTCTCTGTCTTCTACATTAAAATCAACATTTGTTGATTAGGGATGAAATCCAAGAGGTCTTAATTTTGTAAATGGGTTCACTAAACTATGTTAAAAGAACTACTGAAAATGTTAATCAAATGATGCTTTTACCAAAAGGAAAGGAGTAGACTTCCATCTTCCATTAAGGTTTGTATTATGTATCTTCAGACTATCTCATTTTGACCCTATCATAGTGTTTTCTTGTCGAGATTTATTTAGTGAAGACTTGCCTTAAGAGCCTTCCTCCACCTAGCTGAGGGAGTGTGACTTGCCCAAGGTTGCTCACTGAATTTCCATGGCTCAGTAGTGATCTGAACCCTGCTGTCCTTGAGTTCTCATCCATTACACCACACTAGCTCACTGACAGTGTACAACATATCTAAAATTAAACACAGGAGCCGTGTTCTTACCATGCATACAAAGGCACATTTTAAGTCATCCCAAGAACTATTACTCGAATGCAGGCATGGGCAAACTTTGGCCCTCCTGGTGTTTTGGACGACAACTCCCACAATTCCTTACAGCCTCCATTGATTTCTTATCTTGCTGAACTGAGATTCAAAACCTGGTTTCCCTGAATCCTTGTCAAACACTGAAAATATACAGAGGTGAGAGCTGCTTTACTCCTCCAGATTTTTTTGATTGCAACATCCCCTATCCTTTATCACTAGCAGTGCTGGGTGAGATTGTGGGGACCTGCAGGTTAAACCACCTGGAGGGCCAAAGGTACCCCTGTCTTCAATGAAATAGGTCCTGTTGAGAGCTTACTCTGGTTCATATTGGCATTTGAGCCCTGTAATATATCTTGTTTTGCTCCAAAATGCCACTTTCTGGGAGCACTGAATATCGTGAGTGCCAAGCTTTTTGAATACAGAAATCATAAACCCAGTATTAAATCCTGCTCCATCAACCCCATGCAAAAACTGCTACTAAGTAGGCATAATTCTATTTAAAACCAAGTGTGAGAATCATATGGCCCTTAAGATAGAATCATAGAGTTGGAGGAGATCACAAGAGTCATCTAGTCCAAGCTCATTCTGCCATGCAGGAACACACAGTCATGTTATAACAAAGATGTTGCTGAACTACAAAACCACCAGTCTTTCCCAGCATAGCCCTTGGTGAGGGATGCTGAAGGCTGTAATCCTACAACACCTGATGGACCACATGAACCCTACCCTTGAATGAAAAGAGCTGAAAAAGGATGTCTTCACTGAAATGCAAGAAACAGGACAAGGCTTCATAGTTGCTATCATCTTTCTGTAACCTTAAATTCTTCAAACAGCAAATCTTTTGACAATGACAGAGTGAAAGCATATGGCTGCTTTGGAGAGAGTTTCAGCTGTTTTGCTGTCTTGCTCCCTGTTACTATTTAGCAGCTACGCCAGTGCTCTGACACCAAGAGATGCCATGGGGGAGGGAAAGCTTGCTGTTGGTTTGCCATGGGGTTTTTATTCTCTTAGTGGCTGTAGCACCAGCTGAGTGTGAGATAGTGGAGATAAAGAACAGAGAGAGGTAGGGAAAGGGCGGAAAGTAGGGTCACAGTCTTGCTTCCTGCTGAACTTTTGTTTTTATTTTTATCACTGAAATGACCCAACAAAGGCTTTCTGAGAGTCCATCAACAAGAATGCCCTTACTTTGCACAATGTCTCTGATAGCAAAATCACAGCACCTAATTGTAAAGGACAAGCTTTGTTGAAGGCTTTCATGGCTGGAATCACTGGTGCGGTGAGTTTTCTGGGCTGTACGGCCAGTGCCACGTTCCAAAAGCATTTCACAATCTCTGAGGATGCCTGCCATTGATGTGGGCAAAACACCAGGAGATAATGCTTCTGGAACATGACCATACAGCCAGAAAAACTCTTCTTCTTCAATCACACAGTTGTTTTTGACTCTTCGTGACCTCATGGACCAGTCCACATCAGAGCTCCCTGTCGGCCATCGTGCCCCAGCTCCTTCAAGGTCAAGCCACTCACTTCAAGGATACCATCCATCCATCTTGCCCTTGGTCGGCCTCTTTCTTTCCATTTTCCCCAGCATCATGATCTTTTCCAAGCTTTCCTGTCTTCTCATGATGTGGCCAAAATACTACATCTTTGCCTCTAGTATCCTTCCCTCCAGTGAGCAGTCGGGCATTATTCCCTGGAGGATGGACTGGTTGGATCTTCTTGCAGTCCAAGGCACTCTTGGGATTTTTCTCTAGTACCAAAGTTCAAAAGCATCTATCTTCCTTTGCTCAGCCTCCCTTATGGTCCAGCTCTCGCATCCATAGGTTATTATGGGGAAGGTTACCTATGCGAACCTTCATTGCCAGTGTGATGTCTCTGCTCTTCACTATTTTGTCAAGGTTGGCCATTGCTCTTCTCCCAAGGAGGAGACGTCTTCTGATTTCCTGGCTGCAGTCTGCATCTGCAGTGATCTTCGTGCCTAGAAATATAAAGTCTGTCACTGCCTCCACGTTTTCTCTTTCTATTTGCCAGTTATCAATCAGTCTGGTTGCCATAATCTTGGTTTTCTTGATGTTTAACTGCAGCCCAGATTTTGCACTTTCTTCTTTCACCTTGGTGATACGGTTCCTCAGCTCCTCCTCACTTTCAGCCATCAGAGTGGTATAATCTGCATATCTGAAGTTGTTAATGTTTCTTCCAGCAATTTTAACTCCAGCCTTGGATTTGTCAAGCTCCGCACATCGCATGATGTGTTCTGCATACAAGTTGAATAGGTAGGGTGAAAGTATACAGCCCTGCCGTACTCCTTTCCCAATCTTGAGCCAGTCTGTTGTTCCGTGATCTGTTCTTACTGTGGCTACTTGGTCTTTATACAAATTTCTCAGGAGACAGACAAGGTGACTTGGTTTCCCCATACCACCAAGAACATGCCACAGTTTATTATGATCCACACAGTCAAAGGCTTTAGAATAGTCAATAAAGTAGAAATAGATATTTTTCTGAAACTCCCTGGCTTCCTCCATTATCCAGCGGATATTGGCAATTTGGTCTCTCGTTCCTCTGCCTTTTCTGAACCCAGCTTGGACATCTGGCAACTCTCGCTCCATGCATTGCTGGAGTCTGCCTTGCAGGATCTTGAGCCTTACCTTACTGGCATGGGAAATAAGTGCCACTGTACGGAAGTTTGAGCATTCTTTAGCATTTCCCTTTTTTGGTATGGGGAAATAAATTGATTTTTTCCAATCTGATGGCCATTCTTGTGTTTTCCATATTTGCTGGCATATGGCATGCATCACCTTGACAGCATCATCATTCAAGATTTTAAACAACTCAGCTGGGATCCCGTCGTCTCCTGCTGCCTTGTTATTAGCAATGCTTCTTAAGGTCCATTCAACCTCACTCCTCAGGATGTCTGGTTCTAATTCACTCACCACACTGTCAAAGCTATCCTCTATATTATTATCCTTCCTATACAGATCTTCTGTATATTATCACCACCTTTACTTGATCTCTTCAGCTTCTGTTAGGTCCTTGCCATCTTTGTTTTTGATCATGCCCATTTTTGCCTGAAATTTGTCTCCAATGTTTCTGATTTTCTGGAAGAGGTCTCTTGTCCTTCCTATTCTATTGTCTTCTTCCGCTTCCATGCATTACTTGTTTAAAAATAGTTCCCTTCTCTTTTGGCTAACCTCTGGAATTGTGCATTTAGTTGGGCTTATCTCCCCCTATCACTGTTTCCTTTTGCCTTCCGTCTTTCTTGGGCTACTTCCAGTGTCTCAGCAGACAACCATCTTGCCTTCTTGGATTTCTTTTTCTTTGGTACGTATTTTGTTGCTGCCTCCTGAACAATGTTGTGGACTTCTGTCCATGGTTCTTCTGGGACTGTATTTATTAAATCTAGTCCCTGAAATCTATTCTTCACCTCCACTGCATATTCACTAGGAATATTTGTGAGATCATATCTAATTGGTCAGTGTATTTTCCTCATTCTCTTCAGTCTGATTCTAAATTGTGCAATAAGTTGTTCGTGATCTGAACTACAGTCAGCTCCAGGTCTTGTTTTCACGGACTGGATGGATGCCCGCCACCTTTGGCTGCAAAGAATGTAGTCAATCTGATTTCGGTGTTGACCATCTGGTGAAGTCCATGTATAAAGCCGTCTTTTAGGTTGTTGGAAGAGAGTGTTTGTTATGCACAGTGAGTTTTCCTGGCAAAATTCTATCAGCCTATATCCTGCTTCCTTTTGTTGTACAAACCATGCTTGCCTGTGAGTCAAGTTGTCATTTGACTGCCCACCTTAGCATTCCAGTCTCCTGTAATGAAAATAATGTCTCTTTCTGGTGCATTATCCATTAGGTGCTACAAATCCTCATAGAACTGCAGGAAAACTCACAGCAATGCAAATACAAGCTTGTTTACACAGAAGGAGGTGGTCCTTTAGGTAAATATCTGCAGGCTTTGAAGAGGATAGCCAGCATCTTGAATTGCATGCAGAAATAAATTGTCAGCTTGTATAGTCAGTCCTCTACAATAAAGAGTTGCAATACTTAATCAATTAAAAGACCTTAATTTTCTAAAAATGGAGGCAGAGTTTTACAATGCAGAGAAGTAGGCAGTGCCGCTGCTTCCTTCTTCTTCTCCTTCTTCAATGTGCTTTGTAAAAAAAGTCAAGTCAGCACAGACTGTCTTAAAATCTTGAAAGAAACATGTTTCCTTGTGTTAATAGGAGAATTATACCAATTATAGCATGTATATGCATTACTTAAAGATGAAGAAAATATATTTCTTGTTGGGAAAGATTGCTTTCCCCTCTATGCATATTTAACTGAAGAAGACTTTGATTAACTAATCAAAGCCTTCTACAATTCAGATAGGAAAGAATGGTCATTTCTATATATGGGGATTTTTTGTTCACCAAAAATAAAACTGAATCACAAAATGCTTTAAAAACCTTTTATCTGATTACAGTGTGAGAGAGTATATGTATGTATTTATGCATGTGACACATACAGAGAGGTAGAAGAAGGAAAAAGGGAAAGAAAATGGCAAAAAACCCAACATCATTGCACAGTTAACATGGTATGGAAAGAGTGCAACAGAGAATCCTTTTCTGCCAGACATGCTGTCATATTTTGAAGCAATATTTGTGATTAGGTGCCCCTGAAGATATAATGTGTTTCTGTGTGTGACATGCATGTAATTTTCCTCCTTACCATATCTCCAGAGATTCATGGGTTGGCAGAGAAGTAAACAATCTGTGTATGTGGAGATCTCCTTTTGATGGCAAAAAAATATGTTTTATCCTTCCCTACATCTTACAATTTGTCCATACAATTTCAAAGTAATGCTAAGTTCTTTTTTTTTTTAAGGGGGGGGGGGTAATAAGATTTTTGTTCTGGATGCATGAGAGGACTTCGGGCTGTGCACAAGGGTGCTTTCTTCTAGTCTTCCTTCATTTTGTTCAGAGATCGATATTTATTTCTCCTGCGGGTTGTATAAACTTCATTAATTTGTCCCAAGATCCAAGATGTTGGCTACTTGCAGAGTAGTCATGTTTGCAAAACAAGGGCATTTCCCTCAAATAAAAATGCTGTCCACACCATAAAATTGCCTTTCAATCCCCAAATTTCTAATGTTGCAGACTGAAACAATTCACACCTAAAGCTCACATTTTCTGTGTTTGCTTTCCCTTGGACACATTGCTGCTTTCTTTGAATGCCTAAAGTATATTTCTCAATGATCTGCTAAGCTATAGAAATGTTACAATTAAAAGAAAATTTCATTGAGGAGGGGATTCTTATGTGGGAATCCCCCCTCAATAACTACCCTGTTGCTGGAACCATGATCCCAAATTATCTGATAATGTTCCTTTCTTTACAAATCTATCTAATATTGCTTTTGTGCTTTTTGAACAGGATGGAGAAAAAGCTTTATCTCTTATCTTATCCTAACAGAGCCAAAGCAATGAATGCTAAGAAAAACCCAACATTTAAGGGATGACCACTGCAACCATCCACAGCTTGGGAAAACATGATGCACCGGATAGTGAAAAATAGCTAACCACAGAAAGCATCTCTCCACGCCTTCCTCTCTCTCTCTCTCTCTCTACATACAATCTTTTTTTCTCCTCTCTCTGTGATTTCCTCCCTCCTCGCTTTTCACTGACTTTACAGTAGCTTCTCCTCATTTTTCAAAGCTCCCAGCTGTTTCGGCTTGTCTCGGCCAGAGATGCTGGTTGCCTGGATACCCGTCCTTCTGATGAGCAGTGCCATTCCCCCCAGGGATTAGTGCCGCAGTTTTCCCCATCCCTACAGTGCGGCATCACTGCTTGAGTGATGAAGATAGAAGCCAAGCACATTTTTAGTGCCCATGGGGCTTTACAATTTAATAAGAGAGAAAGAAACTGCAGATTGGCCCCGCTCTCCATTTCCTGTAAAATCACTACCGATAGCCGTGATCATCTGGAAGAGGGATGGCAAATCTCGACATCTCTTTGTTTTGAGGCATAGGGAGGGTGAGAATGGGAACCCAGACAAAGCACACTTGTGTCAAACAGCATGGAGTATAATGGGTGTGCCTGTTTTGTTTTGGTTTTTTTTTTAAAAAAAAAAACAACAATGTCTGAACAAATTGCCTCAAAGATGCTTTTTCGGATGAAATGTTTTAATGTGGGTGTAATCCCAATATCCCTCCCATGGAAAGGGGAGGGATAAGTGTTATATTGTGAATTGTTTTGGTTTATGCATGAATTGGCTTGAAATTGTCCAGGGTAGCAAAGAAAGCGAGCCAACGTGGTGTAGTGTTTTGAGCATTGGACTGCAACTCTGGAGACCAGGGTTCAAATTCATGCTGAGCCATGAAATCCCACTGGATGGCCTTAGACAAGTCACATTCTCGGAGAAAGGCAAATTTCTGCTAAACAAATCTTGTCAAGAAAGCCCTCTGATAGCTTCCCCCTAGGGTCACCAAAGTCAGAAGCAAATAGAAGGCGCACAACAGAAGTAGCAAAAAACAGGCACTACTGGATATCCTCCATGCACCTAGTATTATTATTCTTCCTTTCTTTCTTACACATCTTGGTTTAACACATTCAGGGCTAGTCATGTTGGCTGTGCATCAGGATTGCAACAATATCAAATAATACATTATGTATATTTTATTCCACCTTTATTAGGTCAAATATTAGGCACAAAATACATTATGCTAGCTTTCAAAGGCATGCACATGGGAAAGAAAGTGGCAGAATTCATTTTAAAGAATTTTTTAAAATTTGCACACGTGAGCATACAATTTTTTACGTGGGATTAAAATGGAAAGGAAGAGAAAAGTCAGAGAGACTGAAACATTCAAAATGCTGAAGGTGCTTAGGGCTGAATGAAGGCTAAGAAAATGTATATTTTGGGAAGGAAATGCATGAATAATGCAGAGCTGGATTTGGATCAAGTAGATTGTCACGCTGCTGTGTCTTCTGCTTGCAGCGGCTTCTCAATGTGAAACCAAGGAGAGATGGCGAGCTATGTGTGAAAAAATCGTATTTGTCACCTTTGGCAGATGAAACTTGATTAACAATCCAGCCGATATAGCATAGAGCATTACTCTGGTCTTGAGGCAGAGAGATAATTTATGTGTCAGAACTCTGAGTTATGCCCGTATCGCACAATCATGCTCAGGGTTTGATGGCTGTAGTGTCAAACAGTGACTTGCATGTGTGAACCAAACACCCAGAGATATAGCTTCAAAGCACCTCCAACATGACACACTTCAGTGGGGTCAATTCACACATGCAATGGTCAGTTATTAATTGTTGGATATCCCTAGGCTGAGTTGGTACAAGCACAAACCATTCCAAATAGAGATTCGTGGATCCAAGTTAGGGGAACTGTGACAGCTTTCTCAAACCTTGCTGTTTGTTTGCAGCACCTTATAGTTCTTTGCATAAGAGGAAAACTACTAAGGGCTGAAGTAAGCCGCTTTGAGTCCCCCCCCCCCCCGAGGTGAAATAGGGTGGGATAGAAATATGGCAAATAAATAAATAAATAAGTAGAGTCATGATCAGATCTCCTGTTTTTCTTAAATTGCAATTGCAAGGGGGCGGGGTTAGATCACAATTCTGGGGACAGAGATGGTTTAATCCTTTCCCATAACCTGAGGCATGGCAGCTCTGTGGTGTATGTGTGTCAGAGATTGCATTGGCCCCTCTGCTTTCGAACAGAGGTGTCAAATCTTGTGCTGCTGTTGCTTTGCCTCCATTTCACTACTGCTGTTTCAATTGCTGCAAAATACTGCAGTATGGATTATAAACACAATACATGGGGAGTATGTAAATTGTTTACCAAAAGATATTACACTGCTGAGAGTATGGTTCTGTGCACTCCCTATATGCCATGTTTCCAATACAATTCACATTGTTTTTGTGATTTCTTCCGAAATGGATACGGGACCACATGAAGCTGCATATTGCCTATCCTTACCCTGTGGCACTTTCTCAGATCATCATTCCCATATGCCATCCCTTTACCATAGCCCTCTCAAACTGGATGCTGTCCAAATGTTTTGGACTGCATTACCTATTAGTCACAGATTACACGGTCAGTGGTAAGAGATCATAGGAGTCCAAAACATCTGAAAGGCAATAGAAGTTTTTTTCAAGGGTGTGTTTTAGGGAAAATATAGATATACCCATAAGCTTTTCCTGATATTGGGAATGGCAGCTTTGGGGAGGCTTAGTGTTGAATTCCTGCTCAACCATAAAGTCACTGGGTGACCATGGACTCTTCACTGTTTGTTAACATAAACTATCTTCCATGGTTTTTGTAAAGATAGTATTTTGTGCAACATATAACTTTGCCATCTGCACCATTTTACACTAGGGCTTTGATGACATTGATGCCTCTGAGAGAAGCGTATTTCAGTGAGAGGTGCCTTTGTTCAGATCTGGCTGATGTAAAAGAAAAGGAGGGGAAAAGCCATCGATTAGGGATTGATTTCCTTCCTGGCTTGAAAAAAATACATCTGCCATCTTCTGAATCAGGGATGAACTTGCTTTAGCTTATTTAGATCCAGGGAAATCATGCTGCCCCTCTATTCTGCCTTGGTCAGATCATACCTGCAATACTGTGTCCAATTCTGAACACTGCAGTTGAAGGGGGATGTTGACAAGCTGGAATGTGTCCAGAGGAGGGCAAATAAAATGATCAAGAGTTTGGAGAACAGGTTCTATGAGGAGTGGCTTAAAGAGCTGGGCATGTTTAGCTTGCAGAAGAGAAGGCTGAGAGGAGACATGATGAGGGCCATGTATAAATATGTGAGGAGAAGTCATGGGGAGGAGGGAGCAAGCTTGTTTTCTGCTGCCCTGGAAACTAGGATGCAGAACAACTTCAAACTACAGGAAAGGAGATTCCACCTGAACATTAGGAAGAACTTCCTAACTGTGAGAGCTGTCAGCATGTCAGAACCCTGGCTGCTGGGCACCAATAACCTTACACGGAGGCCAGTCTCTATCTAATATCTTTATTAAAGAAATATATAAAAGCAATAAAAACAAGTGAAGAATAAAGTTCAAAAGCAGACCTTTCAAATGAGGTCAAATATAGTCCAAAAATGTATTGTCCAATAAATGATATTAGAGTTCAAAGTTTTAATCCACTTAACCGAAACACACACTTTTGCCAAGCAATAGTGTGGGGAAATGACAGAGTCTTAGAGTCCAATGAAGCTTGACAACAAGGCTGGAAATAAACTTGGTTCTTGGCTAGGTCCGTGACTGGAAACAAGGCAAAACATGAAGCGTGGAGCAGGGTCCGTGGTTAAACAGCAAGGCTAGGCAAGGGCTTGAAGCTTGATCCGGGAAGCAAGGAACTGGGGTTACGAAGTCCACACACGATCTCTCTCCTGAAGCTGATCAATTGACTCCGCAAAGAATCTCTCGCGCCAAACACCTATATTGGGTCTCGTTTCCCGCCAACAATTCTCTTTCCCTAGAGAACAAGAAGCAAAACCCAACTCTGTCCAGATGCAAGACTCCTTAGAATTTCCCAAGGGAAGCAGTCCTAATCAGCTTGTTGTTTGGCTGCGATCCGTAAACTCCTCCGTTGGGCCTCTCTAACCCCTCTGTCTCTAGAATAAGATTCCTTCCTGGGAAACGGAGGGGAGTTCTGCCCAAGGCCTGTTTTACTGAATTCTTGAGGGCAAACATCAACATCCGGCAGGTGAAGAGACTCCGGCTCTTGTTGAACCGGCGAAAACCCCATGTTTTCCTCTTCATCTGCCACAATAGTACTAGGAACAGGACTACAAGGCCCATGAGGCATCACACAGCAGTGGAACTCCCTGGAGCCCTGGAGTGTGATAGAGACTCCTTCGCTAGAGGCTTTCAAGCAGAGGTTGGATGGTCATCTGTCGGGGGTGCTTTCAATGCAATTTTCCTGCTTCTTGGCAGAGGTTTGGACTGGAGGGCCCACGAGATCTCTTCAACTCTAGATTATATGAATCTATGATTTCATTTTTACTCAGACCCCAAGACTCATCACTGGAATGAGCCAATAAAATAACAGGATGATTCCAAACATTTTTGTAGCCTAGAAATTTGTTTTAAGCGTCAAACCAAACTGAGCACACAGTTCTTTCTAGAAAAGTTAATTATTTGTAACTCCAACCTTTCTTCATTTCAGTCACATAACTGAAACGACAAAAACCCCTTTGTTATTGTTCTTCTTAAACAAATGAGAGTCAGAAACCCATGCAAAGAACTATTCCTTCCCATTTTTGTTCTATTTCAAAATGATTTTTTTCTGTTACTTTAAAGAGTATTTTTCCTCATCATCTTTAACTTCATTTGTGTACAGCCTACTAGAATTGCTTGTGTAGCTTTTGCTTGAATGGTCTTTGCATGCCCTCATTTTTCTCATGCTTTTCTGAGAATGGATGCACACAGGTTTCTGAAGCAGGAGGTTAGTAGCTATAAAACTCATACATTCCTATTTAGGCACAGTATAAAAGAATATCCCAGTGAAAAATATAATTCATCATTTTATGAGTTGATTGGCCTGACCGAGCATACAGCATGCATGCCGAGACATAATGGAATTTTACAAAATGCAGGAGCTTCACATAATTGTCTAATAAACACTATGTGATAGCATTTTTCTAAGAGGGAAAGGGGATAAACTAAGAAATTGGGTAAAGTGAGGCTGCTTCATAATGGATAGCAAAATGTGACAGGGAAGGGAGGGAAGGAAGGACAGATTGCTGAATAAAATGATGCTCAAGAACAAGAATGAGATCCCTTCCAGGCAGTCCCTATATCCCAGGTTTTCTGTTTATCCCAGATTATCTGGCAGTATGAACTCATATAATCCAGTTTAAAACAGAAAACCTGGGATCAGATCCTGGAATATAAGGTCAGTCTGGAAGGGCCCTGAGAGACAAATAAAAAAATAAAAAAATAAAAAAATCAGAGCTCACTGCTGTAAGACCCATTGCAGTAAATCACTCATCTAAATCATTCCATCCATTTGTTTTGTCTGTCTAACCCAGGGGTCCCCAAACTAAGGCCCGGGGGCCGGATGCGGCCCTCCAAGGTCATTTACCTGGCCCCCGACCTCAGTTTTATAATATAATATTTTTATATCAGTTTTAATAATATAATATATTGTAAATACATATAATATTGATAATAATCTTATGTTATACAATATAATACTAATAGTAATACCATATAATAATATTATTTGTATATATTACATATTATATAATAGTATAGTTCAATATAGTAATATATAATGCTAATATTGTGTTATGCTAATAATATAATATATTGTATGTACATACAGCTGCTCTGAGTCCCCTTCGGGGTGAGAAGGGTGGGATATATGTAGTAAATAAATACAGTAAATAAATAATTAATGTTAGACTTAGGCTCGGCCAAAGTCTGACATGACTTGAAGGCACACAACAACAACAACAACAACAATCCTAATTAACTTGACTATCTCATTGGCCAGTAGCAGGCCCACACTTTCCATTGAAATCCTAATAGGTTTGTTGGTTAAAATTGTTTTCATTTTTTAAATATTGTATTGTTCTTTCGTTATTGTTGTTGTTGCACT
The DNA here is from genome assembly GCF_035594765.1 of Anolis carolinensis. NCBI lineage: Eukaryota > Metazoa > Chordata > Lepidosauria > Squamata > Anolidae > Anolis > Anolis carolinensis. The sequence continues at coordinate 331,317,458 of NC_085841.1, read as the reverse complement.
ACAAATAAGACATGTGCAGTATGCACAGGAATTTGTTTTTTTTTTTGTTTGTTGTTTTTTCAAATGATAATTTGGCCCCTCAACAGTCTGAAGGATTGTGGACCGGCCCCCTGCTTTAAAAGTTTGGGGACCCCTGATCTAACCAGTCTGACAGTCAAGAGCAGACTTTAAAAAGTAGAGGCATATATATATATATATGAATGCTACAATGTTTAAAACTACAATGTTAAATGCTAGCAGAGTGGAAAAAAACAGAATCACTGCAGCAGAACAAAAGGCAGAAATACATTTCTTGTTTGTTACTACTTGGATGGGGATGACACAATGGCTGCATTCCATCTTGTAAATCTTCGGTCTGCCAGAAACACACTACAATCCAGCTAATAAAAGTGTCAGCCATTGCAGAAAACATAAAAACATTCTCCTTCTTTCTCCACTCATCCCATTCCATAAAAACAGGAAGAACAATGGGAATGTTAAACACTACAGCCTGTTTTCTGATCAAAACTTGGAAGTTATTGATCACATGTTGGTGAATGGGTTAAGACTTCAGGAAAGTTATTATTACCACTATCCACTGATAAACATCTCGGAGTCTCTTTTGGCAATGTCCCCTATCTGAGAATTTGTCTTTCTTTTCTTCTTCTTCTTCCACGGTCAAAGATAATCAAGTTGATGTCAGTTCCTTGGAGGGGTATGCCTGATATTATTTGCAGTTCTCTACTTTCCTTTTGCCTGCGCTCAAGGGCTATTTGTGATTGTAGATACAAGGTTTAGCAGCTTTCCTTCCTGGATTGTGAGAGGTGAACAGACTTCCATACTGCAGGATCTACTTTGGGTTTTGCTCAAACACAAAAGTCAACCATGTATTGCCAGACAGAATGGTAGTTCAGTGGAGAGGGTTACTTATCTACTTGTCTACTGTACTTCATGTCCATAAACAGGTGTATATTCGTGTTTTATGTAAAGTGTCTGCCTGCCTCTTTTCCATTCTATGCAATCCATGTGCATGATCACAAAGTTGCCATACTTGGATATTATCTAGAGTGAAGGCCGTATTAAAACACTGGAACTAGTCCATCAACTGTTTCTCATATCTCCCAAACAGTTCCAATTTCTGCACCTATTTATGGACCCATTTTGACCAAATGTGATATTTAGATTTAGGCTGACAATCTGAGTATTTTCCTGCACATTTGGAACTGTTCAGCAAACTGGATTTCCCCCAGAAAAACCTCTGCGTTGAGTCCATGAATGGGACTTGGTGTGAAATGGATTTTATGGATTGTGTTTTGCTGCCAGTCTAGAGTTTGTTTCATTTAAATCATAAGCAAAATCAGCAGCATCCATTTGGGCAATGAAATGTACCTTTCATGGTCTTGGTGACTTGCCAGGGAAAGAAATAACATGGTGTCTGCACTACAGAAAGGTAAAATACTTTACCCAAAATAAAGGTTGCTGGTGTCATCTGATCTTGGAAGCTAGGAAAGTTCAGTCTTGGTTAGTACTTGGATGGGACAGAATGAATGAATATTGAATACTGTAGGCTATATTTCAGAGGAAAGAGCTGGCAAAACCACCTCTGAGTATTCCTTGCCTAAGACAACCCTATGAAATTCATGGGGCCACCATTAATCAGCAGGCAGCTTGGAGGCACACATCTATAGCTATATTATATCTATATATTTATATCTATATCTAACTAAGTCTACTTGTGAATTACCAGAAAAAGGGATTCTTCTAATACATGAATGAAGCACCATAAAAGATTCAATGGCGTTTTGCAGCTTTTTCTACCCAACACAGGCAGTAATGCTATCATTTTGATGGAGAGGGACTTTGGCCAATTTTAAGGGCACTTTTCTCAGACTGGAGGGCTTTTGATGATGCTGTTGAGTTCCAAACTTTGAAAAGGGATATATTCACATTTTCTGGATGCTATTGGAAGCACAATTACCCGTTTGATTAACAATAACAAATAATAATCTAATTTCCTGTTGGGTAGTTTTGGGAAGGCTGAGAGGAGTAGAACCTCATCCCCTATTCAAACACAAGTTAAACAGGGACTTGGCCAATTAGTGGCTCTGTTTTACAGATAAAGAACACCAAGGATAAAAGATAAGCAATTAGCATAAGGCCAGATATTTCAATTATTATTTTTTACAAAAGAATATTGAGAGTCAGGGACCTTTGGAGATTTACTCTTATTATTCTGCGATCCTAGTCTACCACAATTTAGAAAATGAGATATGGATTAAAAGTGGTCACATCTGACTTTATGAGAACATGTACCAGACACAGAAATGTCTTCTTTGAGATGATTCATATTGCCAGGAATTTCAGCTCTTATTTTTAAAACTGGCTCTGATCCTAAGTGAATTCTTAATTAAGCATTAGCTTTCCAGCATAGAGATAATGTGATAGGAAAAGCTCCACCTGTTAAACATTTGCATGTTAAAGGCAGTGGCACAATAGAAAGTTGGCAGTCTGTAAATATGGTGAATGATAGAATAAAAACATGCAAAATGGGGAAAATAATTCATGAAAGGCTTTAGATAAATGGGAATGTAGATTGAAATCAGAGAATTCATGAGGCAAGATGCCCACAACCTAAAGGGCCATCACTTATTGCAGGGCTGACCTTACCATTACACAAAGTGAAGCACTTGCCTCAGGCGGCATATGCAGGAAGTTGCCATCAAGTTGGCAGAAGAGACAGCTGTGTCCTATAGGGCCTGTTGTGCTGGCCTTAGATTCAGTGGAAGATGCTGTTCCCTCAGCAATGCTGAATGCACAACCAGTCCTGTCAGGTTTTGTTCTTGCAAAGGAAGGGGCACCATCTTTTTGTTTTCCCTTAGGAACCAAGTTGTCTGGAGCCAACCTGATTCATTGGCTTCTGATAGGCATGATAGAGCACACAGCTAATGAATTAATTTACACTCTCTGAGAATGAATGTGTTTATAGAACCAGCAAAGCAGATGAGAAAGCAAACAAACCCCTTAGATTATTTGTTTTCTTCTGCCTCCTATAGACCCTTCTACTGAAGGGATTATGTCAGTGAGCATTCAAAGCCATATTGTGTTGTGTCATGTTATCGTTAGCCGCCTTGGGTCCCTATGGGAAGAAAGGCAGGATAAAAATAAGGCAAATAATAATAATGGCCACTCAAAATACATTGAGTTTAGTATGTTCTATGTCAACCACCCAGTTTCTTTCTTGCCCCACATCTCCCTGGCAACTCTGCCAACAGAGATGTTTAACATACTGTACTTGGCACAGTTTGTTTTAACTCCCTTTTGCCATGGCTTTGCTTGATTGCAGTCTGTGCCAAAATTGGCTGGTATGGAAGCCAGATAAGACAAGATGGACAGCTGGTCCTCAGTCTGGTTCTTTTTCCACCAAATGTATACAGCAGCATTCATAATCGACAACATGCTGCCTCTTTTACTGAAGACATGTTGATGCAGGGAATGCTTCCCTGGGCTCCAACACTCAGAATCCCCCCTCTTCTAAAGACACTTTTTCATGATCTGTCTGAAAAGCCAGACCTGGTTTCAGGTGTGATGGGCTGAGAGAGCAAGAGATGACAGGAACAAGAATCACAAAGGTGTCCTGGGTATTAGGTACATAACTGCCGGTGGACAAAACTACAAATAAAGGAGGACAGAAATCCTGCAGACCTATCTCAGATTCAGCCCGGCACAGCCTGAGTGTATTTACTGTCCAGCAGCTAATAATGCTTTTAAATAAATACATCTCAGACAGTCCTTAAAAAACGGTCACTGGTTTCCTAGACTAACTACACAGTTATGTCTGAGGAATTAAGCAACATATCCTGGCCCAAGCCCCCACCCAGCTAACCTCAAGGACCAACTACTGAATCAGGCACAGGAGGTCTGTTCAGATTGGGGTTTCCACCAATCCCCGCCAATGAATAAGGGATTGTTGCAACCTTACGCATTGGTGGAAGATTATGGAAATTTCATTCTCCTTGCATCCCATTTGGAAACTGAAAGGACTTCCTTTGCCCTATCCAGTAACTGGCAAGATCTTAAGGTACACTAGGCGGTGGGTTTTTTGTAGGTTAACCATAAGATTATGTAATTTGACTGAATAGAGATCAGATTAACATAATGAAAATGTATCAGATTGTGTGACACCCTAGGGCACTGTAATAATGTGCAAAAATAATCCCTAGGCATGCCCACCTGAAGCAGCGAACTCAAAAGTAGTATTGTGCTATTTCCCCATAGTGGTTGAAGCACCTTAGGTTGCAAATCCATAACTCCAATACTGAATACCAACCTGTACTTTTACCCATATATCCTAAATATAGCTCTCATGTTTGATTTTACATATTGTATGAATTGTTAGTAAGCCAGCATGGTGTATTGAAGGAGGACCTGGGGAGACCAGGATACAGATCCCCTTCCAATTATGAAAAATCAGTGGATGATCTTGGGCAAGTCACATTTTCTTAGCCTTAGAGGAAAGTAATGACAGAACTCCTCCAAATAAATCTTGCCAAGGAAACCTGATGATAAGGTCGCCATACATTGGAGTCATCTTGCAATCACATAACAACTACAAATGGGCTGTCCACCACAGGAAAATGACAAGTGAGGGGCAAAGGGTGCAGAATAAATACAGCACAGCACTTCATTTGTCACTGAAATCTCTGAATGAGTTTAATCATCACTCTACCTATTAATTCGGCTCTTTCTTTTCAGAGGCGGGGTGGGGATGAACCCTAGGAAATGAGGCTCCATGCAGACAGAACAATGAGTACCCGTCATTTCTGAAAGACTGGCTCTTCCCACCATACTTTCTATGTAACCACAATTGGCCAAATGTCAATATCCAGTTGCTTTGCTTGTGCTCCTCATTTCACATGAAAGCCGAATGTGATTTCAGGCAGCCATGGAGATAAAAGCAGGAGGGAGGGAAATAGAGAGAAGATACGGTTGTTTTCAAAGATGCTCCATGCAGCCCCATAATATTCAGGATGATTTTTTTAAAACACATAGCACGTGAGGGATGCTAATCTAATTCTTACTTAATTGCATCCATTAAAAAACAACTACCCGAAACCTCCAACCCCAGGGTTGTCATAGCAACTACACATACGAGCCAGCTGTGGTTGCTGTGGAAACAGAAAGGAAAGCGAGAGCTAAAGAAATAATCCCACAGGAAAATCTGTTTAGACTAATATACACACACACATATACATATATACACATTAATTTTAAAATTAAAGATCTTGTCTTTAGTTTGAAGTCATTAGAAAAAAGAGGGAGGGAAAACAGACCCTGCTCTGAAAAACAACACAGAGAACTAAAAATAATTATTTTTAAAAAATCAAATGTGTATCTTTATGTACAGAAGTATCCCAGTGTTGGGAGGCAAAAAAGCAACAGAAAGAAGAATATTTAAGACTAACAGTTAACTGGGCCCCTTCCACAAAGCTGTATAAAATCCACATTGAACTGGATTATATGGCAGTGTGGATAAAGATAATCCAGTACAAAACGGATATTATGGGTTATCTGACTTGATATTTTGTGTTATATGGCTGTGTGGAAGGGCCCTAACACCAGTGGGTCCAACATTATCTTACACCTTACATTCATGGGGCCCAGATGTATCATGTCTTGTTGAAGAAAGGCATTAGATCCAACAGTAACTCAGTTTTGTTGTCCTCTCCGGCAGCCCTTAGCATCCACGAAGGGTCTGGCAACAGAACACAGACTAGAAGGGCTTGTGTCCCAAAGAATGCCACTCATATCCACAACATTGGCTGGAAAGTATCCATCAAACCAGAAAATCACAAGAAACAACAAATGCATCTGCACTAGAATGAATATAAAAGGATTTTTTGTTTATGATGCGTCTTGGAGGTGGATCACAGGACTGTGACATAATCCTGCATTATTATATTTCCACTCAGATGGTTAATCATCCAAAACAATTCCACAGAATATTAGAGAATGATCTCTTTTACACCTTGATGCCAGCTTCCAAAATAAGTGCCACACCTTTTGCAGATAGAGAGCATCATGGTGTAGTGTGATGTGATATAGTAATGCTGTATTTTAATTATTTTAACCAGGGGGTTTTGTGAAGTGAGATATTTATGTTGGTTGTTATTGCTTTATGTTATTGTTTCTGCATTTTTTGTATTTTGTGTGTTTCACCTTGAGTGCTTTGTAAGCTGCCCTGAGTCCCTCTGAGAGATGATGGCAGGGTATAAATAAAGTTTTATTATTTCATATTATGACTCTGGAGACCAGGGTTCAAATTCACACTCAGCCAAATAAATCTACTGGGTGACTGGATGAGACTTTGTTAGCCCCAGAGGAAAGCAAAAGCAAAACCTTTTCAAAGAAATCTTGCCAAGAAACTCTGTGATTGGTTCGCCTTAGGTTTGCCATGTGTTGGAAACAACATGAAGCCACACAACACAAACACCATATTCAGATGGATTTGTCATAGGTCTTCCAACAACCATAGATTTTCCAACACTGTTGTGCTAGCTGACATCTTTCAAGTCTGGCATTCTGTTTCCATTGAGGCTGTGTGTATATACCAGTGCTCTTTGTTTATGGCATAAGATTAAGGAAGACATGTCAATGATGTCAGCAAAAAACCAGGAAAAGATGGGGGGAGGAATCTCGTGCCGCCTTTGAGAATAACTGATTTATTTTAGCATATTTTTTGTGGATTGCAGTGCATTTAGTCATATGCACTGATGTAGTATAGCACTGACATCTCAGGTATAGATATGCAAGTTATACAGTGTGGTGAGGTAGTAACTACAGAAACTGAGACTTTAATAGCATTCTTACTTCCACCAGTGCCACTGGTAAAGTGGATTTATCCAGGAAAGCACAAGATAAATTAAACCAGTTAGACTTAAATATGTCATAAATTCCTATATGTCCCTTTTCTTCCCTGTTTTCATAATGAAACATACTAGCATGGATATCTGATTGTTCCCTGTGTAGACAAGAGGCCAGGAAAGCACAAAAGGCTCAGGAAGGCTGTGAGATTTCTGTGGAGAAGCCAATCTATCCCAAACAGTCAACAAAGAAGGTTCCAGTCTATAAATGCTTAGGCTGCAAAAGATCTCTATTTTTTTTTACAGTGCAGTCCTATTCTCTTTCTCACCAGTTGCTAATTAGGATCTTGTGATAGTGTCCTTCTGACAGCCCCCTTCTGTCAGGGACAGAAAGTTTGGGAATCTTAAGTATTTGCCCACACCAACAAAATAATTCAGCAGCAGTTCAGCATATTCTACCTCAGACTCCCTCACTTAGCACCCCATCTATTTATAACACACTGCACTGACATTGTATTGATGGTTGCAAATTTCCCCTGCTCAAATTCAGATTGGGACTGCTATTTTCCCCTCCTTCTCCTCGGTACCACCACCCTTTCCCCAGCCACTTCCAGCTGATCCCAGGACAAGATGCCTCATTCTGACCTCAGAGTAAATGACTTTGCAAACAAGGCTGTGCCGGGGAGGTGCTTGGCAGGGAAAGCAGTGGTTGTGCTTCAACAACCCGGAGGAGAAAGACACTATTTATTTTGTCTTTTTAATAATGAGGGTCCCAATTCACATTTACCCACCAATCTATCTCACTCACAGATGCTATTTTGATCCAGAAGCATACAATAGAAATTCAGCATTTTATCCCCTGAAAACTACAGAGCAAGAAATTGTTTTTGTTTTTTTTAAAATGCATTTAATTCTAAAAGAAGCACTTTTACTGTTTAAAATGGCCTTGTGTCAAGGGTTCCTACATCAGAGGTGAGTATGGATTTTTAGCCTCTCCCAAATGTTAGACTACCAAAATGGTGTTTCTCAAGGGTGATGTTTCTAACTTCTCCTAGGATAGCATGTACGGTAATTAAATCCTGAAACATTAGTCCATGCAGAGATGTAGTGCACCAACCTCCACACATGTAGGAGCCAGATACCTAAGGATGTGTTTTTCTTCATATTATGACACTGTTATTTTTCACACATCCATATTATCTCCAGAATATTTGTCTTACTATATATCTCATTGCTATCACATCTTTATACAAGAAAACACCACCTGTTAATAGTTGTGGGCGGGAAAAGGTCTTTCTTTGTTAGTAGTGCTTTTGTCCCCTTCGGAGCAGCAGTGATAATGAGGAATTGATATTGGCCATCGATATTACATTTACACCACTGAAACTGTATTCTAGCTGGAAACAGGTCACCCCGCCCCACAAAAGTTGTATAAATCAGCAAGCGATTGCAATCCATTTCAATATGCATCCCTCTACCTACGCCACACGCCTTGGATTCTCAGCCTCTGATTTATAAATGATCCTGCCTTCTTTCTTTCAGCCTTATTCCACTCATTCCTGCGGCATAACAATGAGAAGCAAACACATTTGGTCTTTGCCAGAACTGATGCAGTATTCGCAATTCTAACTGAAGTCAGCAGGAGTGAATAAACAAAAGGAACACATGGACTGCAGTGCCCCATTTAAGGGAATTTAATTTAAAAAATCCTGCTCAAGTTTACAAATCTACGAGTGGGGAGTGGAAAGCAGTGGAGGCAAGACCTTTCTTCAACATCCAGTTCTCTCTTAGGAGAAAATCCAGAAGTCAGCCTTCAGGGTATAAATATTTATGCCTTTTGCATATACAGCAGATGTAACATTTCCAATTAACTGTTGATCTCTCCTTTCCCTTTTTCTTTTCTTTTCTCTCCCCCTTCCCACTCTCCCTTCTGCCTGCTGCTGCTTCAGCTCACAATATAAGGATGAAATATGGAGGGGGCTGCCTGATTTGCTGAGCTCAGATGTCTAACACATTTCCATATTCCTCAAGATCAAATCACATGGTTTGAATGTTTATTTATAAGGCTTCAGCTTTCTATTCTCGCCTTACATTTTTTCAAATAAGCAGGGTATGCTTTTATGCAAAAGTCCAATTTTGACATGTTTTAATGCAAAATAAATATGGGCTGAGGACTAAGAAACACTAGGAATAGCTTGATCATTCTTTCCTTTTACCTAAGAATGAACATAAGCATCACTGGTGAGATCCAGGGTCCTGCTCAGAAACATTTTGCCGCCTGAAGCAAATGCAATGGCCACTCGCACCTTGTTTAAAAAAAAGATGACATGCATCCAAGTCATCATCATCCAAAAAGGGAACACAATTCAGTATAGTTTTGGGTTTGGTGATTCAGATAGATAGAGACATACATACACAAACAAACATGAATTTAGAGAGAAAAAACGTAATATGCCTTCAAATTAACACTGACATAGTGATCCTATCACAGTGCTTTCTTGGTAAGATTTATTCAGAAGGGATTAGCCATTCCCTTCCCCTAAGGCCAAAAGTATGTGACATGCCCAGGGTCTACCAGTGTCTGAGTAGGAATTTAAGCCATCTGACCCTCAGTGGGGAAAATACTACCATTTAACTGGTAAGACAGTACATCAAGGATCTTTCCTGATTTTAGAAGCTAAATACGGGGCAGCCCTGGTTAGTACTTGAATGGGTGATCTCCAAATGAATACCGCTGGATGCTGTAGGCCACTGCATCTTAAATTGTGGGTTCCAACCTCAAATGGGGGGTTCCCAGCTTAGCATAATGTTGGAGTCATGAAAAATTGGCAACAGTAAAAGGTTTCTGAATGCCACCTAGTGGCTGTTTTAGACATTACATGAATATGTTAGCAACAACCAGTGTTTACAGTGGACTCTGCAGAAAATGCTTCAGCTGCATTTCATAAAATCAGTCTGTTTAGCAAGCCTTGCAAATGTTGATTTATTGTCAGCAAATGTTTTATACCTGTTTTATATACCTCTACACCCGGGGTTGCATAAACATTTCTTGGGTGAAAAAGGTTCATGGGTGGAAAATGTTTGAGAAACCCTACTCTAAGCTATATTTCTGAGGAAGAAACTAGCCAAACTACCTCTGAGTATTCTCTGCCTAAGAAATCCTCGAGAAATTCATGGTGTTGCCATAAACTGAGAAATGAGGGCACACACATATACACACACATACTACATCTCATCAGAGTAGTCGACTGTGGAGCAGAGCAGACAACTCTGCATCTGTATGCTTGTCCGCAGTGTCCTGCCTCATGTATAAAGGAAGAAGTGTTTGAGGCTACAGACAATGCAAACGCTGTTGCCAGTTTATTTAGATATTTAGCCACTTGTGCTACTTTTATTTTTGTCAGTTTTATACTAATTTATGCAATGCTTATATGAAATAAATAAATCAGAGTGGGCAAACGGTGATCAGATGTCTGCTTGGTTTGGTGTTCAGGTGCCACCTGCAGAAAGATGTCCTTAAACTCTTCCTTTCTTTTACCTTAGACTTTACAAATCTTCAAACACATTCAACTACACAGCTATTCAAAAAGTGGGTTGTTGTCTGTATAGCGGGAAAAATTAAGCAAAAGACAATTCTCCATTGACAAACATATTATATATGCAGTAGCCACCAGGGTTGGCATTCCAGCCTTGGTGACAAAACGGTCTCCTCCAGTAAACCTAAAGACAGCAAGTCAGCTTAACAGACACAATAGCTTGCGTGGCATATATGGTTTTAATCTCAATTAATCTCTTGTTGTTGCTTTATATACTACACCCCAGCATAGATCTGTCCAACGTCCTCTTTTTCTCCAATAGTAGGACCAATTTAGACGGGGTTTTTTGTGTCAGGAGTGACTTGAGAAACTGCAAGTCACTTCTGGTGTGAAAGAATTGGCCATCTGCAAGGATATTGCCCAGGGGATGTCTGGATATTTGATATTTTTACCATCTTCTCTCATGCCCCCGCATGGGGAGCTGGAGATAACAGAGGTATGGATGTGCAAATGAGAACTCTTCCACCCAAAAGCAAATGTCTATGCAGTTCCCAATTTCGTAGCATTGCAGAGACACTGAAAGTTGTCAATGTCTAAAATTTTCAGTGTCTCTGCAATGCTATCCAAAAAAAGGTTGTTCATGTCTAAAACAAGGGGCTGCAGTGCGCAATGGGTTAAACCCTTGTGCTCGCTCAACTATTGACCTGAAGGTTGAAGGTTCTTGAGACTGGGTGAACTCTTGTCTGTCAGCCCTAGCTATGTGGGGACATGAGAGAAGCCTCCTAGCAGGATAGGAACATGCCTCTATTCTATTTCTAAATGTTCAACTGAAATATTGAGTTATCTCAATGCTATATACATTTGCAGGAGTGAAGGGCAATTTCAAGGGACAGGGGCAGAAAATATATGGGAAAGACTTCATTTTGTCCCCCTGGTAGCAATCCCCCTCAACAACTGGTTGGAAATGTGGGAAACAGTGGCAAATCTCTCAAGTAGAGTAATGAAATTGTCTAAGCAGAAGTTGATCAATAACCAGTCCTATGCTCACACACAAACACCAGGGTCTAGTAGAGAATAACAACAAGCTTAAATTCTTTGCAAAATACACAAGAGCAGCTTTTTAAACAAAAGATATCCATAATCAAAAACATGTTCAAATGGAGGAAGAGATAAAAGTGAAAATGCTTGCAGGTTTCAACAATTCTTCCTGCATTGTTTAAACCTGAAACCATTTTCACTTTTATTGCTCTTCTTTCTAACGTGTATTTGAATATGTATTTGGTTATAGATACGTTTGTAAATAAGGCTACTAAATAAGGGGTGGTAAAGCAAACAGGAAGTCACCATAAATATATGCTGTCTCTAAACTCCTATAGAATCCTGCAAACTAATGAGTATAGACATGCAAAAATCTTGCTAAAGGAGTATAAGCATGATAACTCTTTTAACATAAACAAAGGAAAAATTATGATTGGTCCTAAAAGAGAGAAGGGGTTATGATGTGAGGGAAATTTCTACTTGGTGGCTATTATTTGAGTCAAAACCATGTGAAAGTATCAACCATCAGTACACTTCAGTCCTCTCCTAACAATTTGCTAGTTTTATTTTACAACTTCAATGGGATATACACCGCCAAATAATGTAGTTTGAACTACATTATATGGTCAGTGTAGATCCAGCTATAGTTGTAAGTTATTTTACAAATAAGTAAAGCTTCTTTTAAGACTCTCACAAGGAGAAAACAGTGTCTCTTCCATGAAGTCATTTGATTTATAGCTTGGAAAACAAGAAGGTGCTTTGGTGACTAATCTAAGCCAGGGCTCATCAACTTTGAAGCCTTGGGATGGAAATGATTTGGAATCCATAAATATAAATCATAGAACGAAGACTGGCAAATTTAATCTGCAGAATAAACGAGCCTTTTCAGGCCCTTTTCCAATGATTCCATTTCACCTTAGGGCAAACCCACAAATTACTGAAGTGCTGGAGAGGGCTGAACAAGGAGTCCAAAATAAAGGAATGTCTCTGCATCATATCTTCCAAAATTTCATAGATGAAAACAACATCAGATGGCAAACATGGCTAATGAGGATGAAGACACAAGCTAGGAGAACCTGCGGCAGTTTGCTTTTGCCTGAGTCTTGGGAAGGGCAAAATTACTCCTCTCCATCTTCCCGCTGATCTAATTGAGTAACAACTACTTTTGCTTTTTGAAATCAACTTGGAGCAACTGAAGCAAGCAGAGAACTGGGGGAGATGAAGAGAGAAGTTGAGGCATTTTAAAAGCATCTGGAAAGTGGAACAATAGAGGATTATAGGGACGGCCGATGCCAAACTGGGAGAGTTGGAGGGTATACTACATTTTGAACTATCAATATAACTAGAGCTTGGAGAAATTAGTATTTTATGACATCTCCCAGAATTCCCCAGGACAGCATGGGGAGTTGTAGTCCAAGCCGTAATACCTTTCTAAGCTCTGAATACAAGGACCTGGTTCTAAAGCTGCAAGGATGAATCAGTTGCTCAGGACTCTTTCCCTCCCTGCTTTTTCCCTTTTATTTTTGACAAGTGCATCTGTATCTTAGAAAACCACTTTTTCCTTACCACTGCAATCCATTTTACCTATTTTTGAAAAGCCACCCTACTTTCCTTTCCCTTTACAACCTTGCAAGCATTGCTCTCTTTAATGAAACAGGCCACATGAGGCGCAGATGACTGACTGTCCCTGCTCTTCACCTTCTGAAGTCTCTCAAAGTCAGCTCTCACACGTGCTGTTTCTATGGAAACCACAGAACAGCTTTAAACACATCCATATTGCGCTGCTGCTGAGACCTGACTCCTCTGCACAGATACAGGCCTACTCATTGCCGCCCCCAACTCCTACTCATCCTGATCACTAGACCCAGCATTCTCTTTCATTAGATTACTTCTTTGTTGAAAATCACGGTGCCTTTCGCACTAAACATTACAGTTCTAGCACTATGATTCCATCTCAATTGCCATGGTAACATCCCACAGAATCCTGATACAGTCTGCCTGTGTATTACACAAAAGATCTGTTCCAAGACCCTTTATGTATAACATCTTTAACGTATCATTGGAATCTTATTTTTCTTATCTAAATTGAATGCCTTGGACTTCCAGCTGAAACATACCATAGAACCATGCTGTAGGACCTAGAAAATGCCTTGAGAGTATCTAGGCATTTTCTAGGTCTTCCAGCACAACTCTATGGTAACATCGGAGGAAGCTGTGTTGGAGGTTGTAGATATAAATAAATAGAAGCTTTACCACAGTTTCTGAATCAAGATAAACCCTGCAGTATAATAAAGTGTCACTCAGGCTTGTGTAAGAAGTAACAGTATCTTTACTTCAGTTCAGAGTTCAAACAGGGGAACAATATATACAGTAGTCTTTCTGAAATCATGCAGAGAACAGAGGAAATACACAGTCCTTTTAAACAGTCTTTAAATATGCCTCATTTGCCTTATAAATAATCAGGCCTCAGAGAGTTTGCAGCCATTTCCTTCCTGGCCATTTTCAGTCAGTGCTCTCTTCACTCTCCAAGGTGAAAGTGGCAGTTAAAACCATTTGTCTCAGCACCAAGCTAGAGACAGCAGCCAATCGGGATTCTGGCTTCTGGCTGGCTCAGCCAATCAGCTGTCAACACATGCCTTTCCAGTCAACCCATTACATCATAGTGTCTCTTTACAATTCTTCACAAGCTGATCATAGGATTAACCTGGCATGCCTCTGGTGTGATAATGCACATATCTCTGGAAATGGAGGGAAACCTCTGCAAAGTGGTTTGAGGCCAGGTTCCATGCTGAATGAAATTTTGACAAGATTATAGAACAAGTTTGAATCCTCAAAATGAATTCTCAGACTGAATTAAGGCACCTTTGTTCCTTAATCCTATGTCCTCCGACCCCTATGATGGTGTCATATGTGGTTTCTAGTGGTAGTCAAGGTCCTAGAAACAAGATTAAAGCAGATCTTGTAAAACTGACAGTCCCCCTTCTTTGGACACCTAAACAGTATTTCTAAATCTCCAACTGAAGTTTTAAGTTACTGCCATGCTAGATACTTAATCACTGCAGGAAAAATTAATAGTGGAGGAAATGCCCTTATTTGCTCACCTTCTCATATCAACACCTAATAGAACCTGGGTTCGATCCACATGAAAAGCTGCATGCCATGCACTTAAAATAAAATATAAAGAGGCATAACCCTTTTTAGGTAGAAGGCATTTAGATAGTTACAAGAAAAGCAAAAAGCAAACAATCTGCTCAGGATAAAATCTTTTTTCCTACGGGTCAGAGTAATAGCTAAGTCTTCTGCAGTCTGGGTTGTATGATAACTAGTAAGGTGTCAGGTTGGAAATACATCTGTTATAGTAAAATCAGTACTGTCTGTGTTTCTAATGGCGACCTCAGCAGCTGGTGATTTTACCCCTGAGGCCATTTGTGCTCTGCAGTGAAGATGATAAGTTGTCACATGCTCTCTTCTGTCCCAGAGGACATTTTGTGATGGCATTGCACCATTAAACCTGGATGATTTTTTCCTCCTGCTTTGATTGCAAACTGGCTTAAAAGATTGGCTTGGAAACTCTGAAGTCCTCTACTCATGGTGAGCCAAGAACAGGTGTATTGTGATATCTGAAATATATAAATCCCCAACTAGAAGTAAGTAGCAACTACTGGGTCCACTGACTTATAACAAAACAAAACAAAACACTAAAAGTTTGCTTTACTTCCAGGTGGACAAATTATGTCTCATCAGATGTGGCTGGAACCCAACTCCTTTAAGCCGAAACCAGAATAACTAATGGTGTACCTTTTAAATATCCCAATTTGACAGGTGTAATCCCAATTAATTATTTGTCCTCCCAGTTTTTCTCCAAGAGAGCAGAAAATGGGTCCCTGGACCCACCACAATTGCCCACCCTATTCTAGGTCAACAAATACCTCTCAGCAAAAGACCAGCCAGTAAGTCATGCTTTTCCTTTTTTTTTCTCTTTCCAGATTGGAAGGAGATTGGGTTTGGGGCTAGACGTGGAAATAGAATTAGCTCTGCCATAAGACATTTTCTTTTACAAAATAGTAATTTCACAAAATCAAGAACAACATCGGATACAAAATGTAGCCTTTGACTTTATCATTGTCACTTTCCCTCCCAGTATGACTTTCTAACATTTGTTCAAAACAGTACTTTTAATATGTTTAAAATAGTAATTTTGCTGGAAAAAAACTACATAAATTCATTCGCATGAAAAAAACAGGTTACAACACAAATCAAAAGTGGCATAAGAATGCAGGTAGGGTTTGAAAAAGCAACAAAATTGAGACCTTTTTAACATTCTTCCTTCCATTATGAATAAATTAAAATTCTGCACCCATCCTAAAGTACAAAAAACATCCAGCACACATTTTCTGTTTAGCTCTTCTCCCATTCTAAGCAGCCCAGAAAAGTAGGAATGGGGTGGAGAAGGCACACTCTTGGAGGATTTGACAGAGAAATGGAACCTGATATCCTTGCTGCCATTTCTGTATGTGTGTTGGTTCAGTACACAAGCATTAGCAATCACAAATGGACATAATGGCTCATGTTCCACGGTGGCTTCCCTGATAATTAATTATTTTCAAATGCTTCAAGATAGTATATTACTACCATAGTTACTAAAATCTAATGCTCACCTTTTTTGGCTAATTTATTTCACCAAAATTAGGGTGTGCTTAGATTTGGGCAATATGGTAATACCAGTGCTGAGCCAAAGCGAAAGGGGAGCTCCTATTTGAAGGATGCCATCTCTAATTTAATTGCCATGGCTCAATGCTATGCAATCCTAGGATTTGTAGTTTGGTGAGCCACCAGCATTCTTCGAAAGACAAAGCTCAAGACCTTGTAAAACTACTGTACATGATTTCATGATGTTGAGCCAGGGCAGTAAAAGTGAGTTCATTATACAACATAGATACACCCCAAGGTTTTTTCCCCCATTGCTGGAAGCTTTGGTGTTATAACACTTTTGTTTTTAAAGGAGGAATTTAATAATAATAATAATAATAATAATAATTTATTTATTTATTTATTTATTTATTTATTTATATTTCATGTGGCCCAAATGATCCATTGGAACTTATGCCTCAAGTACCACCTCCCAGCAGCAAAGAACTGGTGGGATCGCAAACCTCCAAAAGTATTGGAAAATGAGCACGCAAAGATACTGTGGGACTTCCGAATCCAGACTGACAAAGTTCTGGAACACAACACACCAGAAATCACAGTTGTGGAAAAGAAAAAGGTTTGGATCATTGATGTTGCCATCCCAGGTGACAGTCGCATTGACGAAAAACAACAGGAAAAACTCAGCCGCTATCAGGACCTCAAGATTGAACTTCAAAGACTCTGGCAGAAACCAGTGCAGGTGGTCCCGGTGGTGATGGGCACATTGGGTGCCGTGCCAAAAGATCTCAGCCGGCATTTGGAAACAATAGACATTGACAAAATCACGATCTGCCAACTGCAAAAGGCCACCCTACTGGGATCTGCACGCATCATCCGAAAATATATCACACAGTCCTAGACACTTGGGAAGTGTTCGACTTGTGATTTTGTGATACGAAATCCAGCATATCTATCTTGTTTGCTGTGTCATAATAAAATTTATTTATATTTCACTCTATCCCCCTGAGGGGACTCAGGGTGGATTCCAACAAACAAAACAAGGCAAACATTCAATGCCTCAATACAACAACAAATACAAAGTGATAGCACAACTTAACCTAACATATAAAAGCCGTCAGCAACTGGAACGTGCACCTTTTTAAACCAAATTACAAGGAGTGCACTTTAAAGAATGAACTTTTTGCCACTTTGCATTACATTTGCCAGCAAATACTTTTTTTGGTTTCAGGGTTTTAGGCCCTTTCTACACAGCTGTATAAAATTCACACTGAACTGGATTATATGGCAGTGTGGACTCAGATAACCCAGTTCAAAGCAGATATTGTGGATTAGCTGCCTTGATATTCTGGGTTATATGGCTCTGTGGAAGGGCACTTAGTCTCAAGAAAATACGGGTAATTTCAAGAATGACTCCAAAATGTATTATAACTCATTCTGTAAAAATCTGCATAAAATTCCAACCATACTGCCTCCTTTACTTTATAGGTGGCTCAGTTAACCTCCCTTCATCCTAGAAATGTCTGTGTAAAAATTCCCCAATATCCAAGTTCATCCATTCACTAGACAGTCACTAGTGCCTGATATCTCTCCTGTGTTTTTACTGTTTTGTGAAGACTGTATTTATCCTGGATTAATCACATCCATTATTCATACAGTAAAATATCTCTGCCTTCAATTCACTGTATTCTCCAATGACTATGGCATTGTTCTGGAAAATGAGGGCATTCCTAGGTCAAGTGGATTGCCCCAAAGCCTATTTATACTGAATACAATGGAAGATTCCCATCATAAAGATTACTCCATGCCCTCTTACTGGCTTTGCACAGATTTCAACTTTGCTCTCACCCAGTGGTGTCCACAACAAATTATTGTAGATTTGTGAAATAGCTATGTTTATACAAATAATGTTTTCCAATAGAAAGAATGAAGCTACTCATTTTTATAATTCTCAAGTCAACTCTCATGTTCCAGATTTCATTCACATTGTGGGATTGACCCTGAATGTCCTTTCCACAGAAATGCAGCTTAAGAACAGAAAACCTTTTCAATGTTTGGCATCTACTTATCACACAAGCCTCTTCTCCCACTACAAAAGCCTTTTCTAGAAAACTATTCATGCTTGCTTTCTTGCCACTCCTTCAGAATCGTTGTGGCATCATACTGTGCATTTATGTAAACACTCTTTCACCAAGACTATTTTGGACTTCCCACCTCCCCCAAGAAATTATGTCTGCCTCCTTCCATTGTTTGACACACCGAAACACACACAGATTGTTCCCCCAAATATAAGACACAATGGCATTATGCCATTGTAGCACTACAATAGTATAACACCCTTGAGTCTTATATTTGAGTTGTATCATTGTCCAGATCCCAACAAAGGGCTGTCCAGGACATGCAGTCTGCAGACCCATCTGGACCTCTGCCCCACATCCCTAATTGCCAAAGCTTCTCTCAAGCTAGAGCTACCATTTGTATCAGTATGTTTCTCCACTCAAAGCATGCCCACTAGATTGCCCTTGACCACACAAAATAGAAACAAATGCACATTATACAACATTAGCAGAAAAGGTGAGGGGTTTTTTGCCTAGAAAAAAATAATCAGTTTTAAAACTGCCTCCAAACAGGTAGTAACTGCAGAACAACATTATGCAGAAAACTACCACCAAAGGTGCTATTACCCTGATGCGATTCTGCTTTGCGTGTCTTGTGCGATAAGGCTCTAATTTAGCATAATATGGGCCACAAGCCACAAAAGAGCTATTCTAATGGCTAAACTCACTTCCTTCTAGCCCAATTTGCAGACCTAGCAATTTAAGAGCCCATTATAAATGTAGTATAATCAAAACAAGAACTGACACACAAATCTTTGTGAAAAGCTGTGTTGTGTTGTTTGTGCTGCTTCGCAGAATTTTGATTTAGCATCTTCTGACTCAGTGCATGTGATCATGTTGTCTAGATGTGCCTGTGATCTTAAACAGGAAATCTCTGTATTGAGCTCAAACATAAAAATAACTGGAACAGAATTAGAGTCCTGTTGATATACCTGTTTAGGATAATAAAAAGTGTTCTTCAAGCAAGAACTCCTGAGGGAACTGTCAGTTAAGTCACAAAAAGGGACTTAATAACATTTTGAGAGGACTGGTTCAAAACATTCATGCCAAGCAATTGATTTCCGTATGAACACAGAACATAAACTGATTCAGTTGAAAAGCATATTCAAGTAGATCATCACTGGATAATGTAGTCATCCAGTAGTAAAAGCAGATTTGCATGCCCTATCTACGTACATTAGAGGATGCTGGATTTAAATGGGAAAGGAGAACCATTCTGAAATGCAAATGCACATTATATTCACTGTGTACTCTGCCTTCACTTAATACAGAGGAGACAAGGGCCATATAGTCCAATCATCTCTCACACAGAAACACACATCAAAGCACCCTTGACAGATGGCCATCCAGCCTCTGCTTAAAAACCTCAGGAGAAGGAGAGTCCACCCTGCAAGGCAGCATTTTCCACTGCTGAACAGCTCTTTAAAGGCCGCTTTAGTGTATTTACTGTTTTTGAATTATGTTTTGACCACACCCTTACTATTTGTTTTTTAACTTTTGTATTGCACCTTTTAAACTTATCTAGTGTGGAGTGTTCGCCACCTTGAGTCCCCATGGGGAGAAAGTTGGGGCATAAAAAAGATAGTAATAGTCATCATCATCATCATTATCGTCATCGTCATCATCATCATCACCTTACCAGTTCTTCCTAATGTTTAGATGGAATCTCTTTTCCTGCAATTTGAATCCATTGCTCTGTGTCTCTAGAGCAGCAACAGAAAGCAATCTTGCCTTCTCCTCAATGTGACATCCTTTCAAATATTTAAACATGGCTATCGTGTCCCTGGAGCCCTTGATTGCACAGCGGGTTAAACCACTGAGCTGCTGAACTTGCTGACCGAAAGATCAGTGGTTTGAATCCGGGGAGTGGGATGAGCTATCACTGCTAGCCCCAGCTTCTGCCAACGTAGCAGTTCAAAAACATGCAAATGTGAGTAGATCAATAGGTATCGCTCCGGCAGGAAGATAACGGCGCTCCATGCAGTCATGCAGGCCACATGACCTTGGAGGTGTCTACGGACAATGCCGCCTCTTTGACTTAGAAATGGTGATGAGCACCAACCCCCAAAGTTGGGCACTACTAGACTTAATGTCAAGGGAATACCTTTACCTTTACTATCATGTCCCCTCTTGGCTGTCTTTTCTCTAAGCTAAATGTACCTACCCAGCCCTCTAAAAGGACATTCTGTCGTATTTAGTGACTGACTCCCAAGTTAGTAGGCACATTAATGAAGCCTTTGCTCAACCTTTCCTAGATTTTTTTTTAATTTTGACACCAGCAGCTCCGTGATTTATTTATTTATTTATTTATTTTTCAAACTTATATGCCGCCACTCCCCTAGGGCTCGGAGCGGCTTACAAGAACTGGCTAAAATCAACAATTTAAAAAACATCTTTAAAAACATTTTTAAAACATCCTAAAAGCACCTTTTAAAAATCAACAACAGAACTCAAAAGCCTGTCGAAACAGATGTGTCTTACATGCCCTGCGGAAGGCCGACAAGTCCCGTAAGGCACGAACTTCAGGTGGCAAGGTGTTCCAGAGAGATGGCGCCACTGCTGAAAAGGCTCTGCCTCTGGTTGTTGTTAGATGCAAGGTCTTAAAACTGGGGACTTCCAACAGGTCTTGGTCCTTAGAACGGAGGGATCTCTGGGGTTTGTAGGGAGTGAGGCGGTCCCTCATGTACATCGGCCCTAGACCATGTAAGGCCTTGTAGGTAAGCACCATCACTTTGAAAGTGATCCGGTGCTCAATTAGTAACCAGTGCAGCTGCCGTAAGATGCGACCTATTTTGGACTATGGGCCCATCTACTGTTGGTTTCCCTCCTGCCCTTCAATTGCATAGGTTACTGCTGAGGACACATAAAAACGTGGTTCTCTGTCTTTGCAACATAGGCTGCTTCCCAGAGATATCAGTCTGCAAAGGAAAAAAGAGGGGGGAGGATTAGGATAGAATAGGTATGGGCAAAGTTAAGCGGCTGAGGGGGAAAAGGAAAGGGCCTGAGGCTGTTAGGAATTGTGGGACTTGAAGTCCAAAACACCTGGAGGTCCTAACTTTGCCAATGACTTGGGTTGAACAATTTAGGCAAACACATCAATCAGAGATGAGCAAAGCACTGGGGCAGGTGAAGGGCTAGGGAGGGACACATCTCTTCCTCCGCTTCACTTGGCAAATACACATCCCATCTCTCTCTATATGGGAGGGAGCCAATTACTGGCTCTCCAGCCAGGTATTGATTGAGCTGCTGTTGCGTATCGAATCTCAGGCCACGTCTGCCCCGGCTTGTGGCTTTTGGATTCCTGGCTCTGAAGCCCGCACGTGGATGGCAGCCAGATGAGGCGGCGGATGCAGGCCTATCGATCACATCTGCTCCCTCAGCCCCGTCGCCATGGCAACGCTCTCAGGCAGCAGCAGCAGCAAGCATCACCGCAGTGCTGTTTACCTGGCCTCATTTGTTCTCCTCAGCAGCAGCTTGCCATTCTGCCCCCAGTTACGATTACCTTGGCAAAAGCACTGGGCGGATGTGGAAGATGATGAGCTTTCAGAGCTCGGCTGTGGCAGTGCTGTGAGGCATTTCTTAAGGTTGGGGTAGCTATTGCCACCTCACAACAAGGTAAAGGTAAAGGTTTTCCCCTGATATTAAGTCTAGTTGTGTCTGATTCTGTG
This sequence comes from Anolis carolinensis, assembly GCF_035594765.1. Lineage (NCBI taxonomy): Eukaryota > Metazoa > Chordata > Lepidosauria > Squamata > Anolidae > Anolis > Anolis carolinensis. The sequence continues at coordinate 331,295,613 of NC_085841.1, read as the reverse complement.
GGTTGGTGCTCATCTCCATTTCTAAGCCGAAGAGCCAGCGTTGACCATAGACACTTCCAAGGTCATGTGGCCAGCATGACTGCATGGAGCGCCGTTACCTTCCTGCCAGAGCAGTACCTATTGATCTACTCATATTTGCATTTGGGGGGGGGGGGTTGTGTCAGGAGCAACCGGAGTTGCTTCTGGAGTAAGAGAATTGACCATCTGCAAGGACATTGCCCAGGGGACGCCTGGATGTTTTTGATGTTTTACCATCCTTGTGGGAGGCGTCTCTCATGTCCCCACATGGAGCTGGAGCTGATAGAGGGAGCTCATCCGCGCTATCCCCAGGTGGGATTCGAACCTGGCAGCCTTCAGGTCAGCAACCCAACCTTCAAGTCACAAGGCTTTTATTCCCTTGGCCACTGGATAAAACATTCAAATAAAACATTTGCATGTTTTCAAACTGCTAGTTTGGGGCTAACAGCGAGAGCTCATCCTGTTCCCTGAATTCAAACCGCCAACTTTTTGGTCAGCAAGTTCAGCAGCTTAGTCATTTAACCCGCTGTGCCACCAAGGGCTCTGCATCCTTCCAGTATAGAATGGTAAATATGGATTTGGCATTTCCTGCCAACCCAAGTATGGCAGCATGATTTAAAAAAAGAACTCAGGGCAATTGGCACAGGCCTTGTTGAGAGCAGCCTGTTGGGAGGCCAGGCTATAGTATGAAAAAAGCATGAGCAAATCCTTATGTACACTGCACATGTGTTATTGGTAGTGCAAAAAATCATGAAAGTACAATACAATATTTATAATGAAGAACAATTCTAATCTCTCCCCCTACCTATCAACTTGTATGCAGAACACATCATGGAATCCAAGGCTGGAGTTAAAATTGCTGGAAGAAACGTTAACAACCTCAGATATGGCTAAAAGCGAGGAGGAGCTGAGGAGCCTTCTAACTAAGGTGAAAGAAGAAATTGCAAACCTGGGTAGCAGTTAAACATAACCTCCCCCCCCCCCCCCAAGATTATGGCAACCAGACTGATTGACAATTGGCAAATAGAGAAAATCAGAAATCAGAAAACGTATCCTTCTTGGGAAGAGAGCAATGACAAATCTTGATAAAATAGTGAAGAGTAGAGAAATCACAGTGGCAACGAAGGCCCACATAGTGTATTCCCCATAGTGAAAGAGCTGAACCATAAGGAAGGCTGAGTGAAGGAAGATAGACGCTTTTGAACTGTGGTGTTAGAGGAAAATTCTGAGAGTGCCTTGGACCGCAAGAAAGTCAAACCAGTCCATATTCCAGGAAATAATGCCCAACTGCTCACTAGAGGGAAGGATATTAGAGGCAAAGAGGAAAATTGAAGGAAAAAGGAAGAGGGCCAACCAAGGGTAAGATGGATGGATGGTGTCCTTGAAGCAACTGACTTGACCTTGAAGGAGCTGGAGGTGGCAACGGCCAACAAGGGAGCTTTGGCGTGGGCTGGTCTATGAGGTCACGAAGAGTCGGAAGTGACTGAACATATAAACAACAACAATTCTAATCAACATAAACATCAGTATTTCAATGGGAAGTCTGGGCCTGCTTTTGGCTGATGAGATGGTTAAGTTAATTAGGATTGTTGTTGTTGTGTGCCTTCAAATTATTCCAGACCTAGGGAGACCTGAAGTATAATATTTAGGGCAGGGGTTGGGTAAACAACCTTGGAGGCCCGTATCCGGCCCACAGGCCTTAGTTTGGGGATTCCTGGTTTAAAGACAATCTGATCACGGATTGCCGCATATTGGCCATAAAACAAAACACTGCATGTCAAAATCCACAAAACAGAGATAGCATTTTTGGCCAACTAAAATGCAGAAAATGCATCACAGAAGTGTTCAAAGTTTCATTGGTTTCTGGTAAACACGGATCTGGCATACCCTGCCAACCAAGAGAAGCCAATGTTGTTTTTAAAAGGCTGTGTAAACACCTGGCAGAGTCTTTGTTTAAATGCAAACATAGTCAGGGGGAGCCATGTTGGCCATAAAGCAAAATATGGCAAAATCCACAAATGATGAATACGTTTATTGGCCAACCAAAATGCATGAAAGATATCATGCAAAGCTTTCCAGATTTCACTGGTTTCTTCATCCAACATAAGATGTGAAAACTTCACACAGAAGGAGAAAAGTGACAGTGGTTAGAGTCATGGGCCTACATTTTGTATCAAAGGTTGTTTTTGTTATAAAATGTATTTTAAAAATAAAGCATATAACAAGGATGTTAAAAATCATACATAGGAGAAAAAAGTGAAAATACCTTTAAACTTTAACTGGTTCAGAGATTGACGGCCAGACTGCTAACAGGAGTTTCATACAGGGAGACATCCATTCCCATGTTGCGGCAGCTCCACTGGTTGCCGGTCTGCTTCCGGGCTAAATACAAAGTGCTGGTCATTACCTTTAAAGCCAGAAATGACTTGGGTCCAGGCTACTTGACCAATCGTATCCACTCTTACAAACCAGCCTGGGCACTGCGGTCAGTGGAGAAAGCCCTGCTCTTGGTCCCACCCCATCCCAAGTATGGCTGGTGGGAACGACAGAGAGGACCTTCTCCGTGGTTGCCCCTCGCCTCTGGAACTCCCTTTCTAAAGAAATAAAGCTGGCCCTCTCCATCTTCTCCTTCAAAAACCAATTGAAGACCTATTTCTGCTCACTAGCATATGGAGAGGAGGAGGATTAGATAATAAGTGACCACTACAGGCCCTCGTTGAGAATTATTTTGCATCTGGGCACTGCTAGTCTATGTCAGCCCAATTTACCACCATAGGCCACACAACTAACCCACACAACTTTGTGAACTCCAGTTGGCTTCTGTAAATTAATATGGACATTTCTTCAGATTTTATGTCGTTATATAATTTTTGTCTATGTTGGTTTAATTTATTGATGTTAGGTTTAACTCATTGATCTTAGCTTTAATTTGATGTTAGGTTTTAATTGTTGTTTTCATATGTGGGGTTTTCCTGCGATTTTGTGCCAGTATTTGTTTGTTGTATGGAGGCATTGAATGTTTGCCATTGTATGTTGGAATGTGTCCTGAGTCCCCTTGAGGAGATAGGGTGGAATACAAATAAAGATGATGATGATGATGATGATGATGATTATTATTATTATTATTATTATTATTTAAATCTTTCAATATCATCTTAACTAAGAACAGAGTACCATCAGCAACAGAATGTAGGTGTGTTACTTTTAACTTCTTCATTGTTTCTCACTATTTTTAACAAGCAAAAGTGGAAATGTAGAATAAAAATGTAACAAAATAAGTAAAAACAATAAACAAGGGAAAGAATATTATTTTTGTCCTAGGTCCCATCTACAATGAAATATAATGCAATTTTATATTGCAATATATGGTCAGTGTAGATTCATAGAATGCTGTTAAAGTGCAGTATGTGAGTCTTCACTTAACATATAATGCACTTCCGAACTATGGCAGTGTAGATTAAGCCATAAAGGCCTGTAGGAGCCATAATTGTAAAACTGAGTCTTGCAAGAGATAGATTAGGAAATTTATTAAGATTTTTTTTCAGAAACAATTGATTTAAGTGATACAAGACCAAAGAAAGTAATAGCAGAGTTTGTCTAATCCCACCTATTACATGAAATATCCCTATTCCTCTATAAATGCTGCCCTGGGGTCTCCTTTAGTCACCAGTTTTTTGTTTAGGTCCTATTACAATGTACCCTTTAAACAGGGAGATGTTAGGAAACCTTCCTCCCAACTAACCTATAATTATCTAGGAAACATCTTGGGTGCATTGGAATTATGTATTAGAATAATAGTAGAATTGTATTGCGGTATCATGTTTGTCTTTACCACCAAAATCCCTAAGGGAATTTTGAATATGCTTGTCTTTGGGGAGGTGTGTCTGTCTATTCCGAGACTGTATCCTGAATTTGAACCTGAGCCAACATGCAAAAGTTGAGCCAGTTTGCAAGGACTCCTTTGGCAGTCCCTGATTCAGCATCTATGACTGCAAGCAGCCATTTTTCAATCTGTAGAAATTTCTCAAAGGATTGGGAAGTCCAAATTTGATCCCATGAAACTGGTGAATTCCTGTTCCATCCCTCCTTTGCTTCTCTCTCTCTCTCTCTGTAAGTGGCATGATGGTATTGTTGAGTGATGCTCTCTGTGTTTTCATCAGGAGATGTTAAGAGTATCTGACAATTTAAGTCTCCCCATATCCTTTTTCATATTAATATGTATCGTTTCGATGCCCATTTGTGAAAGCTGGACGATGAAAAAGGATGACAGAAAGATCAGCTCATTTGAACTGTGGTGTAAGAGGAGAGTTTTACAGATACCAAGCACTGCCAAAATGACAAACAAACGGGTCTGTGAACAAATCAAGCCTGAATTCTCATTAGAAGCCAAAATGACTAAACTGCAGCTATCCTGTTCTGAACACAACATGAGATGACATGACTCATTTGGACAAGAGGATAACACCGGAAAAGTGGAAGGATGAAGAAAAAGAAGAGGATCACATTACAGGTGGATTGAATCAATCAAGGAAACTGCAGCTCGGAGCGTAATAGACCTGAGAGCAGAACTATTGCTGAGCAGGGCTATTGGAGGTCTCTTGTTCATAGAGTCACTGTATGCCAAAGACATCCTCACAAAGCACCCATACATCATTTATGTTATTTCTCCATATGCTGTGCTGTGTATTTGCCTCTCCCATTTCAGGTTGAGCAGATATACTTTTATTGATTGGCTAATTAAAATACTTACGGTATATCCTGCCCTCTATCAAAAAGTCTTAGTACAATGTATAATAACATCCATCTGATTAATTTAAAAGAGTAAAACATACAAGTAATTTAGATTAAAAACATATTTTTTAAAAATCTAAAGTTAAACAAGTTACAATAGTTAAACCCGTGTATATGTGCAAATAGGATCTGGTGGCTGTTCTGCTGATAGATATAAAATTCTCTTTCCTTCCTGGCATACAAGTATGGCAGACTTCTCCAACCTAGTGTATTCTAAATATATTGGAGAACAATTCCCCTTCTCCTAGGTTTCCTGGTGGCCATACTGGCTGGGAGTGATTGGTCTGGAGGGCTCAAGGTCAAGGACAATTAGGATATAGGGTTACTCTGCTATTTCTTTGATGATTATTTTATTCTTCTCTCTTCAGAGGAAAGCCATTCTGGATTCTCATAAATAATGCACCTCTTTTCAGAGGAACATCAAGCTGGTAAAATACAATCTTCTCTCCCTTTCTGAATCATTTTGCATAGGATTGTGCCATTCCACCTCATGGGGCACTTTAATTTATTTGGAATACAGCTCATAGAATCCCTTATATTTTTGTCTGTTGAAAGAATGTTATGGTTAATATTAACTTCACTAAGCTCTACTCCATTCATAGTCACCAGTGCACAAAATTTGGACTGTGCCACTTTCTATTAATGAAGGCTGGATTTGTAGGGCTTTTTGGCATCATGTTCTGTGCCCTGCTTCTTAAGACCATTACATAAAAGACAATAGATAATGCTGGATGATCAGAAGTCAGTGGTGCAGTGAACATGCTCTTGTTGTTAGTTAGAACTTTAAAGAATATGTACAAGGCACTAAACCTTATTCCCAAAATGGTTATTCTGTTACTCCTGTAATCTTGGACAGCTCCTTTAAAATTCAGATTAAATGCCAGAGCAGAATCATTATCCTGATCTGATATCATACCTCGGGATAATGCCGTATAATCCAGATTATCAAAGCAGATAATCTATATTATCTGCTTTAAACTGGATTATATGAGTCTATACTGCCATATAATCTAGTTTAAAGCAGATAATCTGGATTTTATATAGCAGTGTTAAAGGGGCCTGAGGGTGCATCTACACTTTAGAATGACTGCAGTTTGACCCTGCTTTACCTGACAGGGCTCAATGCTATGGAATATTGGGAATTGTAGTTTGTAGCGCACCAGCACTTTTTGGCAGAGAATGCTCAAGATCTTGTAAAGCTACAGCTTCCACGATTCCAAAACACTGTGCATTAATTCTACGGTGTAGATTCACCCAGAGTCACCAGACCTCACTGAATACAAGGTATAGAGGTTAAAAATGACAGAATTTAACAGTGGATACTCAACATAGCTCTTATTTTCATATTATGTAAAACATAGTTGAAGTGTTGCTGGGGAAAATGGCCTCCAGTCCCTACTTGCAATTGGCTCTGCTGCAGAATTTTGCTGCACTGCATATACCTCTTCCCCACATCTGCTTTCCCCTGGCTAGGAGACACCTTTTATGATGAATTCTTTTACAGATGGTGTTGGGTTCTAGAATATATTTGAGCTGACTGGCATGGTTGCCTTGGCCAGCTCCCCCTTTTAGCGTTATGGGCTATTTGTGCGCTCTGTATGTGTGTTGCAGGAGGGGGAAGGAAGAATACAGGTTCCCGCTGGGCTCCCAAACAGGGAAATGTGCCTCCCTCCTTCCACAACTGCAGGCTGCAATTTCCGGCAGACATTTGAGGTCCCCGACATCTGCTTAATGTGCGCCAGTCTCCTAGCAACCCGGAACAGCTGTCTGACATTTCCAAGATTAAACTGTAACTATACACGGACATTGCCAAGGAGCCAGGGGACAGATAGGCCTTTCCTGGCTCTTTCCAAGCCCATTTATGCTTTATTCATTTCTCGCCCAGAGGAAGAGGGTTTGTCAGGCTGGGAGGCGAGGCCTCCACTGCTGCAGCTAAGAAAACAGATTACTGGGATGTATGCATAGCCATATGTTTTTTGGTCCTTGTTGCAGGGAACAACCTAAAAGAGACATAACTGTCTTATCATAAACCAGCCACATAAGCAAATGTGGATCCTTATAGTTTGGAAAACCAGAGTGAAAACTGGAGATGGCTCCTGTACCTTAATGTTTCTATAAAAATGGGATTTCAGCAGATGCTGTTTGTATGTCTCTTGCCCAAGGTCACCCAGTGATTTTCCATGGCCAAGTGAGGAATTCAAACCTTGTAGTCCAACACTCAAACCACTACAGCACACTGGTTCCATCATCCAAACAACTGAAGTTACATGAACTCTCTAATGAAAACTCTTGAGTAGGTATGAGCAAACCCATGCCCGGGGGCTGGATGAGGCCCCTTGGGCTCTTTCCTCAGGCCCTCCTCTCTCTCACCATCCTGCCCTTCCCTCCCTCCCTCCCTCCCTCCCTTCCTTCCTTCCTTCCTTCCTTCCCTCCCTCCCTCCCTTGCTTACCTCCCTCCCTCCCTCCCTCCTTCCCTTCCACCCTTTGTCCTTCCTTCTTTCCCTCCATTCCCTTCCACCCTTCCCTCCCTCCCTTCCTTTTGTCTTTCCTTCCTTTCTTCTCCTCCCTCCCTCCCTCCCTTCTTCCTTTCTCTTCCACCCTTCTTTCCTTCCATCCTTCTCATCCTTCCACCCTCCCTTCTTTCCGTTTTTCTTTCCTCCTGGGGGATGTTTAGCTGGGAGAAGAGAGGCTGAGGGGGAACATGAGAACCATGTTTCAAGATTTAAAGGAGTGTCTCATTGGGGGGGGGGGGGGGAACGACTATCTGCTGCTCTAGAGACCAGGGCACAAGGGAGCAATGGCAGAGAAAGAGATTAGACTGAAAAGATTAGGAAGAACTTCCTGGAGAGTGGCATAGGCTGCCCCGGGGTGAGGTGGAGTCTCCTTCGCAGAAAGGCTTTTACAAAGAGGCTATCTTTTGAGAATACTTTGATTGTGCCTTCCTGCATGGCAGGGAGTTGGACTGGACTGGATGGCCCTTGGGGGTCTCTTCCAGCTCTAGGATTCTAGGATTCTATATCAGGAGTAGCCAATACAGGTCTAATTGATATATTTTTTCAGTTCCGTCCACCATCTCATCCTGATGAAGGCCAAGTTGGCCAACCCTTTGTGGGATGCAAACATTTCCCTTATTTCCTTCACTTTTGCCTCCAAAAGGGAAGAGGAATGGGAGGAAAAGGCAGGGAGGGGACTTGGCGAGAACCCACTCCCTCCTGGCCCACCCACCCTGCTCCGGCCGGCCATGCAGCCCCCAAGTTAGAAAGTTTGCGGATGCCTGTTCTAGAGCCTCTGACTAGGGCCCCATATAATCCAGATTATCAAATCAGATAATCTACATGAGCCTACACTGCCATATAACTCAGTTCAAAGCAGATAATCTGGATTTTATCTGACAGTGTAGATGGGGCCTGTATGCTTAGGAATTACTATATATTTTCATTTCTGGGTATAATATCAGATTGAATGTTGTGAACTTTCTCTTTAGTAACGCTGGGAAATTTTGGGCAAGACATGGCTCCATGTTAATTTTAGGTAGTTGGAACAAGAACTAAGGCCCCTTAGATAAAATCCAGATCATCTGCTTTGACCTGGATTTTATGGTAGGGTCAACTCATATAATCCAGTTTTATTATATGTCAGTGTAGAAGGGTCCTTAGGCATGATGTGGAATTTTTCATCTTTTGTATTGTTGTTTTCCTGATGAAAATAGCTCCCGCTTCTATCCCAGTATTGCTGAGAAGGCCAGCTGTTGGGAATTAGACAGGTCCTACTTCAAAGGGTCACATCCACTGCAAAAATATATTTTGCCCCCAAATATCCCAACATCCTTTGGGGGCATGAGGGAAAATTTCAATGTGCATTTGCTCACTCTGAGCCATTTTAAGCTTAGGATAGGCTTTTAAAAAAAATAATAGGAGGTGGTCTGGAAATCAATTTCCAGTTCAGTTCATGTAAGAAAAAAGGATTCCATGGGTCTAAATTGACAAAGACTTGGCAAAATTGCTCCCATGATCTGTAATGGCATTTTTAAAAACCTGCTTCACCTACATTTAACCATCAGGCAGACATAAGATGAAATGCTGCAAAAAGCAAACATCTCAGGATGTTATTGATAAGACCGACCCAACCCGTTTCCCTGGCTGTAATTTAAGCCAGGCGAAAAACGAGACCACAAAGCCAGTGGCCACAGTTGTAGACTTTATTTTAAGCCAAATAAACAAAGCCTCCAGTGATGCAATGCCGTGTCCCCAGCCCACCCTGACACCCAGCATGTTGTTTTGCTTCCCGCAGGCCAGCAGAAACATGCCTCCTCTGCCCCATGCTGATGCCGTTAACAACCTCTGCTTTTACTTTATAAGCCTTTAGGACAAAGAATTATATTTTAAAGTTTCTGGATTGTTTTTAAGTAAACAAGAAGAGATGGAAAATATACATCTTGGCTGCAACTATCAGTTTGCCTTTTCTCCTCCTCCTTCTTTCTGTCTCCCTCTCTCCCTCCCTCCCTTTATTTTTGGCTGCTCTCTAAATGCCAAGGCAGCAGGATCCAGGAATGTATCTGCTGGTGCCAGCAAGAAATCTCTGACCCAAACAAGGGGAGTCAGGAGGACTTGGACTTGCCATGGATCAGCAAGCGGCCAAAGGGAACTGGCTGCTGAGTCATCACCGCTTCAGCTGCTGCCGAAAGCCTGTCCAGGGAAGGCCATTCTTACTGCTGTTGCTAAGATCCCTGGGAGCGCATGGCTCCTTCTATAGTCATGCAAAACACACATGCAAGGCAGAGGAGAAAGGAAATGCCAGCTGGATTTGGCTCAGTGTATCAAGAAAACAACTAGGTCTGCTACGGCTAGCCAGTCTCCTTTCCTGTAATTTCCTTCCCTGGGGACTCTGGATAGGCTACTGAATCTGGCTGGCAAAATACGTCTCCCTTTCAAAATGGAAGGGTGGGCTTGAACTTGGGAGACAGAGTTGAGATTCTATGGCTGTAATGGGATTTAAGGAAAAATAACTTTCCCAAGGTTCCTTTGTGGGTGGCCTTGGTCAAGTTGTGAGTGCCCTGGAAGGCAATTAAATTTGGAAAACTTTTGAAAAGTCATGGCGAGGTCAGTAGCGGCAGGGTCCTGATAGAGTAGAAAACAAATCATCTTCACCCTCAGAAGGTTTGTGCCATTTCAGAAAAAGAGCATGCTGCAATGAGCTTATACAGTGGATCTCAGGCTCCATCTATACTTACCATTTAATGCAATTTGAAGCTACTTTCAAACTGCAGTGGCCGGACAACAAACTCAAGTGCAGAAAAGACAGCCCTTAATGCACACCATTGCTCTGTGGCTTGTGTAATTACCATCTGGGTCTAAAACTGGTTCCAAGATTTCTTATGTAATCATCTTCACAGAGAAGTCACTTTCTTCAAAACTGGTTTGAAACTGCATTAAATGATCAATGTAGATGGAGCCCCAGGCTGGCTCTACATTGCCATATAATTCAGTTTGAACCATATTATATGGCCAGTGGAGACCCATATAATGCTATTTTTAGTGCTAGCCTTAAACATATCCCTTCTGTGGGTTTACATTGGTCTACACCAGCGGTTCTCAAAGTGTGCTCTGGCGAGCCCTTAAGGGCTTCCCGAGAGGTGCTGATGGGCTCTGCGAGCACCCCACATCTTCTGGGTTTTCTGCTTTATTATTATTATTATTATTATTATTATTATTATTATTATTATTATTATTATTATTATTATTATTATTATTATTACAAAGCCTGGAAGGTCATATATCGGGAGTGCTTTGATTGTGCTTTTCCTGCATGGCAGAAGGGGGTTGGACTGAATGGCCCCAGGGGTCTTCCACTGAAATACTGTTAGGTTTATGTTGGCTAAAAGTGTTCTTCATTTTAAATATTGTATTTTTTGGATAGTGTGAATTTGTTCACACAAGATTCTCCATCCAACTGCCACTGACCTGGCCTATGCCTGATATATAGACATTATATATAATATAATATATAAACATTTCTTGGGGCTCCATGAAAAACTTTTGCTACAAAAAGTGCTCTACAGCTGAAAAGGTTTGAGAACCTCTAGTCTACACTGAACTGTATTATAAGGCAGGGTAGATCCAGTCTCCGTTTGAGAGAAAGGCAGAATATAAATTCAATAAATAGATAAATTCCACAAACTCTTTGAGGGAAAGTCATCCGTCCATGCTTTAAATTATAAGGGCAGGGAAATAAGAAACCTTATTGTGACAATATGTTTTTCTGGCCATTTAACAACCACCTCCTCTTGTTTCTGTTATGAATTTATTTAGATTCAGTTTCCACATACTTTCTTTTGGTATGCCTTTGTCACATCAACAGTTATTTGGACAGTGTTCCATCTGAAATTGGATACACTGATTTGATGTCACAGGAAATTGCTGGCTGAGGTCATGGACTGGTAGAGGAATGTTAATAACAGGGAACGTGGAATAGCGCTGAGCAGATATATACATATTTTTATCTTGGATGGGTAACGGGGTCTCCAGTTCACTGTACTCCAGTCATTAAAGTAGGTGTGGGAAACTTAGCTGAGAGAGGAGGCCCATTTTCCCAGACGAGGTTAGCTGGTCGTGTTTGCTTTGGGCTGGCAAATGTTACAATACTGTCTTCCTCAGCAGAACTGGAAATTAGTTTATCTTGCCCAAGCAAGCTGGAAATATCATCTACAAGACGACTTCTGTCCTTGTAAGTCCTGCAGGCATATATACACCTTGATATATTAGGTTCCTTTCCTCCATTATCCTGTAAAATCTTTGGTTTAATTTTTTTTTAACTTTTGAAGCAATAAACTCACAATTTTGTACAAGCACTGTCCTCTCCTTTCAATATAACCCACTCATGCTTTAACTGCATAGTGTTCCATTTTTTATCTAGGATACTAATTTTTTTTTTAAAAAGTCTATCATCCTCCAAACAGATTCAGAGTCCATCCACACAGGGCCTATAATGCGGGACGTCTCCAGTAAAACTGAATTAATTTGGGACAAAGCAGGAAAACCCTGCTTTGTCCTGAATTAATTTGATACCTGGTAAGATCCAGTGTGGATTGGGTCTGGGGACCAAGTCATGTGATTTTCAGGCCCAATCCACTCAGCTTTCTCAGGTTTTTCGGGCTGAATGGGTCCGTAAGTGACTGCGAAGACATATAGATCTACGTGGTCTTTCGCAATGAGAGCATAGATTTCCAGATGGAAGATGGTATGACAAGGATTTGCCTGACACACCTTTCTTTTGGCATGCTGCTCCCTTTTGCCCTGTATTAGTTCCTCTCCAAAATCCATAGCACCATTGGTAACACCTGGCCTCCAGTTTGAACGCTCAAGGGCCAGGGCTTTCCAGTTCTTGGTGTTTATGTGTCATATTTTCTAATGTTAGCTTTAAGTCCATCTTTAAATCTCTTTTGTTGTCCACCAACATTCTGTTTTCCATTCTTAAGCTGAGAATAAAGCAACTGCTTCGGGAGACAGTGACCAGACATCCTGACAACATGGCCAATCCAGTGAAGTTGATGGGAGAGAACTATCACTTTAATGCTGGTGAGCTTTACTTCTTCCACAATGTACACTACAATGTAGACCACAATAGAGAATTGTGGCCAACTTTTCCCCACTTTGGAGATATATCACTGGCATCCTGTTACTGACTTATGCATGTGTGCATTCTCCTACAGAAACAATTTGATGTTTTTGTGTCATGCAGGACAGCCACACACAATTGAAGTTTGTGGAAGAAGTATTGTGCATGGGATGCCATTTCGCTAGCAGATGTGTGTTGAATATTGTAGTTGGGCATTTCACATTTGTTTGCACATTCATTTGTGCAGTGTTGCTATTCAGTTAAGAACTGTCACCACATCTTAAGTGTCAAGTAAAACACTGTCTCCTTGAGTTAGGTTCTCAGGGTCCATCCAGACAGGGACCATAACTCAAGAGGAACCTTGTTTTGTCACGAATTAATTTGATATTCCATTAGACCCGAGTTTTCCTGAAATATGGGCCCTGTGGGGACTACCGAGGGGTCTGTCTGCACAGCCCAATTCGCTTCTTCGGACCCAGTGGGCATGGAGAAGCAAAGAGGGAACCCACCACATCCCCAAATCCACTCTTAAAACCTTTAAAAGAAAAGTAAAACTTACCCATTCGCCATTATGCCTTTCGACATGCTTTTTGGAACGTACCAGTGTAGAGCTGGGGGGAATCACTCCTGCCCCCCGTCTCTTATTGCTACATTGCTGCATTTCAGAAAGTGTGCTGCGAAGCCTAATGGCGGCCGGGTAAGTCACGTGCTTTAGGGGTTGGTGTGTGGACTTAAATGTGCACCTAAGCGGGTTTTTTAAACCTGTTTCGGTGTACGTTTAAGTGCTGTCTGGAAGCAGCCTCAGCCAGGGAGGGTGAAAGAAAGAAAGAGAGAGAATGAGAGAGAATGTGTACATTTGATACCTGGACAGAATGTACCCTGAATTGTTATGTGACTCATTAAAAATACATGTTAAGGGGAGAAGAACTCTACAAAAAAGGAGAGTGGTTCATTACTTTTATGAGTTGGATAAAAACTAGGATTTTCTTCTTTTACTTTTTTTTAACAACAGAAAATGTTCTCCCTCTTTTTTTAAGTAACAAAAAGCTTCAGCCTATACTTGGCAAATCTCAGAAGCCCAGAGACTTTACTGAGGCAGCACTAACACGACTTAACATTGTTCCCAGAGGCATTTAGAAATGGGAGGTGAGGGAAATGGCTGTCTCAGCTCCCATTGGATGACCTCAAAGGGGGTAACTGTAATTTCCTTCTAGGGATGCCCAAGGGGATTAGATATGATGGGGAAACAGAAAGAAAGAAAAAGAAAGAAAGTCCACCTCCAAAAAAAATCCAGTTATCTGAAGATATTTCCTTACTGAAACTCATAGAAAGTTCCAATTGCCAAGTACCTTCTGTTGATGGAGTCTGTCTTCAAATTGTTTCTGATTTAAGTGAACCTATTATGAGGCTTTCTGGTTCTGACTAAAGTGAGCCCATTATGGGGCTTTCTTGGAAGGACTGATTCAGAGGAGGCATTCATTGTCCTCCTCTGAGGCCTCATCTACTGCATGATATAGTATGTGTAAACTCATATAGTGCAGTTTAACTGCATTGAACTGCATTATATGACACTGTAGATGGGGATTAAGGGAATGTAACTTCTCCAAGGTCACCCAGTGGGTTTCCATGGCCAAGCAGGGATTTGATTGTATTGTCGAAGGCTTTCATGGCTGGAATTGCTGGGTTGCTGTGAGTCTTTCAGGCTGTATGGCCATGTTCCAGAAGTTTTTGCTCCTAACATTTTGCCCACATTTGTGGCAGGCATCCTCAGTGGTACCCTCAGAGATACCTCACAACCCCTGAGGATGCCTGCCACAGATGTGGGCGAAACGTCAGGAGGGAAAGCTTCTGGAACATGGCCATACAGCCCAAGAGGCTCACAGCAACCCAGGGATTAGATTGCTGGTCTTCCAGATATCTAAGGCTCCTTCCACACAGCTGTATAAAATCCACATTGAACTGGATTATATGGCAGTGTGAATTTAGATAAATTTAGTTCAAAGCAGATATTGTGGATTGTCTGCCTTGATATTCTGGGTTATATGGCTGTGTAGAAGGGCCCTTAATCTACACTCAAATCCCTATACCATGCTCTCTCATGACAGGGCATTAGTATATTCAGTATAATCCTCCCTCCATCCCCATTTTACTTTTACATTATAGGCTCTTCCTCTGAGGTTTCATCACAACTTGGAAAATTTGACTTTCTTTACTACTAACATTCATGCTGGCTAGGGGATTTATGAGTTGTGAAGCTTTAAGGAATATTTCTCCCCAAGCTTCCGTTCATTATCTAATGCAGCATTTTTGCTTTCCGGTTTTTTGTAGATTACACTTAGTTCCACTGTCATTGTTAGGTAGAATAGGGAATAAAATGAAACTGAATTATGATCCTTGTACCTAGAGGTGGTACAATGGGAACTAAGGCACAAACTCCATCTCCCCAAGATAAATAAACTCTTCTGGGTTATACTGGTTTTTTTTAGGTGGTGGTGGTGGTGGTAAGTGGGACATGGAGTGGGGCAATGTTGTCTCATGTCCTCTTTACAATGCAAATCACAAACGGGTTCATCTCATGCTAAATGAGAAAATGCAAAACAATTTCTCTTTACTGTGATACATTTTATCTCAATCTGAAGACTGAGTTTTGTGTATTATTCCATTCTTTGAATAAAGTACTTGCAACTACGTGAGTAATCAACTTGTCCTTTTGGTCCTGCTGTGGATAAGTACTTAGCTTCTCCAAAGGACAAAGAAATTAGATACATTTTATGCACAAAACACAATTTTTAAAATAGTGCTTGGTGTCTTACTTACACAAAAAAAGGGTTTGAGACTCCTGAAAGGTTGTCCCATCATATGGAGGCAACCTGTCTCATCAATCACTTTACAAGGAGGGCCTTACTTGGTCCAAGCATTTCTTCACAGCTGTCATGATATTTCTGTTTAAGAAGCTTATCTGCCCCCTGCTTCACATTTGTCTGCTTTCCTTTTCACTTGACTCTCCTTTCAGTTGAAGAAAATTAAAGTAGAGCACATGGCATCTCCATAACTATTGTTCCCTAAATCCCAGGGTGGATCTGTGATGGCAGAGAAGTATTTCCATCAACACAGACCTACATGGATCTTTAAGTTTTTCCATATCTAATTTAGATTGTTAGAGCCTTGGGGCATAAGACTCATCTTCTTACATGTCTTTACAAAACCATGCACATCAATTGCTACATAAATAAATCAACAGCCTAATTAATAATAAAATTAATCATCCCAGTTCCTAATCTCTTTGTTTGTGTTCTTTGATTTCCCTGAAGGGCACAGTGTTTGGAATCAAGTTTGTGTACAATAATGTTTTTTATAGACCAACTTCACTTCATCAATTTAGCTACTTACTCTTCTTATAAAATGGGCCTACCAAAATTATTTGGAGGGGAGAGGGTTTGTGTCTCCTCTGGAGTTAAAAAAATTGTGTCTTTTGACAACAATGGCCATACTGTAACACTGTGTGTTTGTGTGCCTTCATATCATTTCTAACTTATGGCTACCCTAAGGCAAACCTATCACAGGGGTTTCTTGGCAAGGTTTGCTCAGAGTGGAGTTTGCCTTTGCCTTCTTCTGAGGCTGGGAAAATATGGCCAGAGTTACCCAGTGGGTTTTCA
Source organism: Anolis carolinensis (assembly GCF_035594765.1). Lineage (NCBI taxonomy): Eukaryota > Metazoa > Chordata > Lepidosauria > Squamata > Anolidae > Anolis > Anolis carolinensis. The sequence continues at coordinate 331,279,534 of NC_085841.1, read as the reverse complement.
TGGCTGTGCGGGGATTTGAAATCCCGTCTCCAGAGTTGTAGGTCAATGCTCAAACCACTAACCCATGCTGGCTCTACTTTAACACTACCTTGACAAAAAAAGGAAAAAAACACAAAGTGACCAAAATTTCCCAGGAATATTTCCATTTCCCTTTTCTGATAAAACCCTTTTATTGAATGTCTTCACTGGAATTTGCTCTTCTAGCTCATCTGTAGTAGGGCTGCAAAAATGTTTCTTTTTTGCTTGAAATATACATTTCCTGAAAGGGAATCTGTCATGGATGTTATGCAGGTAGTTGTGGAAGGAGCTGAAGCCAGTGGTGGGTAAGGCCAGAGACCAACAGAGGAAGGCCATTCTGTTTCTCGCTTTCTTTCTGTGATGTCATCTCCACTATTGAAATAATGCAATTTGATACCACTTCAACTGCTATGGCTCAATTCTATGTAATCATGGGAGTAGTAGTTTGGTGAGGCACGAGCACTCTTTGGCAGAGAAGGCTAACACTTGTAAAATTACACTTCCAAAAATTTTGTAGCACTGAACCAAGTGGTGTCAAACTGCATTAATTCTACAGTACAGATGCACCCTTACTTTCTTCTCTTCCTTGTTCCCTCTTCCTCATTTTTTTCTCAAATGTCCCAGACCTTCTTTCCCTTTCTTCCTCCCCAACCTACTAGCTATTGGAGGATGATCAGGCCACTCTTGCCAGAATTTAGAGCTTTCAATGGGTTTTTGAAGTACACCAAGGACTAGAAGTTACTGTGCCTGATCTGTGGAATCTCAAGAATCCCTCTTGTTCCCAGCATTGCCTCACAGCTCTTGTTTAAATGCATTTCCCAAATGTGTAACAGGAAATGTTTCCCTTTGTGATAGGCTTTCTCAATGCTTCAGCAGATGTTATCAAATAAACAGCCAATGTTCTGTTGTGGCTTTCATTGTGTCAAGGACTGCGCAAGCAAATGCAAACACAAACTATGAAATGGTTTGAGCACTGTGTTTTGAAACTGTTTTTGTAACAGAACTATTTTGTAATTTTGTAATGTCAACAATCAAGGACTTCTGGGTTGTTAGAAGACTTTGTCCTACTTCACAACAGCATCTAATTTGAGCCTTCAATCCTTTTTGTTCCCCATCTCCCTTTCTTTAATTTCTCCTACAGTCCTTGGCTGCAACTTTGAGCTGTCAAAGATCAGTAAATCAAGGACTCTGCTGTTTTTAAAATCTCTCCTTGCTTGCCTTAGTCAGGCAGCAGAGTACCTTCTTGGAGGCTCTCGAAGCTTTTGTTCTTTGCTGAAGGTCAATGAAGGCAACGAGACTGTGACAAACTCATCTACATTTGGATACCATTGATTCCTGCTCCCACAGAGCCTGGTAAATTGGCATCATGATGGGTAGCATTAATAAACATGCAGCCCTGTGCATAGGAAATCTAGGATCATACAAATAGGTAACATGTAACTAGCTGAGTTATGTGCAAATAATATGCCTTCAAGTTGCTTGCTGACATATGACAACAACATACATTTCAAAGGGCTTTCTTAGGCAAGGAATATGGAGAAGTGATTTGCCAATTCCTTCTTCTGTAAAAAAAAAAAACTTATAACATCTGGTGTTCATTGGTGGTCTCCCATCTAAGCACTAATCTGGCCTAACCTTCCTTATCTTTCAATATCAGATGGGATCTATTTTAATGTGTATAATTGTTTTCCCATGTTTCTTACCCCCTTAACTTTCTGTAGCATTGGTGCTTCAATTTCCAGCAGGCCTACCATACTTTTATTGTTTCTTGAATTCAGATGAATGAGAAAGGGTTCAGAAACCTTCCAAGAATAAGGACAATCCCTACTGTATCAAGAGGTTGATTCTGTTTCATGGCAGTCTATTTTTAAGGGTGTGGCTTGTAAAGAATGGGCTCTGCCTTAAAGAAAATTGGTGACAGGTCTACAACTCCCTAGTCAAAGAAAACAACATTACTTTTCTTAGAAGTAAGAAAAAGGACAACATGAGAACAACCAAATAACTAGGGAAATTAGTTTCAATATTGCCAGTGTGTCAATCACTACTGGCATTGCTCTTGGCCATGCAACATACAGATCACCACAGTACAACAGCAGGAATCATTCATTATTCACTGGCTTCAGTGACTTCGATCAGAGTCAAGTATGTGACAATGTTGCTTCAAGTTTAATAGAGATTAATAGTTTTGCTTCTGTCTCCAAAATTCTAGGAGTCAAATCTGCTGACAGAGATGTTATAATCTTGCAAGACCAATACAACTGTAGGACTGTGGCTTGGGAAACTGGATTCTGTTTCATTTCATTCTCCTTGGCCAGGGCATTAGGCAAGCTGGCATTTTGGCAACTTGGTCACAATCTTCCTCACTGTGGTGGGATGCCTTATATTTTTATTTCAATATTCGCTATAATTTTAAAATTTTCATTTATGTACATAAATTGGAACATACACATTTGTATCCTTTTTTATCATTTGTTTCCTACTTTGGGGGCAATGTGAAAGCACTTACCCAGTAAGCTTAAGGCAGTAGATCTCAACCTGTGGGTCCCCAGATGTTTTTTCCTTCAACTCCTAGAAGTCATATCAGCTGGTAAAGTGGGTGGGATTTCTGGGAGTTGTAGGCCAAAACACCTGGGGACCCACAGGTTGAGAACCACTGCTTTAGGGGAATCTGAAGAGCTGAGATCCGGATAACTTTCTATAACAACTTTTCTGACTTTGGCTCCTTAGCAACTAGCTGCCACACCATCATCAACCTTTATTGTTTTTTACCTTTGTCTAATCACTGGTCTATTCTTCCACCATGCTAACTGTCTTTGGGTGACATTTTTGGCCCATTTTTGGATTATTCTTGCCCTTCCATAAGCAAGAAGTATGCAGACCTCATGGAAGTGAAGAGAACACTTAGAAATCAGCAAGAGGTTGCTGCTTGTTTGATTTCAGATTCAGAATTCAGTTCATGGTTCTTTCAACTACTGATTCAAACATTCCTCCCTTCCATCAGCCTAATTTTCATAGCCTGAAAAAAGGTTATTTTTTGAAAATGTTTCTATGAATCTCTTGCCATGCTGCCTGTAGGATTCTGGGGGTTTGAATTTAAAAAACCCCAAATAATGGAGAGGGCACGGACACAAATGAAAGCAATAAGGAACAGATCCTTTCTTCAAATGACTATACACGATCCTTGTCCCTGGTGACTTGTTTCCTGACCTCACTCCAACTTTATGCAGTTTTCCTCTTTGTCTCATTCATCAGCTGGCTTCTCTGTATCTGTTCTGAATGAACAGTCATCCTGCTGCAAGTCTTTCTGGTGTGAATAAGATGCCAAAGATGCATAGCATAACAGGGGCTACTCAGATCAGGACAGCTGGCCCTTAGTCAGCATTTACTGTGCAGCCATGCATTGCATATACCTCTGGCAAGAGAGTCCTTTTGCACTATAGAAGAATGCTAACAGGCAACATGAATACAGGACTGACCATTTTCATTTAGCTAAAAGGAAAAAGAGAGGCGTGGGCGAGACTGAAAGCAGGGAAAAAATTACCAAATGGAAACATTTTAAAGGTATCCTGTTTTCAGAAAGATGTTGGAAACTTCGCTGTGAGGAACCTGCCCTAATTGCTTGGAGCAGATAACGTACACATGCACTGCACCTCGCACGTGCAATTAAAATAACGACATGCTTATTTCTGACAATTAAATTCTTGCCCAAATAAAAATGCCTAACGTTGCTTCATAAAGATGCTCAAGGTTAGCATTCTGGCACGCACAAAAAGGAAATGAATTTGAGGGATGGGGAAGCAGACACAAAGGGCATGAAAAATGTGGTTGAGAGGCTAGAAGAGTGTGAGCCATTTTGGACTTTGTAGGACAAACTGCAATCTTTCTGTGAAAAAGAAGATACTTATTCACATCGAAAATGTCATGTGTGGCACTGGAATATCCAAACAAACTTCCAAAGACAACATTATGATTTTTTTTAACTTTTTATTTATAATTTTAGTGATACAATAAAAAGGAGAGGGTTGTATGTAACCCCATGACATAGAAGTAAGTGAAGAAGAAAAAAAGGAAAAGAAAAGACAACAACAACAGCAACAACAACAACAACAAAAAGAAAGAAAAAAAAACCCCACATGAATCTCCCCGACTCTCCCTTCTCTCTATGATTCCTTCCAGTTCCCCTGCTCTGCGGTTTAATTCTTGTTATTTCCAGTTCTTTCCCGCAACAATTTTCTTGGAACCCAAGAGTGTCTATTCTTTGACAATAATTCCATTTATGTTTCCAAATTTCTTTTTTCCTTTAGGTATTTGCTTAATTTATTCCAGTTCGTTTTTGTCCCTGGTTTTTTTTTTTTTTTAGATTATCTGCGTTAATGTGTCCATATTTTGTATGTCCATCAATTTTAGTGTCCATTGTTCTAGTGACGGTATCTCCGCTGTTTTCCAAAGTTTTGCAATTGTTATTCTGGCTGCACTTATCATGTATATGAACAGTTTTTCATCATTTGAGTCCTTGAAGAAGTCCGTTAACCCTAATAAACAATATTCTGGTTTTAATACAAGTTTTGTTTGCAGTATGATCTCCATTTCCTTCTGTATTGTTTCCCAAAACCTTTTAACCTTCTTGCACCCCCACCACATATGAAAAAAATCTCCCTTCTCTTTCCTACATTTCCAACATTCTTCCCCGTTCTTACTCTTGTGAAATTTTGCCAGTTTTACCGGTGTGATATACCACCTGAAAAAGATCTTGTACCAACTTTCCTTTAACATTATTGAGTATGTATATTTTAGTTTCTTTAGCCAACATATTTCCCATTCCTCCAGCATTATGGTATGTCCAACCTCCCTTGCCCATGTGGTCATGTTTTCTTTTATGTAAGTTTCTTCTTACAGCAACTGTTTGTACAACAACTTGATTACTTTCGTTTCTAGCTTTAACACTTTTCCCCATACTGTGTCATTTCTCTCAAACCCTGTTTGGCTGTCTGTTTTAAAGCCTTCCCTGATCTGCCAATAGTTTAGCCAAGTTATAGATGGTTGTATTTGTTTTATTTCTTCATATCATTTTAACCTTATTTCCTGATTGTCTATTTTTATCATTTGTTTATATGTCAGCCATCTTTCCCTAGGGATCTCTCTCATGTGTTCTGACTCTAGAGGGGAGAGCCATAAAGGAGTTTTTCTGTAAAATCTAATTTTATATTTTTTCCCATGTTATTAATAATGCTTTTCTCAAATAATGATGATTGAAATTCCTTTCTTTGTGCCCTTTTTTCCCATAAATATGCATGCCATCCTTTATTCAAATCCTGCCCTTCTAATGCCAATATCTTGGTCTTCTGCAGGATTGCCCACTCCTTTACCCATTCCAGTGCGGCAGCGTCATAGTATAACTGAAGGTCCGGAACTCCTAACCCGCCTCTCCGTATGTCATCTTTCATGTACTGAAACTTTATCCTCGCACGTTTTCTGCCCCAAATGAATTTGTTGATTTCTCTCTGCCATTTATTCAGTATCTTTTTGTTACTCAGAATGGGTAAATTTCTAAAAATAAAAAGCACTTCAGCTAGAACCTTCATTTTTATGACTGCGATTTTTCCTAATAGGGAAAGATATAAGGCTTCCCATCTTTCCATTTTCTTTTTTATTTTTCTCCACTTTTTATCGTAATTGTTTTTTTGCAATTGGGCATTACTTGCTGTTAATTCAATTCCTAGGTACTTAACTTTTTTAACTATCTCTATCCCTGTTTTATATTGGAACTCTTCTTTCTGTTGCTGTGAGATATTCTTTGTCAAAATTTTGGTTTTACCTCTATTTATCTTTATTCCAGCTATTTCCCCGAACTTCTCGATTACCTCCAACCACAGCTTGATCTGATCTGCTGGCTCTTCTATAATACACACGATATCGTCTGCATATGCGCGTGTCTTGTAGATGTTATTTTTGGTTCTCAACCCTTTCAGCTCTTGATTTTTCCTTATTGCATCCAATAAAATTTCTGATGTTAGAATAAACAGTAAAGGTAATAGGGGGCACCTCTGTCTTGTCCCTTTCTTTATTTCTATTGTGTCCGACAATTGACCATTTATTATTATTCTGGCTCTTTGTTGTAGGTAAATATTTCTTATTGCGTTTTTGAAGTAGTATCTTATGTCCATTTCAGAGAGTACAACATGCAAAACCAGTTTACACTGTCAAATGCCTTCTCAGCATCTAAGAATAAGAAGGCAATTTCCTTTTGTCTATTTTTTTCGTAGTACTCAATTGCGTTCAGTAGGATTCTTATGTTTTCTTTTTGTTGTCTTCCAGGCAGGAATCCGCATTGATCCTCGTGTATTCTTTCGGCCAATACATTCTTTAATCTTTCTGCAAGAATGCTAGTAAATATTTTATAATCTACATTTAACAATGAGATTGGTCTGTAGTTTACAACTTTGGAGTTATCTGTGTTTTTTTTTGGTATTAATACTATATTGGTGTTCTCCCATGTTTGTGGCACCCTTGCGCCCTCTAGAATTCCGTTCATTACCTTTTGTAGAGGTATCCTAAAATATCCTGAAAAGTTTTGTAATATATAGTTGTTAAACCGTCCGGTCCTGGAGCTTTATTGCTGGGTAGTCTTTTTATTGCTCTCTCTATTTCTTCTCCATCTATTTTTTTATTTAGTCGCTCTCGCTGACTTTCTGTTAATTTTTTTATGATCTTGATAACAACTGCACAATACCGTTCCTAATGAGGTTTTAATCCTGTACTCCAGAGTTTTCCAAACTGTTTGTCATGACATGTTAGTGTGTCAGCTGCAGTGTATAGGTGTGTTCTGTGAACGTAATGATAAACTGCTGATTCTATGTGAAATAAGCAATAAACCATATATATTTAAAAATATAAATCAAATGTTTTCTTGACATCTGCTGTGTCCCCATAGATTTCATTATATATGTGTGTTGATGCCTCTTATAAGAGGTTGATTTAACCTTCATTTGCTAGCAAAACTGAATTACTGTGTCACAAAATGATGCATGTCTATCAACATGAGAAGTTTGGAAAGCTCTGCTATACTCAGTAACTTTTTATCGAACTCAGTGGGACTACTAGTAGATGTTCTACTGATGCGCCTCAAGTGGCTTGGATGGAAATATAATAATTCAGACACCTTCTGGATTATGGATTTTAACTGGGATGATTAAAATAGTGGTAAAACTGAAAGAAATAACTTGCAATATGCTTCAGTTTGGCAAAATTATAGTATTTATTATTGTACAGATTTTGACTTTGCATATTTTCTAGGCTGCTGGGTTATCATAGAGACTAAAAAATTAACACTAAATTACAAAAAATCAATTGAGAGACTACATTTTTTTAAAAACTATGATTGGTTGAAACAACCATCTGGTAACATGATCTAGGCGACCATTTTTACTTGGCTCAAGTAGAGCAAACAATTTCCTTAAACATCTCTTCAAAGCAGAGTTGCATAGCTGTGGAAGCTCTGGGCAGTAACTGTCCCATTTCTACCACCCTCGAGGCCCCCATGGACCATCATTCCATTTTCCAATGCACATAGATACATTTGGAAGGCCATAATGAAAGTGTTGTGTGGGTTAAAAATGAAATGCATGCAAGGGAATGAACCTCATTTTAACAAAAATCCCTCATATGGAAGCTTATGGAGAGCAAATCCCCAGGGTTTTTCATGAAACAAATATATTTCTCAAGAGGTCTCGAGGGTCTTTATTTGGTGGTATCAGGAATGATCTTCACAGGTTGCATGTGGCTATTTCCCCCCAGCTTTTAATGGTCAATGGTAAGCTTGCAAAATAACCTGTCTGTGGACAAGGAGCAGAAGTTGATAACTGGATTTAAAATCGATGTTACCTATATCTGCCTTCTTAGTGGCACAGCACTTTTGATGATGATTTAGGAAACTGTCAACAATGGAGGATTCAGCAAAAACAGACACACAAAGAGAAGATACCGATGTTCTTGTGCATCGTCTCTATTACCATTTCTTCTTCCCAGCTTGCCTCATGGATTTTATAGAATGACAACCAACAATAGAATAAGGTTTTTTATGGGGGGGGGGGGGGGAGAGAGAGAGAGAGAGAGAGAGAGAATTGACATTTGCCAGGACGTAAATGCTTAGAACAAAGCGGTTTGTTGAGAGTCACACAGGATTTCATTACACAGAGAAGCGTCTCTGGTGGGAAATCAGAACTGTTATCATGAAAGTTCAGTAGTTTGCTGCAGCACTCCTTATCTCAAAAAGCTTCATATCACAAGACAAGTAGAAAAACAGTTTGTTTGCATGGGCCAATTTCAGTGAAACGTGTGCTTCATGGAAGAATGGAGAGAGCCTACAAGAGAAATGAGGTGACAAACTATCCCAGGACGCACAATTCCGGATGTTGAAGGGATGCTATATGCTCAATTTGCTTCCTGAATCTGCACTCTTTAGAGGTGTCAGGCTGCGATCCCTATAATGTTATAGCCAGCTAAGAGAGTTGGATACATCTGGAGAACATTGAGTTCAGGAAAGCATACCCTCTGTCCTAATTTGGCAAGGACAGTAATTAATCTTCTGCCAACCCACTTTTTCAGCTGCCTTTAAAATATCTTCATGTGTCTCTCCTCTTCTCACTCCTCACCTTTGTCCTCAGCTGACTTAAGCTGCAGAAAACTAAGCTCAAAGTGCAAAAGTAGTTTTCACCTCACAAACTCAACAGGGGCAGAATAGAGAGGAAGGAGCAGAACTGTCCTTCCTGTGGGACCATGTAAAAGCAAACTGTTGCAAACTGTCCTTGCTTATGTGTTCTTCCTCATTATGTGTTCTGCCATCTTGACTGTACTCTAATATTGCTTGGCCACATATGTTCTGATTTTAAACCATTAAGTGTTGGAGAATATGGGAATATTGGATTTGATTTTGCCAAAAAGAGACCATTTTGCTTGCTAGTCATGATCTTGTTACCTACAAATCAGTCTAACTGCAATATCAATTTGTAGGTATTCTTTTACTAAAAACGCATTTCATCAGGATCAGCCAGAAAGCGGCTGAGTTTCTCTGTCTGTACTACCAAAAAGGTCTTAAAGAAGAACCATAGCTTTCCAGGTATCTAGCCCCTCCACAAACACACATACAATACGTGTCATCTCAAATCAAGTAAAACAAGAATAGCCTCAATCAGTGCTGTTACGTTTGCTGGCTGCAGCATTCCTTTAAAACCCAAGATGATCTACAAAGCAAAGCATTAACATTCTGAACATCTACAGACCACAAAAATCCTCCCCTGCTGCCGCCAGCATGTTTTTTGGGCTGATTTCTCCTTCCAGAACCACATGATAAAAATGATGAGGTCCTTGATAAATGTAAGTCTTTCATGGCAATTAAAAGATGTAGCATATGATGACTAATCTTGGTTAATTTTAATTAGCCTAATGCAGATCCAGCACCTCTGTGTTTTATCAGTCCACAATGTAACTGTGTAAGGATCACAAACAGTAGCTGTTCCATCTAAGCTTCTAATTTTTTTGGGTCTGATTTACCTTCCTGCCCTCTTCCCACTTCCCAAGATGACAGCAAAGTAGGGTCTTTTCATTATTTCGTTCCCAGCATGCTTTTCTGCCCTTAAGCAAGTTCATATATATCATTGCCACAATTCAAAGTCCAAGATATAGCCCAGTGTTTCAGTGCAATAGTTGTGATGAACAACTGTTTAACTTTATTTATCTATCACCACACAACACCTCCTAACAAAGGATCCCCCCAGGCAGGAAGCAGCCAGGCTTTGAAGCTGCAAGTCTATACAGTGCTAATCAAGGTGGCCAATTGCAACATTCACCCTTGCCTCCAACAGACAAGAGTTCTTTCTCCCACCCTGGACATTCCACAGATATATAAACCCCACTTGCCTAGTTTACAGACCTTACAACCTCTGTTGATGCCTGGCATAGATGTGGGCGAAACGTCAGGAGAGAATGCTTCTGGAACATGACCACAAAACCCGGAAAACTCACATCAACCCAGTGATTCCTGCCATGACAGTCTTCGACAACACATTATCAGCAGAAATATCCAGCTTTGGATGGCTCAGTACTCTTTCCCTCTGTCACTCCCCTGCCCCTCTCTCACTGGGCCCTTCTGTGCTCATGCAATCCTCTGTCCTTTCTCTCTTGTTACACATCCTGATGCCCTCTCCCAGTTTTAAAATTTATTTATCAGTCTTTGTCGTATACAGATCAGGGATCCTTCATGGCTTTCTTCTGCTCTGTCTCCGTTCTCTGCTTACCAGGTGGGGGTACCTTACTATTGTCTGATGAGGTTGGAGGCCCTGCAGAGGAAAGCAAGAGCAGCAACCAGAATGATGAATTCCCTCTGATTCCCATGGAGCTGGAAATATGAATATATTCCAACCTGCCTGTTGCTGCCTGTATGATAAATATGAATTTAAAGATAGTACGGGCAGCCCCTAAATTATGAACAAGATAGCTTCTATAGATTTGTTCTTAAATTGAATTTATATGTAAGTTGGAACACATACATTTTTAAGAGTAACTCCAGTCAAATACATACATTTTAAAGCTTTGGATATCATAGGGAAGGGTTAACACCCTGTGGTGTTTGTTTTGCTGTCTGTGCCCCTGTTCCGAAGATTTCACCTCACTTTTTGTTCCTGTGATGTGGATTTTCAAAAATGTGGCTTGTTGTGGAAACAAGAATTAGTGATAAAGCTTCAGTGGAGGCACCTTTTCTGCACAATACGGTAACTCTCCTTTTCTGCACAATACGGTAACTCTTTAAGGAGTAAATTTTCCTTCCTAGGGGTAGATTTCTCCCACTTCCTGTTGTCTCACCCCCTTCTTAACTATGTTGTTTGTAAGTCAGATGTTTATAACTGGGGAACTGCCTGTACTACAGACTATAGACAGATTTAAGTTAATGAAATGCAATTCTAGTCAGACCTCCACATTAGCAGGTTTACCTTTCTTGTATTTTTTATTTGCAGATTTGATTATTCATGGATTAATCATGGATTAATTCCCATCTAGGAATCTCTAGTTCCTCCAGGGCAATACTATGGAGAACTTCTAATGAATATAGAGTTACCCTAGAGGACCTAGACATTCCTGAAGAGATATTTTCTCGGGTTAAAAAAAAATGTTTTGTCCACTTTCAAAGGATTGTTACCACTAACTTCTGTGAAAATGGAGGGCTTACTATAAGTAAAGGTAAAGGTTTTTTTCTGACATTAAGTCTAGTTGTGTCCGACTCTGGGAGTTGGTGCTCATCTCCATTTCTAAGCCAAAGAGCCGACATTGTCCGTAGACACCTCCCAAGGTCATGTGGCCGGCATGATTGCATGGAGTACCGTTACCTTCCTACCAGAGTGGTACCTATTGATCTACTCACATTTGCATGTTTTCGAACTGCTAGGTTGACAGAAGCTAGGGCTAACAGCAGTAGCTCACCCCACTCCCAGGATTCGAACCACCGCCTTTCAGTCAGCAAGTTCAGCAGCTCAGCGGTTTAACCCACTGTGCCACCCGGGGGCTCCATAGGGCTTACTATATATCATTTCAAAAACTAAGTGAATGGAATCTGCATACTTCTAGAGTCCCCTTAACATAAATCCAGATGTCTAAGCTTCATAACCTTGGAGCTATGACAGAGAAACACATCCTTACAAACACACATATACACTGCCATTTATTGTACTGCCGATAAATTACTTCTACCATTCATAAATGTATGCAATCTAGAATACACACGACTCAGCAAATGTCTTTGAAAGACTGATCCAAAGTCTAAAACAGCCATCTTTTTGTGATTCGCCCCTCAAACTTTATTATAAGTAATCACATTTTGCTTCACCATGCTCCACAAATTTCTTAAATATTAAAAAGAGCCATTGAAAGATTCATGTAATTGTAATGGAACCTGCTCTTTCCAAAGTCTGTCTCTTGAATGTACAGCTTCCGAACAACAAACCTTGCCACCAATAAGCCCTCCAAGTATCAAAAGCACAGTTATTTCCCACAGAAAAATTAGAACAAGGTTAGATCATTAGGGTTTTTTTGTTTATTGTATTTCATCTTTCCGCCTCCTAACTTTTGTGAATGTGTGTGCATGAAAATAGTTTCAATACTGGCCAAGAGGCTCCCAGTTGGAGCCACAGTGCCACCCAACGGTCATTGCTTGCTATACAGTATGTTATTCTTAGCAATCCAACCCAAGTACAGTGAAATTAGCCAGTATGATTTGGGAGTATGTTTGCCAGTATGATTTGTAGTCTGATGCCACTGTGCTGCATGATGGGAACTGTGGAGGATCAAAAGAGTTCTGAGACATAAATATAGGAGCTTTATTTGGAGTTGCCCAACTGAGGAGTTTGAAAAAGCAAGAACCAATAGATATGCACAGAACAATCCGAGTACCTTTATCACAAAATAATCCTATGTACCATTTTCACAAGTAAGTCCCACTGCATTCTCTTACCTTAAAGTAGCTTCCAATCTGTTAGACTACAACTCCTATACTCTTCAACCAGCAAGGGCTTAGTATAATGGCTCCCATACTTACAATATCTGGAAAGCACCATGGTTCCTTATGCGACAATTGAATCTCTGGTCTGAAATCAGACCCATTGAATTTGATGGAATTTACATATAGGGTGTCTCAATAATGTATACAACATTCACATCTTTTCATTTTAGAAATTTTATTTGCATTTTCCACCTCAAAAATGTGTTAACCCTGAACAGAATTAAAATTTCCAATAGAAGTGGTGTTTCATGAAACTGCAAGAAAAACCTTTAAGTGAGACTTGAAACCCTGTGCTTTGACAATACAAGTGGTGCATTGCTGCACAGGGACAACAATTTGAACACTTTACATAAAATTGTAATTTAAGATAGAATGTTTAACTCTGATCAAACCATTATTATAATATGTAATATTTAATAGAAATGCATTTACTTATCCCATAATAACCATGGGCAGTATTAGCTGTTAAAGGTTGTGTGTGGGTGTGCCTATGTGTGGAATACCTTCTATTTCAGACTCAGTGTCACTTGGATGAAGTAATTATGATTGTTATTTGGATATAGGATCCTGATATATTAATTCATAGTAGTTAGGAGGGCAGCAAGATACAGTATTTCATTATAACAGGTTGAAATGCATATATTGAAATACACAAAGCGAAGATCAAAATACAGTAAATGCAGGACATGAGTTTAAAATTCACAGTTAAGAATTGGCTAGGTGGGCCTGCTGGAAGAGATAGATTTTCATTGTCTCTTAAATTCCAACAGCTGATTTACCTGCCAGAGCTCTTCTGACAGGTCGTTCCAAAGTCTTGGGGTGGCTGATGAAAAGTTGAGCTCAGTGTCCAGGGCAGACTGTATGATAGAAGGTGATCCTGTAAGTAACCTGGACCCAAACCATGTAGTGATTTAAAGATCAAAAGCAACACTTTGTACTTTGACTGGAAACTAATTGGCAACCAGTGGGCTGACTTTAATATGGATGTAATATGCTCAGTCCTGGATGTTCCTGTAAGCAATCTGGCTGCCATATTTTGAACTAATTGAAGTTTTCAAACTTGGTTCAGAGTTAGCCCAATGTAAAGCATATTGCAAAAGTCCAACCTTGAGGTTACCAGCACATGCACTACTGTCTTTAAGTCCTCCAGTTCCTGGAAGAGGTGCACCTGGTGTATCAGCCAAAGCTGGTAGTAAGCATTCCTGAACATTGCATCTACCTGGGCAGATATTTGGAGAGACAGATCCAGGAGCACTCCCAAGCTGCAGACACAGTCTTTCAGGGGAGTGCAACCCCATCCAGAACTGGTTGACACACTTCCACCCCTAGATTACGACCCTCCAGCGTCTCTGTCTTGTCTGGATTCAGTTTCAATTTGTTTATCTTCATCCAACTCATTGCCTCTTCCAGGTATTCATTCAGAGGAGACTTGCTATCCTTAGCTAAAGCTGTTTTGGAAGGCATGGAGAAATATATTTGCATGTCATCACCATACCGATAACACCCCGCCCCCAAGCCTCCAGATGATCTCTCCCAGTGGTTTCATGTAAATGTTAAAAAGCATTGGGGATGGAATGGCTCCTTGTGGGGTGTCACATAACTCCTTTTTTGAGGAGCAACTGTCCCCAAGCACCACCATCTGGAACCTGCCTGAAAGATATGACTGAAACCACTGCAACATAGTGCCTCTGATTCTCAACTCTCTAGGTGTTTCAGAAGGTGGTTACCCTGGTTGATGGTACTGAAAGCCATTCAGAGATCTAGAAGCACCAACAGGATCACCCACCCCTTGTTAGTATTAAGATAGGGATCATCCACCAAGATGACCATAGCAGCCTCCATATCCTGTTCTGAAGCTGGTTTGAAATGGTTCAAGGAAATTGTGTGTCATCCAAGACTGCCTGGAGTTGGAGGGCAACTGCCTTCTCAGTTACCTTCCTCAAAAAGGGAAGGTTTGCGACTGCTGTGTAATTATCCAGGGGATTCAGGGATGAGAGAGAAGGGCACTGCTGATTTCATGCTGACTACATTGCATAAGATGAGTAGCCATTTGTGTCTCTGTGAGGGAAACAGGATTTTGTAAAGGAAGCTCCTTGGGCAAAGAAAAGCATGAACAATAACAGCAAGATCACTAGAAGCGATCCATGAGTCACATATGCACCTTAGAGATCTAAATTGATAGTATAAGCTTTGGTAGACTTAGGGGGCATCTGTACTGTAGAATTAATGCAGCTTGACACCATTTTAACTACCACCACACAATGCTATGGAATTCTGGGATTTCTAATTTGGTACAGCATGACAAGCCTTTGGCAGAGAAGGCTAAAGACCAAGGTCTTTAAACTGCAACCCCTGTAATTTCATAGCATTGAGCCATGGCCGTTTAAGTGGTGACAAACTGCATTAATTCTACAGTATAGATACATCCTAAGTCTACCTCCTCAGATGCATAGAATGAAATGCTTAGAAAGAGGCTTTTATAGGCAGACTCTATGTGTGAAAAACCTGTGGATATGGCAAAGAGATGAAAAGTTCATTTTTTATGGTGGTCCTGGGGTGACAAAGGCAGGAGGAAAGCTGTTGCCTAAAGCCAAGACAGGTGGATGTCCCTATGAATGATGGAGTGGATATTGCAATGTAGTGTGATGGTCAGTGGCAACTGGAAAGGCAATGTGATAAGCTGGGCATGAAGGGCCTATTGAGGCTGGGTTGCTGAACAATGTTGCAATATGTGTATTGTGCTAAAAAAACGTTTTCTGTGTCCAACCCATTCTGGACAGTATAGAATTTGTGGCTACATTCCAGTTCTACTGTTTTTCTTTCCAGTCTTCCTTTGTAGTTTTGTTTGTTCAAGAACAGCTGTTCTGAAGTCAGAGATCGAATGTTCTGCAACTAACTTTTGTGTATTTCCATTCCCATGTCTGATTTATGCCAATTTATCCTCTGGAGCAGAGACTGGCCTGTTTGCTCAATGTAGAGTCCTGAAAGATACTGTTGACAGAGGATGCACATATATCACATTACAGGATGAACAATTGTAAGTTCCTCTGATATTGTGGGTGGTGTGGTTAGGTCACATGATGAGATTTATTGAGTAGAGGTGTGGACAGAACTGACACCTATGACTATTTAAACACACAGTCTATCATATTAAGACCTGTTCCTATACAACGCATGCCGTGCATTTCCAACCCTTCCTGTCCATTCTATCCTCTGAGTTAACTGAGTCCAAATTACTTTTCCACTTTATTTTGCAGCAATTGAAGCAAGATGAGAACAAAGGCAGGAATAGGAGGATGAGAAAGAAATTGGGGGTATGAGATTGCTAATTTTTATATTTTCACAATATATACATTGCTAATGAACAGGTTGATCAGAAAAATACATTGGATTAGTAGTGTGAGTGTGCATTTTGGATTCTCTTAGGCTGGATCTACACTGCCAAATTATGTATTTTGAACTGCATTATATGGTCAGTTTAGACCAGGCTTGGGAAAACCTCAGCCCTCCAGCTGTTAGGAATTGTGGGAATTGAAGTCCAAAACACCTGGAAGGCCGAAGTTTGCCCATGCCTGGTGTAGACCCATATCTTGCAGTTTCTGTCCCGAACTGCATGATATGGGTCTATACTGACAATTTAATACAGTTCAAACTTCATTATTTGGCAGTGTGTATTCAGTGCCAGTGGTTTGGAAAGTGTCAACTGGATAGGTTCATGCTGAAAGGTGAACCACACTAACTTCTTCCTCATCCTTATTTGTGCCATTGCTCCTGTGTGTACATTATGTTGAAGATGCAGATGGAGAATGCTGGTGGAGTTTGCAAGTGGAGAAAGTCTTGTAAACAGGCGCTTTCTTGCTAATGGTCCAAATGTTTCTCATTAGTGTATTTGCTGTCCTTGTGCTTCCCAAAGCATCAAATATCTTTTTAAAAAATAAGTTGGAAAATAAAAAAAATTCTGCTGTTTTTTGCAGGGGAGGCACCACAGCAACTGTAAAAGCCTGAAAAGAGTATAAGATTCTTTTCAAACTATGTTTTTTCACAGCCTGGCCCCTAGAGATTTCTGATAATTACTTCACCAGTATTCATTAATACTGCATAAAGAGGGGAAAAATCCCTTAGTGTTCTGGAGAAATAGCGCCCTGCATGGCTTCATCTTCGAACGATTGAAATAAATTACTGTGAAAATTATGAGGATATAAAAGGAGTCATTGATGTAGATGTTCATGCACATATTCATCAAACCTTTTGCAATGGCATACCTACTACCACAAAACACAAAACAAAGAACACTGAAAATTCACCTACATATAATATAATAAACTTTATTTGTATCCCGTCCCATCTCCCCTCTGGGGACTCGTGATGGCTTACAACATGGAGGCAACCATTTAATGCCAAAAATACATAACACAAAAACATATAAATTAATATAAAACAATTAAACAAACTAAACAATAACAATCAATAAAACACAATCAAGTAAACATAAGTCAGTATGTGTACCCCCAGGAGATATTCAAACAACATCATTTCCTCCTAATTTATTTAATGGCTTATTTGGTTTCATCCAATATAATCTCTGCAAAGAGAATTGCAGGTGTGTCGGTGAAGACAAGACTGAATATTAACAAACCAGGTAAAAAGTCTTGCTTAACCCCTCTAGAAATATTTCATTAGTAACCTGATTGCCTTTACCACCTGAAATATTTATGGAAAATAGAGGTGAAAAGCCATTTTGACAAAATGTTATTTCCAACATGCCAACTTTCAGAATACAGAGCGCAAATAAAGAGGCATAGTAGTACTGCAAATATTACATGCATTTTTTAAATAAATGCAAACACAGAATGCCCTTTGTGTCTGTGTGTGCATGTGTGTATACATACACAGACACATAGTTCTGCCAAACACTCTAGAAAGGAGTGCCATATTATTTCGTAATCATCAGATTTTCAACACGCAATGATAGATAGTCTACCTGAGGAATATACTCATGCTTTCCAAAGCATCTAGGAAGAAGGATCCTGCCAGTACTACTGCTAGTATGAATTTAATACCCTTCATCTTCCTCAAACTAGGACTCACAGGACTTGCAAATTAAAATAAACATATACTTAAATATATATTAAAAGCATTAAAAAAGAATTAAAGTTTTATCAACACTAAAAAGTGTTAAATGAGCAAGATAATTGTTTCAAAACAGTGCAGGTTAAACACTACACTATACTCCTAAATACTTTTTCTTTTAAAATAACTATTTAAAATGTTGTCAGAATAAAAAAGCTTTTGCCAGCTTATAACATGACAGTAAATAAATGGGCATTCTCATCTGGCCATAAGAACACATACTTTAGTTACATTCCATTTGGATTGTCATAAAGCAATCTACATCAGGCAGCCTTTGAACAGTGTTCTAGGAAAGGACTTGTATAGCACATGGGCAACAATTGAGAAGACTCTATTAGAGATGCCAATCTAGGTAGATTTGGGGGGGGGGGTGGCCCTCCTCGGGATCTCAGAGCAGGGACAAGACCATATGCTGTGTCAGATAGCCTGGACTTAATTGGATCAGGCCTTATTGGTCATCGCCAGCACTTTGAATTGTGCCCAGAAATGAACGGGCAACCAGCAAAGCTTGTTGCAACAGAGAGTGCTCAGTTGTCAGCCTCCGTTAACAACCTGGCTACAGCTCTTCAGGCCATTGGACATTTCTGAACACTGTTCAAAGGCTGCCTGATGTAGATTGCTTTGTGACAATCCAAATGGAAAGTAACTAAGGTATGTGTTGTTATAGCCAGATGAGATGCCTCCAAGAATATAAGCAGATTGGAATGCTTACCTGGGTGCTAATGCTGAAAAACAAACTCAAAGCCCCTGCTCTTTTTCCTTGGACAGACCTTGAAACTGAAGATGCCTTCAAATAGAAGGCTATACTTTATAAGGAAAGAAGAAAGACAGGTTCCTAATGCTCCCTCTTTTGTCTGCATCTGCACAAAGATCCAGATGACAGAATCTTCATTGTGATAGATGCCGGGATAAATGCTCCTTGTGCTATGGTTTTGCCTGGTTGCAGAACAGCAATTGTAGGGCACCAGGCATGGCTCCATCCTGACCCACTGTTTGGCGTAGAGTCATGCCATCCCCCAACAAGCAGGCATCAGTTTCCCTGAACTCACATACATTGTTGTGTGCCTTCAAGTCCTTTATGGCTCATTGTGACTCTCAGGTAACCTTATCAATCATGGGGCTTTCTTGGCAAAATTCATCCAGAGAGGTTTTGATTTTGCCTTCCTCTGAGGCTGAGTGTGAAAGAGTTGTACAACATAATCCAGTGGGTTTCCATGCATTACGTAGCAGTGTAGATGGGGCCTTAGTTAACTGAAAACAATCCTTCCATTTTGTATTCAGATAGAGGACAAACTTCTTCTTAAAAAGCTATTGCCTACCTGTTTAATTTTAGAAGCCATAAATTTCAACTGTTAGAAAAATCTGGGACCCCAAAATCCACGACCTGGAAAGGTCTGATTAGATCAGTGGTTCTCAACTTCTGGGTCCCCAGGTGTTTTGGCCTACAACTCCGAGAAATCCTAGCCAGTTTACCAGCTGTTAGGATTTCTGGAAGTTGAAGGCCAAAGGTTGAGAAGCACTGGATTAGATGGCCACAGAGGATCCCACTGGTTGATGTCCCTTCCCCCATATACACAAACAGAGACACGGGGCTAACCTCATTATTCCTCTGGGTTGTTGACACAATCACCCAGTGCCTGTCCTTCCTGGCCAACAATAAACCCTTCCACCCAACAGTAAATTATGGTAATCCCTAACCAGCCAGAAGGCTCACTTTGGGTTTCCTCTGGGAACCCATCAAAGATCATCAAACCCTGCCCACATTCCTTTGCTCATGCACTCAAACAGGATGGACACAGAAAACAGCCACAAGTTTCAAACTGTGCAATGATAGTTTATTAAATTTCCCACCAGACAAGGAAATCAATCAGCTGTATCAGCAGACAGAGTGGCTCCACCAATCAGCACATGGATCATAACTTGCACCAATCAGTGTACAGAGTGGCCAAAGTCCATTTGTTGAATAATTGTCAAGTTTCTATAAATGTCTCTGTATGTATCCATTGTTTATGTCTAATTTGAGAGTGCTTTCTCTTCAGCATTTACTTTTAGCCAAAGTGAACAAAACTTCTGATCCTTGCCTTCGCCTGGTTTGAAGTCTAGGCTTGCTGGGACCACAAACCCACAGTTCTGCAGAGCTGAAATCACATATCACAACTATTTCCTATTGCTATTTTGAAAACCTGGTTACAATACTTTCTTCACTATAGCAATACATATATTTGAAATCACAGCACATTTGGAAGGCATATGAGGAGCAAACAACAAGCAGTGCATTTCCATTCTGCAGGGTATTTCCATAGGCAGAATTTCTCCCTATTTCCTCCACCCTTTAGAAGCTCCTCACCCGTGTAAAGCTCCAGACACCCCCACCCTCTCACTCTCTTACAAGATGCTCATTGGATCTGACAAACAATGATTTATGACGGGGCAACCTGAGCAGGGTGTAGCCAGGAATATCAGCTGCCTTATCATGGCTTGGAGATCCATTTCAATCCCATCTCAAGCTCTCTGCTGCCTCTTATTAAAGTGTGGATAGGACCAGAGTTGACAGATGCAGACAATTTATTGGAATGAAACAGGAAAACTGGGGGAGGGATGACCAGACAAGAGCAGTATTTTCAACAGTGTGTATGCGCTCAAATGTATGCAAGGAAAAAGGGCTTATCACAATTCTTCAAGATCCTCTGCACCTGCTTGCATAGTATTAGCACTTTAAATTAGCTTTTAGCCCTTTAGAAATCTTGTATTTCATAGAATCATAGAATCATAGAGTTGGAAGATACCTCATGAGCCATCCAGTCTAACCCTCTGCCAAGAAGCAGGAAAATCGCACTCAAAGCACCCCCAACAGATGGCCATCCAGCCTCTACTTAAAAGCCTCCAAAGAAGGAGCCTCCACCAAACTCCGGGGCAGAGAGTTCCACTGCCAAATAGCTCTCACAGTTAGGAAGTTCTTCCTAATGTTCTTCCATAATTTCAGGCTAGGGCCTTGTGTGTTTGCATGTTGGCAATCTTTGTATGATTTAAATTTTTGAATCCTCTCTTCTTCCCGATAGGTCTGGAGGTCTCAAAAATGTGATAAGAGTTAGTACAGAATCTCCTTTCCTCTAGCTACTTTTGGATCCCTGCTTCAGAATATGCCTAGTTATCCTTGCCAGATCAAAATGGTTGAACAACATATGCACTGAAGTTGAAGAAAATCATATTGTTTCTGTTCCATTTCATGGAGCTTTTAGGAGCTTAAGAGTCCTTCTGAGTTAAGAGATATTCATTCAGATTCTATGGTGCCCTGTTGTTTTGAAAGAAGCCATCCTCCATTAACTATTGTGACAAATAGAGGTCAAGTAAAAAAAAAAAGGTTCCCACATTCAAATGGAGCATACATTCCTCTCCACTCTGCATTTCCATTCAAAATAAGATGAAAGAAAGTAAAGGGTGCATAATGGGGGAGATATTGGGATATGCACCAAAGGGAAAAATTACAGTCAGCACAAAGGATGGTTGCTTAGTAGGTACCTTAATATAATATTAGTTATTGAAATAGGATTGATTCCCATTTAGTCAGATATAATGATGTAGTAGCTACATAGTTGGACTATGATTAGTGAGACCAAGATTCAAATTCCCATCTAGTGCAAAAACTCACCGAACACAAGTTGGTACCTCTCAGCCTAACCTCACAGGCTTATTATGAAGATAAAAACCAGTGAAGATGATATTATAAGTCTTTTTCAAGTTTCCTGAATGAAAAGCATTTTATAAGTGTAACAAACAATAAATTATGGTGGTATAGCTTTATTAAGTCACTATTAACTTAAGCCCTATTGAATGAGCCAGTGAGGTGTAGTGGTCTGAGCATTGGACTACACATCTGGAGAACAGGATTCAAATATCCACTCAGCCATGGAAACTCACCTTTCTCTCAGCTTCACAGGCAACTCCGCTCTGAAAAAATCTTCCCAAGAAAACACAGTGATAGGGTCACCATAAATTGTAAATGGCTTGAAGGTTTATACCAGTGGTTCCCAACCTGTGGTCTGTGGGCCACCAGTGGTCCCCAAGAACTAAAATATGGTCCCTTTGGCCTCACCATTGCTATACAATTGCAACAAGACGACTGGTCTCACGAAACCCTCTTATAGTGCTGAGGCAATGGGGATGTCAGGAAAAGAGAGTCTGACTATGCACAAAAGGCGCAACAACAAGCCTCCTGACTGCTGCTTCTCCTCCTCCTTTCCCCTAAGAGGAGCCATTCCATGTGATGCCTGGAAGCAAGAGCGCCTTGGTGTCTTCATTTTTAGGCCTGTTCCTGGGGTTATTTGGGGTGCTGATTCAGAAAATTGCATTGGATAGACCACATAACCTCTAGATTATTAAATATGGTTTTATGTGGGTGAGCAGATGGCAACTACTGGATGGCATATGTTCTGTATCAGAAACTAGAGCTGATATGGTATATCCAACGCAACTTTCTGAATCAACATCCCAAATAACCAAACTGAATCTAAAGTTGACCAAAAACTGATTTGTAACCCTTTTGGTACTGATGTCGAACAGTGGTCCCTGGTCAAAGTGATCCCTTGTGAAAGTGGTCCCTGATCAAAAAATGATTGGGAACCGCTGGTTAACACCAACAAAATTGATTTCAATGCATGAGTTCTAAATTCTAGGATTCTTGGATTCTAAGTCTCAATCCAGCAGAACTTCATTGTGCAATGCTTGTGGGAGTGCAAACAACTGGAAACTCCTCACAGAACAACATATAAGATTACATATATTTTACAACACATACACAAACTTGCTTGTTGTGCTTGGTTGTGGATTACTTACTGGTCTGGAAATTTCAGTGGTGGGAGGGATGGGAACACAGAAGAAAAAGGAGATCTCCTCAAACTGTATACAAACTAAGGCTTTCTCCTGTCCCTAGAAGCTCTGCAGTAGTGTTTGGTGTCATTTCCACTGGACAGATCCTGGTGCAGCCCTCCAGCCATGTGTGTCCCAGGAAAATGCGCAACGTGGTGGCAAAATGGCTTTTGATAGAATCTGATATTAATGGCAGTACCTCAGAAAGCAGACGTCAGGAAGAATAAACCCTGCCCGTCAGGATGAGTGCCTGTTTCGACAGCAGCCTAATGTCTCTTCCCAAACACCTCCAGGAGGGTGTCTCTGCTAATAGAGCTTCTTCTTGTCACAACCTTTCTCAGTTTCCAGAGAAGCAACGAAGCAAACTGCTCTGGGGTGGAGAGAGAGAGAGCTCACAGAAAGGAATGGGCAGCAGTCAGAGAAAGCCCCAGCTTGCAGAATGACTCAATTGCATCTGTGATTACAAAGACATTGCAACTGGATGGTGCCGAGAGAACAGATACAAGAAGCATGGATACCTCAAAATTAAGCCTTCATTTGTGCAGTTTTATCTGTATGATCCATTTGTTGCTCTTGTATGTCTTCAGGTTGTCTCCAATCTATGGCAACCCTAAGACCATATTATGCAGTTTTTCAAGCAAACTTTCTTCAGAGGGGTTTGTTCAAGGCCGAGAGAATGCAACTTGTCCAGGGTCATCCAATGAGTTTCCATGGTTGAACAGAGATCCCTGGTCTCCAGAGCCCAGTCCAATGCCCAAACCACTATACCATGCTGACTCTCATTGTCCATTTAGTTATATAAAATGTGGCTGTGGTAATGTCATCCATTTTAGTGCCTTCTGAAAATGATGACATTGCATTAGGATTTATTGAGAATGAATCTGGACTCTGAGTTATATCAGATGTACATTTTAGATCAGGAATAACACTTGTCAGGGGAAGCTAGTGAAAGTTGTTCCTAAGTGCCCAGAAAGAATGGCATTGATAAATATGGTTTGTTACAGTGATGGCACTATTTAGCACATGGCAATGTGAAACGTAGATGGTAAATTGATGTAGTATGGAGTTACTGCTCATTATGGGCTGGGGGGAATTCTTTCCCTAGCATTTCAATATGAAAGACTTTTTTGAAGCAGAGAGGGTAAAGTGGATGGGTTTATCAGCATTAAAACTACAGAGTTCTGCAGTACTAGACAATTTTTTCATAGAATCTGGGAATTTGAATATAATAGCTATTATTCTTACTGTCATCATCACCATAATCATCAGTTTCCTTTTTAGAATGTGTTTCAGACCTCAGATGATATTCAGCTCTTTCCTATCCTTATTAAATCTGATGGCCAATTTGTTATAATTCAGTCCCATGGTTTTCTAATTACTCCCCATCCTTCTTTGTTCTACCTCTCTTGAGCAAATGAAGAGAAGAATTCATTCTTTGAAACCAGCTCTGCGTAGAAATGTCAAATGCTGACTTCATTTATAAGATTTCTACAGAGAAGCCCTTATCATCTAGGCATTCACCATCCATCCATATATTTATTTATTTCGGAGCAGTGATCTCATCTGGATATTTCATTGCATGGTCTAATTCATTGCTCTGGTATGATATGTTTCCCTGAATAGAACAAATTTGCTTTTCCGCTCTTATGATTTTTACGAGAGCATCTAACACAATTGCTAGGCCTTGTTATAGTTGTCCCAGCTAGAAAGCAGCCGACTGCTGTACAGATCAGGGCCAGGGATGGCGTTACTATGGCAACCTAGGGCTTTGCATCCTCCCAATGTAGTTAGAAGAAAAGCATGAGCACATCTGGAATTGTGGTAACCATTCCCCTGGACCCCTCCCTTGAGCTGGAGCTGAAAAAACAGTCACGAGGCAATAATACCATTGCCTTTTATAAGCGTTGAATGGAGTGTCCCCCAAGGAGGAGAGCCAAAAAGAAACATCATGCAAACTGCACAAAATACAAAGGCACTTTTTCCATATGGGTTGGGTCTTGCAGCTCACTCACAAGGTTGCATCTGCCTATAGAAGAGGCATGGGCAAACTTGGGCCCTCCAGGTGTTTTGGACTTCAACTCCCACAATTCCTAAGAGCCTCAGGTCCTTTCCTTTCCCCCCTCAGCCACTTAAGCTTAAGTTTGCCCACGCCTGCTATAGAAACTGATATTCTTCTATTTGCTTTTATATGTATCATTCATATGCCACATTGATGAAAACACATATATGGAATAAATGCATAATAATGCTGAGGTCAATTGAGTATGGGGAAAAACGTCTATTTTAAACATCTATTTCCAACAGATACCTTGGAGTAGCTGTTGGAAATACATCACCAAAGAAAAGAAAGCAAAAAGAGAACGGATGTAGATTTGCATAACATTTGCATGTGCTAATTTATATGCATAGATGCAAATGCAGACATAATTGCTATATTTTGAATAGAAATAACACATAGTGGGGGTGAACATAACTAAAAGCACTGCATACCTCCTCAATCTGCTGCTAATTATAGGTGGTAAGGCTAATTGTTGACGGGTAATTTCAAAATCTCTAGCTGCTTTCCCTTCCTAGGTTTCATTGTCTTTAAACCAGACCTATAGGCAAGAATACAGGAGTGGCCATACTGAACAAAATCCAAATTACACGGTGGGGTGACACCTTTATTGGGCCGTTATTTGGTGAAACCTTCATTAAGCAGAATTAATCATACTCGCTGTCAAAGGCTTAATTGGGCATTGATGATTTTAAAAATCATTCAGAGAATTGTGAGGAGATAAGTGACAGCATTACTGTCACAGGTCTGCATTTTGCTTAAGACTGAGGTGCTATAGCAGTGGTTTCCAACCTGTGGGCTGCGGCCCAGCAGTGGGACATGAGAACGAAAATCTGGTCTGCGAACCTCCTCTTTATTTATTTATTTTATTTTATTAATTTTCGCTCCTTTCTACAGAGTTGACCATTGCATTGGATAGACCACATCAGCTCTAGATTATTAAATATGGTTTTATGTGGGCGAGCAGATGGCAACTATTGGATGGTATATGTTCTGTATCAGAAATTAGAGCTGATGTGGTCTATCCCATGCAATTTTATGAATCAGCACTCCAAATAACCAGATCAAATCTAAAGTTAACCAAAAATTGATTCATAACCCTTTTGGTACTGATGTTGGAAAGTGCTCCCTGATCAAGTGAGCCCTGGTCAAGAAAAGGTTGAAAATCACTGTGTTATGGAAATGTAGACTCCCAGAGCAGGAAGGAACCATGTAGTGCGCTGATCCAATTCCTTGCTATGGTGGAAAGAAGCAGTTAAAGATCTCCCAAGATAGGCCATCCAGAGAATCCACTATTCTCTGAGGTAGTCTATGCCACTGCTGAACCAGTCTTGCAGCCAGGAGGTCCTTCCTAAAGTTCTTGTAATCTCCATTTTCATAATTTGTTGACTTATAGTCTATCCTTTGGAACAGAAGCAAACAAGATGGCTGCATCTACATGATATAACAGGCATGGGTAAACTTCAGCCCTCCAGGTATTTTGGATTACAACTCCCACAATGCCTAACAGCCCGTAGGCTGTTAGGAATTGTGGAAGTTGAAGTCCAAAGCACCTGGAGGGCCGAAGTTTGCCCATGCCTGTGATATATCTTCAAATATTTAAAGATGGTTATCATGTCATCCTGCAATTTTCTGTTCACAAAGCTAAATATATCCAGCTCCAAAGTTTCTCATAGGGCTTGGTGTTCACAACTTTTACCATCTTGATCTGCTTCTCTGGACAGATTCTAGTTTGTCAATGTCTTTCTCTAATGCACAGGACTGGGTACTGTACATCAGGCGTCCTCTGACCAAAGCCAAAGGGAATAGTGCCATTACTCCTTTTGATCTGGACACTAAGCTTCTTTGGATGCAACCTAGAATTGTATTGGCCTTTTTGACTGTTGCAACATATTGTTGACTATGTTTAGCTTGTTATCTACTCAGTCCTGTAGATCTGATTCACAGGTATTCCTTTGATGTTTGTCCAGTTCATTCTCAACACCTAGATTTGGCACCTTTAATTTATCCCTGTAGAAATTGATCCTGTTTGTTAAGACCCAACTCTCCAATGTGTTGAAAACATTTTGAATTCTGATCTTGTCCTTTGGGGTACAAAGTCCCTCTCTTAATTTGGAGTCATCTGCTAATTTGATAAGCATTCCATTTATTTTGTTACCCAAATAATTTATAAAAGTGTTGGACACCAGGCCAAGGACAGAACCCTGTAGGATTTCACTAGTCATCTCTCTTCCCGATGAAGGACATTCTTTGGGTTTAGTCAAGCAACCAGTTAAAAATCTGTCGAAGAATAGCACTGTGAAGCCCACATTTTACCAGCATGTCTGCAAGAAACTTTCAAAATTCTTACTGAAATAAAAGATGCAACATTGCTCTGATCTATTAAACCTGTAACTTCTAAGAATCCATGAATATAGAATCATGGCATACTGAGGATGGTGAGAGTTGCAGCCCACCACATTCAGAGGGTACAGCTTGCTGTGATAAATGATTGCAGTTAGAAGACCAAGCAGGAAAAGACATGCTTCCACTTTTTTCTGTGTTAAACTTTTTTTTACCTTTCTTCTTCTTCTTAGTATCTATGATAGATGACACCAAGGATGAGAAGGGGAAGCTATTATGTTCTAAAGAGAGAAATCTAGGCATGAAGAGATGTGCTTAGATACGTGCAGTAGCATGAGGTTTTACCAGAAAATGGGAAAATTCCCTTTGGGACTACAATGCCCAGATTTCTGGTTTTGAAACAAAAGTGAAGAATAGCTGGTAGATGGCAGATTCTGACATTTGTGTTATATTTAAACATAGGCTGGATTCTGTTATCTGCATATACTGACCTCTTGCCCTCACCACATTCTTGCACGTTAAAGGCAAATCTTTCTTGTATTCTCAAAAGAAAAAGGATTTCACTATTCCATTCCTAGCTTCTGCTTTCAGCTTGGGCAAGCTTTGCAGCAAACTTCACTAGAAGAGAAGCTGACAGCATATGGCAACACTAGAAAGAGACTCAGGAATCCGGCTCTGTGCCTCATACCTCTTGGTCAGACGAGAGGGATGTGGGAAAATGTAAATTGCAGCCTTCTCCAGCCAAGTTACATTGGCTTCCAAAAGACTTTCATTCCTTAGGAACTTTTGAATTAAACACTGGCCAATGCTGGCCAGACTCCACAGCAAATGAATGAAACAGCTAAGTTGAAGTTACAGTTGTTCATTGCTGTATTTTGTAATCCACCTTGTTGCTTGGTTTATGTGGTTTTTAGATTTTAAAAAAAGTTTGCATTTTTATCCTGCTGTTGTTTCAATCAAAAAAGGTTCCCAGAATGGCTTTCTTAGATCAATAATTAAAAAGATCTTGCTCTTAGGTTTGCAATCTAAAAGACATTGACAGAAAAGTAAAAGGGTTTGATAGGGAAGAGGGAAAAAAGCACATTCAGATGTTAAATCTTAGTTAACAATGTTCTTACAGATGTAATTGATAGGGAGGAAGGTACAATAAAACTTTCTGCAACTATCCCTCTATGACTAATATCTGAGGTCAGACTGGTCTACTCCTTGATATGATGTTGTTCTTGGGAGACAAGGAATACAAAAAATGAAATCAAAGCATTAAATGCTTGTGCTCATTCAAGGATTTTCCCAGTTCTTCAGCTCAACTTCTACTAATTTTGAAATTTTATTAGTCAGGTTTGTATGCTCTGCCACTTTGAAAGAGGACAAAATCTTTGGAAGAACAGGTGTGATATAGTGGTTTGAGCTTTGGACTGACTCTAGGACATAAAGCTCAAGTTCTTATTCATCCATAAAAAAACCCCACCGGGTCACCTAGTCTCACACTCTCAGCCCAAAAGGAAGGCAGTGGCCAGCTATCTCTGACTACATCTTGCTGGCAAGCCTATGATAGGGTTGCCATAAGTTTTTTTTATTTTGGAAAGACTGCAGTAATATGTATGGGTTTGTACATAAACCATTATATTTTATTTCTGCCTAGGTCCTACTGGAAACAATAGCACAGATCCAACCATAACTGATCAAAACAATTCCGTCTGTCAGCAATTATTCAGCAGTGAAGAAGTCACCTTATCCTGAGTCAGACCACTGGACAAAGGCTGTGCTGGTTGGAGGATTCAGGCAATTTAAATTTTCACAATCTTTAATTTAGCCCACTATTATTTATTCTGGTTGGAAGAAGGTTTCTAGGGTGTCTAGGCTGGATGGCCATCTGTCGGGGGTGCTTTGAATGCAATTTCGTGCTTCTTGGCAGGGGGTTGGACTGGATGGCCCATAAGGTCTCTGCCAACTCTACTATTCTATGATTCTATGATTCTATGTGTCAGGTCATCACTTTTCCATCCCCACCAACTTGATTCCTTTGGAACTGTCAGGCATCCAAGAAGAAGGTGGCTACCACAATCAGCAGATGCTGGAGGCTAGAAAGGTATAGCAGTGAGTTTTTTGAGGATGGACCTCCCACAGACTGCCCAAAGGACATTTCTGAGTTTGATGCCCTCCCTTTGAAAGAACATAAAAAGTAAGGATTTTAGAAATTTCCTATCCAGAGTTAGGACTTGGACAGCAGATTAAGCAGGAAAACACCAGTGTAAAAAGTCATATTTACTATGGTAAACAGTATTTCTGTTTAAATGACAACAATTATTTCTACATTTGGATTTAAAAGTGCATTTTATCCATTACCTGTGACCTAGAATCATAGAATCATACAGTTGGGAGAGACCACATGGGCCATCTAGTCATGCCATGCAGGAGCTCTTTTTGCCTTGTTTTCTTACTGCATTTTCTCGATTTTGGTCATGAATAGTAGATCAGCTACTTAATTATGCCTGTGTATCCATAACTAGATAACTGATAAGGAGGTCATGCATAACTAGGACTGTTTACCCAAAACAAATACTCGAAAGAAACAAATGGAACAAACACAGTGCACACCTCTAATAGCTACTACTAATGGAATCACCCTCCTGTTTATTTTCATAGATTTGGATGAAGGGGATGGCTAACATATTTATTTCTTAACTCGTTAGAAACAATCCAAAGACTTCTTCTGACCTATGAAACACTGGGTGTTGGTGTAAAGCAATGTAGAAGGAACTTCAAATTGTCTCATGTAGCAAACAGATTTCTCAGAGTACTGGAGATAGTGTCTGCTGTGCTTTCATGTTTTCCTGGAAGAAAGTCATACTGTGAAATTAGAGATGGTGTGGTATTCCACACCACAAACGGCAAGAAGGGCATCAACCTTTGTGACCTTGGTTTCCAACATCCTGTCTAGATTTAGACATATAGATCTGGTTAATGCTATAACCTTTCAGATTGTCAGAATTCCTCCATCACACAGGTTTTTTCTTCACAGCAATCACAGTTGGAATAAAATCCTAAGCAGGCTCCAGTGTCATTCTGTCAAACTTCTGCTTCAAGAAAGTATTGAAAGAGGCACAGCTCAGTTTCTTAACCAGAATCCATTGTGTGAATGAATACACAGGACAAGCAATTTCAAGGAGGGCCAAGGATTAGTCCTCTTCACCAAACCACATGTGACTTACAGACCATAAAATTTCTAAAGAAATAACAGAAGCTTCTACTTGCATTTTTATGCATGATTAGAGCTTTTTCTTGAAATTAATTAGCAACTTTGGAGAAATCAGATTTGTATATGGAATGTGGCAGTGGGAGAACACATGCAAAAGATCTCCTTTCCATCCAATACATCCCAAGACTATAGACCTCCTGTTAATTTGTATCTGTACTCATTCATTAACTGTCTGTCTATGTGTTAATTGTGTATACAAAGTATGCATTCATTCAGCTAGCATCATATCTATCTTTACCCTGTTATAGATCTCTTTCAGATGCTGTTTTTTGAACTGTGAAATGAATATGCATATTCAAAGGATGCCTGCATAGTTTCATTTATGAATGTTACACATACCTACATATATTTGGATTGGAAATACGTGCAAGCAATAAAACAGGGACAGGCAGTTTGCAACCCCAAGATGCATTGGGCCACTGTCCCCATCAATTCAAAGCAGCATTGCCAGTGTCGATGGGTAATGCAAAATGTAATCTAGCAACAACTGGAGGATGACATGTTGCCTATAGATCTGATGTAAAAGATACCGATACATACTCTAGAAAACAAATTAACCATCTTTCTGGATGGATTGAGAATTTACCCATGTATGTATCCAATACATGCACAAGTCTGCACTCTGTAGAGTAAGATCAAAGATGATGTTTCAGAAGGTGGCTTCCCATCAACAAATTTCTAATCGAGGAATCCCTAATCTTCCAATTTCTGCCATTGTGCAGTCTTGGAAGCCATTGATAGCTGCTTTTGGATGAAATCTCCCTTACAACAGCATTTCGTACACTAGCAATTGACAAGTAGTTATCCTTTTCCTTTGTTGTTTATTGTGGACTCTAGCCAGGAGAGAAGGTTTGCTTTTTGTTCAGGAAGAACAAGCCCAGACATCTCCACCCATCAGAGAATAGCTGGAAACCCTTGTTTTATCATACACATTCTTTATATCTGAGTATAATTGTCTCTCATTTGTTGAAAAGAAGGGAAGGAAAAGGCCACTTGCTTTCCCAGTCATGCTCACCTCAAGAGCCTTCTAAATGTGGCCTCCAACAAGGACTCAATGGAAAACTGGCTGGAACTCAGCAGTCAAATAAACCTCTGCTAACTGGTATGCTTTAGATAAAAATACTTGTGTGACAAGTAATATCTCAGTCACAAGATCCCCTCCCACCTCTCATCAAAAAGAAGTCAATTATTCTCCAAAGCCAAATAATCCCATAGAGTGTCTACAGTTCTTCGTACACATTTAAGTCCTTTACCTTAGAAGTAGGCAAGCTGGTGCCTCTCCAGAAGTTTGCTACAATTCATATTATCCAATGCTTTATAGGATTGTTAGTAAGTCTGGTACTTTCAGCTGCAAGAGCTGAGAGTGCCAGAACATGGGAAAATGCCAAAGGACTTATATTTCATAGAGATTCTAATAGAATATGAAAAGAGGAGAGAACAAAACAAAGGTATTAGTGCCATTAAGACAACTGTCTTTGTTTTAGCATGAGATTTTGTGGAAAGTTTGTTTTTTCCAACCAGTTACATGCACTTATATCTGGATCCAACTCAACTACAATGTCTGTTTTTAACAATAAATGGGATAATACCAATAACTGTAATGCCTGAAGTCCTGCATTGGGTGGTTCTGAATAAAATCTATGTTGTGATCTTGGGATTGTGGTCTTCTCCTTTTCTTGCTATGATTTTTGTTGTTATTTATTACTGTCATTATGAATGACCAAGGCATTGACATCTACAGCCCATCCCCTGTTCGGATATCAGCCAGCACACAAATGCCTTAAATCAAGAAATAGTTTTCTAAGATCTACAGAGATACTTGCAAGAACATGTCAGCAAGCAAGAGTCCAAAAGTGGCAGGCTAAAACCCGAAACTTCAGTCAGTGCTGACGCCGGATGAGAGACTCCTTCTTGGGCACACAGAAGATTGGGCAACTGGGAAGGTGCAGAATAGACTGTGCTCTGGTACTACAAGATGCAGAGCGAACCTTAAGAAATGGAGCTACACAGTGGAGTCCATTACATGTAAGTGTGGAGACAAGCAAACTACAGACTACCTACTACAATGCAGTCTAAGCCCTGTTATATGCACAATGGCAGACCTTCTTACAGCAACACCAGAGGCACTCCAAGTGGCCAGCTTCTAGTCAAAGGACATTTAGTATGATGCCAAGTTTTTAAACTTTGTTTGTGTTTTCAAATACATTACAACTTGTACCCTCGGTTCACTTCTGACACAATAAATACATTATTAAATATAAAATGTATACTTCTTCTGTTCTACAAGAATTCTTCTGTTCTACATTCTACAAATGTCACAATGATTCAGAACAACCAAAGACAACGTAACCAAAAAAGCACTGAATTTCCCATGATGCTGCTTGGAAAAAACATTCAGGAACAGCACAGTGACTTGGGTTCCCAAAACATCTTGACCAACAGCTTTGACATCTATGTGAAACTTTGCCTCTACAGCTCCTCTGTGCTCCAGCCTTCAGCCACATATCCTCCAACTGATTGGGACTGTCTATGCCTCTCTGTCATCCTATTTTTCCAGCTGCTTTAAAAATGTCCCAGTTTCTTTCTCCTCCTCATTTTCCCCCTTTGTCCTCAGCCTACTTAAGTTACTTAAGTTGAGTTAAAAGGCAAAACTATTTTGCACTCCAAAGAAAAGACGATGGAGTGGAATCTTGCCCTTCCCAGTAGATTAGGCAAAAGCAAGCCGCTGCTGCCTCTCCTAACTAGGGTGTTCTTGCTTATCAAGATTTTTTTTTCATCTTGTCCATACTTTGATGTTGCCAGGCCTGGTTTTCATCTGTGAAATGTCTCAGTGTATGCAGTCAGCTTCCGTCTCCCACATGTTCTCCTCTCCATTAGTATAATTACAGCTACTGTTGCTGATTTCTTTTTTTTTTAAGGGAATAAACCCAGCAGCCCTTGTCAGAGCCTCTAAGCCAAGGAATTCATCAGTGGTTCTGGTTTCTTCTGAACTCAGAATAGGCCTTGTTTAATAGTCCAGGCGGAGGCTGGAGTTTGCCTTTCAGCTGGCAACTGCTCTGAGCCAGAGACGAGAGTCAAGTTACTGCATCTGTCCGGGAATTTCAACTATTCTAGGAGGAGGAGGAGGGAGCTGCTGACTCAGGAGGCCTTCTGGTATTTCCATGCAAAGCCCGGACCTACCAGAGCAAAGTGAATTCTCAGCTTGACTTGTTTTCTTTCTGGCCCCATGCCTGACGTTAAAAGTGAACTGAAGCCTTTGGGGCTGATCTGATTCTGCGTCAGCCATCCCACTGCTCAATTTGGGCAGACAAAAGAACTCTTTTTTGCATGTGTGCTTTTAAAAAGCATAGCTATACTGCTTTCCTTTTAAGGATTCTGTCTAATCTGGAGCTTCTTTCTTAGCCAAAATTGGGTGCCATCCCCCTCCCTCCGGCTCAGTTACTATACTTTACTGGAGATCATTTTTCAAGTTGTTTTCCAACTTGAAATAATAATGGTTGACCAGCCAAGAGTACTGGCTGAATTCTATGTCATATTCTCCATTCAAGGAGGGTGACAACAAGGTCTGATAGGTCTTGGGAACTCCTTGTACATTACCACCCCAAGAACAATAGAGTTTACAGGTTAATATATAAGTGTAAGAATACCTTTAGAAAATAAAAAAAAAGATTAATGGCAAATGACATACAAGTTAAAAGATGATACAGCAGTTTGCTTTCGCCTGAGCCTACAGGGAGGGAAAAATCCCACCGTCCTTTCCTCTTCCTGAGTTAATTGAGTAGAAAACTTAAAATACGGCTATGGGACCAATCTTTTGGAGAATAACTACAGTGCAATCAATAAACATAGAATCTGTTCAATGACAATTGGAATGGCCCTGGATTACAATTTTAGATTATGTGATTTTAATAATGGATGTAATTGTTTTTAAATGCTTAAATTTTTTTAATGTAGATGTTTGCCAGTTGTATGTTATTTTAAAGCATTGGATTGTTGTTGATATGTGAGGCCACTCTGAGACCCCCTGAGAAAGGCAGGGTACAAACATGGTAAATAAATAAATATATAAACCACTTTTGCACTTCAGTTTGCAGCAACAGAAGCAAATTTGGGACAAACTGAGGAAGTGGAAAGAGGAAAGAGAAATTAAGACATTTTAAAAGCAGCTAAAAATTGGAACCGCAGATGATTAATCTGGACTGTCCCTGCCAGACTGAAACAAATGGAGGAAATGGAAGCAGATTAGCATAGAATTTGCTTATATTGATTTTGAAAAATGTATTGATGCAATGGGAAATATACTGTGACCATGTGAAATGTGTATCTGCTCAGTCTATTACCCCAATGCTGATCGTGGACATTCAGTTTCAGGGGCCTTTGCTTGTTTTCCTTCTTAGCACTCTTAAATCTTAAAACCAGACCTGGATTTGACAAGCTTTCAAATTGAAGACTGCCCTCTGTGAAGGATGAGATATAGTCAGTCATCCTAGAGCAAAGCAATAGTTTTCTTTCCTGGAAAAGTGGGAGGCAAGACTATTTGAGACTTGTGTCTGTGCCACCACAATGATGCTGGACATCTGATCCCTTGAGTGACTATGCTAGGGGCTGCTAGAGAGGACAAGGTGCTTGTGTTTCACTCTTTTGGAGCCTGTTTGATATGCAACAAGCCCTTGGGGTGCAAAGCAGGGAAAGACTGTCTGTGGGAGAGAAACACTTCCCTGCAGCCAAGGGGAAAGAATGAAAAGACAGGTTGGAAGTAGTACAACTATGTTCTCCTCAGTGGAAAAGGACATTAAAGATTTGATTTTCCAAGCCATGTTTATGTCTGTCTGCAGTTCTCCTGGAGAGAGAGATGTTTTTGCCTTCTTTAGGCATGAAAATAATGCCCTGTAAGCATTCTCAAAAGTGGGAAGCTGTGGCCCAGTGACCCCTTAAGGGACTGTGGTGCTGGGACTGGCCACCACTGAAGAAACTTTGTGAGTTCAATCAAAGGTTTGCAGATTGTTGTTGGCAGCCAACTAGTTGGGAGGATGTCATGCTCCTTCTTTGGCTTGCAAGTAAGCTGTTTGTCTGGCTAGGCTTCCAGAGGCTTAAGGAAACTGTTTTCAAGTGTAGAGTTCGTCTGAGGTGTGCGTGCATAGAGCCTGCGTGTATACATGCTTGAGAGCTAGCAACAAAAACAGAAAAAGAGAGGCTTCTTTGCTTGTGGAAATTCAGCTCTACTCCTGGCTTAATGCTGCAAATGCAAACCCATTTCTGAGAGCAGAGTGCTCTCTGGTGGCTATAAGGTGGTGGCATCTTTCAAATGGGGCAAATAATATATGTCACTAAATTGACTCATTTTCCCTCAGACTCCTTCTACACTGCCATATAAAATCCAGATTATCTGCTTTGAGCTCTAGTCCAACCCCCTGCCATGCAAGAAAAGCACCCCTGACAGATGGCAATCCAGCCTCTGTTTAAAAACTTCCAAGTAAAGAGCTTTTACCACACTCCAAGGCAGAGAGTTCAACTGCTGAACCGCTCTTACCATCAGGAAGTTCTTCCTAATGTTCCAGTGGAATCTCCTTTCCTGTAATTTGAACCCATTACTCCTAGTCCTAGTTTCAAGGGCAGCAGAAAACAAGCTTGCTCCTGCTTCCTTATGACACCCTTTATGATGACCGTCACCCCGGCTTTCAAATTAATTTGAAAACGCAGCGGAGAGTTCCGCAGATCGCTCACCAAAGGAACGGAACGGGACCGCAGCAGACTATTATTAAAAGATCCTTTTTTTCTTTCACTTTCCCCTTCCCTGAACTATGTAACAAATCCCCCCAATAAAAGTAGCATTTATTTTAACAATAGCACTCTCTATCTGGTTATTTTGTATCTTTCTCTGACTCCTTCCTTTGCATGCAATTTCTCTCTCTCTCCCGTCCCTTTAACTCCGGCTGAGGTTTCTCCGCCATAGATTAATATGGCGGACGATACAAATTGGCTCATATCTCTATCAAAATTACCCCTAGAACGCTCCTCTTTTAGTCCTAACCCTTTCTAAGGCTCCTGACTCGAAGACAACCAGCGGAACCGGAATCGGTCCAGTTTTCGGCACCTCAACAGCTGACTGTCAAACGGGACCGACTGCTCTCTTCCAGCCTTATCCCGTACTTTCCTTTTCCCGCGACTCGCGGAGTGGTTTTAAGAGATCCCTAGCCCCTTTCTGTGAACTGGGGATGGGGAGATCACTCTCTCGCTGGGGAAACATAGTTCTCCAAGAACTCTTACCCTCTCTACAGCTGCCAGGGGGTGCCCGGACGGGTGCCCTCCACGTTTCATTCATACTTTCTTGATTTTATGAAGGAGAAGAACACTCTTCCCCAGACCTACCCCTGGACTTATGAAATCCTATACTTCCAAAGACTGCAACCCACATGTGCCTCTTCCCCATGCCATCTCTACGAATTCCTCCCATCACAGATGAACTCTTTTCCCTCATGTATCCATGAATTTGCATATTCTATGTACCTGGACACCCTCATGACCCACTGTTGTATGAATTTCTAATCGTTGGGCTAACTTCATGAATTGTGAAATCATGCTGCTTGAACTCCACTCCTATGACTTTCCATATTGGGTTCCCCAGATGTTGTAAACCTCATTCTTATCAAATGTTTTCAATTGTTTATATCATCCATGATTCCCCTTTATGCAATGTAACCCCCTTTATGGATTCTCCCTTATTTCCATGAAATCTATCTATCTGCCTATATGTATTTGTACTCTTTGGGATCCCCGGAAAATATGTGTTTTTCCCAGCTGGGTTTATGTTCCAACTTTATTTTAATTTTCATTCTATCCCATATAATTGTCAAATCATGAAATCAAATGGGAAATATTATGACCCCAACGTAAACCCTAGTCCCCATGATCCAGACCTCCCTTCCCAAAAACAAAAGGATAATCTGCCACAGTTTAATCCAATCTCATTCCGATCGCATGGACAATATAGGGCTTGAGTCACCAAATTCCTAAAGGTGACTCGCCCCCAAGGCAAACATTGTCATATCCCAGGCCAGGACGCCTCAGGAAGGCACCCCTGTGGAGCCCGTCAATGACGGCTCATCACCACCCTTCTTTACTTCCCCCTGACACCCCA
Source organism: Anolis carolinensis (assembly GCF_035594765.1). NCBI lineage: Eukaryota > Metazoa > Chordata > Lepidosauria > Squamata > Anolidae > Anolis > Anolis carolinensis. The sequence continues at coordinate 331,242,177 of NC_085841.1, read as the reverse complement.
AGGCATATCTAAAATCTGTGAACGTGACAGGACCCCGGACATCCTTGATGGGTGCCATTAATTCCTTTAGAAATCGGCTGGGCCAGGATTAATCTGATATTTCCTGTCCTGTCACTTCATTGTTTCAATAGCTCCCGCCTCCTCCTCCCTGATTGGCCCGAGTGGGGACAAAAAAGCGGCTCCCCATTGGGCCAGCAGAGCGAGGCGGGAAACGAAAGCCCGCCTCGTTCAACCTCCCAGCCTATCCGCGATCAGATGGGCGGGGGAGCGGGGCGGGAAATTCAAAGGGCTGTCAGACCGAAATATTGTATAAATATGGCTTTATTTGAAACATATGATACGCTAGTAGATTGAATGATCGCTACTAGTGTCCATTCAGCTGAATCGCTCAATAAAGACTCCTTGGCGGATTTTCCTTCACCCTTGGCGGACCTTCTTCATTTCGGGCTTCAGGTTGTATTGCGGCTTATATTCTCCTTTTGGCTTCGCCAAGGTCCGTTCCCTCAGGACCGGATCGGGTCTCTCCTCAAGGGCCCGATCCCCTAAAACGCGGTCGACAACATTTATACATAGCTATCATGTCTCCTCTCAACTTTCTCTTCTGCAGGCTAAACCTCCCCAGCTCTTTAAGACGCTCCTCATAGGGCATAGTCTCCAGACCTCTGGACACCTTCCAGCTTGTCAATATCTCTTTTAAACTATGGTGCCCAGAATACGACACAGTATTCCAGGTGAGGTCTGACCAAAGCATAATAGAGATCCACAATTACTTCACTCGATCTAGACACTATATTCCTTTTGATGCAATCCAAAATCCCATTGGCTTTTTTGGCTGCTGCATCACACTGCTGGCTCATGTTCAACTTGTTGTCCACAAAGACTCCATTCCCTATCTTTGCATTTTGTTTTTGTTTTTCGGGGGGGGGGGGGGTTTGCCTAAGTGTAGTATTGTACATTTGTCCTTGTTGAAATTCATTTTGTTAGTTTTTGCCCAGCTCTCCAATCTGTTAAGGTCATTTCAAATTCTGAGCCTGTCCCCTGGAATACTATCTCTCCTAATTTGGTGTCATTTAAAGAGCAAAATTCTGAAAACCAGCCCTTCCTCCAGTCATGTCTATGAAATGTAAAACAAAAGGCATAAAACCACAGGAGAAACGGAGTTTGTAAAAACAAAAAGCATTCTTTGGCAGACTTACCTAGTCTACATAACATATTCTTATATATGTGTTTTTTTCTTTAAAAATATTTCCATTGTTGTTGTGTATAAAAATGGAACACATTGAATCCCATTGCCTGACCATAATCCTGAAAGTCATGATGGGGTGCACATGCTGGGCCCAAGCAAAATGCAGGTGACATTAGTGGAAGCCACAACCCATTGATACATTTTAGCAGCAATACGCGGGCGCCAAAAATTATTGGAACAATGTGGCATTGCAATGGAATTGAAATGAAGTTTGGCAAGAACTTGTGCCAGCCAGGGAAGTGCTCCTAGCAGAAATAAGAAGATACACAGCAAATGAATAGTGAATGCTGTCAACTTCATGATCACTGCAAAATGGTGAAAAAATAGTTAACCCAGAGCTAAAGGTGAGGTTATTTCTTAATTAGCTTCATGAACATGACTTTCAGGACACTTTGTCTGATTCATCTACAGCCTACTGTACATTCAGGATTTTCCTTGACTTAACAAACCATGGAGAAGCTTTAGGACTGTAGCCAGAAGAGAAATGAGTCATCTGTAAGAGAAGAACACATCTGATTTATAAACTACCAGAGAAATCTGTTATGGCTTTGACCTTTCCTGCTGTCTTGTGAAGAACATTAGCATTAATAACATGGCCCAAATACTCTGCAGGGTGGGAAATATTCACGTTTGTCCTTGAAAATGTTCCTTTTCACAGTTGTTCAGAGCTCCATGAGGTCATCTTGGTAAACTCGACTTGTAATGTTCTTTTTGATTAGGCCCATCATTTGGGTGTCACTTGGATGCCGTGTCGCCAATGATGTGGCTGTTATTAAAAGCACTTTTATTTCACCCAACAGTGGCCTTAAGGCTCTGGAAACAAGGCTTATGTCAATATTAGATGATAAAGGGGGCTATTAGTATACTATTATGTGCTGCCAGAATCCCTTGACTATTAAGAATATATGTTGTGCTGGAACAGAGCAAAGGTCTATCTGATTCATCCTTCTGTTCCCATAGAAATGGCCATGGGAAGTGGACGAGGAGGATATGAACTGGGACGCTCCATCTCCCTCCTGTTCCTGAGCAACAGGTACAGCTTGTTCTCTACATTTGTAAATTTAACGTTTGCAGATTTGATTATTTCTGAATGTTATTAATATATTTTCTCCAGATACCCCATGGAAGCTAACAGTAAAGTTGCATTGGAGGCCCTAGAGATTTCAAGAGAGGACACCTCTGTAGGAAGTTCTATGTTTTCCAGGAAGGCCTATTGTATTCAGAATTACTGCCTGATTCCACAGGTAACAGAGAGTAATGAGTAGTCGGCACTAATAGCTGTATCTTCCATAAGGATGATCATGGAGAATGGCAAAATCCAGTTCATGTGGAAACAAGGCAACACCAAGAGATTTGGTAGACCTTGTAGTAACATAATGACTACAGATTTTATATTCCCATTTCACATTGACATTCCACACTGTGCCATCCTAGAAGTTCAATACCATTTAAATGCCTGTAACTCCGTCCCTATGGAATCCTGGGTGAGAACAACATGCTCTGCTAGAGAGATGTGGCATCTCCTCTGAACTGCGGGAATAGGGGGAAAGTCTCTCATGAAATAACAAGTCCCAGGATTCCACAAGACAGAATCATGAAAATTTAATTGGTGTCAAACTCCTGTTGTTGTGTAGGATGGCAGAAAAAGAGTAGCCGTTCCTTCCACTCAAATAAATAAGAAAATAAAAATGAAAAATAAAATAAACTAGCATCAAATTAATTTTAAAATTTGTGAAAGAGCAAAGTAATGAATATCAGAACAAATGCAGTGTAATAACAGAAATGAAGTCAATGGAGAAAGGGCATTCACATCTCTATAATTTTGTAAACATCTGTTTTCCCCTGGTTCCACTAATGCTACACAAGCTGCATCTGTAGAAATGCCTTCTGCACAATAGCTAAAGGCTCAGGAAAAATTCTGTTTTCCATCATACCTCTGCCCCCATCTTGTAGGAAAAAGTCCACAGGCAAGAGAGTGGAAAGAAATCTGCATTATTTGACCTGATACAAATGCTGAATTCTTAGGAGCAACCAGAGAGTGAAGGGCTGGAATTCTGCAGCCAGCGTATTCATGTTTGAATTAGTGACTCATGGACATTGCACTCCAAAGAACATTATATTATTCTTTAGAGACCACAATGTATATCTTTTTGAAGAACATTTCGATTTTTACACACACATCAGCTTTACATCCGCTTACAGATGATGGTAATAGATATCATGTGTAGTGGCATGCATATTACCCCTTTCCTTTATTTTGTGAGAAAAGCAGATGGGGAGGTTGTGGAACTGAGTACAAGAAATGGCTAGAGAAGAAAGGTTGAAGTAGCCCTTCAGTATGCTGTTCCTCATCTCAAACCTGAATTCTTCCACCTAGCTTACATTAAAAATAAGCAATGATTGGAAGAAAGGACCATGCATCAGGGCATCATGTGTAAGTTGAACTTAAACTATACAAAATATTATGGGACATGGAAAGTCATTTGGGAAATATATATGAAACAGTTAAGAAAATAAGAAACAAAGTATGCATTTGCATATCTCAGTAGCTGTGGGTTTAATTAACCATTGTTTGATGCTTAAACTATGACTTGTCAACAGACAACACAATATAGTGAGTTGTGAAAATTGGACAGTGAAGAAAGAAAGACAATCATGCCATTTTAAATGTGCTGGAGAAGTGTTCTATGAACACCATGCAGCCTAAAAAGACAAATAAATGAGTTACAGAGCAAATCAAGACTGAACTCTCCCCAGAAGTCAAGATGACTAAACTGAGACCATTGTACTCAGGTCATCAGTGGTTCCCAGCCTTTTTTTGACCAGGACCCACTTGACCAGGACCCACTTTGACAGGGACCACTCTCCAACATTAGTACCAAAAGGGTTACGAATAAGTTTTTGGTCAACTTTAGATTCGTTTTGGTTATTTGGGGTGTTGATTCAGAAAACTGCATTAATAGACCACATCAGCTCTAGTTTCTGATACAGAACATATGCCATCCAGTAGTCCGCAACTGCTCGCCCACATAAAACCATATTTAATAATCTAGAACTGATGTGATCTATGGAAAGGAGTGGAAATAAATGAAATGAAATAAAATAGAAGGAGGCTCGCAGACCGGATTTTCATTCTCATGGCCTATTGTTGGGCCACGGCCCACGGGTTGGGAATCACTGGGTCATATAATGAAAATACACAACTTACTAGACAAGACAGGAATGCTTGGTCAAGTAGAAGGCAGAAGAAGAAGAAGAAGATTGCATTACATATGGATGGGCTCCAAAGGCAACCCATGGTCTGCATCTACTAGACCTGAGCAGTCCTGTGGGAGATAAGGTGACTTGGAGCATCTTATTCATAAGACCACCATAAGTCAGAGACAATTTTATGGCAGCTAACATCAACAATTTCTGGAGATTAACCTATTTTTCTCTACTCAAGGGATTTCTTCAGAGATCCATGTCTGAGTAGATTTTCAAATTCAGCCCTGGTTTTTTTTTTCGTGTGAGCATTCTGGAAACAATGTGGGTTAAATGAAAGATATAGAAATTAGGAAAAGCATGTGCAATGATAAACAGATGTTTTCTACCACTTGGGGGACCATCTTTGAAAAACAAAGATCTAAATGTATAATCTGGTTTGATCCTGAGTTTAATGAGAAGTAAATCCACTGGTAGGAGAGCAGGTTTCAGGCAGGATATTTTCATGCTTTTGAGTAGAGGTTCCTTCGTGGCCTGTTGTCTAAGCATTCACAAGGCTTGGCTTTGTTTGACTTCAGAAATCTGATAGGAGTGGGATGGTTCTTATGGCTTGGAAAATACACCCTCCTCCCATTTGCCTTATATGAATCTTCCCAGTGTCATTTCTAGCAAAAGACACTCATTGATATGTGTTATCGTGCCTTGATTATTTTGCTGTAATTCATTTTCTTTTCCAAGCCCGATTACAAAGCTCTTCCAATTAGAAGCTTCTTCCTGCAATACAACACTCAGACCACTTTGAAGCTCTGATCAGTGTGGCTGGTCTTCCTCAAGTTACAGTGCCCCCACTCATTGGGCGATAGTGTCCATCTGGTATACATATTCATTTAGTTCTCCACTGTATTTCACAAGAACATAAGGCATTGGAATCCAAGAATTACTGTAATGGATCAGACTTTTGATCCTTCTATCCCAGTACCTGATGGTATTTCAGAGGATGGAGCAATAAACCATGCAATAAACAGATGATGGATAAACTGACTTTTGCTTTCCACATGCACGCACAATTGTAAACATATGTGCAAGTATGCACGCACAGACCAGCTTTCTCTCACAAATCCCCTGAAGCCAGAAATTGCTTTAAACACTGGAAACTCTTCTGTCTTTCTTTTCCACCCCCCTTATTTTTTCCACGGAAATTTCCACTCTTCTCTTGGAATAAGCCTTTATTCTTAATTTAAGCAGCAAGCTATAAAATCCTTTCTCCAAGTCAGAAGTGGGAAAAATGCAGTGTGGTCTGTGAAGCCTTCATAAAGAGTCTCGCTGAAAAAATCATGCTGTTTTCAGGTGAGGTTTCTTTTTTTGCTCAAACTCACCCTAAACTAGCCACAAAGGGCACATATTATTTCCTACAGGGTTCTTCAAGCTCTCTCTTAAAACAACAAACAAACAATAAAAGGCTGAAAATTGGCCAGAAGGATACCCAGAAGGGACATGACATTACTTCAGCACAATGAAACATGATGGTTCAGCCCTGAGGGGATTTGTTGACACTGCAGTCGTCTTTCCAAGTACTAGTCAGGATTGAATCTACTTAGCTTTCAAAGTCAGATGGGATCTGGAGTATTTCGACCAAGCTGTAATTGAGATTAAAGCTAGGACCATTTACATGCAGTGTATTTACTCTACCAGTGAGCCATGGCTCCTCTTCTAAAATTACATTCTGGCAGGTTGTCAAAAGCTGATTCATTTTCAGTCCCTCTCTTTTGGAACCTGCAGTGTGGAGACAATGAACTACATTTGCCTTCAAATTTACTCTGCCTGGGTAATGAGTTGAACTGTCACCCCATTTTACACTTAAGAAGGCAAAAGCGAGAAAGACTAGGAACTCCTTTCTTTGCCACTGTTTTTTATTTGATAGCCTGGTGTACATTTAAATCTTGGATTTCTCCATGTGTATCAGAAAATGACCTATCCAGACAATGAGATAAATACCACTGTTCTTTATACCTGTGCCTCTTCCTCTCTTTTTCCTCTGACCGTCTCATTCAAAAGTCCAATTGAGATTAATTTAAGAGTAGAGTATTTTAAAGACTAACTGAAATAAATTGACTCCCTCCTCAGTTAGTGCTCACTTACTGGGCATGAGAAAACTTACAGTATGCCAGTGATTTCTCTAGATATTCTAATAATCTCTAGGACTTTCAGGGCACATCTATACTGTAGAATTAGTGCAGTTCGTACAATCAGAGTTAGAAGAGCCCACAAGGGCCATCCAGTTCAATCCCGTCATACAGGAACACACAATCAAAGCACCCCCAATGGATAGCCATCCTCCTCTGCTTAAAAACCTCCAGAGAAAGGAGACTCCACTGTACTCCAAATATCATATTTCACTATCAAACAGATCTTACCACCAGGATATCCTTCCTTTGTAAGCATCTATCTTAAAAGAGAAAGTGATATAGGATTCACTTTCACTCCATTTGCTAGGCCAAAAAAGAAGAGACAGGCAATATTGCTCCCCGTGAAATACTAGAGAGCATTTTAGAGCCAAAAAGATGGAACCCTATGAGCCAAAAATGGCTCTGCAAAGCACATGCAGTTGATGAACCATAATTTCCCACTCTTGTCTTAGAAAGAAGGATATCTTCCTCATTTGATCCTATATCTCTGCCATAGCTGATATCCAGCTATGGACTATCATTGGGTCCTCTTCAGAAATCATGGGTATTTGGGAGCTGCCAGTCAGTGTTGACCCCTGATGTTGGTGCATATGCGGTCATTGCCTCTAAAAACAAATTAGGTTGGTGCAAGGAGGTAGAAGAAAGGAAACCCCCATGTGAAAAGAAATGCAACAGGTGTCACTGTGGTTTTCAGTCCATTATTACTTCCCTTTCATTTTGCCAGGCACCTCCAGGATAATGTTCACTAATTTGTTGTCATTGTCTAAATATAGATATCGGAGGGTGAAAGGAACAAATAGAAGGAGACAGCTCTTGAGATTGCAGTTGGGAAGCATGGAGGCCTCTGGGGAAGAAGAAGAAGAAGAAGAAGGAGGAGGAGGAGGAGGAGGAGGAGGAGGAGGAGGAGGAGGAGGGGGAGGAGGAGGAGGAGGGGGAGAGGGAAGAAGGGGAGAGAAGAAGGAACAATTGTTTAATAAAAAGCTTTTAAAAAGAGCAGCTTGGAAATACAATTCCCTGTTATGGTTGTTAAACATCAGGCCCCTGATGAATACAGTTGCCATGGCACATCCTATTCACAAGACACAAGCAGCAGTGTCTACTTTAAGGCAATAGACCTCAAAGATATCTACACTCGAACACTTTAGACTGTGAGGCCGAAAGCAGTCCCATACCAAACAAATAAATCAATCTCTCCATATTGAAAATTAGCTGAAACCTTCTAAAGCCGAAATAGCTTCTCCCTCCCTGCAACATCTTTTTTTTCTGAACTAGGAATGTTTGTAGGGTAAACCTTTCAGCGAAATGGTTATATAGCCACCTGTTTTTATAACCTGATTAGATTTAACTGTCTTGTTTTCAGTTCTAGCTGGACACAACTCTTCAAGCTCAGAAGCAGTTAAAGGGTGGATTTCCAGGCCAGTGAGATAATGCATTGGATGGTGTGGGTTTGAGCGATAAAGGAGCTCCCCATGGTGCTGAATTTATTTAGGGGCAAGGTTCATCATGCTGGATAGCTCCCAATAAAGTATGAACTAGATGACACGGAAGCTGTCAGCTGCCTCTGGAGGCAGGGGTCTGGGCATCGCCTGGAGCCCTTTCGAGCAGCACAATGAGAGCACAATGATTTTACTTTGATTGTCATGACAATATCTTATGCAATCCTGGGATTTGTACTTTAGGAGTAATGGGGATAGATATTTTCAATTAAAGATAAATCAGGTTTTCAGAAGTGCAGCCGGTTCTGTTTTAATATGAAGCAACTGCTATTCATAGCCACAAATAAATGTAATGAGCCTGGAGAGCACATACTAAAGCCTCTTATTCTTATTAAAGAGAAGCTGTTTCCAAGGTCCTCACTGCAGGCTGTGGGACTGTTATCCCTGAGAGAAATTTCACTTTAGAAAAGTAAGTAAAAAGTAAAGGTTATCCCCTGGTATTAAGTCTAGTTGTATCTGACTCTGGGGGATGGTACTCATCTTCATTTCTAGGCCAAAGAGCCAGCGTTGTCCTTAAACACCTCCAAGGTCATGTGGCCGGCATGACTGCATGGAGCGCCGTTACTTTCCCGCTGGTACCTATTGAACTACTCACATTTGAATGTTTTCAAACTGCTAGGTTGGCAGAAGCTGGGGTTCAGCAGCTCAGCGATTTACCCCGGTGCAAAAAGAAAAAGAAAAAAAAAAGGGGGGGGGGCTTTGTTTAATGTTGGTACCTCCCTGACACCTAGTGGCCTAATGTTTTTCCTTACTTTTAGGTAAGTGTGACAACACTATCCAGGTGTGTTTTATAGCACAGATCAACAGCATGCCTTTTATCAGCTTGATTTTTTTAAAAAAATAATTGAACATAGTTACTTTTGAATACAGTCAGCTCTCCATATCCACAGATTCTGCACCCATGGATTCAACCATCCAAAGCTTAAAATATTTTAAAATGCAAAAGGCAAACTGTGATGTTGACATTTCCTATTTGGACACTACTTTACTACACTAATGTACATAATGGGAGTTGAGCATCCTTGGATTTTGGTATCAGGGGCAGCATCATGGTCTTGGAACCAAACCACATTGGATACCAAGACCCCACTGTATTCAGAAAGTGAATAAGTAGATTTTAACTATAATGCTAACTACACTTAATACACTCTTTGATGTATCAAAAAGACTGAGGGCTTACCCAGAAAGAAGGAACACCCCTGGAAGTATTTAAACTTTTTAGGTCCCTGAATATTCATCATTTTGCATCTTAACTCTTTCTTGAAATATCCTGGGTTTAGACTTACAACATTTCATAAACCAACTTTCACCAATTTCTCCTATTCAGGAATTATGGTCGAAGTGTTATATTGCTCAAGTAATAGGATCATTATTTTTTATTGCTATAATGCCTTTTCCTCTCACTTGGTCTTGTAGAATTTGTGGTCCTGGAAACAATCGTAATGTTTCTTGGCAGCAGCCATCTTAGCTAGGTCCAGTATTGTACAAGCTGACAGCCCTGGGGAGGCTTTAACTCCTGCTTTATGCCATAAGAAGAAAGAATTACCATCTCATGGTAATGACTTAAAATAGTATGAAAAAGTAGTTGTCAGTCTATCATTAGTTCTGTTGGATTGCTCCAGTTCTAATGCATGAGAAATCAATAATGCCTTTTCTCTCTCTTCTTCTACTTCCTTCATACCATATAGTATTTTATAAATCTCTGTATAACCATGGGTTTGTCTTTTTTCACATTTTATTATCATCATCATCATCATTTTATTTCTTACCTGCTTCTCCTTGTGGTTCAAGGCGGGTTACTTCCTTCATACCATATAGTATTTTATAAATCTCTGTATAACCATAGGTTTGTCTTTTTTCACATTTTATCATCATCATCATCATCATTTTATTTCTTACCTGCTTCTCCTTGTGGTTCAAGGCGGGTTACAACATGCTAAAAACACATAATTATAAAAAATACACATAACAAAATATATTCTTACAAAATACCTATATTAAAATACACAGAAAAATGATTAAAATATAGTGGACACAAGACACAAATTTAAAATTCCTGCAGGTTGTTCCAAAGTTTTGGGGTGGCTGATGAAAAGGCCCTCCGGGTAACAGTTGCCAGTCGGGTTCTGGCGGGCTGGAGCAGATGCCCCTCAGAGGACCTAAGTGTTCACGGCGTATTGTGTGGGAGAAGGCGATCCTGCAGGTAACCTGGACCCAAACCATGTAGGGCTTTAAAGATCAAAACCAACACTCCGTACTTTGCCCAGAAACTAACTGGCAGCCAGTGGAATTGCTTTAGGATAGGTGTAATATGCCCACTCCAGGATGTTCCTGTAACCAATCTGGCTTCCATATTTTGAACCAACTGGAGGTTCTGAACTTGGTACAAAAATAAATCAATATAAAGCGCATGGCAGAAGTTCAACCTTGAGATTACCAGTGTGTGCACTACCATCTTTAGGTCCTCCAAATCTAGGAAGGTGCGCAGCTGGCATATCAATTGAAGCTGATAATTAGCACTCTTGACCGTCGCATCTACCTAGGCTGACATCTGGAGAGACAGAACCAGGAGCACTTCCAAGCTGCAAGGAGTTTTTCATGGGGATTGTGACCCCATCCAAAACTGGTTGACACACCTCCATCCCCAGATTAGGACCCTTGATGGCAAGCACCTCTGGCACAAATGCATTGTTATATCAACCATTTTGTATCACACAAAAGTTGCCTCTTTAACAACTCTTCCATACTAGGTAAATTGACTGAATTCTCCACCAAAACCCCAAGATCAACCCTTTTAAGTTCAAACCCATGAGTCTGAAACCATGGTTTGTGAAAGGCTATCAAAGTAGAATATCAACCCACATTTACATAGAAGACTTTGCCTCAAGAGGGAGCTTCATCACAGACATGTGAGAGAATATATCAAAATCACTAAGCATATGGGAAAAGAAACCAGGTAAACGATCCTAACTGATTCTGTACCACTGGAAACTCAAGCCATGGCATGGATGATTTATAGTGAGCAAAACCACGGTTTGGCAAAATGTCAAAGTTCAGTCAGCATTGAAACACTCTTTGAAAAGAGAGAAAGGAAACTGTTTTGTATATTCCCCTCATATTTGGGCATATTCTAAGCTTGAAAACAAAACAAAGAAAGCATTTTCCATTTCACCATTTTAATACAGGAAGTCTCTCTTTTCCAATTGTATAGCACAGATGGGTTTCTGGCATAAAGTACAACTTAGTTATTTTAAAAATACATTTAGTTGTATGGAACTAATATCTGTTTCCAAGATGTTTTCTTAAATTATGACAGTTTAGACTTGCTGAATTTTTTACAAGGAGTTAAAAACAAAGTTCAGATTACAACTGCTTTATAGTCTGCAAATCATCACAAAAGCTAAGTCTCACAACAGACAGAAGACTGAAATAAAATTATGTGGTATCTATATTCATGAAATATTATAGCATGACTTGCAGACCATTCTTGCCTCCTCTAACAGGAACAGCTATAGTGATTTGAATAGGACTGACTTTTAAGCAATTGTGCATGAGGTTGCAGGATGAAGAGGTACAGACTGGAAAGCAGACATCCTATTATTTCCATCCTTGGATCAGAAATCTTCTTGCTTATTTTGACTTCACATCCCATCACTTGATAAACTCTTGATGTATGTTTGTTGCAGTGCTTCAGACACTTTTGAGTGACATGTAACAACTGCATCTTGTATCTTGTCTGATTCCAGAATAGGAATAATATACTTTCTCACTGATTAAAAATGTAATACTTAAAAAACTTTTCATAAAATCTGTTGGTCCACTCTGCATTCTTTGGCTGACAAATAAGTCAATATGATGTAGTGGTCTGACTGTTGGACTATGACTCCAGAGAGCAGGGTTCAAATCTCCACTCAGACATGGGAACCCACTGAGTGACATTGGGTGAGGCACATTCTCTCAGCTCAGAGAAGGCAAAGCAAACCCCTTCTGACCAAATATTGCCAAGAAAATCCTATAATAGGTTCACATTAAGATTGCTACAATTGAAAAACCACTTGAAGGCATGCAACAACAGTGGTCAACGTCTTTCCTGGCCCTGCAACCTAAGGGCTAAAACTGATATGAAACAGCTTTCATGCAATGCAGTTTTCATCTTCTCCTTCCTGTGCAGGTACATACAAAGATGGAAGAACGAGAAAATTCGTGATATTTTTGGTAGCTCTTCAATACTGAGAACAGAGGCAGAAAGCAGTGTGTAGCCCAGCTCTTTTCTGATTACTTGACAGAGAAAAGGCACAATGGAAGATGGACTGGAATGGGCATCTGTTTTCACATTCTCTTCCCCATGATTTTTTTTTGTTTGCTCACTTGTTTCACCATGAATTGAAAAAATTGAAAAGCCCGCTTAAGCCCAATATTTTTTTCTGCAGCACGAAAGCCAGGTTGCTGCAACTATAATATCTGTATTCTTTTCTTCCCTCTTCCAAGATAGTGAGGATGCAGGCAGACACAGAGGTGTGTGTTTAGAGCAGGCATGGGCAAACTTGGGCCCTCCAGGTGTTTTGGACTTCAGCCCCCACAATTCCTAACACCCTCAGGCCCTTTCCTTTCCCCCCTCAGCTGCTTAAGTGGGCATGAGGCTGTTAGGAATTGTGGGAGCTGGAAGTCCAAAACACCTGGAGGGCCAAAGTTTGCACATGTCTGGTTGAGAGGATGCTGACGGCCATTCTACATCTTGCTCATGGATCACTCACCCTAATCTATTTACTGCTTTTCCATACTCTGGACTGTTTGAAAATTTGCTCCAGATGACTTTCCAGAAGGAAAACTGTTCCTGATACTGGAATGCCACTATCAGTTTCTAGGGAATGAGTCTTTTGACAGGAAATTCATGGAATTAAACTTGGAACTTTCTACAAGGAAAAATGTGCTCTTGTTACTGTTCCCTTGTGGAATGCCTACTGCAGACAAGCAACTCAGTGCTGTTCTATTGTTCTGTATTCACAAAGCACCTGTTTCCCCCAGCTAACAAAAGAAGATCTTTTATTAGAAGGCATTCCCATTTTATTATATTATAATCTAATCCTAGGGACATAACTGAGCAATTAATGAATTTTCTTTACTTGTTCCATAGTGAAGCCCATATTTAATATCAATTTTACACATAATATGGGAACAATATTTTGTTCTGCAACTCCAAGAATCACACAGTGGTCATGCTACAATAATAGGGAAATTCTATGAGTTGCAGTCCACAAAAGCAACATCCCCAGCTCTAATTTTTATCTTCTATTGTGAGAAAAAGTGAGAAGATTATTTCATTACTTTTTATATGCTAGTTGCTATTTCATCCCAAACCAATGTTAAATATATGAATTTTGGAAGCTAGTTAAGGAAATCATATCTAGAAGCAGTGCCTGACAGTGGAAACTCTGTCACAAACGGTGGGAATCAAAGACAAAGAAACGTGTCTTGAATATAATCTCATTTGGAACTATCCTGCTCCATTCCTAATAGGATTATAATAAATCCTCACTGACTCAATTATCTGTTCTTCTTTGCAATTTTTAACTTGAGTTTTTGTTGCATTGAGAGAATAGTATTATGTTCTTGTGCCAAATGACAATGGAGTTTGTGAGAAAAATTTCTACTCCCTTCAGGCATGACCCTGTAGGATTTAGCCATGACATTTGGTTGAGTATTGGAATCTGTTTCTGTTACTGAGACTGTCATGTTGTAATGAGAGTAAATTGCAGTTTCTGAGCAACTCAGATTAGGCTCTGAGTAGAATTTCACTTCCAGGTCAGAGGTCGGCATGTCCCTTGAGGCAGAGTGTGGTTCACTCTCAGAGAGTGGGTTGTTGGAAGAAGGTGTTAGACCAGCAGAATGCTGGCTGCTGTTAGACAGGCCCATTGTAGTTGGGTAGTACCACGAGCTCAGAGGGGTAGTTGAGAACTGGGTGGGAGGAGGGCTTTCTGACTCTGGGGCTACAGTTGACTTCTGGTTTGGTGATATCACCACAGAGCTGCGTGGTGTTGCTACTTCTACCGCACTCTTGAAGGTCTCTAGTACACGGTCATTCTTGTACTTCTCCTTCTTCTGTCGTGACTCCTCCAGCCTAAGCTGACGTCTCTGGTCACGAACCATCTGGTTCCTTGTGTCCACCAAACATCTTCGAAACAACAGAAGGAATGAGGGGAGGAGAAAAATAAAGGACGTTTTTATGAGTTAAAATAATTTACCTTTTTGTACTACAATAATGACCTCCAAACAGTGGACTGAAACCTACTATGATGTTGCATACTATGGAAATATTGTTGCAAAGTAGCCATGGGGATAAATAAAGACATCTAGAAGCAGGGCTGGGTATCATGCATCTTTCTAGATGTCTCATAGGTGAGACTTCTGTGAACATGAGAGAGGGACTACCTCTGGAGTAGGCTGTGAAACCCACTCCTGGAACAGAGCGGCTTCCTCCAATTACTTTTTTTTTTCAGAGAAAAGGGCTTTAAAGACTGTATTGTTTTTCTTTTAAAAAATCTTTTTCAAAGGATATGGTTTTAATGTTGACTTACTGTGTTTATAAATATATCATAATCTGTTTAATGTGTAAGCCATTTTGAGCCGCAGTCTTGGGGACAAAATGGGATAATGATAACTAACAGTAATAGTAGACTGAAGCCCCATTAGCTCTAGCCAACCAACCTAACCAATGGTGAGGACTACTAGGAGAACTTCATGGTTTTTGCTCCTGGAACAAAGGATGAATTTGATAAGATTAATGACAAAGGATGTGTGGATGCATCCAAATCAGAGATCGTTTTACTGATACATTCTTTAAAAGAGGAGACACTGATACATTCTTTAAAAGAGGAGACACATTGTCTTGTCCAAGAAGACCAGGTCCCCGAGTGAACAGGGGTATCTGGAAGTCTTGAGGATAAGATGAAAATAACTAACAATAATAGTTGACTGAACTCCTAACAACTCTAGCCAATGGTGGGAAACGGTAAGAGAACTTCATGATTTCTGATCCTGAAACAAAAGATGATATTTGGGACTATAGGAAATTGCCACAAATGCCAGATTTTTTTATCGCAGTTTTGTCCATTCCCACTCCAAAGTTTCAAGAAGTTGTCTTTCCGAGTCCTACTTGAAGACCATATAGATGAATCTAGGATCTTCTGTGTACAAAGCACATACTCTGTAACTGAGCTGTTTTGATAATATATATATATATATATCTGCAGATTGCAGATTTTTTTTCCATGTCAGGAGCAACTTCAGAAACTGCAAGTCGCTTCTGGTGTCAGGGAATTGACCTTCTGCAAGGACTTTGCCCAGGGGATGCCCGGATGCTTTGATGTTTTTACCATCCTTGTGGGAGGCTTCTCTCATGTCCCCGCATGGAGCTGGAGCTGATAGAGGGAGCTCATCCGCGCTCTCCCCAGGTTGGATTCGAACTGGCAACCTTCAGGTCAGCAACCCAACCTTCAATCATCAGTCCTGCCAACACAATGGTTTAACCTACCGGGGGCTCCTATGACAGATACTGGACTCATCCTACAACAGACTTTGTACCATGTATAGGAGTGGAACAAAATTAGTAAATAAAGATGTGGCTAAGCCTCCCAAAATTAAATGTGTACCAAATGTGAGAGAGGTGGAAAAGATGGATGGAAGTGGAGTGCTCCAGCACAAAAGAAGATCAAGAAACAGGAAATTTTAGTTTTTGGGGAATGAGATAGCTGCATTACCTTGACCAGAAATCTTGTTAACCAGATAAATAAATATTGAAATGAAGAAATGGGGAATAGAGAAAAACTATGGACAACTGTGATTTTGCTCTGGTAAAGCAATTCCCACTGTTTGCAAAGTCTGAGATTTAGCAACATCAGAATGCTATTTTGGTCTGCATTTTCTTATATACTTGAGTGTTGTGTTCCATTTATTTTTCCCTGAATAAATATATCCTTCAATTCTTTAAAAATTGTGTGTGTGGGGGGGGGGGGGGGTTGTTTTGTTTTGCTTTTTTTTGGCCTTGACTGGAAAAAAAATCAAGATGCTTTAATGAAACCACTGTAGTATGATAATGTATTTTGTAAGGGAGTCAGTACTCAGAATGAATAGCACCAGTGTGGTGTAGTGATTTGTGTGTTGGGTGACAACTCTACAGACCAATGTTTGAAGCCTTGCTCAGCCAAGGAGCCCCACTGAGTAACCTTGGGCAAATCACATTCCCTCTGCCTCAGAGGAAGGCCAAGTCCTTCTGACCATATTTTACCCCCTTGTGACAGGTTTGTGTGATAGTTACCATAAGTCATAAATGGTTTGAAAGCATTCAACAACAAATTAAGAATGAAGGTACCTGCATTACGAAAGAAATAACCACACATATTTCATATCTATTCCAGGGTCTCCACTCCCTACTACATATTCTGGATTGACCAAGGCCATAAACGTCATAGCATAAAACTCAGTTCTCTGTCAAGTATTCACTATCGTCCCAAAGGCAAATCTATTACAAGAAACAAATTAGACTCCACTACAATAACCTCAGATTTGTGTTTCTTCCATTTTAAGCTAATGACTGGTAAAATTCCAGTAAAGGGGCCTTCTTGGAGAATGTGGCAGAGTTGGTTTACAAGTTAGCATTTTGCCCAGCTAGCAATCTTTTTTTCAGACTAGTTAGCTCTTTTAACATGTTGAAGCAAGAGAAGAACTTGAGATCTCAGCTACCTGGAGATGTCTAACATGACACTGTGGACATACCTTGCTGCAGAGGCCACTTCAAAATGTGATGATTAGGAAATACAGTGCAGAGAAAGACAGTTGTATAGCTTTCATAACTGTGCAGAAGAGGGAATGTAGGCAGGCCAGGTTTGCAACAATCCTGCTAAATTTCACTTTTCCACAGGTACAGCAACTCAGTGTATTCTGCTCCCTGCAGTGACCTTAGTCCATTACAAGAATGGCGGATTAATACAGTTTTAAGCTTACTCTTAAATATGGCAACATGAAGATTCTTAATGTTGCATACATTTACATTTGATCTTAATGATGCATATATTTATAAGTGCATTGAACGCAGCCTTATGAGAGTCAAATAATTTATTCCTATGCCCAGTAACCTGACAGGCGGCAGTTTTCTTGAGTCTCTGATATAGGGCTTTTCAGGCCTCATCTACACTTACATTGAACTGCATTATATGAGTCTGCACTGCCATATAATGCAGTTCAATGCAGTTAAATTGCATTATGACGCTGCATTATATGGCAGTGTAAATGGGGCTTCATACAACTGAAGATGCCAATGACTGAGCCTGGAATGGAAACTATACCAACCATGTTCTGTGCCCTACCACTGAGCTATGGCCCCATGCTTAACATGTAGGTCACATTGCTTTGGTTTTATTTACTTTATTTTTGTCATAACTCTTAAGAGTGGTGACTTAGGAGGAAGTTTTTTGTTGACCTCAATCAAAAAATGCTGTGGCATAATATGATTCTGTGTGCTATATTAACTTATGAGAACTTTTTAAACGATTATGAAAAACCGTGTCCTGCTTCTATAAACACACTGGAATTTTACTGTGGTTTTTGTGTATGCGTGCATACTGGAATATTTATTATCTTGTTCATTCTCTTTAATACACTAAGTCCAGGAGTGGAAAAAATATTGTTCTCCCTCCTTCTCATACTACAGAATTAAAAACTGAAAAGGGATAAATGGGCAGGGCGCTGGATAGAGGAAAGAATATGGCTTGTTCCTTTCCCTTTTAAAACTACCTTCCTACAAGTACTGGATCAAAGCTCTGGGAAAACTCAGCAGATCTTACTTTTAAATCACTCTGCATAGGTTCATACTTTAAATATGAATAAGAGCTCCTATATTTAAGTTGTATAGCAGGGAAAAAAACCATTGCTACTGAAGGGTTTAAAAATAAAGGAATTGCAAGATGTCCTTGGCATGAGGAGCTGCTCATGTGTCACTTGTCAGTTGGATTTAAATGAGCTTGCTTCAGAACTGCAAAATGTGTATCTATTCAAAGAGCACTGAAGCGGCTTTTGCCATGCTTACAGCAGCATGGCTGCCTTCACCCATAAATATTTGATGGTGACAAAAGAACTAAAGCTCACTCAAACAAAATCACAGAAGCACAGGCAAGAAAGTCATGCTGTGCTTCACTAGTAACATCAAGGCAATCTCTAATAGATGCCTATGACAAGTGTCTTATTCCACATGGCAACACTAAAATAATAAATCCTTTTTTGGGGGTGGGGGGTATAGTGTTACTTCCTCTTGACAGAGGTTTTTGGGTCCTACGATCCCCACTTTTCAGAGGTTCCGAAATAAGCCAATACTGTAGCATAGTTTATTTTCTAAAGTCAAAACCTCAACCATCCAAAAGCTTCTCTGCAGCAGGACTTAGTCCCAACCCAGAGTGTATTGTCTTAGCTTCCTGCCAGGACTATCCTTCCATCTTTCACCAGCTGACCTGACTGCTGGACCTCATTACACTTCTTCTTCTTCCTCCTCCTCCTCTTTAGGCTTCGGCTCTGGCTCCTCAACTTTAAAATGACTAATTTGAAAAGCGAAAGAAAACAGTGAGGATTTATTTAAAAAGAAACCCCTTCAACTCAGCTCCCTTCCCCCTTGCCCCACAATCTAACTTTACCAAAACTCCAGGGCATTCCCTAATATCTCTAGCATTGGATAAAAACAAGTTAATGGTTTTTCCCCGTGTTACCAACCAGAAATCCAATAAAGTCATCTGGATACCCAGGAATGATTTCTGATTGAACCCGAGGTATAGGACTAGTGGAAATAAACCACAAAAGAAAGTGAATGCTGGGAGTATGAGTACTGTAGGGAAGTGCTTGTATTCTTTGCATGCATTTTGCTTCCTAACTCATAGTCATAGGCATCCACCGCCCTGTGTCAAATACACAAACGTTCACAAAACCATACTATAGATATGTGTCCAAAGCGTGAAATTGGATGTCTGCAGCCAAGCTTTTCATATACTGGTTGCTTTTTAAAAAAGTTTCTCCCATTCTGCCTTCTTATTATTTGCTTTGTTTCTTTTATTTCATACTTTTAATTGACTTCTATTGCTTTAATATTTTGATCTAGGTAATACATATTTTGATGTCTATAAATATTATTCGGCGACTTAGCAACTGAGCAAATAGGAAGACAGGCAGAAGAACGTTACCAACATAAGTTGCACTTTTGGCCCAGTTTCTTTGGATCTAATCCAAGATTTTATCAGTATATTTTCTATGTGATTTTTATGACTTGTTTTTATTGTTGGTGGATCTGTTTTATTGCTCTGTTTTTATATTGTCGATGTCCGGGCTTGGCCCCATGTAAGCCACCCCGAGTCCCTTCGGGGAGATGAAGCGGGGTATACAAATAAAATTATTATTATTATTATTATTATTATTATTATTATTATTATTGTATTGCTCAATATAAATGTTGATAATCCTCACCTGTAGTCCACGTAGCCTGTCCTGCCACGATCCAGTTTGCGTACTAGTTCTGTGACCTGTTCCCGGTTCAGGGGAATCTTTGATTGCTTGGGCCATAACAAAAATAAAATAAGAGTTAGGTATTGGAGATTAAATATTTCTGCTGGCATTCTGCAAAGTGAGATCACTCACCTCTCCTTGTTGTCTTAACTAGTATCTGAGAAAGTTATGATGTAGTGATGACACCATTTTTTGTCAGCAGGTCACCTGGGCAGATGTCTTAGTCTCACTCAGTAGACTGAGCAGGAGGGCTTCCTGACACAGCACGATTGGCTTATCAAAATTTGAAATATGTATAGTAATATACAATAACATCTTCAAGGGCCTTCTTATAAAGCCACATTTTGTAAAATAATGTACACAATATTCCAACAGCTGTATGAGTTTTACAACCATATACATGAAAGGATCTAGGGGGCTTAGTAAACCACAAGCTAAATGTGAGTCAGTGGTATGATGTGAAGTTCAAAATGGGCAATTCTAGGCTGTATTGAAAGAAGCATAGTGTCAAGATAAGGGGAATAAAGGCGATTCTATTTTGCTTTGGTCAAATCTCATCTGAAGTACAGTGTCCAGTTGTAGACTCCACATTTCAAGATGGACATGGACAAGCTAGAAGATTATCTAGTAGAGGGTGACCAAGATCATAAAATGATTTATTACTCTAGAAAAACTCTGAGAAATGTCTTCGGGAGTTGGATATGTTTAGCTGGGAGAAGAGAAAACTGGGTCTGGATCTACACTGTAATGTATATAAGTACAAACACTAAGCATGTTAAACACTAACAACTAAAGAAAGTACTGTAAGCTCACCTAGACCCGTCTACTAGGGTTTGAGAACCCTGAAGGCTTTGTGTGGCCTGAAGATCATGTCTACACTATAAATAAACTTTCGGCTATGTCTTAATTGTTAAGGTTCCAGTTATGAAAACATGGAAAGGGTGTTTCTGGAAAGGGGCTGGAAACCTCCAAACATACAACTCTCAGTTACTTAATGCATTTGCATTGCTAGGAATTCAAACTGCTTTGTGTTTTGAATCCTACCCACAACATAGCTCTCCGAAACTCTGCCACGGGGATCTTCATGTTGCCATATTTGTCCATATTCTTAAAGAAATCCCAGAGTCTCAGCTTGTTTGAATCCAAGTAGTACTAGTAATTAAAAAGAAGAGAAACACATATGAGATCACAGATATTAAACTCTGTATTATTTTCCTATGGATATTAAACGTATATATCCCATTTTATTTGCATCTTACAGTTCTAACATGAAAAGTACATTTTCTCACCTGCTGAAACATGCCTTTCAGATAAAACTAATTATTCTCCTTTCAGTTTACATGCAAACATTTACAAAACACTTATGTGCATATCTGTCATTGTACAAATTAGAATGGCCTTTGCAGTGTGATATTCAATAAGCTTTAGCGTCGTATGCAACTTAGGCCCCTTCTACACTGCAATATAAAATCCAGATTATCTGCTTTGAACTGGATTACGTTAGTCTACACTGCCATATAATTCAGTTCAAATCAGATAATCTGGTTTTTACTTCTGAACCTTGTGCTTTGATGTAGGAAATAGGTCAAACGAGAATACTGTATCATTTGCTCTCCAAAAGTACGTAAAAATATTATCCAACCCAACAGCACCATCTAGTGAAGCTTGCATAGATGGCATGGTTTTGAAATCACAAGTTGCACTGACAGTACTGAGATCTTCCTGTTATTAAATTAAGTATCTTTATTTGCTATTGGTCCCAAAAGGATTTGAGCAAAAGTTTTTAAATTTTTACTGTATATTTCACACTTAACTAATCAGTTTGATTAGAAAGTTTATATCTCATTTGATTAGAAAGTTTATATCTCATATCTTTTTCATTTCAGAAAACACTGAACAAAGCCGATGTCAGATCTGGACCAAACTTGGCACAAAGACTTAACTTGGCCAAATGTACATACAGGCCAGGTTTGGGGGTGATTGTTCTGGGAATCTAGGAGTTGTAGTTCCCCCTTATCCAGAGAGCACTAAACCCAGCCGACCCCAAATCTGGACCAAACTTGGCACACAGACCCAACCTGGCCAACTGCGAATACTGTTAGGGTTTGGGAGTGATTGCCCTGGGAATCTGGGAGTTGTAGAGCACTGAACTCAGTCAATGACAGATCTGGACCAAACCTAAGTAATATTACCTAACATCCCAAAACAAACAATGACTTCTTCTAATAACCCGGGCACCTCTGAGTCCCCAAACTAGTATGTAATAAAACTGGTTGATTTTTTTTTTTTGTATCAGGCCACTAATCTATTTAGCTTTTGTTCTGTCTACACTAACTGCCAATGGTTATCCAGAGTTTCTAACTAAGGTATTTTTTCAAGTCTTCTCTGGATGCACCAGAAGATGAACACTGAGCTATTCTGCATACAGAGTACTTCTTTCTTCATAACATGTTAACTGCTTAGCTGTTTGTTTGATTAGGAACGTTTAAAATACCATCAGATCTGCCTTTCCAAAGCTGAACCCCAATATAATGTGTTCTGAAAAATCATCAGGGATAAATAATATGAAATAATATCACTTTTTTGAGTAGATATAAAAACATGGTTGATATAGGAAAATACTGCTCTGTATACACAATTCTATTTCCATGTATATGGACAATGAACATCAGGCTAAAATTTCCAATGAGTTCATTGGGAAACTTAAGGTATGCCTGTGACAGTAGTGCAGTCCCAAGAGAAGATGTATAGGTTCAGACTGTGAACAACAAAGAGAATTTACTGCTCCAAAAACTGAATTTCATCTAAGAAAACCAAGTATCTTCTTTTTGCTATATCCAGTGCTAATCCTTTCCTGATAACTGGTGTAGTTGTATAATTTCAGACCCTGTATTTAATGGTTTCACAGAGATAACCTGCCTTTATATGAAAATGTGTATTATTCAATTTTCATAAAATTGTCTTAAATGGAGAAAGGTGATTTATATGGCACATTCCTTCTTGTTTGGTGACTTCCTGATCACTACACTGATTGTGGCCTAGTTCTTCAAGTCCCAAAGTTTTATTTTGAAGGAGCTTCTGAAAGCAGCACTCTCCCCCGCATCAAGAGAATTGAGCGACCCTCACTTGAATCAGCTTCATCGCATCAGGACGCTGTAGTGGTTTCTTTGCAATGTGGCCTCCAACTCCTCCATAGATGACATCCAGCTCGGGATGTGCCTCTGCGACTGAATCAAGCAGTCTGATGAAGCTGTTGCTCACCAGAACATTCTGAAACAGAGCAGAAAAGAGATCAGGCTTAACATAGACAGAAGGGGTTTCATTCTCATATTTAGGCTTGTTGAGATAAGATTCCAAGAACTCAGCTTCATTATGTCTCTCCAACTGGTCTACATACCACAGAGAGTTGGAAAAGCCCATGAGGGCCATCTGGCCCAACTTTCTACCATGCAGAAATACATAATCATAGCATTCCTGATAGATGGCAATCCAGCCTTTGTTTAAAGCCCCAGAAAAGCAGCATCCACCACACTTGGAGGCAGCATATTCAAATGTCAAACAGCGTTTAGCATCAAAAAACTCTTCCTAATATTCAGGTGGAATCTGCTTCCTTGCAGTTTAAATCCATTGCTATGTGTCTAGTTTCTGGAGCAGCAGAAAATAAGCTTCCTCCAGCTTCAAAATAATATCATTTCAAATGTTTAAACATAGCTATCATGTCACTGCTCAACAGGGCCATAGCCAGAAAAAAATTTCAGGAGGGGTTTTGAAAATTTCGGGGGGGGGGGGAGTTGAACCCCTGACCCACCCACCCCCCACCTGGGTTCAGACCTGTCAATATCTGCTTAAGATAGTGCCTGGAGGGATTCTTAATTTTTTGCATCTCATAAACTTAGCATGGGGATTTGGTTAACCAGTTAAAATTCATGAGTAAACCAGGTTTTTTTTAACCTGAAAAATTTCAGGGGGGGGGGGGAAGGTTGAACTCCTACCCCCCCCCCCCCCCCGGCTACAGGTCTGCTGCTCAACCAAGCTAAACATATATAATCAATCAATAATTCAATCAGCTAACAGTGTAATGCTAACTCAACAGATGGTCCAAGAGAGCCAGCTAAGATGATATTAGGGGCCTCATCACATTAAATATCCCGTCCTGCCACAATTCACTGTTGCAGCTGGTGAAGAGCCCACCGGATCTCATCACATGACGCACATCTACTTCTGGTGGGGCTTCGTGCTGGCTTCGTTGGTGAAGTGTGGTAAGAGGAGGAAACCTGAACATGTTTTTTGAGTACGCTTTCCGGCATGTGATGGGCAAGTGGATGGTGCAGGAGATGTGGGGTGCCAGGTGATAGATTCCCCCCACTGCCCTAGTGGTTCCCCTGCATTAAGGACCTCAATATGATGAGGTCCTAGGTCAACTGAAGTGCTGACTCCAAATTTCAGTCCCGTCAGAAGAGATCTGTTTCAGGCTGATGGCTCATGCCCCAGAATTTGATTTTGGTGCAGCTCACATTTGGTTTCCATGTGTTGCAAATTTCTTAAATCAACCCATACCTGTTCCTACTTTTGTGACAACAAAGAGGCTATGTATCTAAGATGATGAGATTTACTCATAGATGTCACATAACTTGACCTCTCCAACCCCAGCCCTTCACCATCCCCAGTCCTTTAGTCAGCTGATCTTAGCCCTTGTGCTGCCAATCTCACAACTGGCTAAACCCTGAGTTTAAGTGGCACAGAAGATTTATGCTGGCATAAGGAGAGTCAGTTAAGTTGCCATAAATGCCTCGAAACTCAATCTGATGCAATCCAACAGGTCTGTCTTGAGTAGAATTGCACTGTAACTAACTTATTTAAATTTAAATTCTGAATCTAGGCAATCCAAATTCAGTATCTAAAAAATCTGGTATCTGCTTCCAGCACATACATAATTCAATGCATATATTTTCCATGCATTTATTTTCCATGCTGATTCCCTCCTTCAACTTTTTTTGCTAGTTTGCATAATGGTTTGCTAAAAGGTAAAGGTTATCTCCTGACATTAAGTCTAGCCGTTTCTGACTCTGGGGGTTGGTGCTCATCTTCATTTCTAAGCTGAAGAGCCAGCGTTCTCCATAGACACCTCTAAGGGCATGGGCCCGACATAATTGCGTGGAGCACTGTTACCTTTCTGCCAAAGTGGTACCTATTGATCTACTCACATTTGCATGGTTTTAAACTGCTAGGTTGACAGAAGCTGGGGCTAACAGCGGGAGCTCACCCGCTTCCCGGATTCAAACTGCTGATCTTTCAGTCAGCCAGTTCAGCAGCTCAGCGGTTTAACCCACTGCGCCACTGGGAGCTTCTGGTGGTTTGTTACTCATGGGGAATTTTGTGGGCTCATCTATTAGGATTTCTGTTTAGCCCCCTGTGGCTCTGGCAATTTTAGCAAATCAGGCTCATAAACTATGCAGCACATTTTCACAAGCTAGAAGAGTAGATATTTTCTTTTAAATTACAGAACCAAGGACACTTGGAAAGCTAAACCCAAAAATGTATTCTGTGCTCTGTTGGGGATCTATGAAAGCTGATACTTGCAATAAACGCCAAACTGTTTTGAGCAAAAGATAAACACATTTATTTACATCTAGCAAGAGAAATACAAAATTGGGGGAGGTCACTTCTAGCTATAAGGCATGAAGAAAGAGATTGCGGTTTGAAGTGAAATTGTTCTGAGAATGCTAGTGTATTGGAAAGGAAGAGAAAGATTAGGCAAGATAAAGAGAGCACTCCAGGGGGCTTTAGCTACCTTCCTCTAACATGATTGCTCCCTGTAGGAATACAGATAGCAGTGTTGCACCCCAATTCCAACATTTTCTGCACTTTTGGTAAAACTGGAGCACACATGTCCAAGAATCAGTAACCGAATCATAGCATCACTGTTGCATGAGAAAACCAGCCCTAGGTCCTTGGGATGTCTAGTTTACCTGGGCCAGGTCCCCACTCACCGAAGTCTCCTTTTTTCTCTCTTTTTCCTTCCTCCTTCCACCTCCTTTCCTTCCTTTCTTCCTCCTTCCCTTCCTTTCTTTCTCCTTTCCTTCCTCTTTTCCTTCCTTTCCCTTTTTCTCCCTCCTTCCTCTTTTCCTTCATCCCTCCTTTCCTTCCTTTCCCCTTTTCTTCCTCCTTCCTCTTTTCCTTCATCCCTTCCTTTCTTTCCTACCTCCCCCTTTTTTCCTTTCCTCCTTTTCTTCCACTCTGCCTGCCTTTCTTCCCCTTTTTCCTCTGGGAAGCCTGGCTTGTTAAAGGTACTTTGGAAAACTATGTCTCTCATGTATATAATTTGCCCTAAACACTCCATGTTTTCTCCTATGTGTTCCTATTTTGCCTATATGTTGTGTTAACCCAATGTTTTATGCTCCTGAGATCCCCATTCCTTCCCTTTGAGGGAAACCTTGTTCCTGAACCCAAAGATGTCTTGCATCCCACACAATTGTATAGCCTGGGGGGGGGGGGGGGGAATTAAGCTGGGAACTTCCTCATCAAGTTCCCAGTTTCACCTTTTTTTTTTGGACTTTACCTGGACATTGCAACACAATAGTTCCCTGCCCTTGGGGAAGAACCAATTTCACCACTCTGCGCATTTGATGAATGGGACCGATCGCATCAGAAGGAATCAGCATTTCTACAGCCAAAACCCATCCTCTGTCATTATTGCATGATTGTATTAATATATGATGTTTTGTTTCTCTGGGGTCTGGAATTGCCAGCCCAGCCCTATTAATGGGCCATGCCATGTTTATCTCATAAGACAATAGCATTCCTGGGTAAGGCCAGAAAATGCCCTCAATCACTTTATTATTTTTCCTGTTCAGTAAAAGGAACCTCATTTATCATCACTTAATCATCCCTTGTCCCAACCCACGCTGGCCAGTGAGCCAAGCCCCTCTCTGTGACTGGTCAGAATTAGAGGCTTGGTTGCAGCCTGCCAGCTTGTGTATAAAAGGGACTGTGAAACTATATTCTGTATGCTATCTACTTTGTGAATGAATCACTAGCTAGCATCTTATCTGCAGATAATAAAATCTTCCTTGGCTGAAAATCACCTTTTCTCCTTGCTTGCTGGCTAATTTCAATTGGGCCTGTATTCTGTATGCTCGCCAAAGCAGGGACTCACTTAAAATGGGCTGCTCAGGCTGATCATTTGCCTGGGTTTCTGAAAATAGGCATCTCCCCGGTCTCACTGCCAGGGGTTGCCTCCTAAAATGAGGCCAACCTCACCCTAAGAGCCCTCCAGGTCAACCTCCTGACTTGCAGGAACACACAATCAAAGCACTCCTGACAAGTGAGTGCTGGAATTAAGAGCAAGAGAGGTCCCTGGTAAAACTGAGATGCTCTTTCAAAAATCCTCTAAACAAGGGCAGAGTTATTCTTTCTGAAAAGTAGAATCCACTGTTGCACAGAAAAATGAAATGTCCCCTCAGACCACCCCATCTGTTAAAATAGTCTCATAAGCATCATGATCAAATTTGAATTTTGTTCATTTTGGTTTTTTCTAGAATTCAATACACTGACTGACTTGCAAATAAATCCTACTGAAGAAGTTGCAATTTACTTAAAAGTAAATCGGAGGGAAGTTAAATGTGAAGAGCAGACTTTCTAGAACTTTTCTTTCTAGAACAGGGTCAACCCCCCTGTTCAAGCAGCTCCACTGGCTGCCGATAATATTCCGGGCCCAATTCAAGGTGCAGGTTATTACCTATAAAGCTCTAAACGGTTCAGGACCTGCCTATCTTCGTGACCGCATCATCCCCTATGAACCTACGCACTCTCTGAGATCTTCCGGGGAGGCCCTCCTCTCACTTCCGCCTTCCTCACAGATACGTCTGGTGGGGACGAGAGAGAGGGCCTTCTCGGCTGTGGCCCCTAGGCTCTGGAACTCCCTCCCCAGGGAGATTAGGTTGGCACCCTCCCTACCATCCTTTAAGAAACAATTGAAAACCTGGATGTTCGGGCTGGCCTTTGGAGAGACAGCCATTGGATGACCAGCCTCATTATAATTCTATCCTGAATGTTATTAGGCTCCTTTCATCGGGGTATTTTAATCTAATGATTTTATCTTATATTGCTGCTATAGCCCCCCCCCCAACTTTGAAGTTGATGGATTTGCATTGGTGGTTGTTTGATATTATTACTATTATATAAACCTTTTTTTTAACTTCTGTTTTATCATCTTCTTGTGTTTTAAACTGTGTATATTGTTTAATGTATTTGTGTTTTAAACTGTGTATATTGTTTAATGCTGTTACTTTTGTAACATTGTGAGCCGTCCCGAGTCCCCACGGGGAGATGGTGGCGGGGTATAAATAAAGTTTTATTATTATTATTATTATTATTATTATTATTATTATTATTATTATTATTATTATTTCTGGCTGTCATCTGGCATCCTTGCCATGAGACATTGCTTCTGATGTATAAAGAATTATACAATCACAGAGAAAATGTTGCAAATCATTCAGGTAACTGAGAAAACTGAAGAACAGTCATATTTAAACTCAGTTCATTCTTATCTGGTCAGATTAAATCATGAACAATTTGATTGGATTTCAACATTCTCCCAACCCTAGACTTCTCTTACTGAGATGTTGATTTCTTCCATTCTGGATTTTGAATTCCTCTTAACTGCCATGACCAGAGCAAATGCACCTTCTACTGTTATGGGGTTATGAGAAATCTACAAAGAAAAGAAATACAGGCAGTTGATTAAGCCAAAAATTGAAATAAGTGTGCAACAAATATGCCATGGTTCTGATACTGAGAGTTGCTTTGAATCAGGGCATTGGACTTATCCCTATTGACACAGACATTTTGTGGCCGTAGGCATTTCATGAACTTTTGGTCTCAATTCTCAATCTGTATATGGGAACAACAGTGAGGGATGATTGTCAGCAAATAGAAAGCACTGACCATCTACTTGCTTACAATGGATGATAGAGATAAAACAGAGAGATGGCGAGATCAGTGACATGAACTTCTAGAACAGTGGTTTCTAACCTTTGGTACTCCAGGTGTTTTGGACTTTAGCTCCCACAATTCCAAACAGCTGGTAAGCTGTCTGGGATTTCTGGGAGTTAAAGTCCAAAACAACTGGAGGATCAAAGGTTGGGAACCACCACTCTAGAAAGTGGGGACACAAGGAGCAGTAGATCATAGATACGAAAAATGTTGTCAGTAGTGCATAGAATGTGCTAATTATGGCATTGCTCTCCTGCCGGAAGACGATAAACTTTGAAGTGCACACTAGTTTCCATAGCAAGAGCCCCAAGCTGAGTGCAAAAAAGGAAGCTATTTTAACCCATATGCATGCCTGGGGTCACATAACAATTGCTTTCTGCAATATATTATTGCTTGGAAATTCATTTCTGTCCTCAAACAAGATGAGGATTGCAAGTTGTAAGTAGTTGTCAAGCGGGGTCATCATCAGAACATCTTGTCACATGGAGCCTGTGTGTTATGACTTCCTTACATTACCATCCTGGCACTGCTAGGCAGGGCTGTAGCCAGAAAAAAAATTCGGGAGGGGTTTTGAAAATTTCGGGGGGGGGGGGGGTTCAACCCCTGACCCACCCGCCCCCCCCTCCCCCCAGGTTCAGACCTGTCAATATCTGCTTGAGATAGTGCCTGGAGGGACTCTTAATGTTTTACGTCTCATAGACTTAGCATGGGGATTTGGTTAACCAGTTAAAATTCATGAGTAAACCAGGTTTTTTTTTTAACCTGAAAATTTTCGGGGGGGAGGGGGTTGAACCCCTAACCCCCCCCCCCCATCTCGCTACAGGCCTATTTCCTTGGTGCTACACTAGTGTGGCTTGTGCCCATCCCTTGCTATCTGCTCTACAACAGCAACACTGTGAAGCACTTTTGGTTTTTCATTAAATCAGTGTGGTATAGTGCTTGGAGGAGTGCTGGGGAAGAAATGTGTGGTCCTCTAAATATTGTTGGATTGCAACTCCCATCAATCCTCACCAGTTTCCATACTAGCAAGGGCTGATGGGAAATAGAGTACACAAGCATACAGAGAACCACAAGTTGCCCATGTCTGGCTTAGTGCATTAGCTTGTAACTGAGTGATCCTATTCAAGTCCCCACATAAAACTCAATGAGGGACCTTGGACAAGTGACTTTCTCTCTCAGCATGTCCTTCCATATAGGATTGTTATATAAATAAAATGGGAAGAGAGCCCCATGTGCCGTCACATTAGCTCATTAGAGGAAAAGCAAGCTACAAATGGAACTAATACATTAATAAATAAATAGAATATTCTTGAGCATGTGGTTTTTGAAGCATTGCCAATTACTAATGTTAGCCATGCTAGTTTCCTTGCTCAAGAAGTGAAAATATGGACATTCATCCATCAACTGCGGCTTGAACTTAATCTTCCTATTTTAGTGGCACTTAACATTGTTTTTAATAGTATGCCTATAATTTGCTTTTAATTTTACTGGTAGTTTTTATTATATGACTTTTCAGCTGTTGTAAGCCTCTTTGAGTCCCAAGGCTGGGAAATGTGATCTATAAATAAATCACATTTCTGAACATAGCGGCTAAGAAAGTGAGTTAAAATGATGGATTTTTTTTTTTACAATTGTTCATCCTGAATGTGGGAATAACGTCAACCTAGCCTTCAATATTATCAAATCTGGGACCTACCGGTAGGTGTAAACTAGTAAGGGAGTCAAGAAACTGGTCTAGTTGCTTTTGGCAAACTGAAGGGTAGATCTTAGCTGTTAACTGACACAGAATCCCTCTTTTTATAACACTATAATTAACACACTTTTGTTTTTATTTTAAAGGCCATTACGCTTTTATGCCCTGGCCAGTTAAGAAATCTAATCCAAAAAAATAAAAACAAATCTAATCCAATCAAACTCCAAACCTGTGTGGGAAATATCCCCTCAGCTATATTGATAAAGGCACAAAAATCCCAAGGTCATTGTGATCTATCAGGTCCTTTTTATTTTCCTTCCTCTTTATTCTTCAGTACGTTTTACTGCTATCATTTTCAAACAGCTCTTGGAACTCTGAGATCTCTAAAATATTCTTTTTTCAAAAGAATGGAATTCTGCCAAGAACTCAGAGGTTGCAGAAAACAGCACTGATGTCACATAGGGCTCACACAGGGCATGTCAAGCCAACATGAGGGTTTTCCACAAATCCAGATTGGATGAGAAAATGAAATCCTACCTTCAGGATTCTAAGACTTCCATTAAGTTCCAGTCCTTTGGACAGCTTTATAGCCCCCTCGTTGTTGATGTGGTTGCTGGTGATATCCAGTTCATTTAATGATGTGTTGACCTTGAGAGCTTCTCCGAGAGCAAAAGCACCTTCATTTCCAAAGCCATTCCACGCAACGTTAAGTACCCTTAATGTTCCATTTGCCTCCACAAAGACAGAAAGGAGACATCAACATTCACCCGTGGTTTTACCTAGATGTCTTTGCATCCCTGCCTCCCCGCAAATTAATTTTGGTGCAGGGAAATGTAAAGATATTTTGAATTAAAATGTATTTCATTGTTCGTTGATTTAAGTAAATATTTTAAATTGTCTCAAACCATTTTAACTGGTTTTAAACTGTCCTTATTTGAGTATTAAATTGTTGAATAGTTTTGTAGTCTGTTTAAATTGTTGCTATTGTTTTCAATTGTTTTCAATCATCTAAATCAATTTTATTATTCATTACTCTCAGATCCTTGGATGTGGGTTGGAGTATAATTAATTAATTAATGTCAGTAATTTAAAATTATTTAATTTTTATTTTAATTCATTTTAAATTCATTACTATACTCCAATAAAATATATAAGTAAGAAGAGCCCTGTCTTATTAGACAATATCAAAAATCCCTATCTTAGGCCAATGCTTCATTTTAAACCAAAAGACCTAAAGTTTGTTGTATATACTAATGTATGGATCAATCTCATGTATAAGTCAAGGGCAGGTTTTGGAGCCAAAATTATGGATTTTGATATGACCATGCAGGCCCGTAGCCAGGATTTTGATTGGGGGTGGGGGTGGGAATTTGGTTCCGGGGGGGCTGAGTCTGGGTGAGAGAGGATCTATGCCAAGCAAACCTTTTGTATCGTTATCCCAATACCCTCATGCATATGGGATATATTGAGCATGGTGATGAGATCATGATACGAATAAACATAACAGTTTAAATAATAAATGTAAGGCCTTCTCGCAGATCTCCCCTCTAGGCATTCATAAAGGCCAGAAGCAGCATCATAGTGGAAATTAGAATCATAGGGTTGGAAGAGATCATATGGGCCATCTAGTCCAACCCACTGCCATGCAGAAAAGTACAATCACAGTACCCCTGACAGATGGCCATACAGCCTCTGTTTAACAGCGAAGGAGCTTCCACCAGTCTTCAAGGCAGAAGACAGGGTTGATGCTTTTAGGTTCTCCTGGAATAGACTAAGCTCTTGCATATCTGAAAAGGGAATGGTTCCTTTTTAAATAAGAGTCTAAGATACAGTACTTACACTGACACATAGATAGGTCAGTTTTTTTAGTTGATTCTTCGACTAAACTTATACATGAGTATATAGTGCACTCTGTTTTCCTGTTCATCCTAAATAGCTATCTTGATCCCATTTGTTGTTGTGTGCCCTCAGGTCACTTCTCACTTGCAATGACCCTATCACTGAGTTTTCTGGGCAAGATTCATTCAGAAGAATTTCTGAGGCTGTAAAAATATAACTTGTCTAAGGCTTTCCAGATGGTATTCACAGCCAATCAGGGATTTGAACCCTAGTCTCCAGAGTCATAGTCCAGTCTTGACACCACTATATCACATTAGCTCTCTGAGGATCTGCAATGACATCTTTCCATTTATATTCCACATTAATCAGTTCTCAGGGGCATCCTGTCTTCATTTAGTATCAGAGATAATATATAGGAACATGTGTGTGCATGTATATGTGTGTGTGTGTGTGTGTGTGCATGTGTATATATATAAATATATTGTAAGAAGCACTACAAAACCAGTGAGGTGTAGAGGTTTGGGTGACTGGAGATCATGTTAAGGTACATGGATAAGTTCTTGTGCGATCACTACCAAATGTGCGTTAAGAGAAAAAGATTTACTCTGTTTCATTACAACCTGCAGGCCGAGTAACTGAAGTAATTAAGGTCAATAAGTTTGGGACACATCGGAAGGGTTATAGCTGTGTGATTTTGGGCTTACTGAATGTTTGTTCCTAGGCTTACTTGGCATAAACTCCTAGCTTGCAGCGTATTTAATGCTGGCAAGTTTGTCTCCCATGGTCATTTCCATGAACCAGAAATGAAGATTGGAAGAAGATATATTTTCTGATGGAAAGCATTGCATGAATTAAATGCAAGGGCTTTACGTGAGTTTGATACAGCCAAGGAACTGTGACTGTATTATTACTAGAAGGTTTGTGTTGAAGTTGCTGTTTTTCATGAATTCTGATGCACAAGCATAAAATTTGAGTTTTGCATTTTCTTCTACTTACGTGGCTCATTTTTGAATATATAAAGGGCTATTCATCAGCTGGTCTGCATACATCATTAAACAGTAACAGATCAGGGCTGACATTCCCACTTAGTCATGAAATAAACTGAATGACCTTAGGCAAGCCACACTCTCTCGGCCTCAAAGAAAGACAATGACAAAGGCAAACCTTTTCTGAACTAATTTTGCCAAGAAAACCATGAGATGGACTATAGGTCAGAAATTATTAGAAGGCACACAACAAAGAACAACACACCTAAATATATGCTCACAATTAATACCATCTGTACCTACTACATTGATAGCTTTATTTTCCATGAATTTGTTGAATCCCATCTTAAAGCTATTGAGGCTGAGGGCTACCACTGCCTTAAACATTTTCTTTCCCCAATTTCACCTCTCATGCTTTGATATTTAATGACTCTAATCTTTGTGAATTCTGAGGCAAACTGCCCTGATCTGCACTTCCTCAACCAAAGTTCATATCAGAAGGTAATTATTCTCTGAATTTTCCAATAACATTATTAGCTCTGGAAGCTATCCACATGCCTTTTTAAAAAAATCAATGTTTTATGATAAAGTAGGACCCTAATTATAAAGGAAATGCCACTGGGCTGCTTGCTGAAGATGCAACAAGTCTTTTTGTCCCCATTAGAAGAATGCATGAAAGAGAATTCCCTGGGTACCCCCATCTTTAAAGGCAAGTTCATCCTCGCCTGAAAGTTCTTTGATTTTGCCAAACCCTTGAACACTAATCTGGTTTGGAGGATGCATTCCTCCCTCTCAAGAATACTGAGAAAAGTCTGTGCCGAATACTGTTGCCCCGACCACCCATAACTACTGAGGAAGCTGAGATGAAGGGCCAGTTGGAAGGTATAGAATATTTAAAGGGTTTTGCCTTTATCTCTTGAAATGCTGTCAAGGTCTTCACACTGAAGCAATGCTTAAGAGACAATATGTTAAATGCATTGGCCATCAACAGAGACAGTTCAAAAGATTTGGGGCTAATCTGAGGAATACTGCCTTCTTTTAAACATCCTGAAACACTTGCCTCTCTTTCACACCAGTTTCAAAAATAGTTTTAGTGCCTAAGAAAATCCATTATAATGATAGCAACCAAAGTCAGTTCTGAGTTTGAAACTTTCCTGGATGAAGTAGTCTCTGGTGGGCTCATATTTACTAGGCAGTGGAAGCAGCACTTCAAGGCTCCATAGGGACTGCCATTTAAATTTCCCACAATGCCCCAGAACATCTGACATAGATTAAATCTACATTGTAGAATGAATGCAATTTGACACCACTTTAGCTGCCATTGATTAATGCTATGGAATCCTGGGAGTTGTAGTTTGGAGAGGCACCAGCACTCTTTGGCAAAGAAGACTATAAATATCTTGTAAAGCAACAACTCCCATCTATATATATATAAATGTAATGTTTGCAGCGTTTTAATTTTTGTATACTTTTTATCATGTTTTTATCATGTTTTATCATGTTTTTATCATGTTTTAATTGTTTTGTTTTTATAGTATATTTGTTGCTGGCCCTCGTGGCACAATGTAAGCCGCTCTGAGTCCCCTCGGGGAGAAGGGTGAGGTATAAATGCATGTAAAAAATAAATAAATAAATAAATTTGGTTTACTATGGAGTAAACAACAAAACCACTGAACCAAATCACACCAAATTTGGCCACAAAAGACGTAGTCATCCAAAATATGTCTTTCAATCAAAAAACCCTAGAAAAATAGCCCAAATTACAGAGGATGAGGAAGAGCCTTTCTCCCCCTAACTGCCAGTTAGAAAGGTAGGCTTTGCTGCCTTTACCCCCCCCCCCCCCCGGCTGCCTTTAGGCCCCGCCCCCTTCGCATCCTAGCAACTCCCTCAGCCAAAATGGCACCCAGGGCACAAGCGGAGTGCACTTAGGCCTAATCCACACTGCCTATAAAATACAGATTATCTGATTTGAACTGGATTATCTTGAGTCCACACTGCCATATAATCCACTTCAGTGTGGATTTTATACAGCTGTGTAGAAGGGGCCTCATATAATCCACTTCTAAGCAGATAATATAAGATTATAAATATAATATGAAATAATTACTGTGGTATAATAATACAGAACAATATAATCTCTAAAACCAGGACAGTAAATAAAGAGCAACACTCTGAAAGCAGGGAAATTGGGAATTCCAGAAAGGAAACAATCAGGGCCAGCTAACACTTCCTAACAAAGGATTCCCCCAGGCAGGAAGCAGCCAGGCTTTGAAGCTGCAAGGCCATTAAATGCTAATCAAGGTGCCTAATTGCAGCATTCATACCCGACACACCTAGCGTATTAATTGCTATTCAACCTGGCCAACCAAGGATTCCGGAAGGTAGAAAGCGACCAGGCTTGCAAGCAGTAAGGCTATTCAGTGCTTTTCAACCTGGCCAACCAAGATTTCCCCTAGGTGAAAAATCCCCAGGCTTTGAAGCCATGAGGCTACTCTGTCCCATTCAACCTGGCCTAGCAAGGATGCCTTATGTAGAAAACAGCCAGACTTGTAAGCTGCAAGACTATTCAGTGCAATTCAATCTGGCCAAACAATGATTCCCCTACAAAGGAAGTAGCCAGGCTTCAAAGCGGCTTTTTGATTGAGGGTGCTACTCCAGCTACTCCAGAAAACGACCAGGCTTTGTGGCTGCAAGGCTATTCACTGCTATTCCACCTGGCCAACAAATGATTCCCATAAGCCACAGCAACACGTGGCCGGGCAAAACTAGTGATTCTATAACATTGACCAATGGCGGTTAAAGTGGTGTCAAACTGCATTCATTCTACAGTGTAGATGCATCCATAGCTTCACTATGGAATATTAGGGAAACTTTAATGGAGGCTTGCATACCCACCTGTACCATGGGCCTGGAACAGTCAGGAAACTAGTGTTAATATCTCTTTTATGGACATTGGACAGCAATAGGGAACTCTCAATTCCATCCAGATAGAGCTATATGCATCGTCACCTAGTGACTATATTATATAACAATATTATCCACACATTGCCCAAGGATTGTGGATACTGAGGACAAGTCTGAGAACAGCATTGCACTCTCTTGTAATTGGGCAGAGTTCTCCCTGATTTCAGAGTGTACCCTTTGTATTAACTGAATCAAGTTGCCAGCCAGGTAGCATCTCTAAAACTGATGCGACATGACTTTTGCCCTTAGCACTATATGGGTAGGTTCAACTGAGAATAACTTCAGTCTCTCTAGACTTTGGTCATCCTGGTGTTTTGGACTTCAGTTCCCAGAAAACTCTAGCCAGCTTGCCCAATGGTCAGGATTCTGGGAGCTGAAGTTTAAAACACCTGGAGAACTAAGGTTTTTGAACCACGGCTTTACAGTAAAACCAGTATAGAGAAAATACAATGTACCATATGATGGTGACGGACAGGCTGTTAATGGTTTTTCTTTTTAAAACTTATTTTAAGTCAAGTCACTCTGGAAATTAATCAAAAAGTAGGATAAAAACATTGTTTTAAAAAAGGAACATGAAAGAGAGCACAATTACACTCATGTAAGTTGAGAAAATGCAGAAGTCAGGATAAATTTGGGACACATTAATGGTATATTGACAAATTTTTCTGTAAAGTGCTTCTTCATGCCACACCAAAAAGAGTTCAAAAGTTGCAGGCAATGTGTTGTTACCTATATAAAAAGCACTTCTTGCCATTTTTATTTCCTCAAAATATTTTGGATTGCATAGGAATCATAGAATCATTGGGGTAATTCATATTAAGACACTGTTGCTGAGCAAATCTATTTTTCATTCAGCAACTGTGGGTATTGCTCATTAAAAAATCAAATGATGAGTTGAATAAGCAGGGTGGAATATGATGTCATAGTCCCTGTTAATGCCATAGAGCTATTCAGCTGTGGAAAGTGCTTCCTCTGAGCATAGTGGAGTCTCCTTCTCTGGAGGTTGTTAAGCAGAAGTTAGATGGCCATATGTTGGGGTGCTTTGATTGTGTGTTCTTGCATAGTAGGGGGCTGGACTGTATGGTACTTGGGGTATCTTCCAGCTATATGATTCAATGATTATATTAAATCAGTGGTTCTCAACCTAGGGCCCCCAGATGTTTTTGGCCTACAGCTCTCAGAAATCCCAGCCAGTAGGATTTCTGGGAGTTGACGGCCAAAAACATCTGGGGACCCCAGGGTGAGAACCACTGTATTAAACCAAAAGATTGGAGGCTTTGATCTCATGAACCCTGGCTCCTGTACACCGTGCTGGGACATACAGTAACATGGTTATGGTACTGATTTATCTTATACAAACAGCACCCAAATGGATTAACATTTTGTTTCTGCACTGCAATGCAGAAGCAACGAGTGGTGATGGGGCAGCCCAAGGCTGAAATACAATAAGTTGCTGTTGTTCCTTGTGTTGTTGTTGATTTTGAAAGTTCCAAAATTGATTAAGGTTTGATA
Source organism: Anolis carolinensis (assembly GCF_035594765.1). Classification (NCBI taxonomy): domain Eukaryota; kingdom Metazoa; phylum Chordata; class Lepidosauria; order Squamata; family Anolidae; genus Anolis; species Anolis carolinensis. The sequence continues at coordinate 331,204,516 of NC_085841.1, read as the reverse complement.
TGACAAATATAAGTTCTTTGTGGCAGAATCAGTTTACTTTTACAGGCTGACCCTAAAGAAGGAAATTGTGTTTACTGGGTCAAGCCTGAAAATAGTTTCGCACTTCTGAGAACAATTACTCTTCATTGGCTGCATTTGGAGTCATCCTCCCTCTTGGTTTCTTGTTTCTTTGTTATCTATACTCACCTTCCTTTTAATATTTTCTCCCTTCTGCAAAACACTTAAGACGAAAATACATCAAACAAATTCTTACCCTGAGGCCAGCACTCAGGGCGACAGCCCCCTTCATCCTCAAATGATTCCAGCTCAGGTTGAGGACCTCCAGTGCTTCATTGTTTGCTGAAAGTGGTGGGGAAAAAAAGCAAAAACAATAAACCAGAAAGCACTTTGCTGAGAAGCAAGAGATAGGAATGAGTGAAAAAAAAGTCACTTATTTGGAACCATGAAAAAGCCAGAGAGTCAAAGACAATTGTAGGCTGTTAGTCTAAAAGTCTAAAACTAGTGATTTTTGTAAATTGAGGAGATGGGGAAAAAATCAGGAAAATGAATTAATCTTTTGGTAAGTTAAGTCTGGCTGTTACAGGGGAAATGTACAACTCAAACAGCCTTTTCAAACAAAATTCCCTACCCTCCAATATTCCACAGAGGAAAATTGGGACAAACGGGACAAAGAAACAACAGTGTTTGGCCAAAATGACAAAAAGTGTTAATAATGAAGAACATACCAACTAGCAGAGGTTGCATACCTATTCAGAAATTCATTCTGGTGAATTTTGTAGGGCATATTACTAGGTAATGGCTATAAAATCACTACATGTAATCAGCCTGAAATAGGTGTGGTTTTCCAATTCATCTCTTTATATCGAGGGATTCAGGGTTTATTGCCACTTGTCACCTAATCTGTATCTGTTTGGGTGTCAATTGATTTTGTCCAATACAATAAGAGATGCTTATTTGTCTCCATTTATGTTGACAATTACTGTTCTTCCTAGAGGTGATATAACACCAGGTACACTTAGCACATGGTTGCCTTCCATCAGATTACATCATCCATCTGATTGTATCAGTCATTCTCTTTAGTGTGGCAACTGTTTAGGATTTATTACAATGTCAATGTTTATCTTATCTTGAAAGCATTTGTACTGGTTTTCTGCCTTTAACTAGACAGTGTCTATTATATCATTCCCCAATACCTAAAGCTTTTTGCTTTTACATTATGCTTGGTAAACCCATCACTTTGTTTTCTGGATCTTACATTTCACAAGCTAGAATGTAAATCAGGAGACAATGTATATGTGCCCTTGAATGCATGCTTTTCATTTCAGAAATTCCATCATTTCTCATCCAAATCAGAATGCTTATACTTTATTTAAAATTGATTATTTCATTTTTTTCCTAAGGCACATTTGCTTCAGAAACTAATTTATGATAGGTCTCTTATACAGTAATTACTTACTGTATAAGAGACCTATCATAAATAGATCTCTTGCATGCTAGCAATGTTTATACTGTTTGCTTCTATCCATACTAAATTAGTTTACCATAAATCTAATATAACTGTGCTCCAAATTAAAGCCAAACCCAAGTCCTTTAGTATGCCCTAAGGAGTGGATGATATATAACTTACTGGTAGCCTAGTGAATAATACAAATAAACTTACCCAGCATCTGTCCCAGCTGTTCTCCTGCCTTCTCAAAAAACTCATTGTGACTGAGGTCCAGTTCTATCACTCGATAATTGACCTGCGATAAAATGTGGTAAAGCCTTCAGGTTATTAGTGACCAAAGGAGCTTATATTTCATGAATTTCACTAATCCACTTTTAAAGCCTTCCAGGGTGACAGCCATGACATTTTATGTTAGCCAATTCCACCTACAATATCCCCTTGTTCTTCACTGTGATCGTTGTTTCTCTGACACTACTAGTAATTTTGGCAGCAGATGCACTAGAGATTAGGAGATCATTATGCTGCTCTCTTCCCCTACCAGCGATTCAGATCAATGCTCACCACTTGGACAATGGGAAAAAGGTGGGTGTAGTAATACAAGCTTAACAACCCTTTACTGGTACACCTGCAAATCGCCACCTATGTTTTGAAGAGACCATCATAATATTCCCCTATGGCATTGTATACATTCATGTTTGTTTCTAGTTTCTCTGTTGGAATGTTACTTACCATTAATGATTCAGAAAAATATTGTGCTGACTCTTCCCTAAAGTTGTTTCCTGAAGAAGGAAAGAGAGTTTTAATAGAATAGCAGACTGTAACCTACAAGACTACTGTGTGTGTGTATGTTACTTCAAGTTTCTTCGACTTATGGTAGTCTCTCAATTTCAATGGATTTAGGCAAGGAATACTCAGGCTGCTTTTACACTGACATTATAATCCAGTTTAAAACCAGTTTGAGTAGAATCAGTTTCGCTGTATGGATGATCAAATCCCACAGAATCTGTTCTCAAATCATTTTACAGGCTCCCCCACACACTTCCAGCAGAGATGCGCACCAGCACACTGGAGGTATATGGGGTGAAAAAGGAAAAATGATAGCAGTGGAGGTAATCAGTTACTCCTCCCAAGGGCCTTTGGAGCATTTTTGGCAGCCCCCATTTGGGAATCTTTACTGCACTTCATTCAGGGTGGGTGTCTACAATACACTCCACACTTTAAGGAACCGATTTCGCCCTGAATCTGGAATACACTGCCATCTGCTCCAGCACATTTTGATCAGAACTTGGACTTTCCTGATATTTCTTTTAATGTGCTATAAAACCTTAAATGTGTGCTACAGTGTGTATTGGTGGTGTGCATTTTGTGGCTGCCATGGTTTTAAGCCCTCTGATGTTATTTGATTGCAAGACCCAAAAGGCATAGTTAGCATAGCCTGTGGTAAGGAGTGCTCAAGACCATTTAACTCTCAATCTATCTGTTTGGGAAACTTATGCAGGGAAATAATTATCATTGTAGTCATAGAAATAGCAATTGGTCATCTTCCATTTTAACTGGACCCTTTTCCAGCTAAGAAATGCCCATCCATACTAACTAGTAATACTGCACAGACATCAGAGGGAGACAAGGTAGAAAGTCTGCTTAGATCAGCTTTATGACCATCATAACTTTGTAATTTAAAATGCAGACCTGATTTGCTTTTCCCCTCCTTCCATGACACCCCTATTCCCCTTTTTTCATTTTTACCCTGCATGGCTGGAGATAACAATGGTCTTATTCTTGATCTAAACCCTTTTCAACTGAAAAGGGGTGTTTTATTTTTTCAATTAATTTCCAACTTAGAAAAACGCTAAGGTGAACAACTCATGGGATTTTCTTATTAAGAGGGGTTTGCCGTTGTCTTCCTCTGAGAAAACGTGACTTCCCAAGCTTACTCGGTAGGTTTCCATGGCCAAATAAAGATGTGAACCTTGCTCTTCTAATCCAACACTCACATTACTATAACACACTTAACTGAAAACTAGGGGATGATACTTTGAATGAAGGAATTGTGCTGTACCACTTAATTATGTCAAGGCAGATGTAGAGATCATTCTGCCATTTACAGAAGCTAGTCAAGGATCCCTAAAGGTTTTTCTGAACACCCAAAGTACCAGCATCATTTTGCCATTCTATGTGTGTCCATAAGTATAGGAAACATACCTGCAAGCTGAATAGCCCTGATATTAGAAGTATTATGGTAGAACATCCTGCAGATAGCTTCGGCTCCATCTGTGTTGAGGTGATTATTGGAAATATTCTGAAATTAAAAGGAGAAAGAAAAAGTACAAGAATGAGTAGAAAAGCTTTCAGAGGATGAAGGTATTCCTAATTAAGAATGGTCTTACAGCATTTATGCTTTCCCATATAAAACATACTGTTTGTTGTTTTCAGATTGAAGTATGGATCAGAACACGTTTTTGCACTTTCCTGAGCATTAGCAATATAATTGTGTCAAAATGTGCACTTAAATAAATATTACAATAGAATATAATTATTAAATGTGTAATTAATTATGTATTTACATTTCATAATTTAATAATTTTTTTAAGTCATGAGTAATGTAGAAATGCAACAGAACAGAATCAGGGATGAACATTTTTCTGAGACCACATGTTTGTTACACATGAATGCATGTAATATATCTCTGTAATTTGTTTATTTTATCAAAATAAGCCTCGGAATTTGAAACTGAGAGGAAAGGAGCAACAAAGAGGAGACAGAATGTGTAACTTTTTGCTACCTACCACTCAAAATCCCCCTCCCCTTTTCCAGGTGCTTTTCTTCTGATAGGTGTACCTTAGTTAATAGTAGGCACAATCATAACAGAATTTTCTAATGACACTATAGTGACTGTAATGATAACTTGTTAGTAACAAATAATATTGAGACTTACCTTTCAAAGTAATGAGTAAATAACTAGTAAACAATAACATATCAAGCTCTGTATGTAACCCCTGAAATCCAAATTCTGCTCTTGTCTCTCATAGTTTCCATTTATATCTGAAGAAAAATCTCTGTACATTTAAATGCAATTGGTGTGGCCTCAAGCTTTTGTGTTCTAATTTACTAAGACAGAGGTGGGGAACTTCTGGCCCTCCAAATGTTGGACTCCAAGTCCCATCAAGTCCAATCACTTTGCCAGGGATCAAGGATGGCAGAAGCCATATACCCAACATCAAGAGGATCGATTTGATCTTTGGCTGATATACAACTTTAGGTAACAATTGAGCTTTAAAGCTATGCAAACTTCTAATGCTTATCTAAAAAGAAAAGATTGACAATCTTAGATAACTCCCTAAAAAATCAGATTAAAACTCAGAGTGGATTTACCGCCCCAGTGACATGGAAGACACTACCTTTGAGTTTAGTCCTGTTGGAATTGAGAGAGGAACCTGAGGGAAGCCTCTCCAACCTGGAGCTGTCTTGATGTTTGGGGCAGCATTCCAATCAACTTTATCAACTTATTGTACAGGTTGATGGTTCTTATAATCCAAATACATCCAGCAAGCAAGACACTGGGAAGGACTATGAAGATTTCAGATATAGGCTCCCTCATAACATTACATGAAGGTTATGGTGATGACATATTGGCCTGTAATAGTAGTACATAGATTAAGTATATACAGTGTTCCCTCACTTATCACAGGGGTTACGTTCCAGGACCACCCGCAATGAGTGAAAATCTGTGAAGTAGGGACACTATATTTATTTTAATATTTATACATTATTTTAGTAGTTATACACTATTTTAAGTCTTTATCATCCAATCGTGTATTGATAAATCACCTCCTTCTCCTCCTGTTGCCACTTGAGTTCCTTTTATCACCTTTTGGCTTCTCCTTCCTTAGGCTGTAAATTGTAAATTTTTATGATTTATAATATTCTTTTAGAGTTTATTGAAAAACCACAAAACAGCAAATCCATGAAAAGTGAACCGCGAAGTAGTGAGGGAACACTGTACATCATCTTCATCATCATGGGTGATCATTCATGGCTGAGTACGATTATCTTCCAGAGGTAGACTCTTGGTGGTGAATCCATAAATGACTGTGAAGACCTTTTCTGAATCCACATGGTCTTTCACAATGAGGACATCGATTTCTAAATGGAAGGTGGTCACAACAAACATTTGCTTGACATGCCTTCCTCTTGGCACATTTCTCTCTTTCACCCTCCATCCATAGAAATCCATAGCACCATGTGGTAACAGCTGACTTCAACACTCGAGTACCAGTTCTTGGTGTTTATACCACTTTAAGGTTAGCTTTAAGCCCGGTGACTGCCTGTTATATATTGCCAAGTTTGTTCTCCTCAGCCTTGTGCTCCCTAGGTGTATTATCTACAATCACCATCCATCCACCTGTACCATGGAGGCTTGGAGAGGATGGATTATAGCCCGATACATCTAGAGGACAGGTTGAGAAATTGTAATGAATGAATGGGACCTATAACAAAATGATGGAATGTGCAGTGCTGTTCCTGGGATTCCAGCCATTCCATCTTTTCTCTCAAATTTTGCTTCTCCTCCCACATCAGTCAACATTCTATGCCCAACACTGACTGGATTCTTTGCGGGTTCTTTCTACGCCAGATGATCTTTTTCTAGAGATCCTTGGTACTTTTGTAAACATTGTGGTTTCCTCCAGTTGGCTGATGTCTTATTCTTGTGCAGATGGTGCAGTTTGGGCTATGCAAAGTAATGGCTAGAGTGTAAAACTTTAAATGGGAGAATAGGGCTCTAATTCTCATTAAGCCATTCAATTTAGCAGGTGCCCTTGAGCAAGATATTCTACCTTTCAGGGTTTTTGTGAAGATAAAGTGGGGAGGACAGCAATGTATGCCAATATTTCTCAAGCTTTCTGAATGAAATATGTGCCTAGCAATTTGCCTCCTAAAATGCCAGAGACTGATCCCATATATGTGCTCATTGGCTACAATTGTTATTTCCTGGAAGCTCGTCATGTGCTGGCAGTCCATGACTAATGGACTGGCATCAAGACAGCATATCAATATATTAACAGTAACAATTAAGATAATTGTTTAGTCTATATCTTAGTCTGCAAACAAAGTAAGATTCTAAACACTTTTGTGTTGTTATGTGCTTTCAAATCAACTCCAACTTATGGTGACTCACTCATGGGATTTTCTTGACAAGATTTATTCAAAGGAAGATTTCCACGGTCTTTTTCTTAGGCTGAGAGAAAGTGACTTGCCGAAAGGTTTCCCTGGCTCAGTAGATATTCAAGTGCTGGTCTACTAGTCCACCAGTCAAACTACTACATAATACTGTTGAGCACTATACATACTGTATATTGTTAAACATAATTAATGCCAAATATAATGAAATAGCTAAGCGGATTGTTCAATAAAGCTCATTTTGTACTCAAATATATAAATGAATTCCCATTATCCTCCATACTGTGAAAAGTTGGGTACCATCTCCTGAATGTAGCAGTTTTCACGCAGCATCTGTACTAGGTACGTGGTCCCTTCACCCAGAATCCAGTTATCTTCCAGCTCTAAGTGAGTGATAGTTGTGTTTGACTACAAAATGGAAAAAAATCAAAGAACAGAATTGTACAGACAAATTAACAAAATGACTGTATATACTTACATATAAGTCAACCTCACGTATGTCGAGGGCTGATTTGAGGGCCAAAGTTATGGATTTTGATATGACCCATGAATAAGTCAAGGGTCATTTCCAATACATCTATTAAAATATATTGCAGGCCAGCAAGCATTAGGGCCAAGTCACACATTATGTGGCCATGTGTATATATATTTGTGAATTACCATATATATATATATATATACACACACACACACAAACACATACATAGAGAAATTTTTGGGGTCCAATGAATGTTCAAAATAAAGAGCTAACTCTCTTTTTCTGCCTAGCATAAAATTAAAAGAGCAGATCATAAGAACAAATGGTTTGTTTCTTTCTAGTTGAAAAAAAGAGATTCTCATTTCTGGTCCTCATGAAAAAGCTGACCAGTTGTGTGCAAGAAAAAATAAGGATCAACTACATAATTTATTTAATACAGTTTAAATAATATGTTGAAGGCAGTTGCTTTCCCTGAGCTCTACAGTTGTGAAAAAGAACTTCCATCATATTATGAGAGTGTGTAGGAGGAAATACTGAAAACTATCTGCCATAGACATGTTGATATCACAACACTTAAAATCAGGGAGAATTTGGGAAAAGCTTCAGCATGATGCCATGTTCTGCAGTACTAAAATAACAAGCTTCAAGATATAAAGCCTCCTTGAGAGTTATTTACACCTGAATAATGCAACATTTAGTAGATTTTGTGGGTACATTTAAAAGAAAATAAGCCGAGGTAGTTGCATGACACTAAAGCATACTGAAAGTATACTGAAGTATGATTATCTATTTAACAATCAACTGATTAGCATGTTGGCTGTGCTGCAAAGACCAGCTGCACCTGCAAATCCACTTAAAACCCTTGAAATGAGAGGTAGATCTGGGGCCTGTGGACATTGCCAACTACTTTATATAATTAAACCAGATATAGAAATGAAACAACCCTTTTCTTCTTTTCCTTTCCTATGTAACAATGCTCCTCTCCCTCTTTAGGTGAGAAAAATACTTGTTGCCTTTGAATGAAGCCATAAAAACTACATGTTTACTTACAACCAGGGCAATGGCAAGAGCTTTGGTTCCTTTGGGCCCAATCCCATGATGGTTAAGGTTCATGACAGGCTCTTCCATGTTCCGAATGAAATATGAGACAGGAACTACTCCCACCAGTTTGCAAGCTTCTAGGTATAGCTCTGGGCCCTTTATGGTTGCAAATGAACGCTCGGGATCTGCAAAGACAAACCAGCCTGGTTGGTTAAACATCTCCTCCACCTTAACTAGAAGGGAAATAAAGCCACGCCTAACCTAGGATCCAGTGGGACAATTGTTTGGGTTGTATTAATGGAATGTTTGAATAATAATAATAATAATAATAATAATAATAATAATAATAATAAAACTTTATTTATACCCCGCCACCATCTCCCCAATGGGGACTCGGGGCGGCTTACATGGGGCCATGCCCAGGATAATACAATATAGCAAAATATAAAAACAACATATCATAATACAATTAAACAATACAATAAATAATCATGTACAGTACAACACAAAATCAAAAAAGCAATATAACAGGGCGGGCCGCATGAACACTCAGTTAAAACTTGGGGTGAGAAAAGATAGGAATAAAACCATGGGGAACAGGGACATAAGATAGAAAAACAGTCTAGAGGATAGATGTTGGGGGGAGTAACAAAAGAAGTGTATAACAGTTACTCTCCGAAAGCACACCGGAAGAGCCATGTTTTTAAATCTTTCCTAAAGGCTAAAAGAGTGGGGGCTTGCCTGATTTCAATGGGCAACGGGACCCCACAGGTCAAAAGCCAGGGGTCCGAGCAGGTATCCCCCAGCTTCACCATCTGGGAACGGCCCTCCAGGAAGAACTGGAGCCACTGCAGAACCGTGCCACTGAGCCCCATCCCAGAAAGCCTCCCCAGAAGGATACCATGGTCGATGGTATCAAAAGCCGCTGAGATGTCCAAGAGAACCAGCAGGGTCACACTCCCCCTGTCCAGTTCCCTGCAGAGGTCATCCACCAAGGCAACCAAAGCCGTCTCGGTACTGTGCCCAGGCCTGAAGCCAGACTGCGAGCGGTCCAGAAAATCAGTGTCATCTAGGAACTCCTGGAGCTGCGTGGCAACCACCCGCTCCAGAACCTTGCCCAAAAACGGGAGGTTGGAAATTGGTCTGTAGTTGTTACATACAGATGGGTCTAACGAGGTCTTTTTTAATAGCGGTTTTACTACCGCCTGCTTGAAGCAGGATGGAACTGACCCCTGTCCCAAAGAGGCATTTATTATAGCCACAAACCAATCCAACAGCCCCTCTTTGGCCAGCTTAACCAGCCAAGAGGGGCAAGGATCCAGAGCGCAAGTGGTCGCCCGCACAGACCCAAGAATCCCCTCCACGTCATCAGGAAGAACAAGCCGGAAAGAATCCCACAAGATCGGACAGACAGGTACCTCGGTTACCTCCGCTGGAACTACAATTAAGCTGGAGTCCAACTCATGGTGTATCTGAGCAACTTTGCCTGCAAAATGGTGCGTGAAATCGCTGCACCTAGCTGCCGAGTCATTGGGAAGCCCCTGGGTCTCAGGAGGCAGCAAGAGCTCCCCACCAACTCGGAACAGCTCCGCTGGCCTGTTGGCCACAGACGCTATGCGGGCAGTCGTGAAAGCTTTCCTGGCTGCTCGCAAAGCCACGGAGTAAGCCTTAATAGCAGCTTTAGCCCGTGCTTGGTCAGACACATCCTGAGATTTCCTCCAGATGCAATGGTTACTCTCAAAAGAACACAAATCTGAAATTGTTCCTCTTGTATCTTGTGAATGTGCAAACTACAGGAAAATACATAATTACGTATTATGCAAAGCTAACCTTTTCTTCAAATATACCAACCCTGAATTACAATACATGAAATACCGGTGTAGAGATATCATGCTTACTTATGCCCAAAATAATCCCACAAAATTAACTGAATACCCAGAAAAAGAAAATCTACATATGGGTGTGATGGAGGTGCCCAGTCTAGTACATTCCTACTCCCCCTTTTCTTTGATGGCTACCTGATATAAATAGGGTTATGATAGTTTTATTATGTTTTGGGCAGACCATTTAAAAATGGATGGAGTCAAGCCCAAATCTGCACAAGGCTATTCTTGCCAAGAGCTTTTATAAGGCTATTTCGTAGCTTATCTATACCTTGTTTTCCTTGATGAGCTATAGTGAGGCTAAGGGAGCTATTTCCCAATTAAGCTACAGCTACTGAGTGACCTTGGAGAAGTCACTATCTCACAGATTATTAGGAGGAGGCTGATGGGGGCGGTTTGGATGGAAGACAGAACAGTAAACTATCACCTTCTATCTCAAGGTCTGTGTCAGAACTATCTTCCCTTGGCTTCTCCTCTGCAGTGTCAGTGGCTTCGGTGAGAGATTGTATCTCTACAGATACAGTGCCTTCTGACATCTCGGCATTCTCATCTGGAAAAAAAAAATCACATCCATTGCCCAAATGTGAACATGATCACCATGTAATTATCTAAAATATAATGCAGTACACAGTCAAACCATGTTAGTTATCAACAACAAATCACCGTTGAACCTCCATCCCTCCAGAGTACCTAATATAGAATTAGTTCTTCCCATTCTTGAATGGCTGCCCTCCTCTCCATGGTCCACAGAACTCACCAAAAAGTTGTCAGAGATCAATGGGAGCTCTCCAAAATGGAGCCACAAAAGTTGCCCTCTCGCTATGTCTTGAGGTTGTCTGCAACCCAGTTTCAAAGAAGTAGCATTCTTTTGAGTGAGATCCTTACTCCTGCTGGAAACCACTTTCTCTGATCCAGTTGATTTGTATTTTACACTATATCAGTTGCTACTATGGTGCTCCCTACATTTTGGTTGACCTTCAACTAAAATGACAGTAATTTTCCTTCTATTTAGTATTGCTTTCTTGCCACTAATTTAAATACTTGTCAGTTGCCTCCTCTGTTAGAGAAGGTCTTAGGGTGTTGTGTTCTTTCCAATAAGGTAAAATGCTTTGCATGCCAGCTTGTATGGGCACTTAAAGCAAGATTTGTAACCAGATGCCTTTAGATGTGATACCCCTTCTCTAGTCTCCGATTCATAATTTATTTTACAATTAACAGTTTGGTAAATTGTGCTATAGGAGTACACGAGTTGTAAAAGAGCTTCCAGAAACATTATTGCTGCTTGCCCTGCCTTGATGATCAGAAATAAAAATTGTATTTTTCAACATCAAAGGTATTGTGTGTCTTCTTCCTTCAGTTTAATGGATTAGTGACTTGCCTGTACTTTTTGCCCCTTCTTAAGCATGTTATTCAATATTCAAGCCTGACATGAGATCTACCATTTACTTACAGACACATGGAGAGAGTACTATCTGTGGCTATTGGCAGATACCTTTCTCATTTTATTGGAACAGTTCTTCATTTCTAAACTAGGGCAAAAATGTGTGAATGACATACATGAATAACCTGAATTGAAAACTATTTTTTTCTAAACCAAAGGATCTGGTAAGTACTGGCAATGGCTTAAATGGCTGATAAATGATATTACAAACAAAAAAGAAAAGCTTTGTTGGGGAATCCTATAGCTTTCAAGATGATGTTGTAATGCACTCCTCATCAGCCCTAGCTAGTATGTTCATTGGTTAGGGATGATGGGACTGCAATCTTATCAATATCTGGGGAACCATTGATTCTCCACCCATACAATAAAAAATCCAACATGTCTATTTATAGCAACTTCCTTCTGAATATTTTTGTACACTAACATTTTAATTTCCTCCTTTATTCCAGTTCATACAATAATTCTTAGAATATATATTTTTATAGTGTTATAAGGGTTTGTCTTGTGGGAAGGGGATAGGCTTATTGCTATTTCATCCATCTGCAGTTCTCATTTTGTGTCACACCTAAGTTCTGCTTCCTTCTTTGAAAAGTATTGGTGGGAAAGGAGAGGGATTTTGTTTTGAATACTTCACATTTCATACACACACACACACACATACACACAGCTCTCCCTTTTGGATTTCATGCATGAGTCATTGTATAATTGCAATGTGTGCTTCAGCTCTAATGAGAACTCTCTGGGCAATTTTCTTCTAAAGAGCGTACGCATAACACTCTCACCTTCATCTTCTTCATAGTCAAAGTTTAAATAGTCCATGTTGTCTTGAAGGGACCAGGCAATCTGTTACTTGATTCTTCTTTTTTCTTATTATGTTATCAGTTATATGAAGTACTCTCTTTCAAAACCTTTTAAAACAAACTCTTTATCCGAGCCATCCAATTGCAACTATTTTTGTGGTGTTAGCAGGCAATGATATTTTTTTCCGATTAGGAAGACTCCATTTCCAAGTCTGTGATATTGCCTGTGTGTTATACATGCTGTCTGCCCCTTCCTGGGATCATGTCACTTTAATTTCATCTCAAGTATTCCATGACCTCACCTAGACATTGTGACGCAAGGGATATGGTCTCTGTATCTCCTGTGGTCACATAGGTCAGGCTTGTGTTGGGTCTTCTTTGCCGAAGTGCATCCAAATGGATCAGAATACAGGTAAGAGGCTGCGTTTCAAAAAGTAGTGGGGCTGATCATGGAAGGAAGGGTTGGGCTTCAGCTCTTATAGTCACTGATGGTTGGCTGTGTCACTTAGGGTTGATGGGAATTGAGGCTAAAAATATTTGGAAGGCAACCGTTGTCCATCTTTTGACTTGTCAGAGCTATGCTGGTAAAGATAAAGGAAAAATATGTTATGCTTGGAAAAGAGAAGGTTGAGAGGGGAAGAGTAGCCATGCTTAAATATCTGAAGGTTGAAGAAAGAGGAAACTTGTTTTCTGCCTCTCTAGAGATGAGGGGTGCAACTACACTGTAGAATTAATGCGGTTTGACACAACTTTGTCTGCTATGGAATCATGGGAGCTGTAGCTTTACAAGGTCTTTAGCATTCTCTGCCAATGAGTGCTGCTGTTTCACCAAACTACAAATCCCATGATTGCATAGCACTGAGCCATGGCAGTTAAAGTGGTGTCAAACTGCATTAATTTTACTGTGTAGATGCACCCTTGTACATGAAGCAATGAATTCAAATTGCAGGAAAAGAGATTCCACCTCAGTATTAGGAAGAACTTGAAGAGCAGTTCAGCAGAGGAACATGCTGCTGCCTCTGAGGATGGTGAAGTCTCCTCCTCTGGAGGTTTTTAAACAGAGGTTGGATGGCCATCTGTCTGGAGTGCTTTGATTGTGTGTTCCTGCACAGCAGAGGTTTAGACTGGATAGCTCTTAGGGTCTCTTCCAGCTCTGGGAATCTATGACTATACTTCATTTGGTATATTACTTCTGCTAACTTGCACAACCAAAGTCCAGCCACCTATTAGAAGCCCCCTTTCCTTGCCAATGTTTCTGACAAAAGGTGACCAAATAACATCACAATTAGAAACACTTTAAATTCAGTCACAGAACTTCATAATTAGCTGACATCTTTTTGAGATTTATTTCCAGCCATAATATTTAGACTTGCACACAGTTTGTATTCTATCTTTGTGCCATGTATTGTAATATACGTGTTTTAATATATGTATTTTATGTCAATGTGTTTTGATTGTGTTGTACCCTGTCTTGAGTCGTGTGGGGAGGCAGGTAACAAAATGTATTTATTATTTACTGCATTTTTACCCCACTCTATCTTCACCCTGAAGTGAACTCAGAGCAGCTTCCAGTTTGGCAATAATTCAATGCCACATTGCGACACAGAAGCATACAAATACACAACACATCAGGCATTAAAATAAAAAACAAACCATATAAATACATGAAATAAATGTTAAAAGTACCTAATCCCGCAATTATAGTCCAAGCTGACTTGTTTATATTAACTCCATGGTTGCATATTGCAATGTGATTTTACTACTCCCCAAAAGCTGTATCATCTTTAGCATCATAATCATCATCTCTCTCTATATATAACAGGCACTCAAAAGTGAGGTGTGAAATATATTTAATTTTTGACCAATATTATGCTTGCAGTTTCGCATGATTGTGCCCCTTAATATTTAGTTAACGTTAAAAGATCATGCACATGCTAAAAACTGCTATCATCCAAATACTGACATCTTGGATTCATGGGGTGGGTCTAGCAGGCATGGTCAAACTTCGCCCCTCCAGGTGCTTTGTTAGGAATTGTGGGAGTTGAAGTCCAAAACACCTGGAGGGCTGAAGTTTATTCATGCCTTCTTGGAAATTACAACCTTCTTCAAGCCTCCTATATTGTTAATCTATTGTTCTGTTTGCTTACTGTTGTGTGTATGTTCTGAAATGCAGCTTCTTTTGCTCTATGTTTCTTGAGAGGTTGTTGGAAAGGCTACAGACCACATGATCTGATCTGAGACTGCTTAGATCTCAGAATCCATTTTAGATTTTTCTTAGACTTTGGACTGTTAAGAGCAAACACCTGCTGTTGATTGTAAGAAAGATGCCCTGTGTCAACTGCACAGAGAAACTATCTCAAACATATCTGAATCTGGAGTGATAAGCTATGTACCTGTGTTATGCTAAACACATGAAAGTTGCGAGTAAACCAAATATATTATTTTACCAAAGCCTACTTCATTTTTGTCTCTTAAGTGCATGATAAAAAAAAACCTAGTTGTTTTACAGGGGAGTAGGTATAATGTTTTTGAATTTTTGATATGTATTAATTTTAATTCAATTTATTTTAAGCTTATGTTTTGTATGTGTTTGGGGCATTGAATAGTTGCCATATTACATACCACTTACATACCACTTCAGGGTAGACAAAGGCGGGATACAAATAGGGTGAATAAATACATTTTTGGGCCACTGCAAAAACACTTCTGGAACTCTGCTATTTTTATGCACTGGCATGATCTCTGTTTTCCTAACAGATCAGAGACAATAGGTTCAGTCAAACAAATAATAATAATAATAATAATAATAATAATAATAATAATATAACTTTATGTTTATACCCCACCTCCATCTCCCCGCAGGGACTCGGGGTGGCTGACAAGAGGCCAAGCCCAATTAATCACAATAACACATAATAAAATACAATCAGAACAAACAAACATCATCAGCAGTAAAAATGTAAACTGAATAAAAACTCCATAAAAACAATGTAGTGGTTGAATAGAACTGCCATAAGGAGCAAAATACTGATTTAAAATGATAAAAGACTGAGCTAAAGGTGCAAGGAGGGCATAATTAGGAGTCTGAGGAGATAGATAATAAAGTGCTGCATTGTAACTGGGAAAAGGAAAAATTCGGAGGTGGGAAAGCAAGAAGAATTTATACCAACTATGGGCACTAAGCAGTACATTGGCACAGTGATTGTCAATACTGAGGAAATTGTCCTCAACTGAAGACATTAACAACATTGCCTTGCATATTACATTTAGTAATATACCATAATGAGAAGATTCAACTCAAACAGGTTTTTGGCTCTTCTCTGAAAGATCAAACGCTTCCAAAGGGTTATGATCTCCAAGGGTTATGATCTTTAAGCTGGAGTTAAAATTGCTGGAAGGAACATTAACAAACTTGGATATGCAGATGATACTACTTTGATGGCTGAAAGTGAGGAGGAGATGGGGAGCATTATCACCAAAGTGAAAGAAGAAAGTGCAAAAGCTGGGTTGCAGTTAAACATCAAGAAAACCAAGATTATGGCAACCAGACTGATTGATAACGGGCAAAAGGAGGGAGAAAACATGAAGGCAGTGACAGACTTTGTATTTCTAGGGGCAAAGATTACTGCAGTCACAGACTGCAGCCAGGAAATCAGAAGACGTCTACTTCTTGGGAGGAGAGCAATGATCAACCTCGATAAAATAGCGAAGAGTAGAGACATCATACTGTCAACAAAAGTCCACATAGTTAAAGCAATGGTATTGCCCATAGTAACCTATGGATGCGAGAGCTGGACTATAAGGAAGGCTGAGCGAAGGAAGAGAGACACTTTTGAACTGTGGTGTTGGAGGAAAATTCAGAGAGTGTCTTGGACCGCAAGAAGGTCAAACCAGTCCCTACTCCAGGAAATAATGCCCGACTGCTCACTGGAGGGAAGGATATTAGAGGCAAAGTTGAAGTACTTTGGCCACATAATGAGAAAACAGGAAAGCTTGGAGAAGATATTCATGCTGGAGAAAATGTAAAGAAAAAGGAAGCGGGGCTGACCAAAGGCAAGATGGATGGGCGGTATTTTTGAAATGACTGGCTTGACCTTGAAGGAACTGGGGGTGGCCACGGCCGACAAGAAGGTCTGGCGTGGGCTGGTCCATAAGGTCACAAAGAGTCGGAAGCAACTGAACAAATAAACTACAAAATGATCTCCAAATGGTTTTGAATGCCATTTTCCAAAATGCCTGCTTTAGAGTATCAAACTTTTTTTTTCGTGTCAGGAGCAACCGGAGTTGCTTCTGGAGTGAGAGAATTGGCCGTCTGCAAGGACGTTACCCAGGGGATGCCCGGATGTTTTGATGTTTTTACCATCCTTGTGGGAGGCTTCTCTCATGTCCCCGCATGGAGCTGGAGCTGCTAGAGGGAGCTCATCCGCGCTCTCCCCGGGTGGGATTCGAACCTGGCAGCCTTCAGGTCAGCAACCCAACCTTCAAGTCACAAGGCTTTTATCCCCTAGGCCATCGGAGGCTCCTAGTATCAAACTCCAACTCCCAGATTCATAGCAGTTCAGTAAGTGAAGCCAAACTGCCCTCCACCCGTCCCACAGCACAGGTGTTCCCTCAGTCCGCCTTGCTAATCTTCAACCCAAAGCGGCCTGTAGGGGAGGAAATGGCGCTGTGGGGCACAAGGCCTCCCTCAGCCCGCCGCCTCAGCCAATCACGGCCGAGGAGCTCCACGTGGGGGCGGGGCGAGGCCGACCCGCGTGGCCGCCTGGCCTGGCAGGAGGGACGTCGACAGCAGTATGCTGGGGACGCTTCTCTGTTACGTCCTGTTGCCCCTGACGCGGCTCGGCCGGGCTTTACACGGTAACCGCTTCCTCCTCCTCCTCCATCTCCTCTGGGCCTCCTGGCGCGTTAAAAGTCCTGGGCCTAGTCCTGGGCCTCCTCACAGAGAGGCTCCTAGTGGAGGCCGCTCTCCTAGGAATGGAAGCCTGAGGGAATTCGGAGGCCGTTGTCGGTGTTTGTTGGGGAGGCGCGTGACAGCCTTTTGATTTCACGAAGCGCCTCCCCGTCATCATCAACAACAGCAGCAGCAGGCCTGTCAGGAGACGCGCTGCTGCCCTTCATAGGCCGCCATACCTGCCTTTGAAGCCCCTGACTCGGTACAGTATGCTTGAACCTAATTTGCCATAATGGAGGGTGAAGGGAGAGGCGGGTTTGGCCAGTGTTGTGGTGTGCCTTGTAGTCGTTTCTGGTCCACGGCGACCCTTTTCGCAGAGATGTCTTCAGAGGGAGGTTACCTGTGCCTTCCCCTGAGGCCGAGAGTGGATCGCTGTATAACAGGCACAGGCAAACTTTGGCTCTCCAGGTGTTTTGGACTTCAACTCCCACAATTCTTAACAGCTGGTAGGCCCATGTCTGGTGTAGATGCAGCCAACGCTCACACCACACTGCCAAATGCATAGTGTTTATTTTCTAAGGCAGTGGTTGTCAACCTGTGGGTCCCCAGGTGTTTGAACCTACAACTCTCAGAAATCCCAGCCAGTTTACCAGCTGGTAGGATTTCTGGAAATTGAAGGCCAAAACATCTGGGGACCCACAGGTTGAGAACCACTGTTCTAAGGGATAGCTGTGTTAATCTGTTTCAGGACAGAAAGGGGATCAGGAGCCTTGTGTAACCTTTAAGAATAGCTCATATATTTCACACCAGAAGCAGCTTGCAGTTTCTCAAGTCACTCTTGACACGAAAAAAAAAATTCAGTATAATATTTGCTGGACTGCAGGTGCATCTGAAGGTGTGGATGTGCAATAGTATGAGCTAGTGGTTAGAATGGGACTTCTAGATCCAGCCATGATATTCCCTGATTTGCTTTGGTGGCCCGAATTGCTTCTGGAATTGTTGTGAGGAGAGAAAGTGGAAAGAAAGAGCCACACATGCTATCTGGGGTTCACTGTAACAAACAAACAAATTAATTAATTAACTAATCCTTGGAATAGTTCTGTCAGGGTAGTTTTTATCAAGTTCAAGACATTGTACTCCCTGAGGGCAGAACTGCTAGGACAACCTCACTTACCTCAAGTCAGGATATTTATAGTAGTCAAGGGTGTTCAAGTTACTTTGGCATCTTGGGCAAAAAAACAAAAACAAAAAAAACTCCCACAAGCATCTCCTCCTCCACAAGCCTTCGACAACATATCTCCATCATGGCAGTAAACACAAAACAGTAATAAACTAACAAGTTGCTGCCCAATCAGCAGTCTGTGGGTAGAAAAAAAACATGAACAACTAGTTTCCACTTGTTAAGAGGCTTGAAAATACCTTTTAGGCTTGTTGTTTAAGTACACTTACACAGACTTTCATTTCTTTCTGGTTTCAAGCCAGGGTATGGTACTAAGACAGCTTGGGGTGCCCTGGCTGGGGACGTATTCCAGGGGAAATATGAGAGTGTCCTATTCTGTTGATATTTGTAGACCTTTAAATGGCTTTTGGTTTTGATCTTGGTATCATATTGGACTGGTGCCATTGAATGGAAGGCACTGTGTTATGATGGGTTCCGTTCCAGTCTATGAGGGCAAGTCCAGAGTATAGCATTTAGTGGAGGGGAGAACCCATTTCTCTCCACAGTCCACTGTGCTTTTATATCTCCTATGCTATTCAGTATCGATATGAAATCCATATCTTGTTTCAATACCAATATGAATTCCCTGAGGAAGGCATTAGGAGTTTTGGTGTTGGGTTCCATCAGTATATTCATTACATTCACCAGTACTTCTTGTCATTCAAGTTGTTTGGGGTTAGTGTAGTACCTGGAATCTTTAATGGGCTGGATTAAGGCCAATAAACTAAAGCTGAGACTGGAAAAGCTGGAGGAACTGTGGACAGGCGTTTCTCAGACCTGAGAATTGTGTAAAGAACATGACTTGGATGCATTTGCACTCTCCTTGAAGTATCAGGTGTGTTGCTTAGGAGTGCACTTGGATCTATATTTGTCACTCCAGGCCCCAGGTGGTTTCTGTGGTTCAGTTTCTGTTTGCTTCTAGCAATAGCTTTTTCTGGGATAACTTAACCGCAATCCAAGTAGTAACTTCACAATTAGACTGCTGAAGTTCACACAGTGTAGAGTTGCCTGCCTGACAACTGAGGTCTTTTAGAATAGTGGTTCTCAACCTGTGGGTCCCCAGATGTTTTGGCTTACAACTCCCAGAAATCCCAGTCAGTTTACCAGCTGTTAGGATTTCTGGGAGTCACAGATTGACAACCACTGTTTTAGAGGGTCTTGCCTCTTGTGTAAAACCAGTGAGAGTAATACTTATTTCTTCTCTGCTCTGGCAATGTATGCAATTGTACATATGCTATTGCTGGCATTGCAATACATATTGTTTTAACTGGTAGAAAAGTTTCACTCGCTCAGAACTCATGCTCAGCTAAAGTGATAAAGAAAATGTTGCTAAATGCCATCAAAATAATGAATCAGAACTGCAACATTATGAAAATGTTGTAAAAATGTAGAAAATATTACTCAGACTGTTTGTATTTCTTCTGTGCCAACTGATCCCCTGAATTGGCACACAAACTCCCTTGTCGAGTTTAAATAGCTTTAACCAGCCTAATTTTGCTTCATTTGGGAATCATGTAGGTTTTTAATTCTTCAGTTCACGCTGTTTTAAAAAAAAAAATTTTCTTTTAGCAGATGCTCTCTTTACATGTCGGAAGAACGTGCTTTTGGCAAAGAGTGCGACCACCCATATAGACAACTTTTCTGCTTCAGTCAGTGGAAAGCCAGTCTCAGAGGAGCAGCAAGCCCTGCTGCAGCAGTGGCTAGAGGAAGGAGCTGGTGAGGTACATCCCCATGAGAGTGCTTCAAAACCAGAGAAGGTTTCAGCCGTTCTGGCTACTGAGTGGCGGGAAGGCCCAGAGCTACTGATGACGAGCTTAAGCGACCTGAACATATCACCAGAGTCTGGTGATCAGGAGCAGCCACAGCAACAGTATGTGGACCAGACTGAAGTGTCTCCTGAATTACAGGAGTTTGTAGAAACTACATTGTCAAATTTACCAGCAGAGGAGAGAGATGCTCTAGGGGACAATGCAATATGGACAGCAGTAAGGACACATGCTGCTCCTCAGATTGTTGATGCTTCTCCTTTATCCACAGAAGTGTGGATTGAAGACCCTGCTGTCTTAGCTTGGAGTCCTGCTCAGGAGAGTGATGTGGGGTCAGTGGAGGGAGGAATGTGGCCTTTTCAGAACACAGGTCAATTTCAGCCACTTCCAATTGAGATACCTTATCATGGTGAGTACACAGGTATGGCATGGCATTGTGATTTCTCGCACATCTGAATCTTAGTTATGTTAGGTAGTGCCGAAAAGGCTTTTAAACAAGCCTTATCTTTCCTTGGACTCTTTCAAGATGTATGTGTCCTTTCATGCTACATTTTCAGAATTTCTGGTTTAATTTAATGCACTCTTCCTCTGTTTAATGCCACCTAGGTAACCAGGAGGCAAGGTATTTGTGTCAGGAACAAGCATGTCAAACTAGCTTTATCTCCTTATTTAGTGTTAGTAATTTAGTGAATTATGATACATAGTATAGCTCAATTTTATCAAAGCATTTGACCCCATTTTTGTTATATTCTTCTTTATAAGATAGTAAAATGAAGGTTGGATGATATTGCAATTAGGTGGATTCATCTATTTAATCAACTTTATTCAGTGAGTTTCAGTATTCTCTTTAAGGCTCAGTATTCTCCTTGATGAATGTCTACAGCAGTATGGAATAGGGATCTGTTCTAGGTCCTGTGGTGTTCAACATTTTAACAAATAAACTGGGTGAGTCTTTAGAGTGGTTATTGAGCAAATCTGCATATAGCTAGGAGGAATGGCTAATGCTGTAGAATTTAAAATCAATCATTTTTCATTTTGGAATATTGAAATGAAATTCTGCAGAATTAAATGTAAAGTCATGCATGCGTTACAGAAAAAGAAATATTGAAGTACAGAATGGTATAGACTTGGTTTGGCCAAAACTGACATGAAAGGAGCTCAGGTGTTTCAGTGTATCATTAGCTAAACATGGCCTTGCAATGTGATAAGTATTTAACAAAGCTGTCTTGAACTGCATTAAGAGAAAAGAGGTGTCTACATTACAGAAGGTAATCATTCTACTCTGTTATATGTTAGTGAGGCCAAATTTGGGGTATTCACAGTGCCTACTCCTAGCCCAATTTTAACAAGAACATTGGCAGACTGTATCTAAAGAAAAACAACCAAGATGGTGATGATTTTAAAAACCAAATCCTATAAAATACTGCATGTGTTCAGCCTGTAGTAGAAATGATTAAGGGGAGAAATGTTGTTATATTTATTTATATCCTGCCCTTTTCTTAAAAAGGGGCACTTTATTTTAAAAAAATAAAACCAGTATAGATTGGAAACTATAAAGACATCAGTAAAATGATAAAATTTATTTTAAAAGCAATTAAGCAATCTGTTTTTAAAACTTCAAAATGAATTAAAAGTCCATATAAGAAGTCAACAGAAGAACACAGTACACAATTAGAAGTCAATTTCAAGTAATTTCTAAAAGCCTAACAATATGAATGTTTTATTTGCTATCAAAAGGAAAATAAGGAGGGGATCCATGTAACCGTTTTAGGAAGGAAGCCCAAAAGCCTTGAAGCAGCCACTAAGAATGGCAGCTCCCTTGCTCCCATCAAATGAGTTTGATAAAGAAGTCTGGGAAACAGAAGGGCCTTAAAGATATTTGAGCTCTAACAGACTCCTTAGGGAGATACAGTCCTTCAAAGAGTCTGGACCTGAGTAGTATGGGACTTCATAGGTCATCACCATCACTTTGAATTATGTCAAGAAATTGAGTGGCTGCCATTTGAGTTGTTGCAAGAAGGGAGTTGTAAGCTCTTCATAGCCAACCCCAGTTGACAATCTTCCCACAGCTCTTTGAGGGAACTGATGTTTCTGAGCACTTTTCAGAGGCCACCCATGTACAGCAGAGTCTCACTTATCCAAGCTAAACAGGCCAGCAGAAGCTTGGATGAGCGAATATCTTGGATAATAAGGAGGGATTAAGGAAAAGCCTATTAAACATCAAATTAGGTTATGATTTTACAAATTAAGTACCAAAACATGTTATACAACCAATTTGACAGAAAAAGTAGTTCAATACCCAGTAATGTTATGTTGTAATTACTGTATTTACGAATTTAGCACAAAATATCATGATATATTGAAAACATTGACTACAAAAATGGCTTGGATAATCCAGAAGCTTGGATAAGCGAAGCTTGGATAAGTGAGACTCTACTGTAGCTTGCATTTCAACAATACAAGTGAACTGTAACCATGGCATGGGATACCATGGCTTGGTAAGACTTCTCTAGGAATTTGTACAGTTGGTGTACTAGCTATGATTGTGCAAATTCACTACTAGTTACCTGTGAAACCTGGACCTCCAGAATTGGAGACAAACTTGCAACTTCAGGGGGAGTGCAGCCCCATTTAGTATATGTATTCTTTTGACTGACCAGGAGCACTATTTTTTTGTCTGAATTAGGCTTCACTTTAGTCCTTTATATGATTTGGGTACTGGTTTACCAGCTTCCTTGAAATTAGATGGAAATGAGTAATACAACTGAACATCATCAACATACTGATGATATCTGAGCCCAAAACTCTAGCAACCTTTCCCAGTAGTTTCATATATATGTTAAATATAAGAAGGGAAAAGACAAAGAGAGAATGCAAAGGCCAGTTGCTAAGAAATTAAAGGAATCCCCCAGCTCCACTTTCCAGTAAGGATAGAGCCATGTGAGACAGTAGTTTTTGCTCCAGAATTGCCCCAAATACACTGCAGAGGGGTTTAGGTGGCATTTCCGTCATGTCTGGCACCTCAGGGGTCTCTTCCAGCTCTTTGAGTCTAGAACAAAAGTAGAAATGACACCAAATGCAACCGCAATTAATGTTCATGTTTTTTTTTTAAAAAAAAATTCTAGCAGCAGCTACCCAAGTCTAGTGATTATTAGAATAGCAACAAGCAGATGTGGAGTGAGGAATTTAATCCTTTCTTTTCATGCTGAGGTCCTGATGAAAATTGGTTCTCTGTAGTTTCTATATGCAGGGTTTTTTTCCCCCACTGGTGGTGTTATAACTGTTTTGAAAAAGCTGCATGATAAATGGATTTAATATGTTTTATATGGTCCTTAGGATTGAAATCAAAATACTGTTGCTGTGATCAGTATCTCATACACTTAAAAAAAGTTAAAGGGACATTAAATTGGACTTGAAACTGTTATCCTGGTGGGAGGAAGTTTGAGAAACCATCCCAATGCAACTCCCTCTGTCTATATCTCTTCTTGCTGCTTGCAAATATACGCTTAAGCTTTGTTTTCCTCCTTTCTTACATAGAGATTCTGTGGAGAGATTGGGAAGATCTTTCTGCTCAGGCTTGCATCCCAGAGCTGGGCTCAGATGGGAGTTCTTTGTTTGAATTCAGAGTCATGTCCTACAACATTCTGGCCCAGGATCTGATAGAACAGAGCCCTCATCTCTACATGCATTGTCATCCAGACATCCTGAATTGGAGCTATCGTCTCACTAATATCTTACAGGAGATCCAGCACTGGGATCCTGATGTGAGTAGTGAAATTTCAGGTTTGTCAGGTACACTTAAAAATGGCAAAGTTATTGTTACTGACAAATACAAAGTAAAAAATGCATGTGATCTTCACCTTCCTCTGAAACAATATTTTCATGCACTTCAGCTTTTACTTAAGGTATCCTAAATCATGTCAAGAAATGTTTTCTGCCTAGCCATAGCAGTAAGCCATGGGAACTCAGGAGATCCTCCCCATGCTGTTAAAAGACTGACCTCTATAAAACTTATCAAAAACATCCTAACTCATACAGACATATCAAGGTTAACCAGCACCGCTCTGAGTTTCAGTCAGGCACACCAAAATTTTGAATGCTTAGACATGTAGCATATTAACTTCCTTCCACATTTGCAGTACTTCTTTTTTCAAAATTCTCATTGGGAATATTTTCCTTTCTAACAGCCAAATGTCTTGTTACTCTTGGTCTGCAATCCATACATTAGTCTCTCCACCTCAGAATTCCATCTTCACCATAAATCTTGCAAAGTAGACATAATCCTCAGGAATCCTCATTCGGCCATTGAGGTTCAAGTGACTTCCCATTTCCACCAATTCTCTCACACCAGAAGCAATTTGCAGTATGTTCTCAAGTCACTTCTGACACAATAAAAAGACTAAATAATGGTGACTAATGTTGTATAGAACAAACAGTTATGATGATGTATGATTGCTAAACAGCGCCAAAGTGCATTTCCAGTGTCCAGGGATTATATATAGAGATGTTCTAAGAAGTTCTAAACCTGCTTCTCTCCATAGACTAATGTGCATAGATGAGTCTTTAAAGGTTTTTTAAAGGAGAGGAGAGAGGGGGCCATTTTTACCTCTTTGGGAAGGGAGTTCCAGAGGCAGGGGGTGATCACAGAGAAGGCCCCCTCTTTCTTCCCCACCAGCCATGCTTGAGACGGGGGTGAGACAGAGGAGGAGAAGGGGATAGCTGCTAATGTTTGGTCATGAAGCTATTAGGGATTCCAAAATCCATCTGCTGGTGTTACTCCCTTCAATGAAATTTGAGGATGCTCTTTGTTCTGTTAATAATAATAATAATAATAATAATAATAATAATAATAATATATTTGTATTATCAGATACTGTTAGTAACTGATAATGGAGTTCCAGAGTACTGTTCTGCAGGACATTTGAAATATCTACTTTGGTGTTTCTACTGTTGAATTCCACTGAAGTTCCACATTTGATTTTTGTGAGACTCTGCAGTTCTAGTCCCCTGCATTTTCAAAAATCTTTGCGCCTCATTTCTTGCTCATGTTTGAATACATAATTGAAATGTGCAGTGCCCCAGGATGCTGTATTTTAGTATTCTGTAGCAAGTGAAAGTGAGGGGGAGAAACTGTTTAGATAAAAGGAGTCAAGATTAGACATATTTTCTGTTTTGCTGATTTATAAAGGCTACTGCTATATATATGTGTGTGTGCGCTCTTTTTTCTTGTTCCAGATTCTTTGTCTCCAAGAAATTCAGGAGAATCACTTTTGGGAGCAGCTGGAACCAGCACTTACAATGATGGGTATCTATTTTCATTTTCATAATAACAGCCCAAGACTGCCTCCTCTGATGCCTCTGAACATTGCCAATCTGTTTTTGATTATTTGTTTTCCCTCTTTAGTTTGATCAGAAGCATGGTTGTGTGAAGCTTCAGTGATCTCTTGAAATTTCTTTGGGTACTTCTCTATTTGGGAACTAGCTCAGAAGTTTGTTCTCCCTATTCTCTCCTTATGGGTTTCTGAAAAGAGTTGAACCAAATTCTTCATCGGGGCCAATGTAGACATTGTAGAATGTGGATGGCTTCGGTCAGAGTGCAGCAATGGTGGTGAAAGGAGCTGTTTAACTTTCTATACAAACCGCTGTTCCCCACCCAAACAGATTTCTTCCATGGGGCAAGAAGGGCAGACATTTTTTTTACTGCTGAGGCCTGCATGAAGGGATGGAAAATGAGCTGCATGTGTGTCTGAACATGCATTGCCTTTGCCTTTGCTTTCAGTGAAACACACCCATAGTCCTCACACCCAAACTCACTCTTCTTGTCATGTAAGAATAGAAATATTCACATCTCTTTTCTAAGTGTTGGGATCTTTTTGAAAATGGACTGGTGTGAAGATACTCAACACCATCCTAGCTTTTGAAAACATTCTCGTGGGAGTGGCAAAGAATCAGATCATTCCCCATCCCAACAGAGAAATCACATATATTCACCTTTATTTATTTATTTACTTTGTTTTTGCCCCACCTTTCTCAACCCCGGAGGGAATTCAAGGCGGCGTACAAATTTGGAGCCCTGGTGGCGAAGTGTGTTAAAGCACTGAGCTGCTGAACTTGCAGACCAAAAGGTCCCAGGTTCAAATCCCGGGAGCGGAGTGAGTGCCCGCTGTTAGCTCCAGCTTCTGCCAACCTAGCAGTTCGAAAACATGCCAATGTGAGTAGATCAATAGGTACCACTCCGGTGGGAAGGTAACGGCGCTCCATGCAGTCATGCCGGCCACATGACCTTGGAGGTGTCTACAGACAACGCCGGCTCTTCGGCATAGAAATGGAGATGAGCACCAACCCGCAGAGTCAGACATGACTGGACTTAACATCAGGGGAAACCTTTACCTTTACTACAAATCCGGCAAAAATTCAATGCCATACAGGTAAACAATAAAGCACATCTCATCAAAATATAAACTGTCTAAAAATATAAGCAATTAAAACACATATAAATCGATTAACAGGTTAAAACCATGTAAAATGATCTCATGTCGAAATTGTTTTCCAAAATCCATAGTCCATTATTCAAGCTGTTAAAGTCTCATTCCGTAGTTTCCTATTCACCAAACGCCTGTGTAAAAGCCAGATGTTAATTTTTTCCTAAAAACCAGGAGGGCCTGCCTGATGCCACTGGGGAGGGAGTTTCAGAGCCGAGGGGCTACCACTGAGAAGGCTTTGTATCTCATCCCAGTGTTTTGTCCCAACCAATGGGAGTTTAATCTATGTGTGGGAGAAGGTACACAACAATGATTGTTTTTGCATGTCATTTCTCCCCTGTGGCAGTGGGAAATTTCCAAGTGTAGGCCTGGAAATAAACAGTGGATGGTCAGGGGATTGATTTAAAGCAGAACAATATACAGAAATGAAAGGTAGTCCCTGGTGTTCCTCTGCTTACATTTCCTACTTCTGTAGAACTTCATTATATCTAGAAACTGTTAATATGTGTCCAGTGTTATGTGTAGTTCAGCTTTGCAAATAAAGTGTCACAAGACTTTGGGAGCTTTTGACTTTTAGATGGTTTTTGCTTGTATCCTAACAAAAGAACTCCACGCTCAGACTTCATCTCAGTGCTCATGAAAATCTGATTTTATCTGACCTTGCACAGTTTCCTAAGGAGAATGGGAGTAATATTTCAAAGCTGGTTCACAAAAGCAGAAGTCAGAAGAATGGAACCTGTATATTATTTCATCATGCTTAAAGACACTTGAATCCTAATTCTGTGTGCTTTTACTTAGAATTCCCTGGACCTTGCTCTGTTTGACCAGAGTAGAGCCACTGAACCAATTGGATACACCTATGTGTTGACTGGCTAATCAACAATTGATTGAATTTCAGTTAGTGTGTGTTTTAAGGCTGCAGCCTGAAGTACCTAGTGGATTAAATTGTTCTAACAATGGCTTTTGTGGTTTGGCTAGGCTTTACCTGTATCTACAAGCGGCGGACAGGAAGAAAGACAGATGGATGTGCCATCTGCTACAAACAGAACATGTTCCAGCTGATCAGTTCAAACCCTGTGGAATTCTTTCGGCCTGGCTTAGACATCCTCAACAGAGACAATGTGGGTCTGGTGTTACTGCTACAGCCCTTACTGCCAGAAGGTTTAGGAGACAAAGCAGTCAGTCCCTTATGTGTGGCAAACACTCATGTGTTGTACAATCCTCGTCGAGGAGATATCAAACTAGCCCAGATGGCTTTACTCCTAGCAGAAATAGACAAGACTGCAAAAATGGCTGATGGCAGTTATTGTCCTATCATCTTATGCGGTGACTTGAACTCTGTACCTGACTCACCACTGTATAAGTTCATTCGAAACGGCCAGTTGTATTACCATGGGATGCCAGCCTGGAAGGTAAGCAGAGAAAGGATTAGTAGATAGTGGCAGCTGGCTTGATTTAGCTCTTTAGTGTGCAGTCCATTTCTCTGTGGCCTTAGAGGAGTACCTAAGAATACTGCTTGCTTTTTCTTTGTATCTCTTTGTAGTTTTAATTATTTCATTCAGTAAAACTGATTAATTCCATTTCCATTAAAAGGAGAGCAGTCAAGCCAAAGTCTTTATAAATTGAGGGTTTTATCTGCTTGACTGTTATTTCCATTATTGTTTCTCTACACTCATGCAAAGTAGGATGTGTGTGAAGTAGATGAAGGAGGCACATAAATATGGAACAATCAAGTTTAAAACTTGTCAGAAAATTAAATCAAAACTGGTAAGCAGTAATTATATTTTCAATCAAAGCAAACATTTTTTTGCCCAGTTCCATTATATGCTAGGCTTACTCCTCATGGTATTAAATGACAAAAAACAAAAGGGAGATCAAATAGGTACACTTTTTTCTGTAATGGATAATATGAAACCTGGTATGGAAATTGCATAGTGTACAGTGGCAAGTAAGAGGCAACTGTAAGATGTAGGTGTATGATTTGGATGCACATAGACATCTCTTGTGTATTAATAATTTTTAAGATTATTGCATTCTAAATTTCTGTCTGTCCCTGGTTGCAGTATTACCATCTGCAAAACAGATAGGTTTCCAGAGTCGTTAAATGACCAGATTTGATTGGGCCACTTTTTTCTTTGTGATCATTAAGTTTCCGTCATCCCATGTACCTACTGGAATTGTAAAACACATTTAGTTTGCAGGCCAAGGGCGAGAATGTGCAGCCAATGGGTTACATGTGAATCTTTAACCTATATTTTCATGTGGAGGAGGGATGGATAAAAATGGCCAAAATTCCCCAAAGTCTTGGGGATGGAGTGGCTGTTAGCCGTTTAGCTGTGTTTGGGGGCTTTTTGTACTCTTAGCATTTTGAGACTTGAACAAAATTTGTCTTCAAGTAGGAAGTGTCCATCTGGCATTCTGATGTAAAATGGGTGAAGGGAATGGGGGTTGCAACATTCCAGAGTTTTGTTCTGGTGAGGAATCAGTGAAGCCCACAAAACCATGACAGTTGGCCTACCAGTGGAAGTGGTATATCTTTGTTTTTGGATCTTAATTAAAGGTGCATGTGCACCTACTGTCAATGTTTGCTGTATCTGAGAAGAGGATATGCCTTTTAAAAGACTTCTTCAGGTATTTGTGTTCTGCCTTTTCTGCCTCTGTAGGTGTCTGGACAGGAAGAACTCTGTCAGAATCTACACCAACGGAAACTGCTGACACCCCTTTGGCCTAGCTGCCTGGGTATAACTGATAACTGCCAATATGCCACTCTGTGCCAAAGCAAGAAGTCAGGTGAGCTTCCTGGGGTAATTGCATAGTTATGCTTTCTTCCACAAACATTGCATTTGAAAGTAGAATTTCTTTTTATTTTATTTCCTTCCTTTTTTTTTCTTTAATAGTCAGGAGCCTTCTTGCCTTGCTACTTTTTCAGTTTCCCAAACTCACTTCTTTGCTGAAAGGAATGACTGTAACATTTGATGTTTTGTGCTGTCTTCCTAAAATTTTAAACATAAATCCAATTGAACTGAATACGGTTTATTTCTGTACATGGATACAATTTCATTGTCCATTAGTAATTTTTACTGCGGTGAAACTAGTGATAATCTTCATACCCCTATTTATGTGCTGAATTAGAGAATACAAGGTACTTTTCAGGTTGTATGTTCAGATTTCTTAACCTTAGTGTAAAGTAATGGTTATGCCGTAAGTCCCTCATTAACAAATACGAGTAAATGCATACTGAGGGTTCTCAATTTTTGACTGGCTGTAGTTGTCAACCAAAATTTTCAGTCCTATAGTTCCCAAGAGGCTGGATTTGTCTCTCCCCTTGGATTATGCCTTCAGAACTCACTGCGGCTCTGGACAGACCTAGCTCCAGACAAAGGAGGCAGGATGAGGTTTATCTCCTGCATCATGCTTCTCAGGTTCAGAGACAGCTTTAGAGAAATAAGGCATAGCTTGAGTTAGGAAAAGGGACAGGGATTGTGTCTACAGTTGCACTGTTCTTCAGAAGCACTCCTCAAAATCTTTAATGTAACACTGACTGGTCCTAACCTCCTTACAATAATGGAATTCAGAAATGAGTGGGAGAGTTATTTCCACAGTTGCCAACTAGTTCTGTGGTTTTATTTTTATTGTGTCAGAAGCAAATTGGGGATAGAGTTATAATGTATAAAAAGCAAAATTAAAAATTTGGCATTCAACTAAATTTCCTTTGACCAGAAGCTGGCCACTTCAAGTGCCTCTGGTGTCTCTGTAAGAAGGTCCTCCATTTTGCATGTGGCAGGGCTCACTTCACTGTAGTAAGTGGTCTATGCTCTTTTCCACACTTGCATTTCCTAAGATTAACTCTGCATCTCGTCGTACCATAGCACAGTCTGTTCAGTGCCTTCTATGTTGCCCAGTCTTCTGTGTACCCAGGAGGGAATTTCTCATCTGGTATCAGCTACTGATTGAGGTTCTGGGTTTTTAACCTGCCATTTTTGCTGAGTGAGATGTTCCTGCAAGTATCTCTGTAGATCTTAGGAAGATGTTTCTAAGTCATTGGCATGCTGACTGATAACCAAACAGAGGATGGGCCGGAGTGTCAATGTCTTGGTCCTTTCATTGCTGGCTGCTACTTCCTGGCGGATACCAGCTAAACAATATAATTTCTCAAGCGGTGTTGGGCGTAGCCATCCTATGATAATGCAGCATGTCTCATTAAGAACCACATCCACTGTTTTGACGTGGTGAGGTATATTCCATACTGGGCGTGCATACTCAGTAGTAGAGTAGCAAAGCTCAAGGGCAGATGTCTTCACTGTACCTGGTTGTGATCCCCAGGTTGTGTACCCACTTTTTGCTTGATAGCCAAGCAGTGCTTCTTTTAAGTCAGAGCACAGTCCAGGGTGACTCCCAGGTATTTTGGTGTGCTGCAGTACTCCAGTGGGATACCTTCCCAGGTAATCCTCAGAGCTCGAGATCTGTTTTTAAGATGAAAAGCACACTTCTGTGTTTTGGATGGATTAGGAATCAGCTGGTTTTCTTTATAATAGGCAGTAAGAGCACCTAAAGTTCTGTGGTTATGTAATACTGTTAAGGTGGCTATAGCTCCCTTAATTTTCTTATGCCATCTGGTCAGTGATATTTTTGGGTTCTCTATTTTGAAATTCTCCTACCACATAGTTGTTTTTGTTTCTTTCTCCATTTATTTTTATCCAGTTGGTCTCCCACTGGTTTGATCACTTGCATGGATTTATGGAAAAGTTAATTTGTCTTTTAAATTTAATGTTCTCCTTCATTTTCTATACCCCTCAATTATTATACTCCAATTGTAGCAATCATCCCACCAAGTCTCTATTATAACCCCAAAATCATATTTACCTTCCTGCACAAGAACTTCAAGCTTGACTTGTTTGTTCCCCAAACTCTGTGCATTGGTGTATAGGCATCAAGAGCATTTTTCTCATCTTTTATTCTATTGTGAGTTTTACTATGCTTTCCATTCTCCCACATCCTTTTGTTTGGAAGATAACATTTGATAGATGTTCAACCTACCATTTCCAAACTCCAAAGGATTTAGTTTAATTCCCTCTTGATCAGATTGCCATGCTTTTGCCAAATATATTTTCCCAATCTAATAATAATAATAATAATAATAATAATAATAATAATAATAATATAAAACTTTATTTATATACCACCCTGTCTCCTAAGGGGACTCAAGGTGGTTTTCAACATAGCAAAGGTAACCATACAACAACTTAAAACCATTCAACAATTAAAACTTAATACAAATAATGAACATAAGTACACTAAATAAAGAATTCAAAGCAACGACAGAATTAAAACTAGTAACAAAATACTCCATCAATGGGCCAAGATATAGCAACCAGGGGTTCAGCGTTGGGGTGACCAACTATAAGGTGCTAGGCAGGTCAACTGCAACAGAATGGCATAGGGCTAGGAAATAAATAAAGTGCTGAGCGGGGTCATAACAGGGAGGTCTAAGGGCTAACCCAGCTCAAAGAGCTGCAGAAACCACCAGGTTTCCAGATCCGCAGGAAGCACCAGGTTTCCAGAGCTGGGGAGCTACCACCCAGAAGGCCCTCTACCTTGTCCCCACCAGCCGTGCTTGTGATGGTGGCGGGAGCGAGAGAAGGGTCTCCCCGGTAGATCTTAGAGCCTGTGCCGGTTCGTAGGGGGAGATGCGATCACTGAGATATGCAGGGTTTGAGCCGTATAGGGCTGCAGTTTCCGGGCTGTCTTCAAGGGCAGCCTCACGTAGAGAGCATTGCAGTAATTCAGTCTGGATGTAACCAAGGTCAATCTTTGTGAGGTATAGCCCATCTGTAACTAATAATTCTTTGTCTACAAAATGAAGATAACCTTCATAGAAGACAAACTTCTCCCATTAATACCATCTGCATAGCCAGTCATTTCCTACAAGGTCTTCAAATTCTTGTCTCTATCTTTAACTGGTACAATTGGTAGAAATATATCTCACTGGCAAAATGGGTGAGAATACCACCGGGGACTCAGAACACTCTTCAGTTTTCTGCTGAGAAGTGTTATTTGCAGTCACATTGGTGTCCACATGAATTAGGAGAAAGGGGTACTGCTATTTGTTCTTGATGAGCTTTGACAACCTGTCACCACTGCCTATATCTCAGGCCCGCCTTGTGGGAACAAGGGAGAGGGCCGTTTTCTGCTGTGGCCCCCCGATTATGGAACTCACTGCCCATTGAGATCAGGCAAGCCCCCACCTTATTAGCCTTTAGGAAAGATTTTAAAACGTGGCTCTTCCGTTGCGCTTTTGGAGAGTAACTGTCATATACTTCTTTTGTTACTCCCCTCAACATCTATCCTCTAGACTGTTCTACTATCTTATGTCTCTGTTCCCCGTGGTTTTTATTCTTATCTCTTTCCCACCCCGAGTTTTAACTTAGTGTTCATGCGGCCCGCCCATGTTATATTGCTTTTTTGATCTCGTGTTGTACTGTACATTATTATTTATTGTATTTTAATTGTGTTATGATATGTTGTTTTTATATTTTGTTACATTGTATTGTTCTGGGCACGGCCCCATGTAAGCCGCCCCGAGTCCCCGTTGGGGAGATGGTGGCGGGGTATAAATAAAGTTTTATTATTATTATTATTATTATTATTATTATTATTATTATTATTATTATTGGTTACATATGCACAGGAAGACAGCACACTTACCATTTCATTTTGTATGTTTGGCACACAATTCCCTCTATGCCCATGAACAATGAGTCCCCCTTCCATCAGCACCTTTCTTTTCTTCTTGCTGTATTGGTGTTTTTTCCCCCTATTGTTTCCAATTAATGAGGGAAATCTACTAAATGATCTTGGGGAAATCTTAAGAGCAAGGCATTGATAAGTCTCTTCTGAATAAATCCTGCCAAGAAAACCCAATAATGGTGGCCCTAGGTCTCAGAATTCCAGTTCCCATGACAAATGTAAATAGGAAGTGGTTTCTGGTCCATTTCCAATTTAATTTCCCCCATTTTTTTTTTACTTGCCAGTCCTGAAAAACAGGATTTTTTAAAAATCCACCCCCACCCTCCTGCTAGTGGACCACACTTTGTGCATCCTGATCTAAACTTTTGAAGGGAAAAAAGATCAGATCTCCCAAGATCATCTTGCAAACAAACTAGTAAAATGTGAACTAAATAATACTACTGTTAAGTGGATTTGTAATTGGTTAAGCCACTGATCCCAAAGGGTGCTCACCAGTAGTTCATCTTCATCCTGGAAAGAAGTGACTAGTGGGGTGCCACAAAGTTCTGTCCTAGGTCCGGTGCTGTTCAACATCTTTATTAATGACTTAGATGAAGGTTTAGAGGTCAGGCTTATCAAGTTTGCAGATGACACCAAATTGAAAAGGATAGCTAATACTCCAGAAAACAGGGTCAGAATTCAAAATACCTCAACAGATTAGATTGCTAGACCAAAACTAACAGAATGAATTTCACCAATGAGAAGTATAAGATACTTCACATAGGTAGAAAAAACCAAATGCATAGATACATGATGGGTGACGTCTGGCTCAATGGCAGAACATGTGAAAAAGATCTTGACATTTTAGAGGACAAGTTGAACATGAGGCAACAGTGTGATGCAGCAGCTAAAAAATCCAATGGGATTTTGGGTTGCATCAAAAGGGATATAAGTGTCTAGATCAAGTGAAGTAATTTTGCATCTCTATTCTGCTTTAGACAGACCTCACCTGGAATACTGTGTCCAGGTCTGGGCACCACAATTCAAGGGAGATATTGATAAGCTGGAACGTGTTCAGAGGACAGCTAAAATTATCAAAGGTCTGGAGACCATGGTCTGTGAAAAGTGACTTAAAGAGCTGAGGATGTTTAGCCTGCAGAAGAGAAAGTTGAGAGGAGACATGATAGCCATGTATAAATATGTGAAAGGATGTCATAAGGAAGGTGGAGCAGGCTTGTTTTCTGCTGCCCTGGAGGCTAGGACTCGGAGCAGTGAGTTCAAATTACAGGACAGGAGATTCCACCTGAATATTAGGAAGAACTTCCTGACTGTAAGAGCGGTTCAACAGTGGAACTCTCTTCCTTGTAGTGTGGTGGGAGCTCCTTCCTTTGAGGCTTTTAAACAAAGGCTGGATGGCCATCCGTTAGGAGTGCTTTGTGCTTTTCCTGCATGATAGGGGTTGGACTAGTTGGCCCATGTGTTCTTTTCAACTCTATTATTCTGTTACATTGAAAGTTATAAATCTATGGTTTTGCGTTGTACAGACGTCTCAGGTCATAAGGCTTGTCACTTTTTTTTCCTTGCCATATAAGAAACTTGGGTACATTTTCATTATTGTGTGTGTATTCCTTCCAGTATCATCGGTGGGGCTGAATTTTATTTTTATTTATTTTCTCCTAATAGATTTTATGTTTTTTAAGTTGTAACCTAGATGTTTTCCAATGTAGATTCACAAAAAGAGGAGGAGGAAGAGCTAATTCCATATAAGTAATCAGTTTGAACACCTGAACTATTTTTCCTTGCAGACAGGCGCAAATACAGTCGTGCATTCTTGCTTCAGTTCCGCTACTGTGATGCTGCTTGTGAACGACCCTCAGGCTTGGTCCTATTGGAAGGTGTGACGGATGCCATACCAGGTACCCAAACATGGTTTCACCCAGTTCTGCTGCTTGTAGCCATGATATGCTTCATAGGCAGAGATCTTGTAATAGTTAATGATTTCATACATCCCAAGAAGGTGAGACCTTCCGTATGTTTCTGTATGAATGGGGTCTGGGCAGGCACATTGGGATGTGCGTAACGGTCAGCCCCCCCTGCTCTGGTCTTTAGCTTGATCTACAACTGATAGGTGATTTCTGACATGTTTTTCTGCATGTAGTTTGGCAATTGGTCTACCAAACTTGTCCAACTTATGAGGGTTTCACAGCATCTCTTGTGTTGAGGAAGGATATCAGTTTTTTAAAATATTCTTATAATTTACTTTGTGGAACCTGCCTGATCTGGTGTAACATGAGAAATCCTTGCATATTCTGTGTTCCTTGTGAGGGCATGTAGACCTGTTGCTAGTGTTTGCCAAGAAAGAATATGAGGACCTGCCAGCATTTTTCTTAGAAGAATAAAGGCAATTTACATTCAACAGTTTTTGTTGGGGGTTTTTGTGTCAGGAGTGACTTGAGAGACTGCAAATCGCTTCTGGTGTGAGAGAATTGGCTGTCCGCAAGGACGTTGCCCAGGGGATGTCTGGATGTTTTACCATCCTGTGGGAAGCTTCTCTCATGTCCCCACATGGGCAGCTGGAGCTGACCGACGGGAGCTCACCCCGCTCCCCGGGTTCGAACCACTGACCTTTCGGTCAGCAGTACTGCTGGCATAAGGGTTTAACCCATTGCGCCACTGGGGGCTCCCGCATTCAACAGTGGAACTAGTGCTTCTTCAATTTTGGTGTTAAACTATGGGGTTGCGATAGGCAGCAACTTTGTGCCTTTTTTGCATGTCATACTCAATACTATAAACTCAGTGGTATAGATAATTGTTTTAATTTTATTGTGTTGTATTGCAGATTGTCCTGCATACTGGCCTAAGGAACCTATTGTAGTCAACAACTCTGATTCAGAACTATTTTGTTCAAGGTAACCTGAATGGGGAGTAGAACAGGGGTTTCAGTAACTAAAGCAGGCTCATAACCAATAATATGCAAAGACTAGATAATGATATTACTGGAGATAGTGTGTTTCCAATCATAACACTCATGTTGCAATAGAAGAGCTAATAGCAATAGATGAGTCGTTCCCCCCCCCCCCTCCCAAGAAAGCCTTCTCAAGAGAAGGGAATTGCCAGAGGCAGGCTGAGAAGCAGTTCTTGGAGAAACTGGATCTTCCCAGTTGTCACAGACTCATCAGGTGAAGTGAGAGATGTTTCCCCCATCCTTTTAATACATTTAGCCAACTCGGATGGCCTAAGTCAGTGATTGTCAACTTGGGGTCCCTAGATGTTTTTTGGCCTTCAACTCCCAAAAATCCTAACAGCTGGTAAACTGGCTGGGATTTGTGGAAGTTGTAGGCCAAAAACATCTGGGGACCCCAGCTTGAAAACTACTGGCCTAAGTAAAGTCCTTTCTTCAGACTAAAATTGAGATACTGAATGAGAGTTCTGTCAGGAGACTTGAGCATGCACAGGCTAAGCCACAGGTTTAGAACAATTTTTTCACTGCCAAGATCATATACCATCAATAAAAACAATCCTTGCATACTTATCTGGATGTTTAAAATGCCGAAATTGTTATTCTCTAGATGCTCCATTAATTAATTCCTCCTGTTGCTATTCACAGCTTTTGTTTGGATTGCAGCAGGAAGAAAAAGACTTAATTCTATTTGTATGTCCGGAGCCCAAATTCCAATAAATCATTAACACCTTCATTCTCCAGGAGTTAAATGCAGAGAAGCATTGTTATTTCTAAATACCGTAACTGATGAAATATTGTTGTAGACCATAGTTTGTGAATAGCAGTTGTAATTTCCATGCTTTTGACTCCATTGTTGAATTTTGTATCCCCTTCCCCTTCTTTTGGGGAAGGGGAGTGCTTTCTTTTGTGCAGCTACCCAGGCAGTATTCAACATGTCCTCAATCTGACCTCTGTCTACAACCACTTCCTTCCCACAAGAGGTCGCCCTGAGATCACAACCATGCCAATGGGCGTGGGTGCCACTGTGGATTACATCTTCTACTCAGCAAAGCCAATCAAGAATGACAATCTAGAATGTGAGTGTAATAATCAGGAATGTGAGGGTGACACACTTAGTCGATGAGGTGGCTATAGCCTGCATATGATGATCTTCCTAAGGCTATTAATGGGTCTTCTCCCCATCCTTGGATCTATCCATTGATTTAATAGTGGACACAGAAGTCAGAAAATATATTGATCCTCTTGTTCCGTTTGGGTGTAGCTCTGCAGTGAGTTGTAGTAATATGTAGATAATATACCTGTCCTACCCCATGTGGCCTTTCCTTGAATTATGATCAGAAATAGGCTAAAGTATTTTTCCTTTTTCTTGACATCATTTCTTTTTCCTTATCATAATTCAGCTCTGACCTGTTCTTGCTGCATTTTCCTAGCAACATTTTTGTTTATATCTGCAGTTTATTCCCTAGAGTAGATCAGTATAAGTTAAAGTGTTTTTAACTTTCTTCCTGGCATCATTTTCTTTGCAAATCATAATACCATGTGTCTACTTTGGGGCAGGTTAGACCTAGAAAGTTACTTCCATTAACTTCATGTTATTTAAAAAAACAACCCTTCTTCTTAGGCCTAAATTGTCTCAGAAAGACCTTAAAAGATGGTGGAAATGTCCTCATGACCACTAGATCGTATTTGGGGGCACAGTACTTAATCATTTTGTGGTGAGATGCAATCCTCCAAGTTTTGGGGAGCTAATATGACCCTCTACCCTTCCACTATTGATCACTTCTGTCCTAGAGGATGTCATGGGGACATGCTTGTGTCTATGTCTCTTCCTCCAGATATTTTCACCACACTCTATAACAGCAGGACTTACGGCAATATACAATGGAAGTTGATATAAACAATTTAAAACAGTAAAAATAAACTGGGATTTATAGTCCAAAAAGTAACTCTCCCCAGCTCAGATGAAAACTGGTTATAGGTTGCATGTATGGCAATTATAGGGTAACTACAAGTTCTTGAACCACATTTTCACTGTGTGGCATTGCATATTTATATTACATGCAATATTACTAATAATATTGCGATTTAGTTGTATAATATAATATATTGTATGTATATATACTTGTAAACCGCCCTGAGTCCCCTTCGGGGTGAGAAGGGCGGTATATAAATGTCGCAAATAAATAAATAAATAAAATATTTGCATGTTTCAGCTATTCATGCTCTTCCAGCTGAAATTTTCAGAAAGATTAACTGTAGGGATATTGTGATCTCATTAGACAAGGAAGATCATAGCAGATTTTTATAGAATGAAAGCAAATGACACCAAGGGGGGGTGCTGTGTAAATTAATGTCTAGATTGCACTTGGGGGCACAGTATGTAATTATTTTGTGGGGAGATGTAACCCTGTCTGTAGAAATTGATTCTTAAGTTGCTGTGGACAAATTGTGCATTTTTAAAAACACTTTGTGGCTTCCTTGGCAGTTTGTGATTAGAGCACATAGATCTCTATGTGGAGTATAAGCAGAGCCTCACATTGTTAATTTTTTGGACTACAGTTTTCACAGTCCTGCAGCCGAGGGACATGTTGGCTAGGGATTCTGGGAGTTGTAGTTCAAATATTTTCCAAGCTTTAGATTTGAGAGCTTTTTTTGCATTGAATTCTGGTTCGTTTCTAGGTCCCAGGCTATATCAAGATGGAGCCCTGAAGCTACTTGGACGTCTTTCTCTCCTCTCTGAAGACATCCTTTGGTCAGCAAATGGCTTACCGAACCCTTTCTATTCATCAGATCATCTGTGTCTGCTGGCCAGTTTCGGCCTAGAGATCTCCAGCTTCTGATCATGTGCCAGATCTCTGGGACTTACACATCAATTAGTCTGACTGGAAAAATCATGCCATTTGAAGTTTGCATCAACTAACCAAAAAGAAAACCCCCACCTACTCCAGAAATGTTTTCCTTCCTCACCCTTCCCCTATTTTTAAGATGTCCTTGTTCTTTTCTCCCATTGTTCTTTTTTCCATAAGAGGATAACCTAAGATTTACCCTGTAATGCTGCAGTTCTAGTCCAAACTTCACTTCTAGTTTTTGATTTCTTTTTCTCTGGTTTGCTACTTCATCTCTGGGAAGGACATCCTGCCAGTGAACAGATTTCTCTGTTTGGTGAGAATACGTTTTGCTACCTTTATATAGAAGGTGGAAGGGCTTGTTGTGTGCACACCACAAAGATCTTGACTGAAAGGGCAAGAGCTAGGCTGAATCTTTTACACGGTCTCCTTTTTTGCTTTATGCTGCTAACAGCAGGAGATAGTTAGATTTATTATTTTCCATGGCACTCCTGTCAAAGTGGTGGTGCTGCCTAGTTTTAGTGTGCAAATTACAGCAATTTTGGTGGTGGTGCTGCTCCTACCTTTCAGAGGTAGGTGCTTGTTGACAGGTGTTTCCCTATTGTCTAGTTTGAAATGAAATGAAAGCAACTGGTGCCACCTGACCACACCAGAGAGACTTTTTAATTCAGGCTTCCCATTCCAAGCTTCAGTTCTTCTGCAAAAATGCCAGAGACATTTGAATGCTTTCAGCCCACATTGTGAAGGAGTGATATCTCAACTCTTAAGAGCCCCATTGCATTTTATTCTCAGGTTCTGTTTGCTTTTGTTTTTCTTTCTCACTGTACGCTTTGGGACATCGTTGTTGCCTCTGATGGCATCCAGAGAAGAAAGGACTGCTAAAATTGGTAGGAAAAAGAAAAGTGCTTGATTGTGTTTTGCTTGTCTGTTTGGAGCTTGGAGGCCATGCCACTGAGACCTCAGCTGGGCCTGGCAGTTGATGCTCATTTCTTTTCCTTCAGTACTGATGGACTGTGGCTACAGAGTAAGTGGTCAGCTTTAGATTAACCCCACCCTTTCTTTGAAACA
The DNA here is from genome assembly GCF_035594765.1 of Anolis carolinensis. NCBI lineage: Eukaryota > Metazoa > Chordata > Lepidosauria > Squamata > Anolidae > Anolis > Anolis carolinensis. The sequence continues at coordinate 331,164,288 of NC_085841.1, read as the reverse complement.
TGGAAACCACAAGATCTAATGTCAGCTATGTGGGGGCCAACTTTATTTCGGAAAAGAAAATGTATTGGGAGTTCTCTGTATTTTTAAAGTTTTTCTTAAATTCAAAAAATAAAATTCTATGATTTCAGAAATGTTGTAAACTACTAGTTGGGACTGAAGAAATGGGAATGGAAAGAAATGCTTTGTGAGGACAGAGTTCTGGCTGTAAGGGTGCCCTCAGGTGGTCACAGTGAAAAAGGTTTAGGATGCATGTTCACACTTCACAGCAATGCCCAGGTGCTAGAAAAACCTGCTTAAAACATTGAATGCTGCAGCTTGGGTAATTTACCTTATGTTTAATAACACTTAGTGTGTCAGGTGATTTCTGAACCAGAATGAGAGTAGATAAAACATGTTTAAAGAGCTGATGCTCCCTTTTCTCAGAATATTTAGTAATAAATGGAGAAGACTGCCAAGACTACACCCAATCTCAGGGGTAGGCAGAATGAAGATTATTATTTACTGCTAGAGCTTGTCCTGACACAGCTGACATCCCAGAAGTGGAAAAATAGCAAATACATTTGTGCCTGAGAGTGTTTCAGGCCCAGTGTCCCTAGGAAGATTGCTGAGCTGGCTTTGACTCCATTTTATGCAGCTCTGCTGGCCGTTGTTAAAGGTTTCTCTTAGAATTCCTGGTATGCAGTAATTTTAGTGTAGAAGTGGAACTGGGTAGATAAAATTTTTAAAACCAAGTAGTGTGGTGGTTTGAGCTTTGGACTAAGACTTTGAAGACCAGGACTCGAATTCTCCTTAATCACAGAAATCCACTTGGGCAAGTTATGTTTGCACACCTCAGAGGAAGGTAAGGACAAATGCCCTCTTAGAAAATGTTACTAAGAAATCCCTGTGATAGATTCATCTTAGGGTTGCCATAAGTCAGAAAAACTTGAATGCATGCAACAACAACTTTACATAATATCCAAAGTAAAGTGCAAGAAGTCACAAAATGCAAGAGGTGATTGGTATTGTCCGGAGTCACTTATATCTTGTTTCACTTCTCAAAGGCACTATTTGCATCTAGCTCTGACCACTGTATGCAATTCTAAGGTATATTTTGGTCAGAAGCCCAAAATAGTGTTCATTTCAGTTAAGAAAAAAGGATCCCTAATTATATGTGAAGATCATAATTCTCTTAGGTAATAATGTTGTGAAAAATAATGTTACCCAGAAGGAGAAACCAGGAGGGCACTAGCCAGGTCTTTGTAAAAACTCATGAAGCAATATAATTCAAACAAAATTTCTTCTTCTGAATTTCCCACAGTTAATTGGGGGGGGGGGGGAGTAAATGTGACCAAAATGCTAGTTTAGATAGCCCTCTGGCCTGCTATAGTTTCCTGTGTTCTGAAGATCATGAAGAGTGCCTGGGACGAGATTCATATTTGTGGCCTTGGTCTACAAACGTTTCTTTCCTAGAAACTCACACAGTGGTTCATGGACTGACATGTATTAGTTCCATGGACCACCACCTTTGAATAGCAAACACCATATAATAAAGTGGCAGGGAAACCTATTGGAGAGAGCCTTTGGTGGCAACAGTTATTTAGTGTGAGGTTTTACTGCTACCTTAAATTGATGGGATACACGCGCCTACAAAATGGTCTATTGAACAGAGGTAATTCTAGAACTGAGCAGTGGATGGAAAATTGTCAAGGCTGAGTTTACATGCAGTTTATTCTGTTAAATCCACACCAGTAATCAGCAGTGAAACAGATATACTATTTAAGATACGCGCTGAAGCCTCAAGTGGCACAGATTTTTAAAGCTGATTTTTCTTTTGGATTCTCTTGGACTTTTGCATAAAATTTAAATTTTATAAACTTTTATCCAAGCATAAGTGTCATTAAACTAAATGGGGCATACATTTGGGTAAAAATGTATAACCCTGTGCTGTAGATCAGCAGCTGAAATCAAAACATTGTAGATAAACAGTGACTAGACTGTTTGCTTGTTTTGAACAGGTAGCTGCTCTTAATCCTTTACTGTTAGAGATATGTATCCTTTCTTTAGAAAAAAAAGACAAAGTTGCAATCCTGTTGTGAAGACATTGTATTATAAGAATTAAATCTAAATGTCTTAGAGCCAAACATTGTACCTATCCCCTTTAAAGTGGTTGCAGACTTCTGCAGTTCATTATGCATTAGCTATTCAAGTATTTATAAGGCTGATGGGAGGCTTTTAGCCTGATTACCTGAGTAGATAAATAATTCTAGTTTCTCAGTCTAAAGCAGGTGGTCTTGAAAAATTAAAGCTACCTGCTTTCAACTTGCTTCCAAATGCTATCTTTACAATCTTACATATAACTTGTTTGCAGATGTGTATCGGATCAGATGTAAGAACAATGCTAATGCAGATTACAATACTGAACTGGATTATAGTGACTTCACCCAGCATTGGCTGTGCTGACCAGGGCTGAAAGAAGTTGCATTGCAATGTCGAGCTTTCCCCCAGATTTTAACCCTATCAGGGGTAAATACTTTCTTAATTTTATTTTAAAAACCATCAACAGTTTGATGCTCCTTTCAACTAACAGAAAAACTTAATGAGGTGATAAGTAGTTAAATACATGTGTGAACTTTCTTGAGCACAGAAATATGATTTTAACAATTGAAGAGCCAGGATCATAAAGCTTAATATTTGGCAAGTGTTTTCCTTACACCTTACTCACTTGGGGCCTCCTGTACAGGTGACACCCTAGTCTCAATACCTCTGCTCTTTGCCATATTAAAAATAATAGAGTTCACTATTATCTGTTGTTTCATGAATGCACAAAGTCTAGGCGCATGAACATGGGGGTCGTACTGTATTTAAAAACTTTGCATACCTCAGCTCAGTCATATATCAAAACAAGGACTGCTGTCAAGGATTTAAGACTAGGAAGGGCAACTATGAAGGAACTAGACAAGACCCTGAGGTACAAAGTTATAATTGAATATTGAAGTCACATTTTTCTATTTTATTTCCATATATGATTGTGAATGCAGGCCAGTGGAAAAAAAGCTGGGAGGTAGTGAAATAATTACTCATTTGACATATGGTGCACGACACAAGTTCAATAGGTATCATGGAATGCCAAAAAGATAAATAAGCCCTAGAGCCGTGGTTCTCAACCTGTGGGTCCCCAGCTGTTTTGGCCTACAACTCCCAGTTGTTTGCGTAGGTCAAAGGTAAGGAATCAACTTCGTCCCATGGGCAGAATTCAATTTTAGAAATGTGGAGGAAAGGAGCGTATATATTCCAATGATCGTTAGGATAAAAGGCCAAAATATGAGGTGGAAAGTGTCATGTTTATCTCTTACTGCTGGTGCAGTGGTTTCTCAACCTGGGATCCCCAGATGTTTTTGGCCTACAACTCCCAGAAATCCCAGCCAGTTTACCAGCTGTTAAGATTTCTAGGAGTTGAAGGCCAAAAACATATGGAGACCCCAGGTTGATAACCACTATGCTAGTGGCTAAACTTTGATAAGAGCATTTTCAGCCTTTTGGGATGGGAAGGGAGAACATAGAAAAGCTGAGAATCTACCAACTGATGGTCATGGTGAATTAGGTGTGAGCATTTAGAGAACCTCATGGTATGTGATTGGAAACTCAAGGCGGCTTCATGCTAGTTACTCCTAGCTTACAACTTGGAGCATCTGCTTTGACACTTCATCTATGCTTTATTATGTTTTGCAGTTCTTAGTACATTAAACAGTAACGAGGATTATGGAAATGTACTTTGTCCTTTGGCTTGAAGAGTGTAATCTGGTTGTCTTCCATCCTTTTAATTTTATACACTACTCTTATCCCAGTGGAATCCTTCTCCCATTGGTTCAACCCTAATATACCAGATTTTATTTGGACTGGGAGAAGATGCCCACAGATAAATACTGATTCTGTTGGAAACAAACCCACAGGTCATGTTAATGTTCTCTTGTTTCTAAAAAGCAGGCTGACGATCTTTGCCCCGCTGAATTTACAGGCACTGACAGCTATTTTAGTCAGTAATTCAGCAAAACCTTAAATTTAGGGTTATGGATAAACAATACACACTTCATTCAAAATTCCCTAAGGAGCCCAGCTGAGCTAGCTGTCTGGCCTATTGACAGGGCAGAAATATCATTCAAGGACAACAAACTGAGTCACAAATTCCTTATATATTTCTTAAAAGAAAGACAAATGTAAATGAGATAGAAGATGATTCTTGAGTGTTGTTAATCCCTTTAGGACTTTATGACACCAGTCTATTGCCTCACCACAGTTGTACTATTTAAGAAATCATGTTCACACCTAGCTGCAATGGTGTGATGTTGGCATTTTATTGATGTGAATTCCACCATCAGTCTTCACAAACTTGTTTCCTGTCTGCATTTGCCCTATGCAGTGCATGAGCTCTGATTGTTTGTTTTTTGCAATTTCCTCATTTTTCCTATTTGATTTTGAACTATATTCTAAGGAACTCGTTGTCCAGGATTCTTCAGTAAGACACCAGCAACAACTGACAAGTTTCCCTGGCCTTGTACGTATTTCTCCATAATTTGGGGCTACCCCTGCAATTTATGAATAACAGAATGCATTGGATTACCCTCACGGGAACAATAGTTTATCTTAAGACATGTTTCAAAACCTTTGTAACATGCAGAGAGTCTGCATGAAGAAAGGACTGCTTCCTGAAGGCAAAAGGTTTGGTAACTCATACTTTTAAGCCACCATATAAGCGCTGAACAAGGTCTGGCCACATGTACATAGGCAGATTTAATGCTAAAGAATACAAATTTAAACTAAGCACACATATTTCTGAGTCACAAGAGATTTTACTAAGTTTTCCTCTTACCTTTGATTCTGCATACATTTGCTTTCTTAATAGCTAATAGTTACTTAAAATTAATCCTGAGAAGGTATCATATAAGTTAACTTGACGCTACTGCTACTACTACTACAGTAGAGTCTCACTTATCCAACATAAACGGGCCAGCAGAACGTTGGATAAGCGAATATGTTGGATAATAAGGAAGCATTAAGGAAAAGCCTATTAAACATCAAATTAGTTTATTATTTTACAAATTAAGCACCAAAACATGTTATACAACAAATCTGACAGAAAAAGTAGTTCAATACGCAGTAATGCTATGTAGTCATTACTGTATTTACGAATTTAGCACCAAAATATCACGATATATTGAAAACATTGACTACAAAAATGCGTTGGATAATCCAGAATGTTGGATAAGCGAGTGTTGGATGAGACTCTGCTGTAATAATAATAATAATAATAATAACCAATATAATGCTAGAATTATATCTTTTTCTGGTTGTAATAGAGGGAGGAACTCAAAATCTTCCCTCAATATTTGCTCCTATTTTTATTATGTACCTTCAAGTCATTTTCTAAGTTATAGTGATTCTAAGGTAACCCTATCATGGATTTTCTGGGGCTGGGAGTATGTGACTTATCCAATTTCCATGGTTGAGTGTGAAATTGAACCCTAGTCTCCAGAGTAGAAGAAGACAACAGACTAGGAAAGACAAGAGATCTCTTCCAGAAAATCAGAAACATCGGAGGCAAATTTCATACAAAAATGGGCATGATCAAAAACAAAGATGGCAGTCACCTAACAGAAGCTGAAGAGATCAAGAAAAGGTGGCAAGAATATACAGAATATCTGTACAGGAAGGATAATAATATAGAGGATAGCTTTGACGGTGTGGTGAGTGAATTAGAACCAGACATCCTGAGGAGTGAGGTTGAATGGGCCTTAAGAAGCATTGCTAATAAGGCAGCAGGAGACGACGGGATCCCAGCTGAGTTGTTTAAAATCTTGGAAGGTGATGTATGCCATATGCCAGCAAATATGGAAAACACAAGATTGGCCATCAGATTGGAAAAAATCAATTTATATCCCCATACCAAAAAAAGGGAAACGCTAAAGAATACTCAAACCTCCGTACAGTAGCACTTATTTCCCATGCCTGTAAGGTAAGGCTCAAGATCCTAGAAGGAAGACTCCAGCAATACATGGAGCGAGAGTTGCCAAATGTACAAGCTGGGTTCAGAAAAGGCAGAGGAATGAGAGACCAAATTGCCAATATCCGGTGGATAATGGAGGAAGCCTGGGAATTTCAGAAAAACATCTACTTCTGCTTTATTGACTATTCTAAAGCCTTCGACTGTGTAGATCATAATAAACTATGGCATGTTCTTGGTGGTATGGGAATACCAAGTCACCTTGTCTGTCTCCTGAGAAATCTGTATAAAGACCAAGTAGCCACAGTAAGAACAGATCACGGAACAACAGACTGGTTCAAGATTGGGAAAGGAATACGGCAGGGCTGCATACTTTTTATTTATTTATTTTATTTAGTTCAAATATTTCTATCCCGCCCTTCTCACCCGGAGGGACTCAGGGCGGCGTACAATTGGCAACAATTCGATGCCAATACATCATTAAAAACAATAACATATAAAAATATATTTCAACCAATTAAATACAGTATAAAATATAAAACATAAAACATACTTTCACCCTATCTATTCAACTTGTACGCAGAACACATCATGCGGCATGTGGGGCTTGACGAATCCAAGGCCAGAGTTAAAATTGCTGGAAGAAACATTAACAAACTTAGGTATGTAGATAATGCCACTCTGATGGCCGAAAGTGAGGAAGAGCTGAGGAGCCTTATCAACAAGGTGAAAGAAAGTGCAAAAGCTGGGTTGCAGTTAAACGTCAAGAAAGCCAAGATCATGGCAACTACATTTATTGATAACTGGCAAATCGAAGGAGAAAACGTGGAGGCGGTGACAGACTTTATATTTTTAGGCATGAAGATAACTGCAGATGCAGACTGCAGCCAGGAAATAAGAAGACGTTTACTTCTTGGGAGGAGAACAATGGCCAATCTTGATAAAATAGTGAAGAGCAGAGACATCACACTGGCAACGAAGGTCCACATAGTCAAAGCAATGGTATTCCCCATAGTAACTTATGGTTGTGAGAGCTGGACTATAAGGAAGGCTGAACGAAGGAAGATAGATGCTTTTGAACTTTGGTGCTGGAGGAAAATCCTGAGAGTGCCTTGGACCGCAAGAAGATCCAACCAGTCCATCCTCCAGGAAATAATGCCCAGCTGCTCACTGGAGGGAAGGATATTAGAGGCAAAGATGAAGTATTTTGGTCACATCATGAGGAGACAGGAAAGCTTGGAAAAGATCACAATGCTGGGGGAAATGGAAGGAAAAAGGAAGAGAGGCCAACCAAGGGCGAGATGGATGGATGGTATCCTTGAAGTGACTGGGTTGACCTTGAAGGAACTGGGGGCGGTGACCGCCGACAGGGAGCTCTGGTGTGGACTGGTCCATGAGGTCACAAAGAGTCGGAAACGACTATGCAATTGAGCAGCAGCAGCTCCAGAGTCATAGTCCCAAACACTCAAACCAGTAACAACCATCTCTCATCGTACCTACCTTTACCCTCTCAAAACCTCCTGGGGATGACAGAAAAGCACTAGGTCTTCCAGATGTTCTGGAGGATGCAACTGCTATTGTGCATCAAGCTATAGAAACACCGTCAAACTCCCTTCTGCCCCACTTCTCTAGTTCCCCTTCAGCAATTACAAGGTCATGTTGGGAGAGTGTTGCAGAACGTAGAGGAATCTTATGGGGATAAGTCAGGGCAACAGGGCATTATTCGATATGGAACTTTATGCTGCATTTGCTAATGCCAAATACCAGCCATTATTATACTTGTTTGTGCCAACCTCAGAAACATTGGTATGTTGGACAACTTTACCCCAAAGCCTATAGCTAATGGCCTTTTGGGGTCATATTTTTCCAAGCTGTGGTTCTGAGATAGCAGCAGTTCCTATTTTTAACACATTTAGTATAATTACCTGTGAGAGAGGTACGTGGACTGAAACTCAACTCCAGGGTACAGCATTCAGTCTTTGAAGTAGTAAAGATGGCTCTCCACATTTATTGATTTTACCTTTTCAGATTTGATTAAAATGTTCTTAGAATCTGTAGGTCCTCCAGTGCGACTTTCTCATGAGGTTAACCATACTGGATTCTTTAGGAATGTCTAGGTCTGCCAGTGTGACTACAGCCAACTTCAAGAGAAAGGTGGCCACAGTGTCACATTAGAGAACCAAGAAATATTTTCTCAGGTTAAATGAGCATTTTTTAAAATATCTGTGGTTCTTCACTTTCACTGGATCCTGTCCCGACTCCAGTGAATGAAAAAAGGCTGACTGTACAAAGCGTAGGACTGAAGGCTAATCTAATAAATGTGGTTCTTCCCAGCTTGTAGTTTTGTGAGACAAATCAACAAAATTCATATTACCTTTCCAGGCTCACAGGATGGATCTGCCACATTCTTCGTCAAGAAATTGTAAAACAGAAACAGCATTGTATGGCAGAAGCAGAAATTGTGTTTGTTAGCTTCATCTGTTTGCTATTCTCATTTGTGCCAGTGGAAATTAAGAAGCCATGTAGAAGGACACAAATTCCCTATCCTTAAAGTACCACTGGCACATGCTTTGCCAATATCATGGCACAGGGAGGAGCACTTCTATGGAAAAGGATGCTATGAAACCTAGACATTCAGTACAGATTCTCTTCCTTAGAAGAGCCTTTAAAATATGTACGTCTCCCACACACCTTTTCATTACATAAGTATATGAGTCCTCTAGATGCAGTTTTCCTGAGTCTTTCCCAATTTGCCAAGTTCTCTACTTACAGCTGAACTTCTCTAAAACACACATACACACAAAGGGATCATTACATGTCTGGCAAAGGAACACATTCAATGTGGGTCTTGTGTTTACTTTCACATTAATTGTGGTTCACCACCAGCAGAAAAGGGGTAGGCTGCTTCACAATGGCATCTTCTTAGAGAGCAATTACTAATGGGAATTAACGGTTCACTTCAATGGCTCAACTAAATGATGAATGCCAATCATTTAATACCATCTTTCCTAGAACTTGGCTCAACTTTTCAAGATCAAAAGGATGACACAAATATAAAGATTATGTCAGCTGTTGACAGATTATGGCCTGGTAATGAATATTAACCATTTCCTGTTCCCTGTCCTTTTTTTTCATCTTTTCTAGACAGATTTAGCCAGTAGCAAGCTAGAAAAACAGAAACAAGAGTAGGTATTTTACTCTTAAGACACTTCACAGAAGCAATTGTGGACAGATCAAGATGGGCCCCATTTGCAGTAGTTTCCACAATTTATTATCCAAAAATCAGATTCACTGTAAACTACAAAAAGAATATCCATTTTTAGATATAAATATGATCCAGTCATATCGAAAAGTGGTATTTTTTTTACTTGTAGAGACAAAAAGGAACTAGCCACAAGCATGATGCACAGTGCCCTAAACAATGCTCCAAACATCTTAATACTCTTTGTGGACATACATGATATGTTTGCACCTGGCTCATAAGTCTTTATGCAATTTCTGTAGCATAAATATTTCAATTGTAGATTTACCCCGCCCTCCCTCCCTTCACTTGATGTTAGCATACTGCAAGTCTCACCTTTTCAGTGGGACAGGACTGGAAACTCACATCACATTGTTTCACACCCATTCCCCAATATACACAAAAACATGGTCCTGATCGGCAACAATACACCCAGCTTCTTCAGTGAGAGATATCCACAGCACATACTTTCTGAAAGTGTTTAATTACACCGTAGCTGTTCACTAGATAGATCAGAGTTACTTTGTTGTGAAAAGATGGCCAAATTAAAGACTAAAAATGTCTGATTATTGAGGTTGAGGAAGAATAGAAAAGTGAAAGAAAGCAATCACATTTCCTGTGATGATTGAAATGTAGCCTGAGCTGGTCAGGCTGAACAGAGAAACAAGACACCGTATAGAAAGCATGGTGCAGGTCCTCTGTACATAATACATGAGCTCTTGATAGGTCTTTATTCTCTTTTAACAATGTTAAGAGATTAGTTTTCCCAACTTTAACTGTTCCCATTGAATGAGATATCCAACTAGGATGGGGGAAGTCCATTCCCCTAGAGCTCTCTCAATCAGTATTTACCACATTTCTTCTCCCAATACAGGCTTCCTTAATGCTGTGACCAGACAATCCCATCTCCCCTTTCAGTTTTGTCCTTTATTAAACCAGACCCTCATTACCTGGATGAAGTGTCTCCTTCAAAAATTGCAAATGGGCAAAAAAGTTGTATCCTTACTGTCTACTTTAAAGTAGCCCTCAATTTATGGAATTTTACTTAGATACTTCTGTCCAATCAGATTGGTTATAAAAAGTTGTGAACCAAGTTTGAGATATGCTTTCAAAGTGTCCATATTTAAGCAGGCTTCTACTAAAACCAGCTATCATGTTTAATTATCAAGATTTTTTTAAGTAAGGTGTAAAGTCACTTGAAATATAAAGGACAAAGAGAAAGGCAGCTCAAGACTTTGGTCCAGACCAGTTCAAGAAAACCCTGCAATTGTTAAAATGTTGCAGAAGTCAGGAAGACAGGGGAAAGGACTAGGGAGAAAGACTAGGGAGCACAAAACATGACACATCCTACACAGAAAATAATGTGCCCCCCACCCCCTTCATACATCAATAGCCAGATAACTCAATTGTTAAAAGCAATAAAAATAATATGTGATCTTCATACAGTACGAACAAACACACCTTGGTAAGGGAACAGAGCAAGGTGTGTGTTGCTAGAAAAAGAGTAAGACATTTTTCCATCAAAAGGCAAACATACATATGGAATCTATTCAGAGGGATCTGTTTTCTCTCCCTCTGGCACCTGTCACTTGAAAGGCTAGAATGCTCAATCAACAAATCAGCACCAGTAAGTAAAGATATAGAAATCTGGTCTCCAACCAATCCTCTTGCATCTTTTGCAATGGGAAACTGTCCTTACAAGACAATTAAGCCATCACTGTCCTTTAGTTGATTTCTCAGGTGCCACTTGAGTTGCCTCCTTCAAAGACCCATTTCCTGGAGACTGAGCCAGTTGGCTGGCTGATGGAGCTATGTGATGGGGGAGCAAGTTGTCATCATACAAGGCACACCATCATTTGAAACTGGAGCATAAGCATCAAGTCAGTGATATGTGAAGATACAGTTGTCCCTCGCCCCTTCCCATTCTTGTTAAAAAATATTAAAATTGTCAAGACAGTAAAAATTCAGAAATCCTTCTACAGGGATTAGCACTTGTTTGTTCATTCCCAGCTGTATTTTGCATTCTTCTGGGGTTTCCATATTATCTTCATTCTTTTAGAAGGAGAGAAAGGGGTTCACTGAGAGTCTAGAAACAGTTAAAAGCTTTCTAGCTCTGCATGGACCAGTAGGTTGCTGGGATAGTCCTTTTCTCATCAGGGCTTTTAGAGCATAGATCCCCTATCTTGGTCAGCAGGTCTGATACTTTAAGAGTTTAGCCATGCCATCAAAAAAGATCTCCCCATGGATGTCAGACAATTAATGCACAGTATGCTGCAGACTAAAACTCTGGGAACAATAATGCAGGAAAAACCTTGAGAGAGAGAAACTACACACACTCACAAGACATTGTGCCCACTGTGTTGCCTCCTCTTCTTTCATTGTGCATACTGCAGATAGAAATGGTTCAAAAATGTTGGCCAGAGAGTAGTCCACAAATAGTAGGAAATTCTTTACACTCGGATTTGGTAACCATTCAAATCTGGCATGGCTTTGGGCTCTGCGGGTTTCTTCTCTCCAGATGGTCTAATAAAATGCAAAACAAAACAACAAAAAGGAAACTATGAGACCTTCTTAAAGACTGTTCACTTATGAAATCCCCAGTATGGGAAAACATTTCCTTCCCTCTTCTTGGTGTTCTGCAAAGTGCTATTGCGCTTAGGTTGTCCTTGTGGACTTCTAGGCTTCTGGTTGTCTCTAGAGCAGTGGTTCTCAACTTGTGGGTCCCCAGATGTTTTGGTCTTCAACTCCCAAAAATCCTAACAGCTGGCAAACTAGCTGGGTTTTCTGGGAGTTGTACACCAAAAGTTATACCTGGGGACCCACAGGCTAAGAACCACTGCTCTAGAGAATAGCAACCTGGCCTACAAGGATCTTTGAACTCATCCAGGATGGCTCTTTTAAATGTGGATTTGAGGCCATCTTACCATCCTAAGTGTTCTTCAAAGAAAGGTTCTTGATGGAACCCAGAAAGAAGTCTATGCCCAAGTCTAGACTGGGATTTACAACCATGATTACCTCCTAAGCCAACGTTGATATCTTTCCTGACTATTATCAAATGTATAACTTCTAAGCAAAAGAACAGAAAAACAGCAAAAGAGTTGTATGTACTGAAAAATGCAAGCATAACTGTGTAATATATGCTGCAAAGGCCAAACTGCATTTTGCATATAGTGTTTAAATTAAAATATGTGGGGACGAAAATCCCATAATAAAAACTGCTCATCATGCAAAACGAAGAGCATTATGAGCTCACCGCCTCTCTGTTCTGCTATTGCGACGATGTGGACTGGATTGACTTCGCTGTGGAGATGATACATCCTTTTTCCTATCCTTGGTGGGTGATGGTGGCCCTGTTCCTTTGCTGATCTAGGAGGAGAGAGAAAATGATACATAAGCCACATAATCCATTTGCTACTTCCCTTGGGAGGCTGGGGAAGAATGCAGTAAATAAGAGGGAAATTATAATGAGCACTCTAATGCAGTAACCTAGTTTTTCAAAGCACTACACAAATCCATTATGTATCTTTACAAGAAATCTGTAAGGTACATCAGAATTATTTCTATATTGTATGGGTATGGGACTAAGACTGAACACATCTAAGGCCATTGAGCAAACACAGTTGAGGTACAGATAAAAGATAAGAAACATTTGAGTGAGAAATGCCCTAGTTTAGATTCTTGATTATTTTATGGCATTGACTCCCATGCTGCATGTCTCCCATCACAGTGCATTTATTTGTACCACATACAATGCGACTTTCTTCTAACATCAACAGTTGGGTAAAGTTAAAACAATATTGGACATTCCTTGTAACAATTCCTTTCCACATCTTGACACACAGATCCCAGTGTTGCTGTTGTTCCTACTCTGGTAGAAACGCAATATATACATGCATGATGCAAAAAACAAAACTAAGATCTAAAATGTGGACCAGCGGAGGAATCCTGACTGATTTAGCTTGACATAACCTTCTCTTTAGGACTTTGTACTACAAGGCAGCAAATAAATTTCACAACGGAGCTTGCAACTAAAAGGATTGGACTGGACAATTGGGAATATTTGTTTTAAGGACTGCACTTTCACATAGAATCATGGCTATGTTCGTTATTACTTATGGGAACTGCAGTCTAAAAATACATGAATGATTATATGTTCTTTATCCCTGCTTTGAGGCTTTGCCTCACTGATGGGGTTGAGCATTACTGTAAAGTGTGTGTGTGAAAATATGCAGTCCATAGTCATATACAGTTCCCCCCTCCAAAGAATTTTTGCAGCTTCTGGGCTTTCATGAGAAAAGGTTATTTTATTTCATAAGAAATTGGGAGAATAATTTATTTCAGCAGGACTTTAAAAGACAAATGGAGTTGTACTATATATCAAGCCACAACTGAATTCAAAATTGATATTTTCTGATTAAAAATAAATATGTTGGGGTTGAAATATCTATGCAGGGATTAAAAACTTTGATAGTTGGGGTTTATGCTCCAAACGACAATAAAACAAGATTTTTTAAAAAGAACTCTTAACAAAGTTAGCAGATTTCCATTATGAAAACTGGTGACTTATGGGGTGATATCTCCAAAGAAAGAAAAACTCTCTGGGAAAACAATTAAAGCAACACAAGGTAACACACTACCAAAAGTTTGCTTTGACATGATGGAAATGCTGGAAGTGGTGATTATATGGAGACATGTAAATGGGGATATTAAAGAATATACATACTTTTCAGAAAGATATAAGACTTTCTCTAGAATTGATATGATATGGATATCTGCCAAACTTACAACTCGTTCTAAAGATGGAATCCTGCCTAAAACTATTTCAGATCATAACCCAGTGACCCTAGTACCGAAAGGAAAAACGGAAACATTTAGATGGTGACTGAATGAATCATTACTGCAAAAGGAGGATATAATTAAGAACTGTAAACCAAAATTGAAAGAATTTTTTGAATTTAACTTAAATCAAGGTATATTTGAAAAGTGTGGGATGTCAGTAAAGCTTATATTAGAGGTTAATTTATCCAATATAACACATAAATGAAAAAGTGTAGAGAAAAAACTAAAAAATCTCAGATAAAATAAAAAGGGGGAATTAAAGCAAAACCCTTTGAATTCAAACAATCTAACTCAAATAAAACTAATACAAAGGCAATTATCTATGTTACTGGTTAGTAAATTAGAAACTAAAATGAAGAGTGCAAAGCAAAAGTACTTTGAATCAGCTAATAACGCAAGAAAATGGTTAGCATACAAATTGAGGAAGGAAAAGCAAAAAAAAATGTAATTGTTAAGATACAACATGAAAATAAAAGATTAATGAATGATATCGATATTCAACAGGTTTTTCAACACACAGTAATTTATATAAGGCTGACCATATCTCTCTGGAAGGCATAGACAGTTACTTAATGCAAGAAAAGTTGCCAAAAATTACTGAAGTACTAAAGTAACTGATCAATGGGTCTATAACACCGAAAAAAATATTTGAGGCTATAATAATAAAAAAAATCTGGAAAGCACCAGGCACAGATGGATTACCAGCATCATATTATAAACATTTTGAAAATGAACTTGGGCTGTTTCAACAAATAATAGATTTCATACTTAAAATAGGATATATACCTGAAACATGGTGAGAAGCTAATATTGCTCTAATACCTAAGGACGATCAGGATTTAATTTACCACAGAATTATTAACCAATATCTTTACTGAATAATGACCATAAATTGTTTACAACCATACTGGCCGAAATACTGAAATGTATACTTCAGCTGTTGATTTATCAGGATCAAACTTTTTTTTGCCTAAAAGACAACTATAAGACAATGTAGGTAATATATTGTATATTTTGGAATATTTGGAAAAACATAAGGAAAAGGAAAAATACAAATTGTGAGCATTTTCAGGTGATTTGGTGATTACTTTAGAAAGCCCATTGAATGGAATAGAAACCTTGATGAGAAAGTTGAAAGATATTGAATCTTTATCAGAATATAAAACCAATAATCAGAAAATAAGAGTTTTAACTAAAAATATGGATATAAAAGATCAGGAAAAATGGTTAGAAATAACATGTTTTAAAATAAATAAAAAAGTGAAGTATCACTTTGACAAATAAAAATTGTCTACTGCTCCAAAATAACGGTGAAATCTGATGGATAGATATTTTGAAAGACTTATTATATTGGGATAAGTTACAATTGTCATAATCGGGCAGACTTTGTGATACAAATGAATGTATAAACTTTTAAGATGTTACAAGATGCAAAAGAATGGGTGGACTAGGTGCACCTGACCTGCAACTTTACTTTACCTCTTGCTATTTAGTTTGGATAAAAGACTGGGTTTTGTTGAGTAATATCAGTGATACCTTGATTTATGAGTGACTCAACTTGCAGGTTTTTAAAGTTACGAGCTCTTCCCTGTTGGGTTTTTTTTATTTGAGATGCAAGTTGAGATCCGAGTTGCGAACTAGCCTGAAAGCTAGTGTGAAAGGTGGCCAAACATCTTGCAAACTTACCACTCCCATGGTAGCTTTGCAAGATGGATCTATGGCTCAAAGGCATTACTGTACTTCTATTTCTCCTAAAGCACCTCATGAAAGCGAGTGCGCTCCCAACAAGAGAAAAAAAGAGGAGGAGGGAAAAAAGAACAATTCGGCTTTGGTCCTGCGATGGAAAAATGGTTTGAAACAATTTTGTGTTGGTGGTTCTCCCTCAGTACCAACATCTCCACTCACTCCCGCCCCCTCTTTTACTTCCCATGCACTCTGCAATCTCCCATTTTCTTATTTACAGTTAATGGAGAGATTTAGCCAAGACATGCAATTAGTTGGTTTGGAAATGAGTAAATTGGAATTTAAGTTGCAGTTATGTGCTAATGATGAACCTTTAATTGCTAAAATGTATAAGATGTTATTGAAATGGGAAATGGCAGATGAGCAAGTTAAAGAATGCATGACAAAATAGCCACAAAATGTTGGGCATAATATAATGTTGGATCAATGGGAGAAAATGTGGAACAAGGTTAAAATTTACTTTATGTTATAATTTGAAAGAGAAGGTTTATAAAATTATGCATCAATTGCACATGACTCCTGAAAAGCTTTCTAAAACGTCTATGATACACTGTTGCAATATATGATCACAGCAGTCAAATTGCTCTACACACAGAAATGGAAGAACTCAGCAACACCAACAACAGAGGATTGGATAATAAAAATGATGGGCTTGGCCAAGATGGACAAATTAATATGTTTACTAAAAGAAGGGATATTGGAAAAAATTGAAAGACTGGAAACCTGTTATGCATTTTTGCACAAGGAAGAGAAGGGCTTGCAGATTTTGAGTTTTGAAGAATTATTTGAGGGGTGGGGGGATTTGTTTGAAATGGAGTCAACATTGGGAGGCCTAGAGGGAGGTGCCTGCGTTGTTTTCTATTGGCTAGGTGAGGAAATATTGGAGGTCATCAATGTTTTCTTTTTTCTTTCTTTTTTCTTTGCACTTCTTGTGTTTCTGTTTTGTATTTCTTTTCTTGATTCAAAAGTTACTTTTAATGTAACTTTTGACACTTTTTAAACAGTTGAAGGGGGAAAAAAAAGATGAATTACCACTCTGAAATAGTTTGGGAATTTTGATAGCATCCAAGAATGACAATTCACCTTTTAATGAGTTGAAGAATGCCTTAAAACCATTATTTCTACAACAGAAATGGGCTTCCAACCATTCGAGGTTTTTTTTAAGAGAGAAAAAGTTGCATAAAAATATTGTTGTTGTTATTGGTTTTGTCTTCCCCCCAATTAAAGTTTATCAATATGTCTGTCTATTTGTCTGCCTGCCTATCTGTCTTGGAGCAAGAAGTGACTGCTAATGGAAGCTGGCCTGCAGATCACAGAGCTTGCCCTAAGCATGCAAAATCTCTCAGCTCTTCCAGCGATCTCACCTTTAGTCTCATGTCACGGGAATGCCTCTCCAGTTCCTTACGGAATTCCTCACGGCCCAGCTTTTCCACGTCCAAGATGGAGTGTTTCCACTCAATCTGCTCCACGCTGTGTGGATCATGGGACACACACTGGCCAAGCTTCACCTTTTTTAGGGTGTGCCAGCAGCGCCGGTATGCCTCCTCATAGTCAAAGATGAGTTCGCTCAGGGTGCGGAAAGTTGGTGCCTTGTACATGAGATCCTCACGCCGACTAATGCCCAGAGCCCCATAGCGCCCCCCAAAGTTCACTCCCAGCACAATATGGCGGAAGTAGTTCCCTGAGAAATAGGTTTTGAAGCTGATGGGAAAACGCTCCAGCGTTGGCATGTTGTTGGTGAGGTAACTGTTAATAGCAACATATTTAGGAAATTGGTAGTGAAGAAAGGTGAACTTAATAAAAACTCTTAGTCTGATTACTTAGCTTCAGGTCTTAGGTATGGGCAATCTTAGATACTACATGATATTTACCTGAAAATACAAATATATAAACAAAAAGCTTATCCTACAGAGACTTTCCAATCTTGCCTACATTCAATCAATTTGGCAGTGGTTTTGAGAATCAAATTCTCATTGGTGCTAGGCTTTATTTCTAGCTTTAGAGGTATACTTGGTTGAAACACAACAGCTTTTTTTCTGTGGCTTCATCCATGAATAGTATAAATCTTTGCATAAACTGTTCCTCATTGCTCTGCCCTTGTGAACTTTTCAAGTACTTGAGGATGGACAGAAACAGATACTTACAAACACAATTACTACTTCTTATTGTTAACATATAGCACACATCCATCTAAATAATTTCTTTTTAGTACCAAATGTCCTCACTCATGTGTGTAAATACTGACAAATAACAGAGTGCAGTGTAGAACCTCCTGGCAAGATGCACCAGTTTACACAAAACACTCCAAATCTGGGTCTCACATTCTACAGTACAAGATCAGTACTGTTGAAACTACAGTACAACTCCCATACTTACAGGACCAGAACATGCATTTCACTTACCACATTCAATGAAATATATGTATTTTCTGGGAATTTTAAGGTCCTGGGCTGGAGTTACAATAGGGTTGCACTGGAGCAACTAACAATTTCCTAGAGAAGATAATTTGCTAGGTCCTCCAGCATGATTCTATGATAATGTCTGGGAGAAATTGTTCATTTCAGTAAGGTTTACCATTATACACAGTTTATTGTTTCCACAATAAGTTCAGTAATGCATCTTCCATGGATACAGGGATCATACTGAAGGAAAATGCATGTAGACTTAATAAAGGATACATTCCAAGGATCACAGCTTCTAGACATTTGATGGGTAGAGCCTCTTTCGTCATTTCTTTGGCTAGATCCATCAGCCTACAGGATGACAAAAAAGGGAGACTTTTTCAAAATCCAAACTCCATTCTTAAAAAAACCTATTGTCAAATGGAACAGAGGATGGTTTGGGGGAGATGGCATGTTGGAAGGGAAGGAATGCCTAATCACTCAAAGAAGAGGAAGTTAACTGTTATGACACAGATCCTCATCACATTTTTCTCCCAGCTGACACTGAATTTCCTTTGAATGAGTCAGAAACAAAAATTCTCCAAGACAGATTGCACCCTCAAAATATCTTTGGAATAATTCTTATTGCAGTTGGAGTAGTAATGCTTCTCCAATCACTCTCATATAACACTGTAAGCCCAATGTTGAATAGAGTCCTGCAAGAAGTCTGCTTCATGGATACCATGTGCAATCAAGAAATGTAATGCCTCCATCTATAGCATAGGGCAAGTACTTGTTTTTTAAACTATAGCTTCCAGAATTCTCCAGCTAGCTTAATTATACTGGCCAAGGATTGTAAGCCAAAATAAATAGTTTCCCTAAGCAATGCCTAAGCAATGACTCTAACTATGTTTAATATGTGAACCAAGATGACAGAGATGTCAGTCAATATGGGTTTAGATAACTAAGCTGGCATTTCTCAAGCTACTAGGAATGATAATGCTAGTTCTGTTTAATGGTTCCTGAACACTTGGAAGACAACTTTGCTCTTTTAATAGAGCAACAAGTCATAGCTCTCAGCAGCTGCATGTGAGCTCAACACTAGAGTTTGTGCTGAGCTTCCTCTGGGAGGTCAGTCATTGGCCAGATTGGAGCTGAGCCAGGGCCTTTGGCCAAACTCAGAAGAACATCCCAAGAAGTAATGTCCAAAAATAAATAAATAAAACAAAAACTAAAGGAGGTCTAGAGCAACAGCACTTACCCAGTCAAAGGCCTGCTTTTCTTGATTTCAAAGAACTGTGTCCCGGTATGATTGTATCTGGGACCAAGGAGTTAAGATCTACACTGTTTGGAAGTTCTTGGCTGCAAGTTATTGGGAGATCCCACCACAAATGCAGCTTTTTTTAGCTCAGGGAAGCCTCTCAAACTCTGATCCTCCAGATGTTTTGGACTTCAGCTCCCACAATTCCTAACAGTTGGTAAGCTAGCTGGGATTTCTGGGAGCTAAAGTCCAAAACACCTGGAGGAGAAGAGTTTGAGAAACACTGCTCTATGATAGCACAGAAATCAGTCACTACTCTAAAAAATTGCTTAGGTGTGAGCATATAATACATTGGCAGTACAAAAAGATATCAACAAATGACACTCCAAGAACAAAAACAGATTATTCTAAGAGTCATTAAAAACCATGTCAAGATTGGTATGTGCATGTTTAGCAGTAATTGCAAGCCCTCTTTCTCCATTTGCACCAGGACTGCAATGCAAAGGAGATTTAACTAGAACCCGAAAAATGTACTTTTCCTTACTGTTGTAGTCCTAAAAAGTTACTTTCCCAAACTATGGATTTCATTGTTTCTGTCCAGCTGTGATTGATAAAAAAAATCCCCTTTCCTGCTTTTGTTGGTGCTGGCTTCACTTATAGGCACCAACAGCTGGCATTGAAAAGAGCCAAATGCAATGAACAACTAAATGCTGAGCTTGTTCTCCTCCTTAGCAAAGTTAGCAAGTACCTTTCCTACTGTCTGTCCCTGACTTCCTAAATGAATCATGATGTGTATCAAACAAAATGTCCGGATACTGCATTCCTGGTAACAGAGAAAGGGCAGCTTGCAACAGACTTTTTCTTGCTTACACAGATAATGTCAGGATGCCAAGGGAACAAATGAAAGGAAACTAGTAGGGCAGCAAAACCACAGGCTGCAAGAAACAGCAGTTTCCTCAAAGAGGGAGTTTCATTTCCCGGTTGAGTATCAGTTGAGTACCAAGTGGTCAGAAATGTTCTCTTATGCTCAAGTGAGAAAGGTTGCCTTCCTTTCCCATACATTTTCTGGTCAGTCTAGCAAAACGTTGAAAGGATACTGAAGTTCCCTGATGTAGCGCTGTATGGCTTCCAGGCGCTCAGGGATCAGGGTGGACGGCTGGAGCGTAGGCACACTCGGTATAGGGATCTGTACATGGGAGGGAGGAAAGATGTGAGCTCACCAGAAAAACTTCAATTTACAGACAAGACAAGAGACCACACCCAGGCTCAGCATGGAAGGCACATGAGGTCACCCCACATAATTATATGAGATAGCTCATTTTTATTGCTGGTTACCTGAGGTTAGTCATGCGTAGGGAAAATGAGCGAAGGAAAGAAAGAAATCAAAGAGTCCATTTATTCCTCCATTTTTAGATAGTTAAGAGGCAAGACCGGTTATTTCAAAACTCTTGAGAAGGAATGAGAGAAACACTGATAGAGGCTGTTATGAAAGTAGGAAGAGTGAACTATTTAACAAGGTTATTGTAAAAGCAAACATGGTGAAATTTCCTTCTCTGGAGGTTTACTTTAAACAAAGATTGGATGGACTTCCTTGATTCTATATTATTGGATAGCAGTGGGTTGGACTGGATGGTCCTTGGGATCTCTTCCAACTCTATGATTCTAAGTACAGCAGAAGAAGTAAGTATTGCAAAGAAGTAAGTGTCTTATCAATGGTACCCCCCCCCCCAAATTAAGATGGAAAAAATATCCAGAATTTTTAAAAGTATTTACAAAAGTTTGCAAGTTTACAGTATTCATACTGTGATGTCTCATGGGCCTTGTAGTCCCGTTCCTAGTACTATTGTGGCAGATGAGGAGGAAAACATGGGATTTCCACCGGTTCAGCCAGAATCGGAGCCCCTGCACCTGGAGGATGTTTGCCCTCAAGAAGTCAGCCAAACAAGCCTTGGGCAGAATTCTCCCCCGTTTTCTTGAAGGGACAATTATAATAGAGATAGAGGAACTAGGGAGGCGAATCGCCGGAGCGCCAGAATCGCAGCCAAACAATTAGCTGATTAGGTCTGCTTCCCTTGGGAAATTCTAAGGAGTCATGCATCTGGACAGAGTTGGGTTTCACTTTTAGTTCTCCAGGGAAAGTGTTCTTCTGGCGGGAAACGAGACCCTATTTAGGTGTTTTGCCGCGAAGGAAACCTTGCGGAGTCAACTCGTCAGCTTGAGGAGTGAGATTGTGTGTGGACTACGCAACTCCAGTTCCTTGATTCCAGGACCAAGTTCCAAGCCTGCCTTGTTTCCCCGGACCTCGCCACGGACCTTGTTCTTGCTTCTTGTTGCCTCGTATCAAGTCTTGTTTGCCAAGAATCTAGTTGTTTTCCAGCCTTGTTGTCAAGCTCCAATGGACTAAAAGACCTTGTCATTTCCCCACACTATTGCTCGGCAAAGTATGTGTTTCGGTTATTGGATTATAACTTTGGACCTTAATATCACATATTGGACATTATTTTCCTGGACTATATTTGACCTTTCTTGAAAGGTCTATTTCTGAACTTTATTCTTCACTTGTTTTTATTGACTTTATATATTCCTTTAATAAAGATATTAGATAGAATCCGGCCTCTGCGCTTGGTTATTGGTGCTCCGTAGCCTGGGTCCTGACACATACTGCTTTTCTTTCCCATGGTCTGTACCACTAGGGGAGGCACAATAGTCCCAGCCAATGTAATATAAACCACTAAAAGTGTGGAGGATTCTCCTAGCATAATGAGGCTCTCACTTAAGCAATTAGATTGATGAACAATTTAGTATATACAAACCTGGGCCTGGAGCCCAGACTGAGCTAAGGTTTCCTCCATATTCAGGTCTTCAGCAATTCACTTAGCAGTAGCTGGAACAGGATGAGAGACAGCAATCTATTCTTCTTATCTCTGAAGTAACTGATAAGCTGCATTAATGGCTTTGTTGGGGTATTGCCCTGCTTCAATTTCTTCAATTCAAAATATACCAAAGTCAAGATTTAATTGATGTATGTAACTGTTAAAAGGAAACATACTTTTCTTCCTTGTGATTATTGAGGATTGTTGTTTCAGTGACTGTACAACTCCTTTAAGGCAGCTTTGACATTTAAATTTCCTTGACTATGCAGCAGTCTCAATATTATCAAACTGTAGGTGGATCTACATTATAATGGTTTCCCCCTCTTAAATGGTGACAACTATCATAAGATAGCCTATTAAGTTGATGTTTCTCCCTTAAACTACTTGTCCTGACCTACCTCATAGAGTAGTTGTGAGGGTAAAGTAGGAAAAAGGAGATACATGTACACTGTCATGAGCTCAGCAGAGTAAGGGTGAAAAATAAACATAACAAATACATGAATAATAAACCCATCAACATGACTAGGGTCGATTTCATCACATTAAGACATCTGCAAAGAGATTTTAGTAAGCTGACTAATCTTCAGTCATTCTACATTTTCTTTGCAACAGAGGGCGAGTACAAGCACTCTATGTCCAGAGCTCATAAAGGTGGATGTTTTCAACTACAATTCCAAAGATGGACAATTCTGGAAACTATAGCCTCCAAAGTAACTTTTCCAACTCTCACCTCTGTCCCCATTCTTGTGATTCTCGTTTTATTTCTACAGTGGGTGAGCCTCTTTTACTGCTGGAGGCTCTCTTCAGCTCAAACCTCTTAATCTTCCAGGGTCCTATAGGCACCCAGAAACAGAAGACACTCCCCTATAGAAGTTGTCTTTGATTATAGAAAGGGTGCTGAAAGTAAGCCTTGCATGCTGTTACCTCTTCTCTCCTTGGGTTGTTGTCCTGAATAGATTTTTGGGTTACAACAGATTTTCTCAAATTGTGCTCCTCCAGATGTTTTGGACTTCAGCTCCCACAATTCCTAACAGCTGGTAAACTGGCTGGGATTTCTGGGAGCTGAAGTCCAGAACACCAAAAGGAACACAGTTTGAGAAACACTGGGTAACAATATGAGTTGGTAATGTGTGTTCCCAACCAGTTACTAGTGCAGAGCATCCATAAAGAAGAGTTTGATGCTTAGAGTGTGATTGGACAACTTACTAATTTTTGATTGGCTGAGGGCTTCTGAGAGATGTAGTCAAGGGGCCACAGTGGTACAATGGGTTAAACTTTTGTGCCGGCTGAACTGCTGACCTGAAGGTTGGCGGTTTGAATCCGCAAGACAAGGTGAGCTCCAATCTATCAACCCTAGCTTCTCATGCGGGGACATGAGAGAAGCCTCCCACCAGGATGGTAACATATCTGGGCATCCTCTGGGCAATGCCTTTGTAGACAGCCGATTCTCTCACACCAGAAGCGACTTGCAGTATGTTCTCAATTCACTTCTGACACAATTTTTTTTAAAAGTCAAGAATGTAATTTATCCAAGTTTGGTTGGGATAAGGCTTGACAGTGCTTTAATGGAGAAATCACACTATAAAAGATTTGCTCTGCTTTGCTGGCTTCTTCCAAAGCAGGACAGAAAACACTGCTTTCAACCATCCTAAAGAGCTCTTACAAAGCAGACATAACCTCAGTTATAAATCTATATATGAACTCCTGACACTAGACTTGCCAGAAGCCCATATTTGACTCAGAGAGCTTGAAACTGGATCTCATCCAGACATGAAACGTCTACAGAACAAAGATTACATCCAAGCTTTGGAACCATGGAGTTTTGGCAGGTTTCACTTGTTCTCAATATTCAGACAGCAGGGCACTAAATCCAAAAGCATTGCGGGAAACAAAGCATGGCAATAATGCAGAACAAAACACAAAGTGTCTTCATGCTCTCCTATGTAGCCTGAGGTAGCAGTACTAACTCTAAAATGTACTTCTGTGCTCTCCATCCATTGTGTACTCTCATTTCAGAACAAATTTATCCTTTCGTACAACTGTTCTGGGAAATCATCCATTTCTCCAAGAAGAAAACAAAGAGTAGCTAAAGAGGGAAAGAGAACCTTTCCCAAACAAGCAAAGTACAACAATCTGGCTCATAGTAAAACTCATTAACAAGCTATTTATTGGTTGCAAAGCCTGGAATGTGAGTGCACTAATATTCATGATTCCAATGGGCCTTGGAACTTTACTCAACATACGTAGTTATGGCAGAGCAGTGCCCATCCCATGCCTGTCTCCAGTGACATGGTAAGCACCAAATGCCAAGTTGCATCACAGTGTCATCCAACAATATCATTGAAGAGGCTGCTGTTCCCAGCAAAATGTCATAATGAGCTCATTTGCTCTATCACTCAATAATATCTGTGCCCAGTCTATGAGAAGGTACAATACCAGACCACAAAATGGAGGCCTCTAATTAAAAAGTATACTTAGGAACAGCCAATGCAGTGAGAGCCAAGGTAGTGTTGCTACAAGCAGTTTGTATGATCACTCTCTGACCACTGCAACCACACCTTTGTAATCTTTCCTTTTCAGGGATTATCAATGCTATGATTAAAACTGTCAGGATCATACAGACTACAAGCTGAAATCTTTGAGGACAACATGTCTCCTTGGTGAAGATGCATAAAAGCCAGCATAAATAACAATTTGCCATGTACAAGACAACTGTTCACTGGCAGCTTAGTCTATATTGAGTGGAGTCCCCTCTGCTTTGCCGTTTTTTCCCATTTAGTAACTGATTTCCCATCTGTCTTCCCATCCCCAGAGAATCCCCTCCCTTTGCCCACTCAGCTCAGCCATCTGCCATTGCTGCTCACCAAACACAAGCAGTATCTTCTTGCACTGCAGGAACCATTTGGTATTTTCCACCATGTTTTTGTTGTTGTTTTGTTTTGCAAACGTCTTTCACAAAGCTACCTCCATGTTTGATAAAACTCATATTGTAAATGTGCAGATATACTGTGTTGGAGCAGAAAACAATATAGAAGTGAAGAATTACTCCTTTGTGGAAGAGTCTGCCAGCACCACCTACTATAGTCAGTTCTTTGGCATTTTTATGCAGAACACAACAGTGACTTCTAACAATAGACAGTGAGACCTTTTCCATCCATGGGCGCACAACTCGGATCTAGATGTACTTCACCACAAACTTGATACAAGTTAGCATGTGCAAATATTCTGCAATTTAATTTCCTAAGCTCCCTCAGTTATTTAATTTGGTTCATTTTGATCCTAGGAACATACATAACACAGACAGGCCTCCACACTGTCCTCCTCCTGGAGAGAATTGAAGACTTGGATGTTTGACAAGCCTTTGAGAATCCCTCCCCCAATGGTCCACAATTTAATGATACAGCACAAAACTTTCATCCCATGCCCTTGTTCTTTAGCTACAACTTAACACTACCCCATCCCCTTCTTCTTGTCCACAGTTGGCTATGTTTTTATGACACTTGTCACTATAGGTTGTTGGGCGCGGTTCTCAGTTTTAAATCGTTGTTTTATATGCTATTGGTTTTATTTTGTATTGTATGGTGTGTTTTTTGCATTTGTTTTAGGCACTTTATGAAATGTGTAAGGTGCCCTGAGTCCCTTTGGGGAGATGGAGGCCGAATACAAAAATAAAGGGTTTTTTTTTTCATGTCAGGAGCAACCTGAGTTGCTTCTGGAGTGAGAGAATTGGCCGTCTGCAAGGACGTTGCCCAGGGGACACCCGGATGTTTTGATGTTTTTACCATCCTTGTGGGAGGCTTCTCTCATGTCCCTGCATGGAGCTGGAGCTGATAGAGGGAGCTCATCCACGCTCTCCCTGGGTGGGATTCGAACCTGGCAGCCTTCAGGTCAGCAACCCAACCTTCAAGTCACAAGGCTCCTTAATAAAGTTATTATTAATATTATTATTATATCACAATGAGCTATCATTTTTGCCACAAGTTACAGGGGGCTCATCACTTTAACTGCAATGGCCCAATGATATGGAGTCATGGAAGTTGTAGTTTGGTGAGGTACTAGAAGCCTGGTAAGGAAAGCCAAAAACCAAGTCAAACTACAATTCCCTTTATTTATTTATTTAGGACATTTATATCCCGCCCTTCTCACCCTGAATGGGACTCAGGTGGCTTACACGGGTGGCATTATTTCATGGCCGAACAGCAACAACAATTAAAAGCAATTAAGCAACAATTTAAAACAACATTAAAACAACATATGTAAACATTAGACGACTATTGTGCATAGATACAAAGCCAGATATTCATCAATCCAAAGCCAATTCCAACTATATTTCACAGGTAATTATGCTGGGCCAAACGTTTGCTCCCAAAGCCAAATTTTCACTTGTTTGCGAAATGACAGGAGGGAAGGGGCCAACCTAATCCCACTAGGGAGGGAGTACTACAGCCAAGGGGTCACCACTGAAGAGGCCCTGTCTCTCATCCCTACCAGTTGTACTTGCAAAGCTGATGGGGCTGAGAACAGGGCCTCCCCAGAGGATCTTAACCTCTGAAATGGTTCATAGAGGAAGATGAATTAGGACACGTAAATTGGGTCATGGCCATTCAGGGCTTTATAGGCCAAAGCCAGCACTATGAATTGTGCTTGGTAGCAAACCAGCAGCCAGTAGAGCTGGCGCAACAGGAGGATTGTGCACTTCCTGTATGCCACTCCCATTAGCAATCTGGCTGCCACATGTTGGACTAGTTGAAGCTTCTGAACAGTCTTCAAAGGCAACCCCATGTAGAGCGCATTGCAGTAGTCTATACAAGATGTAACCAGTGTATGTACCACCATGGCCAAGTCTGACTTCCTAGGGTACAGGTGCAACTGATTCCACAGCAATGAGCCATTGCAGTTCAAACTGCATTCATTTTATTGTGCAGATGTATCTTTTAAAAGCTCCTTATCTAGAATACAATTTCCTAAGCTAGTTGATTCTAACACAGGGCTGTGGATTGTGTGGATCTTCTGATGCAGTTGTACATGATCTCCCACCAGCTATAGTCAGCATAACTAATGGTGAGGGATGATAGGAGTTGCAGTCTAACAATATCTGAAGGATCGTACATTTCCCATATCTACAGTACTTCCTCTCTTCTAAGCCTATAGCAACCTTTGGTCTGTATCTGTGTCATTTCATTTCTGTTCCTCCCAGGCTAGAGAAAGGCAAGGAAAGACCTCTTCCAAGACAATGATAAGTGGATTGCTGTGAGTTTTCTGGGCTGTATGGCCATGTTCCAGAAGCATTTTCTCCTGATGTTTTGCCTGAATCTATGGCAGGCATCCTCAGAAGTTGTGAGGCCATAGATGTAGGTGAAACATCAGGAGAGAATGCTTCTGGAACATGGCTATAAAGCCTGGAAAACTCACAGCAACCCAGTGATTCGGGCCATGAAAGCCTTCAATAACACAATGAGAAGTGACAAACGCTTTGTGCACAAACCCCCCTCTCACCTTGGGTAGGTCGGTGGCTCCCCGAATCCTCAGAGCGACTTTCTCTCCCTCCGGGTGGATCTTGGCCACATGCTTCCACATCCTTTCCCAGGTGGCTTCGTTGACGGGGAGCCCTCCCCGGTTCACAAAAAAGGGGACCCCACCATCTCGGAGGTCTTCGTCCCCCTCTTCTTCTTGCTCCTCCTCTCTTTGTGCCACCCCGTCTCGGGCCTCGGATCTCCGTGGGGCGGCCGCATTGCCACCAGCATCCACCTTGCCACCCGGCATCCCTGCATCCATCCGAGGTTACCTTTGGAGGCCGCTTTAGAGCCCAGCACCTCCTCTATTGCCAGCTGCTTTCTTCAAGGGGCTAGAGGCACAACAACAAGGCGGGGGAAGACATGGCAGTTTAGAGGGCTGGGCCCCTTTAAGGCAACAGACAGACAATTAGGGTGTGGCTCATTCATACAAGACCCCCCTCCTTTCCAGACAGCAAAGGTTAGATTTTAATCTCCTTACTCAACCCAGACCTTTGAGTTTAAAAAAGAGACAAGGAAACCAAGCGCTTCTCCCTGGATACAGAGAGAGAACAATGCTAAGAGCTTCCCTTATTAAAGGGAGGATGGAGAAGTAGCAGATTATACAGTAGACTCCCAGTTAACCGGCGTTTATGGTGGTTGCTAGAGGCCGGATACATGTTGTTTCTGATTGTTTGAGACCAGGTTTTAATATCAATATTAAAAATAGGCTTAATTAATACTATACCTTACCATAAACTCTGTATTGACTTGATACTCATACTGAAATAGAGAAATTAAAAGCAAATAAAGACAAATTTGGCGTAATACAGTTTTACCATATTATAAAAACTGCTTTTAACATGTTGTTGAAGGCATTCCTGGCCAGAATCACTGGGTTGCTGTGAGTTTTCTGGGCTGTATGGCCATGTTCCAGAAGCATTCTCTCCTAACATTTCACCCACATCTATGGCAGGCATCCTCAGAGGTTGTGAGGTCTGTTGCAAAGGAGGTTTATATATCTGTGGAAGATCCAGGGTGGGAGAAAGAACTCCTGTAATTTAAAGCATTCTCTCCTGACCTTTCTCCCACATCTATGGCAGGCATCCTCTGAGGTTGTGAGGCCTAGGCAAAGGTCGTTTATATATATCTGTGGAAGGTCCAGGGTGGGAGAAAGAACTCTTGTCTTTGGGAGGCAAGTGTGAATGTTGCAATTAATCACCTTGATTAGCAATGAATAGCCTTGCAGCTGCAAAGCTTGACTGCTTCCTCCATGGAGGAATCCATTGTTGGGAGGTGATTAGCTGGCCCTGATGGTTTCTCGTCTGGAATTCCTGTTTTCTGAGTGTTGTTCTTTATTTACTGTCCTGATTTGAGGGATTTTTTAAATGCTGGTAGCCAGATTTTTTTCATTTTCATGGTTTCCTCCTTTCTGTTGAAATTGTCCACATGTTTGTGGATTTCAATGGCTTCTCTGTGTAGTCTGACATGGTGGTTGTTAAGAGTGGTCCAGCATTGCAATTAATCACTTTGATTAACACACTGAATAGCCTTGCAGCTTCAAAGCTTGGCTGCTTCCTGCGTGGAGGAATTCTTTGTTGGGAGGTGATTAGCTGGCCCTGATTGTTTCTTGTCTGGAATTCCCGTTTTTGAGTCTTGCTTATTTATTGTCCTGATTTTAGAGTCTTTTTTAAATACTGGTAGCCATATTTTGCTCATTTTCATTGTTTCCTCCTTTCTGTTGAAATTGTCCATATGCTTGTGGATTTCAATGGCTCCCTCTGAGGATGTGTGCCAAGAGATGTGGGCGAAACGTCAGGAGAGAATGCTTCTGGAACATTGCCACACATCCCGGAAAACCCACAGCAAGCAACCCATTCTTTTTAATGTCCACTGAAATCATTATTTCTTCGCTTTTTTAACGGTTGCTTGAGAGTTTTGGTTAGATGAGAGTCCACTGTATACTGATCCTGAAAAGGGAGGGAAAAAACCCCACTCACCTAGCAAGACATGGCCACGGGTTGAGGCAGGAGCAGCAGCAGCAGATCCAAGAAAGCATCCCAAGGGCAGAACCAGGCGAGCTGCAACCAGACTCTCCAGAGAAGGGAGGCAGACAAAAGGGGAAGCTTTGAAGTAAGCCGCCTTTATGGGCAGGGAGGGAGGTGTTTCCTCTCTATTCAAGGCGGCTGAGCTGCAGGGGATCTTGGCTTGAGGAGGGACTGAGAAGGAGGGAAGAAGGCAAGCCAACGAGGGCGGCTCCCGCGGCGCGCCGGAGATAAGGCGGTCCACGCGATCTCCTCCTCGTCCTCCTCCTCTTCCTGGCCAGATCCGGGCTCGTTTGGCCGCCGGGCGAGGAGGAGAAGCCGGCCGGCAGATGCTGCCTGCAGGGGACAAAAGCCGGCCGCTGCCCAAAGGCCCGGCTTGCCGCTCCAGGCCCCGAAGGCGCAGGCGCGACCCTGGCGCTGCTGGAGGGGCTTCAGTGCCCGGGGGCTGCAGCCGAGGGAGGCAGGGAGGGAGGGGGCGGAGGACACCGCTGGGCTTGCCCCCTCCTCACTATGCCAGGAGCCCGGCCCTCCCCGCGCATGCGTGCCTCCTTGGCCAGCTGGGCTCATTAAAGAGACAGAGCAGCGCAGGGAGCGAGCGCTTAAGGCAGGCATGGGCAGACTTCGGCCCTCCTGGTGTTTTGGACTTCAGCTCCCACTATTCCTGACAGCGGGTAGAACAAGCCACGAGAGTAAAGACAAAGATCAACCCAGAGGAAGGAGCCTCCGATGGCCTAGGGCAATGATGGGCAACCTTTTGCACTTGGTGTGTCAAACTTCGCCAAAAAACATGACATGGGTGGTGTGTCACTTCGAGAAAAAAAACCCCATAATTTCACAATATATAAAGTTTAAACAACAAAAATATATACAGTAGAGTCTCACTTATCCAAGACTCGCTTATCTAACATTCTGGATTATCCAACACATTTTTGTAGACAATGTTTTCAATGCATTGTGATATTTTGGTGCTAAATTCGTAAATACAGTAATTACTACATAGCATTAATGTGTAATGAACTATTTTTTCTGTGAAATTTGTTGTATAACATGATGTTTTGGTGCTTGATTTGTAAAATCATAACCTATTTTGATGTTTAATAGGCATTTTCTTAATCTCTCCTTATTATCCAACATATTCGCGTATCCAACGTTCTGCCGGCCCGTTTATGTTGGATAAGTGAGACTCTACTGTAATTGTAATATATAACTGTATTGAATAAATCAAAAACTATTTACTGCCATTATCTCCATGTACAACAATCTATGGTACCTCTTGCAGTTTCCACGCAGTTTCCATGCTCGGTTGTAGTTTCAATGTAATCATGAATAATGAATAATATAATAATATTATAATAGTAATAATATAATAATATACTACAATAATAATAGAATAATAATAGAAATATATATATAAATGTAATGTGCATAATTCCCATGGAGTAAACAACAAAACCACTGGACCAAATCACACCAAATTTGGCCACAAAAGACATTAGTCATCCAATCAATCTGCATGTGGCAGCATGTCAGCAAAAATGGCTAGGCATGTCAGTGCTGACACGCGTGTCATAGGTTGGCCATCACTGGCCTAGGGGATAAAAGCCTTGTGACTTGAAGGTTGGGTTGCTGACCGGAAGGCTGCCAGGTTCGAATCCCACCCGGGGAGAGCGCAGATAGCTCCCTCTATCAGCTCCAGCTCCATGCGGGGACAAGAGAGAAGCCTCCCACAAGGATGGTAAAACATCAAAACATCTGGGCGTCCCCTGGGCAACATCCTTGCAGACGGCCAATTCTCTCCAGAAGCAACTCCGGTTGCTCCTGACACCAAAAAAAACCCAGAGGAAAAGTGTTCATCAAGGGAACCACAGACCGCATAGGGAAGCTGATGCAGAAACACAACCTACAAACCAGGGCCGTAGCCAGATTTTTTTTTTCGCGGGGAGTTTTAGAAAATTTCGAGGTGGGGGTTGAACCCCTAACACTCCCCCCCCCCCCGCTACAGACCTGTCAATATCTGCTTGAGATAGTGCCTGGAGGGACTCTTAATTTTTTGCATCTCATAGACTTAGCATGGGGGTTTGGTTAACCAGTTAAAATTCATGAGTAAACCAGGTATTTTTTTTAACCTGAAAATTTGGGGGGGGGGGGGGTTGAACCTCTAACCCCCACCCACCCCCAGCTACAGCCCTGCTACAAACTATCTAGGTAAAGGGTTGTTGTATGTTTTCCAGGCTGTATGGCCATGTTCCAGAAGTATTCTCTTCTGACGTTTTGCCCACATCTATGGCAGGCATCCTCAGAGGCATCCTCAGAGGCATCCTCAGAGGTTTACCTAGAGAACCTCAGAGGTTCTCTAGGTAAAGGTAAAAGGTTTCCCCTGACCTTAAGTCTAGATGCGTCCGACTCTGTGGGTTTGTGCTCATCTCCATTTCTAAGCCAAAGAGCTGGTGTTGCCCATAGACACCTCCAAGGTCATGTGGCCAGCATGACTGCATGGAGCACCCTTACCTTACCACCTGAGCCATACTTATTGATCTACTCACATTTGCATGTTTTTGAACTGCTAGGCTGGCAGAAGCTGGGGCTAACCTAACTGCGGGAGCTCACCCCGCGCCCTGGATTCGAACCACCGACCTTTCGGTCAGCAAGTTCTTCAGTCAGTGGTTTGATCGGCTGCACAATCAGGGGCTCCACAAACTATCTACAGATGTACTAAGAAAATCTAATAAATGCCACATTCAGCAAAAGACAAGAGGGATAATAATAATAATAATAATAATAATAATAATAATAATAATAATAATAATCTTTGTTTCAATGTGGGGTACAACACAGAGTTAAAATGCAATAAAAGGTAAACTTAAAGGTTTCCCCCTGACATTAAGTTTAGTCGTGTCTGACTCTGGGGGTTGGTGTTCATCTCCATTTCTAAGCCGAAGAGCCAAAAATACCTCCATGTTCATGTGGCCAGCATGACTGCATGGAGCACCGTTACCTTCCCACCAGAGCGGTACCTATTGCTCTACCCACATTTGAATGTTCTCGAACTGCTAAGTTGACAGAAACGGGGAAGCCATTGAAATCCAGAAACATGTGGAAACTTCAACAGAAAGGAGGAACATGGCCATACAGCCTGGAAAACTCACACCAGCTGGTAGGTTGTTAGGAATTGTAGGAGTTGAAGACCAAAACACATAAAGGGCCGAAGTTTGCCCAGGCCTGGCTTAGAGCAGTGTCCTCTATTGGGGACGGACAGACCATGAATGAATTCCTATGCACACTGCACATATTATTATTATTGAATGATCTTGGAGGGCCACATACCTATAAAATATCAATTTAAAACTCATAAACATTTGGGAAGGGTTGGAAATAACACACAGAGATATACTTTATCTACTTCCTTGACTGGTAATGAGAAATGTATGTGTTCTCTTCACACTACCAATCAGGTTTGAGTGATCATAATGTCCATGGAAACATTGCATTGTGCTAATAACTCCAGGTATTGTTAGGAAAACATATGGTGATCCAACTCTTCCTGACAGAAAGAGGAAAGCCATAATCTTCACACCCTTATTTTCATTTCCTCTTGCTCTTTCCCCCCTATTCTTTGTTTGATTCCCCACCTACTTTTTATTTCATATTTTTTTAAAAAATGTGGAATCCCATGCAGTTTTGTAGACCACCTGCTACATCCTCTTCCTCAACAAAGAAAAAGACAATGACTACAGTGTCTCTAGTTCAGTAAGTTCAAGGCACCATTCATATAGTGGGCTCTCTGTATTCACTGAAGTTAGTTTCAAGAGATTGTGTAGATGCCCAAATGCATGGATGCTCAAGTTCCATGATAGCCAACAATGTAGTAAAATGATGTTCCCTATGCAAAATGGCAAAATCGTGCTTTTTGGATTTTTTAAATCTATATTTTCTAGCTGTGGATAATTGAGACAGTGGATAAGGAATCCGTGGGTATGGAGGGCCAACTGTAAGTCTTGCAAACTGATGGTATAATCTTACTAGCTTCAGGTTGAGCCATATGACAACCTTTCAATGCCCCTCACTCCAGAACCTTATCTATTTTTAGTGAGGTCTGTGCAAACCTGTTAAATGTAGTTAAATTTTAAAAATGCTCTGCTAATATTTGTCTAGACCAGGCATGGACAAACTTTGGCCCTCCAGGTGTTTTGGACTTCAACTTCCACAATTCCCAAGGAATTGTGTGAGTCCTAAGGAAGTGTGCAAGTTGAAGTCCAAAACACCTGGAGGGCTGAAGTTTGCCCATGCTTGGTCTAGAAGAAATGACGTGAAGCTGGGAGCAGAAACATATCTTTAAAGACAACCAATATAACTTTGTTTCTATAAATTAGCACTTGAAAAGAAAGTTTGATAAAAAAGTTATTTGTTTTGAATCCTAGCTCTCTGAATCCACCACTCAATATAGCCAGCTGTCATGCTGTTGGAAGGATTCTGCAAGTTGTAGTCCAAAAAAGATTATTGTTTTTATAAGCACTCTTCAAATGATCTAACAGCTTTTGTGGGAAGAAGATTAATTACACTTTTCTTGCTTTGTTTGAAATCTGAGCTCATTGAGGCCCAACAAAAACATAACTAATGTCCAGAAATCAGTTTGAGTGCTTGAGAAAATAAAAATATGCAGAACATCATAGTTCCTAGATAGGAAACTGCCGTTGCTGATCTTTATGTATTTTGAGCTAAAGATCAGGTCTTTTGCCTTTCAAGACACTATTGCCAATGAAATACAAAGAAAGGTATTTCTGTTTCAAAAACATTCTGCAGACAATATAACTGACATGTCTGTCTCCAAACCTATGTGTGCATAGTAATAATTGGGAAGAAAGCTAACACAGCAAACAAGCAAACGATTATTTCAAAGGATAGGATGAACATTAATGCAGAAAGCAAATGAAAGAAAAGGCAGCATAGTGTCTTGATTTTGGATTCTTCCTCCCACACTCACAATTTCCTTAACTTTAAAAAGTAACAGTGCCTTCTTTTTAGACCTTGACTTCTATTGCCTTCTATATTGTGTTTCCTTTCCTGCCTCAATCACTTTCTTTTCAAACAGGGCTGTACAAACTGTGGCCCCAAAGATGATTTTGAGGTGTCCATTCTCTGTCCAGATTCTTCCAGGGAGCAAGACTAGGGGTGCATCTACACTGTAAAGGTTATGCAGTTTGACACCATTTTAACTCCCATGGGTCAGTGCTATGGAATTCTGGGATTTGTCGTTTGGTGAGGTACTGCACTCTTTAGCAGAGAAGTCTAAAGGCCTTTAAAATACAATTCCCAGGATTCCATAGCATTGAACTGTGCAATTAAAGTGGTACCAAATTGCATTCATTCTACAGCATAGATGCACCCTTATTCATAGCTTGAAAAGTTACTTATTTGACTATAGCATTTTTCCAAAAATATCTTTATTAATATATAAATTTTATATAATATAAAACAACATATAGAGTAAAACTACAAAAAGACAATAAACTAACCTAAATTAACACTACAGCTACAAACCACCTTATATAACTATACTAATGTACCCACAAGACATAAAAACAACAAAGACAAAGGGTAAGCAACAATTCTTAATCTCAGAATTCAAAATCTCTTACTAGATTAGAAATTGTTAATCCAGGATGAGCCACGATTGTCCTGTAGATGCTGTTCATACCATAACTCTTGCAATTCAAATCAGCACGGACAATTGTGAGGAATTATAGGAGCTACAATCCAAAAACATCTGGAAAATCACATGTCTTCCCCCCCCAGTTAATAATGAAGTATTTCTGACCTAATAAAGTTCTGGCACAGATTTGCCTGGAGCTTGTCAGCTGCTTTGGTTTTTGCCTTCTCTTTACTGCTCAGAGCTTCAAGCACCCGAGAGAAGAAATGCTATTTTGTTATTCAAGCAGCGGTATCTTATAAAAAGGAAACATATGAAATAATCCCAAAGATGAGCTTTATCAAGGGCATATATTTTAAAATGGCTGTACCCACATTCTTAACAAAAACAGCATTCATAGACAATTCAGAAAGGGGTGATGGGTTCTAGTCTAGTAAATTTTTTGTAGAGTTTCTATCTCTCTGGAAACTACTTTCTGTTCCTCCTTCCCGCAAACCAAATAGGAGGAGATTCCATTTCTGGGTGAATTGCAAAGCCAAGCTTACTATCTTTAAAATAATTCAGAACAGTGTATCTCAAGTTATCCAATGTGGAGAACTGGTAATTAATATATTTTCCCAGTGTTTTCTGGGAACTGCCGTCATGTTTGTGCCCATTGGCTACAAGTATTTTCTTCCTATTAAATCTCTGTATGCAACCCATTGTTCACCTTTCTTTTTATCTATTTTGTAAAAAGCTTCTTCTGTTGAATGGCTGTCAATTGCATTGGATGCAGCCTATGAGATTTACAGTTTAGGGGGTATTTGTTAGCTAGAGAGCATTAGTGACCCATTAAACTACAAACCTCAGCATTCCACTGGATGACACCCGGTAGTTAAACTTGAATCACACTGTGCAGTGTGAAAGAGCCAAATCATCTTGTACTTTATGCGGTTATTAAAGAAACAGATGCAGGAGTGATTAAATATTTGGCAGCAATGTACAACAAATTATGAAATGCATAATCACAAAAATTTGTTACGTTTCATACATTAGAAATGTTAATTTCCCCCATCCGTTACAGGGTTCATGAATGTTGAACAGCTGCATTTAACAGGCAAACTTTCACTATGAAGCATGATCATTTCAGGATAATCCTAGAATCACAGAGTTGGAAGAAACCACAAAGACCACCTAGTCCAACCACTGACCATGCAGAAAAACACAGGGCCCTTCCACACAGCCATCAAAGCAGATAACCTTGATATTATCTGCTTTCAACTGGGTTATCTGAACCCATACTGCCAAATAATCCAGTTCAATGTGGATTTTATACAGCTGTCTGGAAGGGCACACAATCAAAATACTTCTGACAGATGGCCATCAAGCCACTGCTTAAACACTTCCAGAAAAGGAGACTCCACCAGACTCCAAGGCAGCATATTCCACTGCCAAACAACCATTAGGAAGTTCTTCCTATTGCTCCATTGTTTCCTAGTCTCCATAGCAGCAGAAAACAAGCTTGCCCCCTCCTTTCAAATGTTTAAACATGGCTATCATGTCCCAACTCAGCCTTCTTTTCTCCAAGCTAAACATGTCCAGCTCCCTCAGCAGTTCCTCATAGGGCTTGGTTTCCAGGCTTTTGCTCATTTTGGTCACTCTTCTCTTGGACACTTTCCAGCTTGTCAATATTCTTCTTGAATTGCAGTGTCCAGAATTGGACACATATTCTAAGTACCATGGACTGCCAAAAAGACACATCTAGGTGTCCTAGAGCAAATCAAGTCTGAGAACGTCTTAGAAACCAAGCCGACTAAGGACTTCATCCCACAAGCCAAGGAAAAACAATGGAACCACCTTACTTTGTTCGCTACTTTCCCCATCTTCTGTGATGGCCAGCCATCCCATGTCCTTTCCCTGTCTTCTTCTCATTTTTTGCTATTTTAAGTCATTTGGTGTCAGGTAGCACCAGACTCCTGAAGACAGACTCAGGAAATTGAGCCCCACAGAGTCCCACCAGAAATGCCCTTATGTTGTATGATGGCCTCTGTTGGACTCCGTTTCTGAAGCAAATGGAAATAGAGCCCTAAACTTGTCTGATGAGGTCCTAAACTGAGACTGATATATTTTGGCCATGAGAAGACATGACTCACTAAAAAGACAGGGTTAGACTCAATCAATGAAGCCACAGCCCTGAGGAGACCTGTTGATGAATTAGGGTCTCTTGCCCACAAGGTCACCATAAGTCGAAATGCACAGCACACCAATTAACAACAAATCAAAACAAAGTCCAATTGAGCCCAAGGGACCTTCCTTTTGTTACATAAGTACAGGACTGCAGCCTTAAATTGTAAACGATCACATATAAATTAGCCTACTTCAATTCTTTGAAAAATATACTTCAGTGCTCAGTTACAGTGTGTTGTGTTTAACTGCATAGAAAGGTCTGTAGTCTGGTGTGATCTCAATTATATGATTCACATTTTCCCCGTCAAAGACATCAGGAATGCAAAGAATGGAACTTGAAGTCTTGATTGTAATGCAAGTACAATGGTTGTAATGTCTTTTCTGGAGTCATTCCCTCACAGCTTCCCAGAAGGAATAGCTTGTCTGTAATTCATTAACTGTGTTAATTGGAGGTTCTGCCTTTTGTTTTTTGAGTGACAAGTACCTGAGGAAGCATTTTCTAAAAGAATGACATTTTATAAACAAATCATGTAACAAATTGTTTGACATTCACAACTTTCTGTAGAGCCATCTAGTGGCTACTTGAGAAAATTTAAAATTTGAATACTTCATCATCTTGTTTTGTTTGGAATTGCCTCATCATATGACTTTTGTGGTAAAAGGTCTTCAAAGGAGGTTTACCTTGCTTCTGTATTTTTATCATTGTATCAAAATAATGTTGTTTTTTTTAAAACCCTTTTATATTCCCAATTATTGTAATGGTATTTTACTTGGATTTAATCTTGGATTTCATATAATAAAGACAGGGCATTAGATTGACAGATAGATAGACAGAGTATTTTCTTAAATCTTGTTCACCGCAACAACAAAAATTAGCTACATAATGTAAAATCCTTTTATGAACATCCTACAAAAGAAAAATCATGACATCCTATACTAAAATGAAGCAGACTGTGTGATACAAATCTCTGTTTGGGAGTTCTACACATCTGTCTTCCATGTTTTGTTGCAAAATTCATAACACCAATGCATGTGCATTGATGGGAACCATTGTAATTGGTTGCAGTTACTCTGCTAAGTAGACATCAAACCCAGCTCACACAAGCCCTTGAACAAGAAAGGATAGAGATCTTTAAGAGCCTTATAAAACATTGTCTAGATACAATAACAAAAATTGTCTCATGGAAGGAAAGTGTGTTGGGTAGTTGATTGGTTTGATCACATAGGTCACATCAGTCAAAGTCAGATCAAGTTAGAAGGGTTTAACCTTATCCCATGTGCTTACAAAACACCTAGTACTAGTACTGCATGTGTAGTCTGTTGTATGTTGATCACTCATACATAGCCTCATGTTTTTCTGTGGGATCGAAAAGTCTTTAGTACATGGTTGGACTAAAGACCTCATCACATGGGGACAGCATGGGACCAAGCCGGGGACATACAGGAAACTGTGGGTGATGTGGGGTGCTGCTCAATGGTTTCCCTCACTGTCACAATGGATTCCCCTGCTGTTCCCTGCTTAAGGACCTCCATGTGATGAGGTCCTTAGTGTAACTCTTTATATGAATGCAGTGTACCATGGATGCTTTACAGTTCTCAGTCCTGCCAGTCTGCCCTTTTTCTGGCCCTTCCTTATTTCAATGGGAGAAAGAGAGGATATAAATAAAATAAATGAAACAAAATGATAATTGAATAAAGTTGAGTGATAAGTAACAGAGGAAGTACACTCTTGAAGATTTTTTTGTTCCTATGATGAATACTGTGGAAGAGTTAGGGGGATGTAGAGAGAAAGAGAATCTCACTGCCTAACATCATTTGTGGAAGAGACTTATTGCACCAAGGTAGGTGACAGGAACATTGCAGGATTGGAGTTTACCCTTTAATAACTATGGTCAGGAGAATCACAGGAAGGAGAAAAACTGGCAGTAGGATGCATACAGTGTTGCAAAATCCTTGCAAGAATCCTTGCAAACTGCCTTCTCCCTGTCTCAGAAGACACCCTCCCAGAATCCCAGAATGGCTTCCGCCCCTCCAGAGGAACAGTGGACATGATCTTCACTGCTCGACAGCTCCAAGAAAAATGCAGGGAACAAAACCAACCTCTGTACATGGCATTCATTGACCTTGCAAAGGCATTTGACACAGTGAATCGCAGCGCTCTCTGGACCATCCTCCAAAAAATCGGGTGCCCTGATAAATTTGTGAACATCTTGCGGCTCCTCCATGATGACATGATGGCAACAGTCTTGGACAGCAACGGCTCCCAAAGTGACCCATTTAAGGTGGAATCAGGTGTCAAGCAGGGATGTGTTATTGCCCCCACCTTATTTTCCATCTTCATCGCTATGATACTTCACCTTGTTGATGGGAAGCTTCCCACCGGAGTGGAAATCATCTATCGGACAGATGGCAAGCTATTTAACCTCAGCAGACTGAGAGCCAAAACCAAGGTCACCACAACATCTGTTATAGAACTCCAATATGCTGATGACAACGTAGTATGTGCGCATTCAGAAGAAGACCTACAAGCCACTCTAAACACCTTCGCAGAAGCATATGAGAAGCTCGGCCTCTCACTGAACATCGAGAAAACCAAAGTGCTCTTCCAACAGGCACCAGCTAATCCCTCTGCAAAGTCAGGAATACAGCTTAACGGTGTAACATTAGAAAATGTTGACCATTTCCGCTACCTTGGCAGCCATTTCTCCACAAAAGTCAACATCGACACTGAAATACAACACCGCCTGAGCTCTGCGAGTGCAGCATTTTTCCGTATGAAGCAGAGAGTGTTTGATGACCGGGACATCCGTAGAGATACCAAGGTGCTTGTTTACAAAGCCATTGTCCTCCCAACCCTGCTCTACGCCTGCGAAACGTGGACTGTCTACAGACGTCACACCAAACTCCTGGAGCATTTCCATCAGCGTTGCCTCAGGAAAATCCTGCAAATCTCTTGGGAAGACAGGCGGACAAATGTCAGCATGCTGGAAGAAGCAAAGACCACCAGCATTGAAGCAATGCTCCTACGCCATCAACTCCGCTGGACTGGCCACGTTGTCCGAATGCCCGATCACCGGCTCCCAAAGCAGCTCCTCTACTCCGAACTCAATAATGGGAAACGGAATGTTGGTGGGCAGGAAAAGAGATTTAAAGATGGGCTCAAAGCCAACCTTAAAAACTGTGGCATAGACACTGAGAACTGGGAAGCCCTGGCCCTTGAGCGCTCCAATTGGAGGTCAGCTGTAACCAGCAGTGCTGCGGAGTTCGAAGAGGCACAAATGGAGGGCTTAAGGGAAAAACGTGCCAAGAGGAAGGCCCGTCAAGCCAACCCCGACCGGGACCGCCTTCCACCTGGAAACCGATGTCCTCACTGCGGGAGAATATGCGGGTCAAGAATAGGTCTCTTCAGCCACCTAAGAACCCACCCCCAAGACACCAAGGATGGAAGACTATTGTCCTCGAACTACGAGGGATCGCCTAAGTAAGTAAGTAAGTAAGTAAGTAAGTACAGTGTTGTGCAAGAGAGTTGATCCTGTTGCAATGCAAATTTGCCTGCCTCATATGACAAAAACCTTGTTCTCCCATGGAGGGAGCTCCACAGCATGGGCACAGGCACTGGGAAGAATCTGTCCTGTGTGCTCAGCAGTTTCTCAAGTCACTCCTGACATGGGGGTGGGGGGGGGGGAGCAGCCATACTGATGATGATAGAGGGTTGGGGTGGGAGTGGGAGCCTTCTGAAGATGTTAAAGTTTGCGCAGGTTCATATAAGGACACATGTCTTTCAGTCAGGAATGAATCTGCATAGGACTGAATCTGCATAGGACTTTATAGCACAGTGTACCATGATTTACATTTTCAGTTGTTCCCAGAAATGGACTGATCGCCAGTGAAACTGTTGTACATTCCCTGTTTAATCCTGTTGGTGCACTGTACTAATATAATACCACCACAGATGGCAGCAAGAATAAAAAAAAACATAGATATAATGACGATGGAAGCATGGGAGAAATAATCTGCTTAGAATTGTCAGATATTTCCTGCCTCTCTGCTCCATCACAGCAGAAATCTGGGTGGAAAATGCAACTACTGAAGTAAACAAGATTCAGGACATGATCTTGCATCTAAGTTGCTTCAGTTTTCTCTTTCAGGTCAAAGTGTTCCTGCTATGATTCCCCATTTAGTTGGCACTGTTCAATGTAACCCTCTTGAATCCATTCGTCATTAGTTGTCCTGCTTTTTACTCAGTGCCATGATAAGAAATACAAAGTTCCAACTGGTCCAACGAGCGGCAGCCAGGATGTTAACTGGGGCCCCTTACAGAGAGAGGTCAACCCTCCTGTTCAAGGAGCTCCACTGGCTGCCATTTATTTTCCGAGCCCAATTTAAGGTGCAGGTGCTTACCTACAAAGCCCTGAACGGTTTGGGACCATCCTACCTCCGTGACCGCATCTCTGTCTACGAACCCACGTGTTCACTTCGGTCATCTGGGGAGGCCCTGCTCGTGATCCTGCCTGCGTCGCAAACGCGATTGGTGGGGACACGAGACAGGGCCTTCTCTGTGGTGGCCCCCCGACTCTGGAACACCCTCCCCAAGGATCTCAGACAGGCTCCTACATTGGCAGTGTTCAGAAAGAACTTGAAGACCTGGCTGTTCCAATGTGCCTTCCCAGATTAATAGGAAATCTCCAATACCAAGTCCCATAAGATCGCATATCGCACTCTGCACTTGCCCTATAAGCCTTATATATCACCTGTCACATCAGCACTTTTAATCTTGTACCCATGACTCTGGCCCGGCCCAGTTCTATTGTGTTTTAGCGTATTGTTATTGCTTGTGGTTTATACTGTTTTAATTCTTTTAATTTGCCTTTGTTTGTATTTTTATATTGTGTGTTGAGGCCTTGGCCTTTGTAAGCCGCATCGAGTCCTTCGGGAGATGCTAGCGGGGTACAAATAAAGTTTAATAAAATAGTTATGTTAAGATGTGAAATGAAATCAAGAAGGACATGCAGAGATGGGAGTGCTTAAACCTGTCCCTTTTCTGTACATCCTGGGGACCTAAATTTGGGGACCGGTGGGGTAGATTATCATATCTTATAACTACTATATGCCTGAGTCTTCCATTCACCCCTCCCGGAAATACCAATTCTGGAGCTCATATTTACCTTCTGTCTAGACATAATGGATCTTGTTAACATCTAGACTTGTCCTCAAGAATAAATTAAAGCCGAACCATCACAAAATCATATAATTCTACTCAGAAGCAAGCCACAAACAGAGCATTTGGATTTACTGCCAGCAGGTAAGTGGGCATAGAATTGTATCTTTGGAAATGTGTCTTCTCCAGAAAAATCTCTATTTTCAGCCTTCTCTACATAATACAGGGTGTCTCAAAAGTTGTCACACACAGGGTAACTGGGAAACTGTAGCTAAATGT
Source organism: Anolis carolinensis (assembly GCF_035594765.1). Lineage (NCBI taxonomy): Eukaryota > Metazoa > Chordata > Lepidosauria > Squamata > Anolidae > Anolis > Anolis carolinensis. The sequence continues at coordinate 331,121,183 of NC_085841.1, read as the reverse complement.
ATCCTTATTTACAAAATAATCATTACAAATTTTTACAAAATAATTACAAAGTACTCTCTATATGTTGCAGTGTGTATCTGAAAGTATCAAAATATAAAAATATTTAAAATGTAAAACAAGTTTGTTAGGTTTCCCTGTGAATGAAGACTTTGGGGACAACCTATACTACAGATAAGGTAAAGGTTTCCCCCTAATAATAAGTCTAGTATTGTCCAACTCTAAGGGTTTGTGCTCATCTCCATTTCTAAGCCAAAGAGCAGGCATTGTCCGTAGACACCTCCAAGGTCATGTGGCAAGCATGACTGCATGGAGTGCTGTTACCTCCCTACAGGAGTGGTACCTATTGATCTACTCACATTTGCATGTTTTTGAACTGCTAGGTTGGCAGAAGCTGGGGCTAACATTGGTAGCTCACCCCACTCCCTGGATTCGAACCATCAACCTTTCAGTCAGCAAGTTCAGCAGCTCAGCAGTTTAATCCGCTGCACCACCAAGGGCTCCATACCACAGATAACAAAGCCTTTTTTAAAAGCCTAATGATAGCTGGGTAAATTAGCACATGCCTTCAAATGTGCTGCATATCTTGTTAAAAACAATAAAGTAGTGTTTATGTTTTCAAGAAGAAATGGCTGCCAAAGTCTTTGGGAGGAGCTCAGTCATCTAGAACTCAATTTACTATCAGAATATAGGCAGGAAACTCAATCTATTCCCCGATCCCAGGAATATCTATAAATAACATGCTTGCATAGACTGTAGGAGAGTGCTTCAATTTAATTAAATGGTGTTTCAATTTACAAAACTGTTCAATGTTCTTGCTTTGCTGCGTTTGCCTGGCTGTTGGCGGTGGGCTGAGAACTTTCATTTCTGCAGAGTGTGTTTTGTCATTTATTAGAACAGATTGAATAATATTAACTAAGCAGTCATCCAAATAAATGTGAGTGGATTTTAATCCCATAAATTATTTAATAAATCTTATTTCACGTTGTTTGGGCACTCCTAAAAAGCTGGTTAGAATGGGATTAATCAACATTTGCTTTTCCTCTGCTTATGTATGTGTTCACAGCAAGCAACATCGGCCACTGTATTATTACATCCAGATGAAATTTAAAATAATCTCTTCTTACCACATATGTGTCAAAGTCACAAAGCAAATGAGATAATGCTCTCTTTCTGAAAAACTTGTTTTGACAGAGTAGCACCTTGAAACACAGAGGCACATCGTTTTAAGACTGCAGACACACAATAACTTTTAAAGATACTTCAAGGTGATGTGATAAGATCAATTTCTGCCTGTAATATACAAGCATTGTATGCTGGACAGGACTGCACACTGAAGCACCTGTTTTGCAGTTTTTGGTCTAGACGAGTAGATATAGTAAGATTTATTTAGTCTTCAGAAAGTATATCACTTGTTGTTGTTGTTAGGTGCCTTCAACTTATGGCAATCCTATCATGGATCCCAAGGCCATTGTTCAGTGTGACTTACCCAAGATCACCTTATGAGTTTTCTAAGATTGAGCAGGGATTTGAAATCTGTTTTCCAAGAGTCCTAGTCCAACACTCAGACCAATATTTACAGAGGAGAAAAAACAAAAGGTAACACATAATAATACTAGCATAAAAATAATAATCAGTTTTATGTACTTAAAAATATGTTGCTAGTTATGCTAACGTATGTGATGTTAACAAAGTTACTGCAAACCAGGAAAATGTGATGCAATACATATTTTTAAGCCCTAATCTGCTAAACTATATTTAATTCAGAAAACCTTTCTTCAGGTTTGGTGGATGCACCAACTGCACCTTTTATTGGTGAAAGCAGAGATGGTTACAGTTAAGCATGCAGATTAGATTAACAGTGTATGCAGAGCTGCCCTTCAAAGCTGTTAGGAAACTACAGCTAGTTCAAAATGCTCCTACTGTTATTTGAAACCAAGGTCACAAAACGTTGGAGCCCCAACATCAGGGTCAGATAGATGACCTCTCAACATGCTGCTCAACTTCAGAAGCAGGAAACATCTCCTGCTGAGAAGACCTGTCTGACTTTCCTTCTCCCTGCTGTCACACAGTAGACACTAGGCATGGATGAATTAATCGGAATCGTCGTCAATAGTAATAAATTTGTTAATCGTAATACATTTGAACAGGGTTCCAAGGTGGTTCCAAAGTTCGAATTAACTTTCCAATTCGAAGCGTTGGAGACCATCCTCGGAATATCTTCGGAATACCTTCTGATATAAGTGTTTTCAACCAATCACCTGCATTGGGCTTAAGAACCTCATAGAAACCAAGCCAAGCCTGGAGCATTTTCACTCCTGGATACAGCATCGAAAAGGAGGAGGAAGAGAAGGGGCCGTTTTGCAAGAGTGTGCCTCCCTGTGCGGAAAACGTGGAGTGAGGAATGGGTGGAAGGAAAAGAGGGAGGAAAGGGTGCCCTGTTTGCTGCTGCTGCTGTAACCAACCCGGGGCCAACTACCGGCTCTCGGAGGGCCCTCTCCTTGTCCAGTTTCCTCTTCAGCCTCTCTGCCTGGGCTTTAGCAGCGTTGGCTTGCTCCTGAAGGCTCTGGGTCTTGCAGTGCACTGCCTCCAAGGATCTCAGTCCCACTGCCATCAAGGAGACAGGGAAAGAAGGAAGGAAGCCACCAAGGAAGGCAAAGGAGAAGGAGGGAAAGCTGGTGCTTGATTCAGATCGAGCTGCTTCGGGAGTGAGGAGGAGGAGGAGAATCTGGATTGGGAGCTGCAGGGTTTTTTTTTTTTTTACAAAGCTTTGGAGAACTTTGTGCAAAAGAGGGAGAGAGAAAGGGAAGCCAAGGGAAACTTCTGTGGCTTCCTTCCTCTCCTTTTTCTCCACCTTCCTTCCTTCCTTCCTTCCTTCCTTCCTTCCTTCCTTCCTGCCTTCCTTCCTTCCCTCCTTCCCTCCTTCCTTCCTCAATGGCAGTAGGGCTGAGATCCTTGGGGGCAGTGCGCCGTAGGACCCAGAGCCTTCAGGAACAAGTTGACGCCACTGAAGCCTGGGCAGAGAGGCTGCAGAAGAAGCTGGACAAGGAGAGGGCCCTCTGAGAGCAGATAGTCAGCCCCGGGTTGGTTACAGCCAGGCCTGTAGCGAGGGGGGGGGGGTTAGGGGTTCAACCCCCCCCAAAAAAATTTCAGGTTAAAAAAAAAACCTGGTTAACTCATGAATTTTAACTGGTTAACCAAATCCCCATGCTAAGTCTATGAGACGTAAAACATTAAGAGTCCCTCCAGGCACTATCTCAAGCAGATATTGACAGGTCTGAACCAGGGGAGCAGGTGGGTCAGGGGTTCAACCCTCCCCCCGCCCGGAAATTTTCAAAACCCCTCCCGAAATTTTTTTCTGGCTATGGCCCTGGTTACAGCAGCAGCAGCAAACATGGCACCCTTTCCTCCCTCTTTTCCTTCCACCCATTCCTTACTCCATGTTTTGCACACAGGGAGGCACACTCTTGCAAAACAGCCCCTTCTCTTCCTCCTCCTCTTCAATGCTATATCCAGGAGTGAAATGGGCTCCTGGCCCAGTGCTAGCAAGGAGATGCCCCGATGCTATATCCAGGAGTGAAATGGGCTCCTAGAGCATCCTCACTCCTGGATATAGCATCGGGGCATCTCCTGGCTAGCACTGGAGCGTTTTGAGACAGCATGGTATAGTGGTTTGAAAGTTGGACTACGATTGTGGCTTGATTCCCCACTCAGCCATGGAAACCCACTGGGTGATCTTGGGCAAGTCATGCACTCTCAGCCCCAGAAAACCCAATGAAACATGAAATAACACTTTCAAACAAGGAACAGATTTCCTTATTCAGAGGCTGATGGCCATCTGTCAGGAGTGATTTGATGGTGTGCTATGATTTCTGCTCCTGGGTAATAAATGTCATTTCCTAGTTGGTTCTGTCATAAAAACATGGCAAAATGTGATTACACTGCCAAAACTTTGCCTTTGCGCAAGGGACATCATCTAGAGAAAATAGAACATTATGGTTTGTTGAGTCTCTTTTCACCAATTTAACAAAGTTTCAGCCACAAAAACAAAATTTCTGAAGTAGAACAATGACTTTTGAAGTAAAGACAACCCAATGAAACAGGAAATAACACTTTCAAACCAGGAACAGTTTTTTGTTATTATTAAAAAATGTTTTTTAATAAAAACTTTGAAAATTCACCAAGTCAAACATTCTTAGATTTTGTGAGCTAACAGTGGTAAATGTATTCTACCACTGTAGCAAATTTCATTAGGATAGCTCAAAAATGAGGGAGAGAGAAGTCCCTCAAGTTTCCCCATTGACAATAATGTTTCCCTTTATGCGCATGCGTATCCACCATTAATGAGGTACATACGAAGATTCAGAAGTTTCGGAAAGTTTTGAATTTTTTTGCTTCAAAATTCGGAAATGACTTTAGAAACGAAGCGCCAGTACCCACTACTTTCGAAACGAGTATTGAACCATTTTTTTTCCCTGGATCACACATGCCTAGTAGACACAATTTGCCAAAAGTGCAGGAACTTTCTATTCAGTCGAGTCACCAGGTTCAGTAATAAGATTGGGATGCTGGAAATGGCAAGCCAATCATAAAGGAGCATAATGACTTTCACCCAAAGGGGATCCAGAAACCCATCACCACAACTATACTTCCCATTGTTTCATCAAGAGAACCAGGAAATCCCATCACCTAAGGGCATTTGCACCCTGATAATGACCAATGCCACCATTGTTCCCATGCTAGCACCAATTTCTCTGCCCTGGGAAGCAGGGAGGGGATGGCCTCAGACACAGCAGAGAGACTCAGGTTTTCTTTCAATGAAAATTTTGTTAAAGTTCACATCACACCTGATCCATCAATCATAACCTGTAAAGCATGACAACAGTGAATGTACACCAAACCAATGAAACAGTGGATCATAATTTGTTTCAATCAGAGCAATGTCTATTCCTTTGAATGTCCATAAAATGCCATTGTCTATAAACAGAGAGCATGTCAGTTTTGGGATTCTCTCCTGGCATCCTAACTTGATCAAGGGAGGAATTAACGGCAACCTATGACTCTGCCCTCATCTCTACATGTCTTAATTTGAACCTATCGGAGCTGATACGCCGGCATGGAACCTGGGATTCCAGATAACAGTACCAAAATAATTTCTGGTATTCATTCTTCTTCTGATCGTACTATACCAACCTTATTAAAATTATCCTGGCATCTAGTTTGGTCAGGACAACTGATGTGGATGTGGAAGGGCCTTTTGGGTGATAGTACTGCCATTTCTATGAAACTCCCTCCCAAGACATGGTAGACTGACTCCTCCTCTGTTGTTCTTTAGGGAGACAGGCAAGTCATATTTACCCCACAAAGTTTTTAGCCCCTTACCTGCACTTTATTTTTGTGTATGATTATTAAAACATTCCATATTATCTTTATATAGTATTGAAAGGCAGTATAGTTTTATATATATGATACATTTTTCTGTTTATTATCTATGTCTAGGCTTTTCAGCAAGAAAATGGAGTAAGGATGTTTTAAAAATTCAAATTTGTAGCTCCAAAATGAAGAAGTATGTGTAACTAGAAAATACATAATTATTATGACTGAGTTTTATAAGGTGATTAGCTTCCTCTGCCAAAGTCTGCTAGTGCCTCACCAAACTATAACTCCCAGGACCCCATAGCATTGAGCCATGGCTGTTAAAGTGGTGTCAAGCTGCATTAATTCTACAGTGTAGAAGGTTGCTGAGATTCCTGGCTGAAACCCCAAAGAACTCCTGCCATCGTACACATTCTGGGTTAGAAAATAGTATAATGCAATAATGTGGATGTAAAGCCATATTCACCAGAGCTGGGAAGAAGAAGGGAGAAAAATGTGTACTTCGGTAGTTCTTTTTGGGATCAGGAAAGCTTTTGAGAAGTTTTCAAATATTTAATAGTAGCAACAAATAATTAATTTTCCCCACACTAACTGGGCTGTTGAAAAAAAAAAGGCTTAGCTTAAACAGAGGCAAACTTTTGTATGAAAATACTATGAGCCTCAATTCCATTCTGGGGCTGAAACCTGATTCTTAGGCTCAAATAATATTTTGGAGAGATCCTGTAAAATTGAATATATCATATTCAAAATGAAGTCTGAAGTCTGCTCACCTTGGTGATAAAGCAGTAGGGAGAAAAGGGATGTCTATATGATATTGAAAGATTAAAGGCACTTACATTTCGAAGTGGTATTTTCACTATATGTCTGCCTGGACATTATTGTCCAGGCAGACTAAGGGAGAGAGAGACGTCTGGCACCCTGACCTGTGAATGACAGGAGAAATTTGGCTCAAGTCAGAGCGTCCCTCCCAGTTTCACAGTACCTGCTTCTGAGTTAATGACACCTAACCTTGGTCAGTCCTGGAAGGACACTTTTTGTTCAAAAAAGAGAAAAGGTACACAGTGATAAGACCATTTCCTTTCTCACAGCGTCTCCTTTAATGTCAGGACTGAAATATGAAGTCATTAGGGGATATTAAAACAGTGCTGACAAACTAATTAACAAAAGACATTACGCCGGATGGGCTCAATTTATCCTTTTTAATGGTTCTTATAAATGGGTGCCGCCAATTAAAATTAATAAAGATTTACCAGCGATTGCCTGGCATACACTGCTAAGGAGTTCCACTGAAGGTCGCCTTAAAGTCAGCCTCTACATAGCTGCAAGTTCTGCTTCCTTCCTCATGCCCACCAGGGTTGCTCTTGGTTAGCTTTTTCCGCCACGTTGTGTATTTCAGAGTGTTTGCCTGGTTCTTGTCTTGGTTGCTTTCAAACTCCATCCATCTTTAGCTTGACTCTTGGAACATCCTTCTCATCCCCTAGTTCCTTTTACACTTTTGGACTTGACACAACTTTTTTGACACAATTTCATCCTTCATAGTTTTGTGGAGAACTTGCTACTGCTTAACCCTGATTTATGTAGACTCTACATGAAGAAAGTCATGCCATTGTGTTCTACATTATATTGTAACGTAGCTGCTTTCTGAACATGTCTGGAGACATATTAATAATACTAATGTAAGGGGTAAATGGAAGGAGTACATTGGCTTCCGAAATAAGTTGATTATAGGGCAACACTGTAGAATTAATGCAACTTCACGCAACTTCAACTGTCATGGCTCAATGCTATGGTATCTTGCGAGTTATAGTTTGGCAAAATACTATGACTATTTCGGAGAGATGGCTAAAAGGCTTATAAAACTACAACTCTCAAGATTCCCTAGCATTGAACCACGGCAGTTAACATGCTGACAAACTACATGAATTCCTCAGTGTAGATGCATTAGTAGATAATATTATAAGGTGGTCAATGAAGGATCAAATACTGTCATAATTCAGTAGCTGATAGATATAATAATTACTTTTTGAAATTAAAAACCTAACTGTCAGATAACTTTGCTTCCACTATAGAAGTAGGATGTGTGATATCTTCTAGTTTTACTTTGTCATAATATCTTTACATAAATAATTAATTCAATTTCAAATCCCCATGAACTGTGAAAAACAAAAATGTTCAACAACTACAATTGAGTTGTACATAGAACAAAGCCAAATAAAATAGTTTCAGAATTAGGGCTCTTCCCCTTCCCTGATGTCATCCAGTAATGTTGGACTGCAATTCCCATGATCACATCAATTTTACTGCTAAATAATAGAGAGGTTTTCTGTTTTTGTTTTTTTAAAAGAAGAAACAAATTCCATTTGCCATTTATTTTACTGAGGGTGCACTGAGCCCAGCTCAATTTGATCACATTATGTTGTTAAAATGGTATTTATTGCACTTTAACTGCCATTGCAACATCGTATGGACTCCTTAGAAGGGGGCTCTCTGGCTGAGAATTCAATGCTTTTTTCTAACCTGCATATGCCAGGATTCCATATGATGTTTCAATGGCAGTTAATCAGGTTGAGCTGAGCGCAGCACATTCTCAACAAAATGAAGATAATTATATAACTACATGGATTCTTCCTTTCTTATAAATATCTGCACTTTGTTGTTGTTAACTGCTGTCATGTCAACTTCAACTTAAGGTGACTTTAGGAATGAGAGACCTCCAAGTTGCCTTTTTTTCAACAGCTCTACTCAGGTCTGCAACTCAGGGTCATAGCTTCCTCGATTGAATTTATCCATTTGGAATGCAGTCCTTCTTCCAGTGTTTCATCAAACTACAGATCTCACAATTCCATGGGATACAGCATGAATATAGCCCAGTAATCGCATTGTAGGAGCCCCCGGTGGCGCGGTGGGTTAAACTGCTAAGTTGCTGAACTTGCTGACTGAAAGGTCGGCGGTTCAAAGCCAGGGATCGAGGTGACCTCCTGCTGCTAGCCCCAGCTTCTGCTGAACTAGCAGTTCAAACACATGCAAATATAAGTAGATCAATAGGTACCACTCCAGCGAGAAGGTAACAGGGTTCCATGCGGTCATGCCAGCCACATGACCTTGAAGTGTCTACGGACAATGTCAGTTCTTTGGCTTAGAAATGGAGATGAGCACCAACCCCCAGAGATGGACATGACTGGACTTAATGTCAGGGGAAACCTTTACCTTCAACCTTAATTGCATTGTATGAAATGGCCTTAGTTTTTTGCAACAAAACAAGTCTTGGCTGGACATTAGCCCACTTTTCTCAGATACATCTGAAATCCCATGAAAGCTTGGGCCAAATAAACCTTGGAAGGCATTAAGATAACACAAGTATATGTGTTGTTAAAGCAATAAAAAGAAATGGCATCATTATAGTTTACGATGGAAACAGCTTGATTCATGCAAAGAAAACAACTCTCCATGAAATCAATCCAAGTCTCTGCCAAGCATAGACTACTGTGGGTTTTGTAACACAGTTTTCTGAATACGGTCTGAATTCTAATAATCTGGAATTGCTGCAAAATATACTTATGTGAGCAGTGGATATGCACCAGATGTAAAATGCAACATTTAGTATGGTGCAAGTCTGCTGTTTGTTTTCCTGTTATGTTCCTTATAGAAAAGACTGCAAAAATGGTCAACATTGAATTATCAGGGTCATTGCAGAACTCATAGCTGATTAGGAGTTTTTAAAAAAGTATTTATGTTCCTATCCTGCCTTTCCTCCACTGGCTTCAAGGTGCTCTACAAAACTCTCCTCCACTTTATTTTTATAACTACCCTGTGAGGATCATTAGGCTTAGACAAAATAATTGGCTTAAAGTAATCCAGTAAGTTATAGTTGAGTGGGGACTTGACAATGCAACTACATCTTTAAAACCTGCCTGCTTTTATTTGAAGTGAAATGAGCGCAAGTCAAGAAGAAACCTAGGATTATGCTAGGTGGAAATGCCCCCCTCAACTTTTGGAGCAAGCACAGCAAGGAATGAATGACCCAAAAAGTGAAAAGCAAGGCTCTGACTTTGTTCTATAAACACACACACACACACACACACACAGAGAGAGAGAGAGAGAGAGAGAGAGAATGAATTCACTTCTTTTATAAAATGATCATTTTTAAATATGGGTTGCTGTGAGTTTTCCAGGCTGCATGGCCCGAAAAACTCATAGCAATCCAGTGATTCCAGCCATGAAAGCCTTCAACAACACATTTTAAAATTCCTTGCACCATCTCTTCCCACATATCCAGGGTTGCTCAATTTTCTGGCTGCAAAGCCTAAGGAAAGAAATAAAACAAACTGGTTTGGGCAATATACAAAAAGATGGGGGGAATTTAAAACTTTCTAGGGTAGACTACTTTCTTCTCTTACCATTTCAGAAGCAGAGTTGCCCTCTGCTTGACTTCACAGAGAGAAATCCATTTGAAACATCTGATTTAACTCTGGTTTAAAGATCCAAAATAGCAAGAAATCGCATGGGCTTTAAGATTTCCCATCAACAGGTGCCCTGAGTCACCAGACTGCATAGCCAAATAGATCACCTAATCACAGTTTCTCCCACTGTCAAAGGGTTATATTTCTGTTTAAATCACTGTAATTATTTCCAAATTTGCATACATACAAATAGACAGTATTTATTTGTTTGCCTTCCTCTTTCCTTGTGAATTCCAATGATATGCATGGGTTTGTTCCCCCTCATTTTGTCTTCACTACAACCCTATGAGGCAGGTCACTGACCATCTCAAAGTCACCCAGGACCTCATCAGATTAGGGAAGTCATAGGGAGGAGGGAGCAAACTTGTTTACTGCTGCCCTGGAGATTAGGATATGGAACAACGGCTTCAAACTACAAGAAAGGAAATTCCACCTGAACATTAGGAAGAACTTCCTAACTGTGGGAGCTGTTCAGCAGCACTCTATCCCAGAGTGTGGTGGAGGCTCCTTCTTTGGAGACTTTTAAACAGAGGCTGGATGGCCATGTATCGAGGGTGCTTTGAATGTGATTTTCCTGCTTCTTGGCAGGGGGTTGGACTGGATGGCCTACAAAGTCTCTTTCAACTCTATGATTCTATGATTCTAGATCCTTGATGCAGAGGACAGCATGGGGGCCCATAGGGCAGCGGGGCAAATCTGTCGCCTGATGCCCCACTTCACCCGCACCATCCACTTGCCCATCACATGTCAGAAAGCATAGCTTACCAGTGTGATCCTGCATTTCCCCATGATTCCTAACCTGAACATGGGTAGTCTCCTGTGTTCAGGTTTCCCCTCCTACCACACTTCCTTGACGCAGCCAGCACATCATGGAATGAGATCCGGCAAGCTCCATGCTGGCTGCATTGAGGAAATGCCATAGGACAGGGAATTTAGGTAATGTGATGAGGTCCCTACTAGTGGGTTTCATGGCTCTGTAGGGAAGATAATCTGGAATTCCCAAAATTCAATCTAACACTCTCACCAGGAGGACTGTCTATATGCAAATATGGCACTCATATTTTCTCTTCTTTTAGTTTAAGCAACATCCTTCATGGGATCCTCAGCTATTTCCCATTTGTGGTAGACCATATGCAAGTGATTGTATCGTATGAACACAGACCTGAACCCTGTAGCTTTAAAAAATTAAGCACTGGCAAGGTCAATATGATAACACTTGAGCAATTCCTATTGCTGAAACAGAGGTGCAAAGTTGGGGAGAGGCTGGAGAAAGGAACTTGGATCAAATCAAGAAAGAAATTAATATTACCATCTCAACCTGGCAGAGCATCTGGAAGAGTTGGTCATGTTGATAGGCATTAGGCAGTTATCATCCAAAGACCAATGTTCTCTGAACTCAGAAATGGCAACAACCTTACTTAAAACTCAATAATTTCAATTGATAGCCATAAAGCAATCCAAACAATTTCACATGTGATGAAATGTATAAGAAACTCAGGGCTAACAGAGTCGTAGCCCCCCAAAGTAACATTTCCCAGTTCCAGGTTATAGTTTTATCTTTAGTGTATGCAACAGCTTTCAATACTTTCAAAATAATGTTTTCCTATGTAACATTGGGCCCCTGGTGGCACAGTGCGTTAAAGCGCTGAGCTGCTGAACTTGCCGACCAAAAGGTGCCAGGTTCAAATCCCAGGAGCGGAATGAGCGCCCACTGTTAGCCCCAGCTCCTGCCAACCTAGCAGTTTGAAAACATGCAAATGTGAGTAGATCAATAGGTACCACTCCAGCAGGAAGGTAACGGCGCTCCATGCAGTCATGCCAGCCACATGACCTTGGAGGTGTCTACGGACAACGCCGGCTCTTCAGCTTAGAAATGGAGATGAGCTCAAACCCCCAGAGTCGATCACGACTGGGGAAAACCTTTACCTCTACCTATGTAACATTAGACAGTGACAGCTGACAGCTTCCATGTCATTAAGGCAGTAAATCCAGGATTTAGTTTGAGTTTTGAAGCAACCTGTCCCAGCCAAGATGCTAGATTCTGGATATATCTACATTGTCAAATTAATGCAAAATGACACCACTTTAATGGTACTGTTTAATGCTATGGAATCCTGCAAGGTGTACTTTTAAAAGCTCTTTAGCTTTCTCTAACAAAGGGTGCTGGTGCCTCACTGAACTATAACTCCCAGGATTCCATAACATTGAGCCATGGCAGTTAAAGTGGGGATAAAACTGCATTAATTTGGCAGTGTAGACACACCCCCTGTTCTTAGATTAGGCTCAGCACTATGGAAAGCTCCTTTAAAATCCACATCTGATGTGAATATGAACAGCCGACCACTACTGTTGGACAAAGGTATTCAGCAACATGCTTCACCATTTTTTCTTATTTCTCCCGGTAGCTCTGCAATGTAGGTTCATGTACAGTACATTAATCGTGCCCTCCCTAACTCCTGCATCATGATAAATCTCCTACTGTCCCATTATTTGGCTAATTGCAGTGGATTATATGGCAGTCAGGTGCTCTTTGGCAGGGTGAGATAAATGGAGGACATTTCCCTTGTTTTGATTTCATTTGCTAATTGCTGCGTGGAGAAGTGGTTATGTTAATTCATCCCCTCTTTCTGTTAGATAACAAGCTCTTTTTTCTCCTCCTTTCCACAAGCTGGGGAAAAAGTGATGGAACAAGGACCTCAGAATGTTCTGTTCGTTTTGTCTCTGTAAAATTCCTGGAAACGTTGCATGGCTTTTGTTGTAACCTGCAATGGATAGAAGCCACCTGTACCTGCGAACGTCACCTGTCTATAGGCTCAGTTCAATTCCATTACAGGCAATTAAAAAGCAGAGCAGTTTGTGATATACAGTCATGGGGATAGGAAAGAAATTACATTGGTGTCAAAGATATGGATTTATTGGCGCCTTCCGCCTTCCTCAGTCCATTTGGGAAAGATAAACCCATTTGGGGAGGGCTGATTTATTTGGTCAGTAGCACATGGACATGCTGGCTGAGGGATTCGGGAAATTCTTGTTTTAAAAAGTTACTTCCCCAAGCTCTAGACATTCCATTGCAGAAAAACAGTGTATGAAGAAACATCCTGCAGCCTGTATAGGTATAGTTGGTCATTACATATGACAATCCTACATCCATGTGTTTTTGATTTATAAATGCTAGGAAGTCATGATTTGCACTAGGTGTTCCCAGCATTCAAAACACAAACCAACACACTCACACACAATACCTGAATGTGGGATTATTATACATGGTCATCTATATATACAGTTACAAACATCCGACTTAAAACAATTCATAGTTAAGAACGGGGCTGAGACAACAGGAAGTGAGAGAAACCTACAGACAGCAAAACAAACACCACAGGGGTATTAACCCTTCCCTATGCAAGGCTAATATATATATATATATATATGGCTGGAGTTATACTTGTTCTAACTTATGTACAAATTCAACCCAAGAACAAACCTTCAGAACCTATCTTGTTCGTAACTTGGGTACTGCCTATAATGGTAATGTATCATTATAAATATATGTTGCCAACATTTTGGATTGGGCATGTCCACCAACTATACAGACCAATCCTTCAATCTCCATGGCTGTAATCTATGAGGTTTGTCATCTAGGGACACCAGAACTCTCTGGCTGAGAATTCTAAATGGTCTGCTTTATACTGCAAATCCCATAGGATGAAATAAGATAGGAGATACGACAGCAGTTTGCTTTTGCCTAGGCCTATTGCAAAAGGCAAGATTTAACCTTAATTTTCTCTATCCCACTGTTGCGTTAACAGAGGGCAAACTATTTTTGCATTCTCAGCTTAGTTTGTGGAAACTGAAGTAATCTAGGAAAGTGGTATTGGTATTTTGAGCCCGTCTGTGGAGTAATTTCAAACTGGATTTTACATTTTTGTAGTTGTTTTAGCAGGATTGTATGTTTTTTTTCCCTTTATGATGCTTAATTTGTAGTATGGTCTCCTTTTGGCAACTGAATGTTTTGCCTTATGTTTGAAACCATCCTGAGTCCTCTTGTGGAGATAGGGCAGTATACAAATAAAGTTTTATTATTGTCATTATCATTATTATTAAGTGAATGGAGAAGAGCAAAAGAACAGCATTATAGGAGCAGGTGAAAAAATGGGGCAGCAGAGGATTCATTGGGACATTTTATGTGGCTTTTCTAGACTTTTATTAAAGATTTTAATATATAATAGAAACTAAAAAGAAAAGGAAAATTGATGCAGAAAAAAGAAACATGATAAATAATTATAAAGAAGTAAGAAATAAAAGGATAAACAGTTGACTTTCAACTTTCCTAATGATAAATATTCAAAACTAAGTAAAAACATCTTCAGATATTATTACCATTTATTCACATCTACTGCTTAAGCCACATCTAATGCTTAAAATGGAATAATTTCTTTATTGTGCCTTATCATGGAGGAGGAGAATGCTTAACAAACCAGGTGTTTGGGACTGCACCTAGGCTTTATAAATAGCCTGTTTAAATTGTTTGTTGTTGCCCATCAACAATTTGTCCTTGAACAACAAATCACAATGTTATGTCATTTGGGACCTTTCTTTCCACTTCCCCTTTCTGCCCCTTTCCCTCTTTTGTGGGATGATATGAAACCATCTATATCTGGCCGAAGGAAGTGGACAGGACTAATGGTTTAGGGAGGTTGGTATGTTTAGCTTGGAGAAGACTGAGAGGTGATAAGATAGCTCTATTTAAATATTTGAAAGAATGGCATGTACAAGATACAGCAACTTTTTTTTGGCTGTCCCAGAGGATAGGACACAATGGATTAAAATTATAAGAAAATAGATTCCATCTAAATACTAGGAAGAATTTCTTGACAGGAAAAGAGCTCAACATTTTACAAGACTGAAATTGCTGGGAATCAACAGTGGAAGGAAGCTAAGGCATCAAGCTGGCCATTGTGGGATAGTAAGAGAAATATACCTCACAACCTTTGAGGATGCCTGCCAATAGATGTGGGCGAAACGTTAGGAGAGACTGCTTCTGGAATATGGCCATACAGCCCAGAAAACTCACAGCAACCCAGTAATTCCAGCCATAAAAGGTTTTGACAACACAAGAGAAATCTAGCTCACAGTTGTAGCAAACAGAATGGTAGATGGGTCCAATCCTACCATTAGGAAAGGACAAAATGTTCACCACAGCAGCATGCGATGCAGGGCAGCACTAGCATGACATCTACATTTTCCTCCTGAATTCCCCAGTTGTTCTCTTGTTACAGGACAAGAGCTATGTTTGTCTCCTAAGCTCTCCTGGATCTGCTAAACTGGTGGGATGGAGGACACTGACCCATTGCCAGGAGGGAACTGAGATTCAGTTGCAGAACTGTCATCTTTTGGAAATGGTCTAAGGAAGGGGCAGTATCTTAACTTTTGAATGAAGTAGCAAAATGTATTGGGGGCCAAACCTGATGGTGGGATTGATAAGCATGCATATTGATAACAAGGAGGGTCCTCCCAAATTAACAGGATTGGGAAAAGTGCTTTGTCCACTTGTATTTTTTGTTAAATTTTATTTTAAAATAAAACATCACACTTATATTAGTGACACCATTACAACATAGAACAAATATAATACCTTTGCATTTCAGATGGAGTTCTGCAGTTCACATGACCCAATAAGAAAAGGGCTTGAAATGCATAGATCCCCTCTCTTCTGTCCATAGCTCTGTACAACCTGTCCCTCAGGGTGACCTTCCAGATCTCCTGATCTTTTAATTAGCAGGAACTGATAACAGGAAGGTGACTGTCACAGATAGTATGACGGCAATGACAATGAGGCTTGTGTAGAGATGGTGAAAGTTTAGGCAGCTGTGTTGGTGTTATATATAATTCCTTGGGACATTCTCAAATACTGGGTGTTTAATTTTTTTAGAAATGTAATTAATTAGTTATATCTATAGTTCTAAGTAGATGCTATTATAGTTACATTTAAAAAACATAATGAATTTGTAGTTTGGTGAGGCATTAGCACTCTCTGGATGAGATTTCTAAAATCTGCAAACTACCAGTCCCAGGACTCTGTAGGACAGAACCAAGTGGAGTCATAGCACAATAATTCTGTATTGTGAATTGGCTCTATGCTATTAGACATAACCCCCACATCCCTGCCAGCTTTAACATTCTCTGGGCTTCATTTCATACTTTCCCAATATCAAGGAGATATGGAGCAATGCCTAGGGAAAGTACTTCTACAATCTTTTTAGTTGTGGTTTGATATTAAACATTTTGTGTGTTTTTATTAGCAATTGTTTTTAAATCTTGTGAAATCCCTGGTATCCCACACTTTTGCACATTTTTCCTGACATATGTTTTTTAGTACCCAATTTTCCCTGCATTTCTGTGCCGGTATTTTAATTGGAAAATGGCACCCCAATATCTGTAGCAGGGAAACAAAGATCATTGTATTTTAGATTATGTCTTACTTTGGGAAATGCAATTTCAATAGCTTGCATTTAAATGAGAACCAAATGAATTTGTTTTCTATCTCAATCCTCTGCTTTTAGAAACACAAAATGTTATGTGATAGGCTTTGTGACTGGTCTCCTGTTAGTCAGTTACAATGCTGTAAAGTAGAGTTATGATCTTGCAACAGACTATAGATATTCTCATTTATGATCTTGGCACTATTGCCACAACTTCAGATACCTCCCTCCCTCAAAAACAAACAAGCATCTTGAAATCCAGGCAAATCCAGGAAAATGGAGCATACCCACGATACAATACCTATGTGTCTGATGCAGGATCTCAGTCTGTATCTCCAGAAAAGTCCATTCTCCTTCCTGCCTGAGTACATACCAGCAGTATCATCTTAAAGCTTTACTGAAAAGTGAATGGGCAAATAAAATTCCTAACTTAGACCAGCTTTATAACTGATCTATGAACCATACCACAAACTTCAAAAATGTATATGTTCCTTTCAAGGGTTGTGTGTGTGTGTCAGGAGCTACTGAGAAACTGCAAGTTGCTTCTGATGTGAGAGAATTGGCCATCTGCAAGGACGTTACCCAGGGGATGCCCGGATGTTTTGATGTTTTTACCATCCTTGTTGGAGGCTTTTCTCATGTCCCCGCATGGGGAGCTGGAGCTGACAAAGGGAGCTCCTCTGTGCTTTCCCCGGATTTGAACCAGCAGCCTTCAGGTCAGCAACCCATTCTTCAAGTCAGCAGTCCTGCCGGCACAAGGGATTAATCCACTGCACCATCAGGGGTTCCCTGTTCTTTTCAGTGAAAGCGGACAATAACCCTAGAGCAGTATGACCCCATTACCACAATTTACTTCTTGTGACATTTTAGCCTTTCAGTGGTGTTAGATATTCTGATGACTAAGATGTCACATATAATTATTGAAATCTATTCTATTATGCCATGTTATGCTATTATTACCTCACTTTGTGCCTCTATATTAGTAGTCTCATCAATAATACTTCACTTATCATTTGCTTTATCAGATTGGTAGGATTTGGGGACAATCAAGAATGGTTATTTAATTTTCTTGATATAATATGATTAAGATATTTTATCCCACCTTTCAGCATTATTATCCCTAGGGTGGTTTACCAACCAATCAATCAGGAAAAACAATAATCAATCTTCAAAATTCCACATAAATGGCATAGATGCTGCAAAAATTAATTAGATACTGCTAAATGCATAGGTAAGAACAATTTTACAATGGATTTTTTTAAATTTTATTCTGTTCATGAAGATAATTTGCTCCCAAGTCCTCTCTCTCCCATAAGTTCTTATTAGAAAGTAACCAAACTACATTTTTAAGATACAGTTATTTCCAATACTGAGAGGATTGTGACTTATGAAGGTGAGGAGTCTGTGAAAAAATGCAGTTGGCAAGCCAAATTCAGTACTGCCAAGATAGTTGAATATACAAGGTTTCCAGGCCTAAGAACTAAAGACCCAAAGCCCTCTGTCTGGATGGTTAAATTTGTTTTGTTTTGCCCCACCTTCATTTTTTTTCAAAATTTCTAGTTCTTTCAGTTTGCTTCTGAAGAAATCTGTGCATTATAGAAAATTCCTATTAAAAATCAAAAGAAATCCTCATCTATTCATAGTTTTAACTTGATGTCCAAATTGCCAAATCTGACTACCATTTAGGTAATTAAAAAACAACAAAACCAACATCTCTCTCGCAAACCAATACAAGCCCTATGGCAAATCATTTATCACCCTTGTTTTTCCTTTCACTACAAAATGTCAGCTCAATAATCCTTTTATTGACAATGCAGGAGTGATGGTGAGCCAAGTGAAAAATGCACCTCCTGAAAGCCGGTTGTTCCAGCTCTCAAAAGAATGGATTTTCTCTGAGAATCTTTTTTTTCCCAGAAGTGCTTCCTTGTGTGGTAGAAAATATCTGTTTTGTCATAGCACATGATTTCCATCTTTAATATATCTTGGGTTTAGCATACTTTGTTTTGTGTTAGATCCAATGAAAGAGAAAGTCTCAAGATGTAACAAAGATGTTGGAGAGTTATTAACTGAAAATGACCAACATGTTCCAGCCAATAAATTATTGGTTGCCACTTAATAAAATTAGGAAAGAACTGGCAGGCCACTCTGGGTGCATTGATGATTTATTGATGAAGATCATGGAATAATTATTTGGTCAAAATGCATTAAGCTTTTAAAGCAAACAAAACCATTACCTGCAATATGAAGGCCTTGTTTCTCTTTTTTTGTTGTTTTTATTTTGTGATTGATCTTTGAAAGATAAACACATGTTTTAGTTTGGGTCTGGTTGTTTAAGAAACCTTGTTGTGGAAGGGCTAATGGATTAAAGGGAGCTTCCCTTAATCTTAGGTTTGATCCCGAGGTCCCATCTGTTGATTCTGTCGGCAGAAAGGGCAGCAGAAAAAGGGCTGATAGTTTGAAGCCATCAGCCAGTCCTCTTTCCCAGTTAGGAACGCTATGAAATCTGCCATGGAGTCAGCTCGAATCAGAAGGTTTCAGCATCCTTACGATGCCGGATAGTTTTTCTCCACAGACTTTGTCACTGCATGGAATCCATTGCCCTAGAAATTTACAGACGTATTTACTAGACAGGGAGCTCTGGCATGGGCTGGTCCATGACGTCACAAAGAGTCAGAAGCAACTGAACGAATAAACAACAACAAATTTACTAGATGCCTCTAGAAATTTCTGTATTTTTTTTGAAAGTGGTAGATAATGATGAAAGATGTACTAATATAGGAGAGGAATCATATTTCTGAATATAGGGAGATGCAAATAAATTGTTTTGCATTAGTGTAAAGGTAAAGGTTTTCCCCTGACATTAAGTCTCGTCATGTCTGACCCTGGGGATTGGTGCCCATCTCAATTTCTAAGCTGAAGAGCCAGTGTTGTCCATAGATACCTCCAAGGTTTTTACACTTTTTTCCTCAACTTTCTTCAGCAGTTATCCAAGGTCCACTAATTTTGCAAGTAAGACAGTGTTATCAAAATCTCTTAATGTCACTGCATACTTGTTCTTGCTAAAACAATGGTGCATATAAGGGGTTTCTTTAGTATTACAGATGCTACCCGTACAAAATGGCAGCCTCACCCTGCCCATTGCAAAATGCTGTCATCATGCAGAAAGAGAAAACCTATGTTAATCAAGAGAAGGAAACTGGAAATGTTCTTATTGGGCCTCTAAATGGAACGGTTCAGTTTCCCTCCAATATTTGACTGGTGTAATTTAGTTTCACTGGCTTTGGCTCATCTCTTTGCTCTGTTAGGACAGGTAGAAATTTGCATTTAAACTGTTGTGTTTTGCCACCTCAAGGCAAGTAAATTCATTTGATTGATTTATAAACCACCATTCTCCTAGAAATTGGGCCCAGGCTGACACACGAGATTGTTTTAAAGCAAGAAACAAGTACAAATGAAAACACAATAGTTTATAATATTAATATTTAATTTAAAAAGCTATAGTAATAAAACAGATCAACTGTCTTAAATTGAGTTGCTAATCTCAACTGGAATGGGCCCATTGAATCCATTGCTGGATTATGAATCAATAACTACATAAATGTCATTGATTTAATGCATTTACTCAGACTTCCAATTGGATTCTAGTGTTTAAAAACATAGCAGTCAGAAAGTTGTTATTGTAGTTTCCATTAAAGTCAAGGCTTTTAGTGACACTTCCATCAAGAAATCTCTTTCTTTCTGATTCAGCAATTTCACCTAATTCTTTGATAGTGTAGTACATTTGTCAAATCAAATTCCATTTAAATGTCTTGCCTAATATTTTTACAGCATACACTATATATTCAATTTTTGCTGGTGATTTTTCATATAGTTTTAAATCATTCATGCAGAACAAATTATTTCTTTTTCCAGGTTGCTTGGTGTTTCATATGCCTCACTTGTTTTATTTACTCTTCCTGAAAGCGGTATCATTGCACATTTCAAATAATAAAAGAGATAAGGAATCACATAGAAAAGTTCCACACCTTATACTAACTCTGCTAAGTTCTTGTCCATTTACTGTTAACATGATATTCCATGATTTCATTGTGTTTTGCTCAATCCTTAAAATTTTACATTTGCTCCAGTCTATACAAATATTTGTTTTTCTTATATTTTACAGTTTTTCAATCTCATTTTATCAATTAACAATTGATCTTTTCTTTCCTGAGAATTGGAGCAATTGTGTACCTTTCACTTCTTTTGGATAATTCTGAATTAAATGGGACTGGACTCAGGCCCCTTCTACACTGCCATATAAAATCCAGATTATCTTCTTTGAACTGGATTATATGGCTGTGTAGACTCATATAATAAAGTTCAAAGTAGGTAATGTGGATTATCAGATTTGATAATCTGGATTATATGGCAATGTAGAAGGGGACACAATTAGCCATTTATTCGTGTTAATAATTTAAACAGATCACTGAGCAGTGTTGGAGCTCCTTTTTCCATCTTTCATAATTAATACTGTTCTTCCTGTTGTCATCCGATCTTAGATAACAGTTGCTTGCTACAAGCTGTTAAACTGCAGTGCTAGCCTTGACGAAGGTTGGTTTAGATTTCCAGCCACAATCTAGGAACGTTATCTCTTTAAGGACCTAGATTACTAGTACATGGAAAGCATATGCAATTTTTTAAAAAACCAGACCTAAACAGCAGAAGTATCATTCATGCCTTAGGTTCCTGGGGCCATACTAGTTATCGGATACAGTATTAGAATTGTTGATTGGATTAAAGTGATTTATATGCACTAGATAGAAAAACTGAAATCCTGTATCTGCCTCGTACAAAATTCTGGGGCTTATATTTTGTGAGTCCCAGGCCCCCTATGGCTAAGCATTTTAAAGGCCCCTTCCCTAAACTACAAGCCCCAGAATTCTGCAGGAGGAAGACACAGGATTTCAGATGGGATGTATACTCTTTGCCTACTCTTTAAGCTCTAGTGTAATTGGACCTGCCTCTTACCATTCTCAACAAGATGGAAAACTAACAAAATAAATTTCAACAAGAAGAAGAAAAAACCCTAGGCAGAAAAAATGAAGTGCACAGATACAGAATGGGTGATGCCTGGCTTGACAGTAGTCATAGAATCATAGAATCATAGAATAGTAGAGTTGGAAGAGACCACATGGGCCATCTAGTCCAACCCCCTGCTAAGAAGCAGGAAATCGCATTCAAAGCCCCGACAGATGGCCATCCAGCCTCTGCTTAAAAGCCTCCAAGGAAGGAGCCTCCACCACGGCCCCGGGGAGAGAGTTCCACTGTCGAACAGCTCTCACAGTGAGGAAGTTCTTCCTGATGTTCAGGTGGAATCTCCTTTCCTGTAGTTTGAAGCCATTGTTCCGTGTCCTAGTCTGCAGGGCAGCAGAAAACAAGCTTGCTCCCTCTTCCCTATGACTTCCCTTCACGTATTTGTACATGGCTATCATGTCTCCTCTCAGCCTTCTCTTCTGCAGGCTAAACATGCCCAGCTCTTTAAGCCGCTCCTCATAGGGCTTGTTCTCCAGACCCTTAATCATTTTAGTCGCCCTCCTCTGGACGCTTTCCAGCTTGTCAACATCTCCCTTCAACTGTGGTGCCCAAAATTGGACACAGTATTCCAGGTGTGGTCTGACCAAGGCAGAATAGAGGGGGAGCATAACTTCCCTGGATCTAGACGCTATTCCCCTATTGATGCAGGCCAGAATCCCATTGGCTTTTTTAGCAGCCACATCACATTGTTGGCTCATGTTTAACTTGTTGTCCACGAGGACTCCAAGGTCTTTTTCGCACACACTGCTGTCAAGCCAGGCGTCCCCCATTCTGTATCTTTGATTTCCATTTTTTCTGCCGAAGTGAAGTATCTTGCATTTGTCCCCGTTGAACTTCATTTTGTTAGTTTTGGCCCATCTCTCTAGTCTGTCAAGATCGTTTTGAATTCTGCTCCTGTCTTCTGGAGTGTTAGCTATCCCTCCCAGTTTTGTGTCGTCTGCAAACTTGATGATCGTGCCTTCTAACCCTTCGTCTAAGTCGTTAATAAAGATGTTGAACAGTAGTCCATGTGAAAAAGATATTGGAGGACCTCATCAGATGCACTGAGAGAACCATCTTCTCCCGCTTCCCTCCTCTGTGAGCACAGAGTCCCTCAGAGCCCATCACATGATGCAGGGCTACTTCCGATGAGACTCCATGGGGCAATGTTGCAGCAGTGGAGCCCAGAGGAGTCCTATGTATATCTGACTCCTCATTGAGCACGGCAACAGGAACCAAAGAGGAAGCAGAGACAGAAAGAGAAACATTGTGGGAAGGCAGAGGACCATGATGGTAAGGAACAGAGTTTGATGGTTCCCTCCGCTGCCCCAAAATTTTCCCTGCTGTCCCCTGCTTTATCCCTGGCCATTTCATAAGGTCCTGAGTGGACAACAAGCTGTACACGAGCCAAGAATGTGACGCAGCAGCTAAAAAAGCCAATGGGATTTTGGGCTGAATCAAAAGGAGCATAGTGTCTGGATCTAAGGAAGTAACGGTGCCTGAATATTCTGCTGTGGTCAGACCTCACCTGAAATAATGGGTCCAATTCAAGGCACCACAATTCAAGAAGGATATTGGCAAACTGGAACGTGTCCAGAGGAGGGCGACTAAAATGATCAAAGGTCTGGAGACCGTGCTCTCTGAGGAGCTGCTCAAAGAGCTCGATCTGTTTAGCTTGCAGAAGGGAAGGCTGAAAGAAGACATATGAAAACCATGTTTAAATACCATTTGCTCTCCTACCAGTGAAATCACGAGACAGCACAAACATGTGGGATTAACTATGGGCAACTTTATTATACGTTACCAATCAAATATCTGTGTGATCTAAAAACAATAAATGGGCGTGAACATAAACTTGGACTTGCCCTTAAACTTGAACTTACACTTGACTTTGTTAAGCGATACAATTGATGCCTTGACCCTTCAAGGCCAACTCCTTATCCAAGCCAATGGGGCAGCATCACACTTCCCGAACGCAACCCCTTGTTGCACCTGATGGGACACTCTGGTGATCAAGTGTACATCTCCAAACCGTATTATATACAATAAACATGCACTACACATATGCTACCTACTTGAGACCCCTTTACCCAAAATGCCATGTGAATGAACAGTGTAGGGTAGGCGAAAAAACCCCAAGCGTTGTAGGGGGAAAAAATTCCTACCCGGCCCCCGTAGGCGACCCTCCAAAGTACACTGCTCAAGGGCGGGTGGGTGGGTCAGCCTCCAAATTGGAATGGCCTGGGCGGGGAAGCCTTGCCTGGCTGGCCCCGCCCAAAAGTAGTCCCGGCTGGGACTACTTTGCCTCTCCCTTCACTGGGAGGGAGCAAAGCGCTTCCCTGCCCCCATGCTGGGGGCTGGAAAGGGAATTGCTCTCCTACCAGTGAAATCACGAGACAGCACAAACATGTGGGATTAACTATGGGCAACTTTATTATACGTTACCAATCAAATATCTGTGTGATCTACAAACAATAAATGGGCGTGAACATAAACTTGGACTTGCCCTTAAACTTGAACTTGAACTTACACTTGACTTTGTTAAGCGTTTCTGACTGTAAGAACTGTTCAACTGTGGAACTCATGGTGCTTTCACTGTGTTTTCCTGAATGGCAGAGTGTTGGACTGGATGGCCTGTGTGGTCTCTTCCAATTCTATGTTTCTATAATTCTGAGTTCTGGGCTCGATGCCCAAACCACATAATGTTGAGATAAAATTAGCTCTAGACATAACAGTATAACTTTCAACTCCTATAAAAAGAGAGTAGAAGGGTGGGATGAAATGCCACACTGAACTGACCTCTGGATTCATAACTAAGGAGAGGATTGGAGTAAACCCTACATCTAGGGTTCTGCCAGTCCCTGCCCCAAGCAACCTGACTTATTTGACTGGCAGCACTTCCCATGCTGTGCCCAAGTATGTAAAACCATGCGTAAAGGCTTCAAGGAAGAGGATGGATGCTAGATAATTCTGCTGTGCTACCAGTGAGTTTCCTGGAGTAGGAGAGTAGAGCAGAGAATATGTGACAGTCATTTAACTCTTTCCTGGGGCGGGGGGGGGGGGGCATGAAGGAAGACTGACTATAGCAACTAAATGTGATCTGTTTTCAATAAATCCTGTACTCTCCTAGCACCCCACTCTCACAGTCTGAAGAAATCTTTGCAATCCTCTTTTGTATTAATGCCCTAAATAATGTATGGTATTTTCATCCGTAGATCCTTCGTCATGAGGTCCTGTGTATGTCATGTTTCACAGATATACATATTTCCATTTTCTTTTGAGAGTATAATGTCTGCAGTTCTGTCCATACTAATATGTTTCTGTGGTTTTTGCTCTTGAAGTATTCAGCTGAAGGGAAGAGTGTGTTTGCATCCACTTGATGGGGCTTTATATGTTTTTCCATTTGCTCAATACATTAAATTTGTGGTTGAATCAATCTTGCAATATTTCATTTGTCTTTGTGTTACTGGCTTCCTAGTAAGCCACTTCATTTATCATTGATAGGTTAATAAGTTCCACTGCTTTGTGGAATGAAAAAGCAGGGTATAAAGAAACATAATAATAATAATAATACAGTAGAGTCTCACTTATCCAACACTCGCTTATCCAACGTCCTGGATTATCCAACACATTTTTGTAGTCAATGTTTTCAATACATCGTGATATTTCGGTGCTAAATTCGTAAATACAGTAATTACTACATAGCATTACTGTGTATTGAACTACTTTCTCTGTCAAATTTGTTGTAAAACATGATGTTTTGGTGCTTAATTTGTAAAATCATAACCCAATTTGATGTTTAATAGGCTTTTCCTTAATCCCTCCTTATTATCCAACATATTCGCTTATCCAACAATCTGCCGGCCCCTTTATGTTGGATAAGTGAGACTCTACTGTAATAATAATAATAATAATAATAATAATAATAATAATAATAATAATAATAATAATAATAATAATATATCATCAATGCTTTGTGTTTTGAAAAATATGCAACATTTGACAAAGTACCTGCCAGTTTTGAGCTCTGCTGTGCAATATTTCTGTGCTTTTGGAGAGAAACTATCAACTGATATTCTAACACTTATGTACAGTATCCCTCTTTGTAGCTGCAGAGATCCAGAAGTTTTCAGACCACCAAGCCAGAGATTTGGGGCACTAAATCTTTGTATCCTGTACCATCATGGCTGAGGAAAAGTTCCAGAGAATTCATGGAGAAGTTCTGGAATGCCTGAAAACTCATGATACTTATGTCCCACTTTGTTATGGACAGAGACAGCTTTGGTCGGGGGAGTGTCCCCCCTGTTGGTTCTCCTGGACCTTTCAGTGCTTTCAATGCCATCGACTTTGATGTCCTTCTGAGTTGCCTTTCTGGATGGGGCTTGGAGATACTGTTCTTCAGTGGCTCCATTCCTTTCTGGAGGGCTGTACCCAAAAGGGGACTTCTGTTTGACTCCTTGGCCACTGGCCTGTGGGGTCCCATAGGATTCTGTGTTCAACATATACATGAAACCAATGAGAGAGGTCATCCAGAGTTTTGGAGTGTGGTGCCATCTATACACAGATGATACCCAACTCGATCACTCCTTTCCACCTAATTCCGAGGAAGTGGTTCATATGCTAAACTGGGGCCCAGCAGCCATAATGGACTGGATGAAGGCAAACAAATTGAAGCTTAATCCAAACAAAACAGAAGTGCTCCTGGTCAGTCATAAGACAGATCTGCGAGTAGGGAGTCAGCTTGTGTTAGATAGAATCACAATCCTGCTGAAAATGCAGGTTCGCAGTTTGGGGGTAGTTCTGGTTTCGGCTATGAATCTGGAGGCCCAGGTGTCAGCAGTGACCAAGAGTGCTTTTGCACAGTTAAAGCTAGTGTATCAACTGCACCTGTTATTGGAGAAGTCAGATCTGGCCACAGTGAAACATGCCTTGGTTACATCCCATTGGATTATGTGGAGCTGCCTTTTACGTGGGGCTGCCTTTGAAAAGTGCTCAGAAATTTCAGTTGGTCCAAAGAGCAGAAGCCACTGGGGCTGGCTACGGAGAGGGTACAACTTCTCCATTGCGATAGCTCCACTGGCTGCCAATATGTTTCTGAGCACAATTGAAAATGCTGGTTTTGATCTACAAAGCCCTATATGGCTCTGGTTCAGGTTATCTGAAGGATCATATCTCTTTCTATGAACCTGCTAGACATCTACAATCTACTGGGGAGGGCCTTCTTTCGATCACACCACCTGCTCAAGCATGTTGGTGGGAACACGGAAGAGGGCTTTTTCAGTGGCTGCTCCCAGGATGTGGAACTTCCTCCCAAGAGAGACCAGGATGGTCCCATTCCTTCTGGCTTTCTGCAAGCAGGTCAAGACTTTCTTCTGCCAACAGGATTTTGGGAAAGGGGAAGAGGCAGGTTTTGGGGAAGTTGTGGGTGGGATGGGGGGAACTGAGTGATTTTAAAGGCTATATTAAATGTATTTATTATACTTTGATCTGTTTTTACAACACTGTACTATTTAATTGTTGTTTTTTTTAACTTTTATATTGCCCTTTCAAACTTAACTAAAGTGTGGGATTGTTAGCTGCCTTGAGTCCCCACAGGGATAAAGGTGGGGTATAAATAAATAATAATAACACTGCCTTAAAACTTTTGAACAAGAGTTTTTTCAAAGCCCCATATTTCATTTCATTTATAAAAATACAGTAGTAGCTTTTGTGCAAAATTATGGTTTACATAATCAGTTGCACAAAAATCATTTTTCATGTAAAACCAACCACTTTTCACAAAATGGTCCTGTAATCCAAAGAAATTAAAAAAAGAAAATCATTAAATGTGCAAAAAAAATCATATAATGGGAAGAAAAACTTTGAAAATTTACATTCTCGAATCTGAGAACATAAGGAAAAAATATTCACATCCCTAGTTTTTTTTTCTTAAAAGAGAGCCTTCCTAAGGTCTGCTTTCAGTTCTTTTAAGAAAGCCTGCTGTGAATGATTTACCTGTCATCACCTTACACTTTGTCTTAGTGAGATAGTTTGCAAAATACCTTATCTCAATTTTTTTAAATGCATTCTGATTGCTGTCATCGTTTTCTTACATGATTTATGAGATGATGCAAAGTGATCAGTAATCAAAGAGAGAGAGAGAAATAATTTTATACCACTCGAATGGCTAAGCTTCCAGCTTTTCAAATGGCATAAAGGATTAATCTGGCTGCTGGAGAGAGCAGAGGCTAGAACCCACTGGCAAATACATCATTCCAAATGGATTTGTAATAGAGTCCATGTAGGCAGTTTAGTCCTCAGACGGACAGAGCTTCAAACTAATGTTATAAAGAAAGCTGATATTTGCTCCTAGCATGGGGATGTTGTAGCCTGGAGTGGAAATGTGCTGCTCATAGGCTGAACAAAATTTGAGAATCCAAACTTTAGGGAAACAAAATGTTTTTGGGGAGGTGGGCAAATCAGTGTCATCTTAATGCATGGGTATGCTGGACAGTGCCAGGAACCCCAGGCGCATTGGGGGGGAGGGGCATGCTAACCTATGTACAGACAAGAATTTAAAACCAATTTTCGGGTCACCTGACTCAACATTCAAACTTCTGCTAATTTGATAGTAGAAACAGTAGAAACTTGTAACAGAGAGTTGGCACAGTGGCATTTGTAAGAGAACTGTCACTTTATTGTTTATAATGTTTCTGGAGGCAGTTAATGGCTGAGGACTACAATTGCTGGAGTGTGCATTTCCATTATCAGAAGCACAGCCTCTGCTGTTTGTGTTCCAAGAATTCTATTTGTTAAGTGAAAGGATACAGGAAGTGCAAGAAAGTGAAGTCAAGAAAAAGAAACTGTTGACTTATTCCGTATGAATGAAATTTGTAATAATAATAATAATAATAATAATAATAATAATAATAATAATAATAATACAGTAGAGTCTCACTAATCCAAGCTAAACGGGCCGGCAGAAGCTTGGATAAGCGAATATCTTGGATTATAAGGACTGATCAAGGAAAAGCCTATTAAACATCAAATTAGGTTATGATTTTACAAATTAAGCACCAAAACTTCATGTTATACAACAAATTTGACAGAAAAGGTAGTTCAATACGCAGTAATGTTATGTTGTAATTACTGTATTTACGAATTTAGCACCAAAATATCACGATATATTGGAAACATTGACTACAAAAATGGCTTGGATTATCCAGAGGCTTGGATAAGCGAGGCTTGGATTAGTGAGACTCTACTGTAATAATAATAAACTTTATTTCTAACCTGCCCTCTCTCCCCAAGGGGACTCAGGGTGGCTTCCAGAAACAAAATGGTAAACATTCAATGCCATGTGTGGTATCAAAATAAGCAAACAAATAAACAATTAAAATTAACAGTTAAATAGACAGATTAAAATCAATGAATAAAACAACCATTAGAAAAACATATAGTCTTAACTCTTTGAGCAGAAATAAAATGTGATGTTTTGAGTGGGGCACAGAGGAGGAAATGAGCTGCAGAGGAGAAAAAGGTGCCAATAAATACAAATTTATTTTATCTATATTTTACATTTTTACTCCTGTGAGTTGTTGTGTAGGTTGTGTAGAGCCCTACGTCGTCCGAGGGGCTATAAAGCTATTAAGATGGCCTTAGGGAAAATGTACATCTACAGTTGAAAAACTCTTTCAAGGAGTGCTCCAGTCCACAAAAACACAGTCCCAAAGTTGATGGTGATAGTGCATGTGCAACCTCCTAGAGCCAAAGAATAATTAAGCATCTAGTAGTGTTGCCCTGGGATGTCCTATCCACCCCCTCCTAAGACAAGAAGGCTATCCAGAGCAAAACATCCTCACAACTCAATCTAGGATGTGCAGGGCAGGCTCTGTGGCACACATCACAGCGTTCTCCAAGAGAGAAGAAGGGCCAAAGGAAGTTAGGAGAGACAACATGTTAAGGTTAGCAACCTTCGTATGCCTTTACTGCTTTGTATGTTTGCAGACCACCTGTTCACTGGCTTTTCCACTCTCTAATTTGCAGACCTTCCTTTCTCTTGTCTTTCCCCATTAGACCATATATATATTTGATTATACACAAGAAATTTCTAAGTAAAGTTACTTTTACGTGTTTTACCAAGAAGATTAACACCAGATCTTGGGGGTGAATTATGATGGTGTAAGTTGTAACTCACTGTTTTAGTGGTGCAATGGGTTAAACCCTTGTGCCAGCAGGACTGCTGACTTGAAGGTTGGGTTGCTGACTAGAAGGTTGCTAGTTTGAATCAGGGGAGAGCACAGATGAGCTCCTTCTGTCAGCTCCAGCTCCCCATGCAGGGACATGAGAGAAGCCTTCCATAAGGATGGTAAACACATCAAACATCCAGGTGTCCCCCAGGCAACGTCCTTGCAGACAGCTCATTCTCTCACACTAGAAGCGACTTGCAGTTTCTCTAGTTGCTCCTGATACCAAAAAAACTAAAACAAAAAACAAGACAAATCAAACCTTTTTAGTGGCTGTGGAGGGTGGAATTTTATTCTAGCTGCATAACAACCAAAATCTTCCGAACACTGCTATTGTAGCATAGACATGAAAAAATTACTAAAGAAAGAGGGCAAGCTTGTTTTCTGCTGCTCTGGAGACCAAAACATGGAGCTATGATTCAAATCGTTAGGAAAAAAGATTCCACCTAAACAGTGGAATGTGCTGCTGCCTTGGAGTGTGGTGGTGTCGTTTTCTCTGGAGGATTTTAGGCAGAGGCTGGATGGCCATCTGTCAGGGTGTTTTGATTCTATGTTCCTGCATAGCAGGGGGTTGGTCTGGGTGGCCCTTGTGGTATCTTCCAACTCTTTGATTCTATTATTCTGAAGGGAAAAGCGCAAAGACAGATTTATAGTTGAACACTGAGAAATCAAACATAATGTCCTCAAATGATTTACGTTAATAAATCATTAAGTAGATAATGAAGGCACTGAAATGGTTCAAGATGTCCCATACCTTGGCTCAGTGTCATTAAGTATGTCATTGTAGGTCACCTATGAAGGAACTAGACAAGGGGCAACTAATATAACTAAACACAGTAGAGTCTCGCTTATCCAACGTTCTGGATTATCCAACGCATTTTTGTAGTCAATGTTTTCAATACATCATGATATTTTGGTGCTAAATTCATAAATACAGTAATTACTACATAGCATTACTGTGTATTGAACTACTTTTTCTGTCAAATGTGTTGTATAACATGATGTTTTGGTGCTTAATTTATAAAATCATAACCTAATTTAATGTTTAATAGGCTTTCCCTTAATCTCTCCTTATTATCCAACATATTTGCTTATCCCACATTCTGCCGGCTCGTTTACGTTGGATAAGCGAGACTCTACTATACCAGGGTTGTCCATGCCATCCTATTTCTCATTTCTATGTATGGTTGTGAAAGCTGCACAGTGAAGGAAGCTGTTAGAAAAAAAATCAATTCTTTTAAAATGTGTTACTAGATAATAATTCTGTGGTTACTGTGTATTGCTAAAAAGACTAAATAAATGGGTCCTAGGGAAAATCAAACCAGACTTCTCTCTAGAATCCACATTAACTAAACTGAGGTTTGGCAGTATCACAAGAAGACATGATTCACTAGAAAAGGCAATGATGCATGGAAAAGTAGAAGGGAAACCGCATTCCAGATGAATGGACTCATTCAAAGAAGCCATGGCAATGAGTCTGCATGACCTGAGCAAGGTGGTTGAGGGCAGGGCAACTTGAAGGTATCTTATTCATGAGGTCAAGATAACGCAAAGTCAACAACAAAGCTGCAAAACCACCTCCTACAGTTACTAAAATATTGTTGCGGGATCAGCCTGAATGCATGCAGCTGTTTTCCCTGTAGCTGGATGTGATGCAACTGCATCAACTGCATTTTCAGCTGCAGGAAGATAGCTTGACACATCTCCATTGATCTCCCCCTCTGCAAAAATACATAAATGGCTATGTTGGGGGTGGTATGTTGCTTGCAAGATGGACTGGGGTGTAGTATTGGAAAATGTAGATATGGAGACATAGATACATTATATACATTCATCTTTCAATCCAGCATTCCAGGTTAAGTTTATATCTTTCTCTGCTAGACGCAGTGAGTGAGCGTGAGTCTGGCTATTATTCTGCTTTTCCAGTTTGATTACCTTCTTGAACAGTATCTCTCACATTTCTTAATAAAGTAGGTCTAGGCAGCTGCCACTGTTTTCGCAAAGCATCTGAAGCATGAGATGGTCCCCTCACTCTGCCCAATAGCAGGTCCAACCCTGATGATGAATTCATGCCCTAAAATTGCTTGCAGTCACCTGTCCAGAATATTAGGCTTCATTCTGCAGTCTTACAAATTGGATCTTTGATCACCATGGGTTTTAAAAACTGCTTTGACAACGACCTCCTGGGCAATAACATGAACTACGATTTCAAGGCTAAAAGCCACATTTGTGCTATTTTGACTGTCTTTTATGTCTATCTACTTATCTGAGACAAAGATCTATAGCTCTGTGATTTGATTCCAGGTAGGAAAACCAACTACTCTAAAACCCATTGGCCACATGGGGGCACCAAATACTTACTTTTACTGACTGAGTCTACATTCTATCAATCTTCACTCTGGTTAGTCAACAGTACTTAATCCTGAATTACTGCCATTCCTTTGTTCCAGGCCCACACTCATTATTAATACAAGTTAGGGTCCCCACGTTACCCATAAGCATTCAGTAAAAGGGCAAAAGCATCTGTTCTTCGTTCACCCTGTGTGTGTACAAATGGATGGTTAATTGCTTGTCAAAGATAAAACCTCATTTATGATTACAATCCTGAATTTTCACCCTCAAAGTTAAGGGTGCACTAGGAGTCCCAAGTAATACACTGTCTATGGGGGTCATTGGATTATTTATTATGTTTACTTATTCATATACTTTGCCATCGTTAGATCACAAATTCTACATGGGATTAGAGGTTTTTTAAATGACACATGTAGGGTGAGTCCCCAAAGCCATCCTGCTACTTCAAGATTTGAAAAGCCTGGAGGAGTGGGATGGCGCCCTTTTCCCTCCAGTCCCCAATTTACCCCCTAACACTTACTGAAAAGGGCCCCTGGCCACCATGGAGCCTCTCCTCGCGTCCTCATGGCATGAGAAAATGACACATGAGGAGACATGTGGATGGCTTCATGCTATCCCAATTTAAATCAGGATAACATGTAGCCACCCTGGGAGGGAAATCCCACGGTTGTGGGAGGAAGTGTGGATTAGAACCCGTGCCAAAGTGGGTTACTTTAACCTATTTTGGCACGGGTTTTAGAGATGTGTGGAAGCACCCTCAATCAGTTTTAAATCAGTATTGAGTAAAGTGATTCTACTGTACAGATGATTACACAGGAAACCCTGAAACACATTTGAAGCCCAGATGGTGATTAAACAAACCATAGAAACACATTTTAAAGTTAGTTTTGAGTTGTATTAAATTGTCAGTGTAGATGGAGCCTTGAATTCACTGCCCTAAAACAATAGACTCACAGTGGTTCTCAACATTTTTTTGACCAGGGACCACTTGACCGGGAACCACTTTGACCAGGGACCACTCTCCAACATTAGTACCAAAAGAGTTACGAATCAGTTTTTGGTCAACTTTAGATCTGGTTTGGTTATTTGGGGTGCCGATTCAGAAAATTACATTGGATTGACCACATCAGCTCTAGTTTCTGATACAGAACATATGCCATCCAGTAGTTGCCATCTGCTCACTCACAGAAAATCATATTTAATAATCTAGAGCTGATTTTCCCTGCATGTCTCGCACACCTTATTTTAGGTCTTACGGCCCACCAATGGACCACGGCCCACAGGTTGGGAACCACTTAGAGCCATTGTTTGCTTTTACAATACTGCCAATTTCTCATGCAGTCTCCCATGCTGCTGGGATTAAGAATGTAAAAACGTATTTCTGTGAGTGTCTAATGCCACTTTGTGTATGTGGAATTAATATGCCAATGTTAATTGAGGTGGGGGGGCGTCTTTTGATCCCCTGAGATAGCTGACTGGATGAACACATGGCTAGGCATACAGACAGATAAATATGGAGATGAGAGAAAGAGAGAAAGGGGCCCTTGAAATTCTCTCTTTGAGTGAGGAACACAGTTCAGATGTGCAACCATCTTTTCCCTTAGGGTGGCCATGTGTTCTGCTTTACTTTCTGTTTGAAGAGTTGTTAGAAGGAGGCCCTTTGTGTGAAGTCCTCTGCTTCAAAGGATGTCTGCTCCAAGTCTGGTCAAAAGATGGACCCTAAGAAGAGACATCAAGACAAGAAGAGCCTTGAAGTTTCTCACCAATAGTTAGTACCTGAACTGAACACAGAACAGATCCATAGGATGTCAGGTCACAGACGTCTACCCTGTGGTGCAGTGTATGGAGATTCTATTTAAATAATTGTAATTCCATTCAAATTACATGAATAAATATGTGATTGTATACATTGTACATGAAAATATTATGTAAATCTCTGCCTTCTCTTGTCCACTGTCTAGTAATATGTTTCCTCTATTATTTTAGTGATGGATTAATGGCTGCATTGCATACCCTCATTAAAAATGAAATTTGTGTTGAAAGTTTGTTGCTTTTAGCTTTTTCAGCATTATATACAAGACCAACCATTTTACAGTCATTGTTTGCCAGCAGTGTTGACTCCTGTCACATATGCATCCAAGTTTTTGATCTAGCAGCTAAGGGAATTGCACCATCTAAAAACAACTGGTTTGCACTATTTCCATATTTCCTTCTGGTCTTAATTACCGGAAAACGTAGTCTCCACAATAAGTGCCAATAATAACCCCGCAGGATTTCCAATTGATGTTCTGTGGCTGCGGTCCTGCATGGCTCACTGTACTATAATTCTGTATCTGAACCTATGCTAGGCTCTGCCAAATGCCTCCTTCCCGATTTACTGTGCAGTTTATGAAGTCCCCCAACCCCATACAGCCATCCCATTTTCCATGCGAAGATTGGGTAGACTGAAAAAGCACCTGGCTATGTCTCCAGAGTGATTACATCAGTAATCTGGTCTTGCAGTATTCTCCAGAGGTATCAGTTCTAATGGAATTGTTTTGCATCTAGCTAAGGGATGAGAAGCAGGCAAGATCAGATACCTTTTTGGTCTTTCCTGCTTCTCATGAGGCACGGAGTGGACATGTGAGGGTGGCTTGAGAGGCTGTGTGGTTAAGTCTGGGATGAGGCTTTGGGATTTGCAGAAGAAGTGAAGGAATACTAATTTTCATAGCACTTCAAAAATGGACATATGCAGATATAAAGGGAAAATATGTCTATTCATGCTACTAACAGAATGGTAGCCTGTGTGGTCTTGATTAATTCAGGTATAAAAGCTTTCAGTCAGGTACTCTCAGCTGGATGTAGAGAAAAGCAAAGAAAAATAAGCATAAGATGCCCTTTTGACTGTTGTTGTTTTTATTGTATGCCTTCACATCATTGCCAACTTAAGACGACCATAAGGTGAATCTGTTGTAGGATTTTCCTGGCAAGATTTGCTCAGAGTGGGTTTGCCCTTGCCTTCTTCTTAGGATGAGAGACAAGAGTGAGTTTCCATGGCTGAGTGGGGACTCAGACCCTGGTCTGCCAATACAGGCTTTTAAAGAAGAAGATTTTTAAGATCAATTCAGGGGGTGTTGTGGTTTTTAACTTTATGTTTTAATCATTTTTAACTGTGGAATTTTAATGCTGTTTATATTTAATTCTGTTTTAATGTTTGCATATTTTTATATTTTAAATTGCATGGAAATGCTTTTATGTTAAGCCGCTTTGAGTCTCCTTTGGGATGGATAAAGCAGGGTATAATTAAACATAATATAATAAATAAATAAAAATGAATATTCAAATCACTGCATCACACAGACTCCCCTTTGACTATATAGTGGAAGGAGCTGTTTCAACTAGTAGCTGTCTGGGATAGCTGATGATATGGAACACACACACACACATACACATACACCCGTTGATCCTTCTTCCTTCACCCTGCACACATTTGTGGCCAAGCCATGAGACCAACACCTGAAGTTGGAGGGAAGGGGGAAGAAAGAGATAGTGTAAGTGAGACATTTTGGGCGAAGGTATTTCAGTAGATAAGGTCACGACACAGTTTTCTCCTATTAGGTTTGCAAGTATTGCAGGCTTAGCTACAATCTTTTATTCAATAACAAAGGCTGACCAGCCATTGGCTGAGGTCACCGACCTAATGACTCTAACCATACCCTTTGCCCTTCCTTTTTTAATAACACTTCTCCTGATTTAATGACTTTTGTTTTTAAAAGCTTATTCTAATCCATCCCAGCATGCTGAATCTTTGAGACCGACAGCAGCTGGATCAGCATGTATGCAGAATGAGCAAGGGATGAAGTTTTCAAACACATATCGAACATGTATATGCCAAGATAATTTCTCATCTAATTAGCTCTATTATTATTTATTCCACTCAGCTCAATAGAACTTCTTCAGCAACTTTCAAGCTATGTAATCTTCCAGATGTCTCCGGATCACATACTCACTGTAATACATAATCCATGAAGTCTCAAAGCTGTCTTGTTGACCAGAAGAACGAATGCCATACATCTGACATTTTATAAAACAGTTGAAATAAACCCTATCTTGACCAATGGCGGAACTTGGTAGATCCTTTTGCCAGTTATTGTTTAGCTCATTCCACCTCTGTGTCTCAACTGGGAAATATAGTAGGGCTGATATTTTAGTCCAACCCAACAGTGAGATGCTTCAAACAGAAAGCCAGACAAAAGGCCTAAAGAGGTATGGGCAACTTAGAGCCCTTCCACGCAGCCATATAATACAGAATATCAAGTCAGAAAATCCCACAATATCTGCTTTGAACTACTGGTAGGTTATCTGCCATATATTCCAGTTCAAAGCAGAAAAAATGTGTAATTTTATTCAGCTGTGTGGAAAGGGCCTTAGTGCTTTCCAGATATTTAGACAACATCTCTCATGTCCCTTGTGGTCCATTCTAATTTTATGATTGTATTTATAACGTTATATATAATCTCTTATCATTGTCCATGTTGACTGGAACTCCCGGGAATTGTAGTCCAAAATACCTGGAGGTGTTAAAACTTTCCCTAATCTTCTTTGTAATACTTCTACAAACACTGGTTTTAACAGCCATGGGGAGTTGGAATCTAATCAAAGGACATTTTCCAAGCTCTGCTTTGAACAGAATATTCCAGAGTTTGCCCACCTCTGTTTTTAATATTTTTATGAGCACAAATTTTAACAATCCAGGGGAGTTGTAGTCCAACCAAAAAAAAGTTTTCCAAGCTGTTCTTTAAAAAGAAAAACTCAGCGTTTCCCCAGCTCTGTTTTAAATAATTTTACAAGCAATGATTTTAACAA
Organism: Anolis carolinensis; assembly: GCF_035594765.1. Taxonomy (NCBI): domain Eukaryota; kingdom Metazoa; phylum Chordata; class Lepidosauria; order Squamata; family Anolidae; genus Anolis; species Anolis carolinensis. The sequence goes on along the minus strand of NC_085841.1, from coordinate 331,084,397 downwards.
CCCAGGGGTGTTGTAGTCCAACCAAAGAAATGAAGCAATAGGAAAAACTTCCAGGCTTGGCTTTTAATTGGTTACTTCTGTTAACTAGTATCCCCTTCTGTTCATACTTCCCTATTACTTTTTTAAATAATCAGATTATAAAATTCTCCCACCAACCCAAAATAGTCATCATAATTATAGTAATGCTGTAAAGAATCACCATATAGTTGGAGGAAAGGAGAAATTATGATGATAGTGATGAAAATTAATCTCGCCATCACCTTTCCGATCACTGTCATCATAGACTAACAGGGTAATTCTATCTAGGATTGTCTGTTCAGAAGCAATCCCTCTCAAATTTAATGGGACTTACAATTTTGAAATGCTAAGAATCTAACATATTTCAGCCATATTTTCAATGTTGCCTGTGTGGAAGGAGGACAAAAAAGAAAGTGGGAGATGGAGAGCAAGAGAGAAGAAAAAGAAGAAGGAAAAAAGATTATGACTATAGTAAGGAGACTAGAGTAAGAAAGTAGGTGGCACATAGAAAAGAATGTGGGAAGGAGGGAAAAGACAAATATACTCTGCAGAATTGAAGTGGAGGGGAAAGGAGAAATATTGGACTATAATAGCCTACAGTTAGAACGCTTAGGAGAAATAAATCACCAGCAACAGATAGCGTGCCAATAAAGTTGTTTCAAGCTACAGAGACAGAGCCTATTCTAGTTTTAACCAAAATTTATCAACAAATCTGGGAAACAAAACAATGACCCGCAACTTGGAAATGCTCCCTAGAAGCCAAGATGACTAAACAAAGAACTAAACTGAGATTGCTTTGGCCATATCATAAGAACAAGTGAATCATTAGAAAGACAATAGTTCCCACAACTCGAAGTCAGCCTGACAGCACTTCACAACAATGAACAGTTTAGAGCCAATTGAAGAAGGTAGGAATAGAACTAGAAAATTAAGAAAATTAAAAGATAGAAAGCAGGGGTTCTATGGTAGTATATTTAGTGACACCTGAGGCCCAGGAAAGAAAGGAGCAGACCCTAAGATTTAAGAACCTTATGCTCAATGCCCACCAAAAGAGGGCACGTGGGTAACTAGTGAACATATTGCCCCATGTTGGGGATGTGGGGGAAAACTAGAAGGTATATAACTGTCTCATGTTTTGGGTCCAGTATCTGAAAGACCATAGCTCCTTATACAAGTCAATGGGAGTTTTAAGATCTACACTACTAACCCACACCACCTTGTGAACTTGGCTTCTGTAAATTAATATGGATGTTTGTTCAGATTTTATGTCATTATATATTTTTTGTCTGACTATGTTGATTTAATGTATTGATGTTAGGTTTAATTCATTGATCTTAGTTTTAATTTGATGTTAGTTTTTAATTGCTGTTTTCATATGTGGGTTTTTTTGGGGGATTTTATGTCAGTATTTGTTTTTTTTATGGAGGCATTGAATGTTTACCGTATGTTGTAATCAGCCCTGAATCCCATTGGAAAGATAGGGTGGAATACAAATAAAGTATTATTATTATTATTATTATTATTATTATTATTATTATTATTATTATTATCTATAAGAAGAGGGCTTTCTCTCAGAGTGCTTCCACATGACCATTTATTCTGATTCAGGATGTGGATCAAAGAGGTCCAGTTAACTTTGAAGTGCCCACATAGGCACCACAGAAATTGGCTGCAAACTCCCACAGAGTCCACAAACCTCCACTACTCCGGAACTAACTAAGCCCAGGAATAATATTTTTTTCTTTGCTCCTCCATGAAATGTACTGATTGAAAATAGCATTTGTCTGCAAGAAAGTCAGGCCATGGAGAGCAATTTAGCATTCCCATAGAAATGCAGCCCTTTCCTTGCTAGGAGGACATTTGCTTACCTTCCCTCAGAGCTGTTTATCTGGGTTCTGTCTATGACTCCTGCAGCTTTAACCCTGTCCTGATAAATGTGCCAAATTCATATTCCACTTTGCAGCATCATACTGTTTATATAGTGATCAATTTCAGAGCTTTTTGTGGCATGACCTGGAATTTTCAGTGAGTTTTTTAACACATGGTTTTTGGCTGGTGGCAGATTAGAAGTCCCATTGGGGGGGGGGGGGGGGGTGAATGTTTGTAGACATCCCAACCTTGAGTCAGCTTTCAGCTGAATTATAGTGCCTATGTAGATAGGACCACAGTCCTCTCGTCTTCATAGGTGCAGTTGGTAAGAACTCCAGAGAGAGCCTTTTCCATTGCTGCTCCAAGGCTGTGGCATTCCATTCCATGGGAGGTCTGGTTGATTCCCGCCCCCACCCTGCTTTCTTTCTGCTGGTAAGGGAAGATGTTTTTATTCAAGGAGATCTTTGGAATTTTAATTATGTGTGTAAAGCGGTGTGCTATATTTTTTAATCATTATTGGAATTACATTTTAAATATTTTAATAGTTTTTAACTGTTTGTAATCATTTTTAAAAATGTTTAATTCTTACATTAACTTTTGCAAAATACTTTTTTAGCTTGATCTTTTAAAATTATTGCAAACCATCTTGAATTCCATTTTGGGAGAAAGTTGGGATAGAAATTAATTAATTAATTAATTAATTAAATAAATAAAGGGTTTCCCTCAAATGACATTCAAAGATGATGTGAACATAAGAATGCCTGCTTGTTCTTGAAAGATGGAGGATCTTTTGCTTGAGACACAACATTCTTCAACTGTTTGGTCAAGTGAGGTAACTCATTAATGGAAGGGTCACGGACAGTTTATTATTGAATTAATGATTAATTAATTATGGGGTAAGATTTTCTGTCAGATTTTTTGCCTCAACGGCCAAAATAATATCGCTGGCCTTGGGCAGAGCTTGGAAATGTTACTTTTTCAGACCAGAGATTCCATAAATCTATAGCTAGCCCGGATAGGTAGTGAAAGCTTTCAGAAAGCTGCAGTTCCAAAAAGTAACATTTTCAAGCTCTGCCCAAGCCCAGTGATGTTGTTTTGGCTCTTGAATGGATATACCAGTTTAGGGATTCTAACACTATTTGCTTACAAAGAAAGTCTTTAAAGGCCTGTCTTTCAGTAATATGCATTTTATGTGCAGAATTGTGGTTTCCTGCAATGTTTAAAATGCCAAAATCTCTTAACTCTGAATACTGTTTCACAATATTTTATTTTAGTAAATGCTGCACAACTGTCTACAACAGCATTGGCTCGTGGTGCCCATTAGTTGTGAAACCATGAATCCATTCTGGCATTGAATCAATTTTAGGGATAGGATTCTGCACCTTGGGTAACTTCAAAAATTTAGACTAAACCACAGGCTGCACTGATCATTTCACTGGCATAGGAACCACCAGCTTTCACTGTCCCACACTGCTACATGCATGGTCATTTGGACTTAAGTAGATGTGGCTTTCTGATGTGAGCCTGCTAGTGCTATATAGAATTGGTTTTCCTAAGAGTTTGGAACTATAATTCCCAGAATTCCTGCTGTAGTAAAAATTACTATTTCTACTGGCCAAGCTGCCTGACTACTTAGGGAGCGATAATCTACAAATATAACTTTTCCAAACTCTGGTTTTGCTTCAATTTTACTTGTGTTGCACTCAGCATGGCTTGGCTTACCACTGAACGAGAGTGAATTATATCAAGTGATACCTTTTGTTCCCAAAGTATTTTACCATAACCATCCCGTGAAACATATTACTGTAGTATTTGTTAAATATTAAACCAATGGCCTTTGGGTGACCTATGGCAGAAATGTCAGATTTGTTTTCCACATTTCCCTTTAATCAGTGGCCCATAACAAATGAAAGAACCAACTTTCACAACAGTAGCCCAAAAGGACATTTGAATGATTGAAATCCAATAAGAATGTCTAACCCTTGGTTGACCTCTGACGGAAAGTGCAAGGGTCAACTTTGGAATATTAGCCCCTGCTCTCTTATAATGAATGAGGGGAGCGCAGTTTAAGATTGCTGGCCAGTAAGATCTAAACTCTATTGGGTTAACAGAGGAGAAAACAATGAGAGATTTGCTCAAGTCCACAGCAACTATCAGTATCCAGGCTGAAGAACAGAACTCGCGAGAAGTTTCATTCTAGGCAATTGCTTACCTATAGAAAGGATTGAATGATAGTATGATTATATTCTTTTAATCCTTCAAGAGTTGAGAGAAGGGCATTTGAAAATAGGACCAGGTCTAATGGTCTGAAGTTATAGGAGAACATATCTTGTGTTGCACCCCAAGGCAGCATGAGCACTGGAAACCAGACAGAGACCAATAATCATATAATATCTTAATTAAAACAACGATAAATTCAGGAATGAATAAGTGGAAAGGTTGAGTAGATAATAGTCCTTTATGAAAAGGTATGAATTAGTCCAAAGAGTTAAAGAGAAATGTCCAATATTATTGTCCAACGTCCAGAAACCGAAACACGCTCAAAACTGTTGGAAAGTTCTTGAGCAGGGAAACAACAAGGAAGCAAGGATGAATAACAAAGTCCAAAGTCACTAGGAAGTCTTTGATATCAAGGCAGGAATGAGACGAAGCTGAGGCCAAACTTGATTCAGGAACAAGGCAAGGAAGTAGACTTACTCCGAGTCTACTTGGGAGTCATGGCTCGGCTTGGCTGCCAGGATTAGGAAACTTGGCTTGGAGAAACAGGAGCTAAAGTCGGTGAAACTTTCTCAGGAAATAGCTATGTTGACACTGCAAAGTGTTCACAGTGCAAGACACTTTTATGGAACTTAGATCTGATCACAAGAAGGAAAGCCAAACTCCCTAAATGTTCCCAATGGAAAATCTTCTATCCATTATCCCCTCGAGATGCCAAGCGGTTACTCCTGTGGAGTCCTTGCTTTTCAGATCTCTGGTGATGCAGAAACTCCCTTCTGTTGAAGAACACATTCTCTGGGTAACTAAGAACACCTGGTTCAGCCATGGTAGTAATATTTCCAGTTTCTCTCCCAATTAAGGAATCATCCGAGCTATCAACAGCTGGGAGCTGTATTTGGAAGGAGCTCTGTGGACTAGGTAAAAAGTCAGAATAAGCTTCATCCTGGTCAAAGTTCATTTCTGAATCAGGTTCAGAATCCAAAGGTGGCTGGGGTATGACATCTTGATTGAACATTAAAAGGAATTTCTTCATAGTAAGAACATTTCACCAGTGGAACCAATTGCCTAGAAAGATGATGGCATCTCCTTCTATGGATATCTTCAAAAAGAGGCTGGACAGCTACCTGCTTGAGGATGTTCTAGTTCAGTGGTTCTCAACCTGTGGGTCTCCAGGTGTTTTGGCCTGCAACTCCCAGGAATCCCAGTCAGTTTACCAGCTGTTAGGATTTCTGGGAGTTGAAGGCCAAAACATCTGGGGACCCACAGGTGGAAAACCACTATTCTGGCTGGAGAGACTGCATTGAATTTGATGGTCAAGTCAGTGGACTCAATGGCCCATGAGGAACTTCCAAATATATAATTATATGACTCTATGAATGCTGGGGGTTATAGTTCAACACAGCAAGCAGCAATTAATCATTACATTGTTTAATTGTTGTCAAAGGCTTTCATGGCCGGAATCACTGGGTTGTTGTGAGTCTTTTGGGCTTTATGGCTATGTTCCAGAAACATTCTCTCCTGACATTTCGCCCACATCTATGGCAGGCATCCTCAGAGGTTGTGAGGTTTGTTGCCTAATTTCCAACAGACCTCATACAACAGGAACTCTACTGAGGATGCCTGCCATAGATGTGGGCGAAGCATCAGGAAAGAATGCTAATGAAATATGCATACAGCCCGGAAAACTCACAGCAACCCATTACATTGTTTATTTATCAGGAAAACAATAATGTAGAGCAATCAACTGAAAGATTAAAAGGTGTGTTGAAATGTACATTTCAAGCTAGTTTAGTTTTAGATATGTATCGAATCTTGGATGGCACCTTTCGGAACTTGTCAATTAGTGCGTTCTATGATTTATCCATTAATTCCTGTTTTGTGGCTGGAGTCCTTCCACATGGGGAATCATTGCCACTAACACTTCCTTGGATCCCTGACTCCCAGCAACACGATGCATCACTTACAAACATACTTGTAGCTGGGTTTTGAGAAAATGGTCTGGACAAAACTGGATCTTGAGACATATTTTGTATGTAATACATTTTAAATTACAGTAGAGTCTCACTTATCCAACATAAATGGGCCGGCAGAACGTTGGATAAGTGAATATGTTGGATAATAAGGAGGGATTAAGGAAAAGCCTATTAAACATCAAATTAGGTTATGATTTTACAAATTAAGCACCAAAACATCATGTTATACAACAAATTTGACAGAAAAAGTAGTTCAATACACAGTAATGCTATGTAGTAATTACTGTATTTACGAATTTAGCACCAAAATATCACAATGTATTGAAAACATTGACTACAAAAATACGTTGGATAATCCAGAACGTTGGATAAGCGAGTGTTGGATAAGTGAGACTCTACTGTATGTAATCTGCTGTGTATTTCTTTGGTTTAAATCCTGCCTTTCTCCCAATATGTTCAAAACTGAAGCTGTCAAACAGAACACGGAGGGACAATATCTGTTTTTGTGGTGGGGCTGAGCCATACTCTACTTTTGAGGGAATTTAGTTTCTTTTGAATCATGTCACTGCTCCACCTGGCATTTGGAAGTGATACTTTCTTTAAAAAGAAAGTATCACTTTAAAAAGAAAGTATCAGCTCGTAACAGTGAATGAGAAATTAGATCATCTCCTCAAAGGAATTTTGTTACTGGTAAACACCACTAGACTACAGGATGTTCCTGGGGAGGATAATAATAATACTGGTTATGATCTAAAGGAGGCCAGTTGTCCTTCAGATTTGGTGGGAGAGGTAGAACTTGGGCTCCAAAAGGGTAGTAAGGAGCTAAGATTAGAAAATGACGAGGTTGAGGGAGGGAATGATTTGTTTGTTGATCAAACTGTTCAAAGGAGGGAAGGTATGGATCTAGATTTGGCAGCGGTGAAGCTGATAACTAATTCTCCGTTGGAGGGGGATTTCTCTCCTCCATACGCAGAGGATTACTATGAACATCTTGTACAGACGAAACAGCTGGCTTTTCAAATTGAAGACTCTATATTGAACAGGGGTAGATGGACCTCGGAAAGAGTGATTCAGAGGTCCTTGGGTCAAATTCTTTCAAGGAGCCTGACGACAGTCAAGATAAAGATGATCACTTGGCTCCATAAGAGCTATCAATCACATGATCGCTCTTTACGCCTTATCTTCACTTTTGAGGATAAGTCTATAACAGAGGAATTATGGGCCCTTAGGTTCCGGCTGCTCTCATGGGGCATTACCATTAGAAGAGTATTTGTGGACCCCGTGATTCGCCCTTTGGTGGCCAACCTATCTTTACACACTCAACCATCTGTTAGGCCCAGAGATAATAGGATGTGTAGTCCTCAGCATAGGCTCCCCCCTTTAGAAAAGTCTCAATTAGAGACTCTGGCCCAATCATTTTCCGTAGCAGACCAGCAACTTTCACCCTCTTCAACCTCACTACGTTTTTCCAGTAGACCCCATTTATCCCCTTCTTTTGAAGTAAAGTTAGATGGTGTGTCTAGTAACCTTTTGGATCCAGGGAGCTGACTAGATTCTCTTAAGGATGCTCCAATTGAGCCAGACTCCTTGGAGGGTGGGGAACAGGCGGGGGGTGGCTCCATCGAGGTCGTGTGGGGGAGGAGGAGGAATTGCCGTCAACGAATTTCCAGGGAGAAGCGCAACAGGGTTCTTGCGACCCTGGAGAAGGATAGGTGTGGTAGCCTCCATGGTAGCCCCTCCCGGCTGAAGGTCCTGCTGTTTAATGCCAGATCCGTCAAAGGTAAATCATCTATTATCCAGGATCTAATCATGGATGAACATGCGGATCTGGCCTGCATCACCGAAACCTGGTTGGATGATCTGGGTGGGGTTAGTCTTACCCAGCTTTGTCCTCTGGGTTTCGGGGTGCATCAGCAGGCCAGGCCAGGAGGGCGGGGAGGTGGGGTTGCGGTGGTCTTTAGGCAGTCCATCGCCCTGGTCAGATGCGTCGCTTTGCAATCGGTCGGGTTTGAGTGTCTCCACTTGAAGGTGGGTACCCGGGACAGTTTGGGGATTCTGCTGGTGTACCGTCCACCCCGCAACACAGCAGTCTCCCTGCCTGAGCTAGCAGAGGTGGTTTCTAGCGTGGTGTTGGGTTCCCAGCGCCTGTTGGTGCTGGGCGACTTCAACATTCACGCTGAGACCACCTTGACAGGTGCAGCTCAGGAATTCATGGCCGCCATGACGACCATGGGTCTGTCCCAAATAATATCGGGTCCCACTCATCAAGCTGGACATACACTCGACCTGGTTTTTGTTGCGGGCGACGGTTTGGTCGGAGTGGAAGAGCAAATTATTCTTCCATTGTCATGGTCCGACCACTATCTGATCAGTTTAAGACTAACCGTCTCTTCCAACCTCCGCAGGGGTGGTGGACCAATTAAGATGGTCCGGCCCAGGAGACTTATGGATCCTGAGAGATTCCTGAGGTCTCTTGGGGATCTGTCTACCATGGAAGCTGAAGATCCTGTCGATGCCCTGGTCACTCGTTATAATGGCGAGTTGTCCAGGGCAATAGACACGATCGCTCCTGAGCGTCCCCTCTCGCTGCGTGGAGTTGCCCCAGCTCCCTGGTTTACTGGGGAGCTGGCGGAGATGAAACGTGCAAGAAGGAGACTAGAGTGCCGCTGGCGGACAACTCGTGACGTATCTGACCGAGCACGGTCTAGAGCCGCTATTAGGGCCTATTCCTCCTCAGGTCGGGGGAGCACCCGACATCTCGTCAACTCGGTGTAGCGAGTTCGCTCACCATTTTGCAGACAAAGTCGCTCAGATTCGTTCCGACTTAGACGCCGGCCTTGATGCATTGCCAGGTGAGGTAACCGAGGCATCTGTCTGTTCGATCTTGTGGGATTTGTTTCGGCTTGTGCAGCCTGATGATGTGGACAAGATTCTTGGAGCGGTGAGGGCGACCACCTGTGCCCTTGACCCTTGCCCATCTTGGCTCTTAAAACAAGCCAGTGGAGGGCTAGTTGATTGGTTTGTGAGAATAATCAATGCCTCTTTGGAGCAGGGCATATTTCCATCTGGCCTAAAACAAGCTGTGGTGAGGCCTGTTTTGAAGAAAGCCTCCTTGGATCCGGCTAACCTCAGTAGCTACAGACCAATCTCTAACCTTCCATTCTTGGGCAAGGTCTTGGAGCGGGTGGTTGCTTCCCAGCTCCAGGGATTCTTGGAAGATACGGATTTTCTGGACCAATCGCAGTCTGGTTTCAGACCTGGCTACAGTACCGAGACGGCTTTGGTCGCCTTGGTGGATGACCTCCGCAGAGAGCTGGACAGGGGGGGTGTGACCCTGCTGGTTCTCTTGGACATCTCAGCGGCTTTCGATACCATCGACCATGGTATCCTTCTGGGACGTCTCTCCGGGATGGGCCTTGGGGGTACTGTTCTGCAGTGGCTCCAGTCCTTCCTAGAGGGCCGTTCCCAGTTGGTGAAGCTGGGGGACACCTGCCCGGACCCCTGGCCATTGACCTGTGGGGTCCCGCAAGGTTCCATTTTGTCCCCCATGCTTTTTAATACCTACATGAAACCGCTGGGTGAGGTCATCCGGAGTTTTGGAGTGCGGTGCCATCTCTACGCGGATGACACCCAACTCTACTACTCCTTTCCACCTAATTCCAAGGAAGCCCCTCGGATACTGGACCAGTGTCTGGCCGCTGTATTGGCCTGGATGAGGGCGAACAAGCTGAAGCTCAATCCTGACAAGACAGAGGTCCTCCAGGTCAGTCGTACGTCTGATCGGGGTATTGGGTGGCAACCTGTGCTTGACGGGGTTGCACTCCCCCTGAAGGCGCAGGTCCGCAGCTTGGGGGTTCTCCTGGACTCTGCGCTGACACTTGAGGCCCAGGTGTCGGCCGTGGCTGGGAGGGCCTTTGCACAACTAAAACTTGTGCGCCAGCTGCGACCATACCTCGAGAAGTCAGATCTGACCATGGTGGTCCATGCCTTAGTTACCTCTAGACTGGATTACTGCAATGCGCTCTACGTGGGGCTGCCTTTGAAGACGGCTCGGAAACTACAACTAGTACAACGATCGGCAGCCAGGTTTCTAACTGGGGCAGATTACAGGGCGCGCTCAACGCCGCTGTTTAAAGAGCTCCACTGGCTGCCATTTATTTTCCGAGCCCAATTCAAGGTGCAGGTTATCACCTACAAAGCCCTAGTTTGGGACCCACCTACCTTCGAGATCGCATTTCCCCCTATGAACCCGCACGACCTCTTCGCTCGTCGGGGGAGGCCCTCCTCTCGCTTCCACCAACTTCGCAGTTGCGGTTGGTGGGGACGAGGGAGAGGGCCTTCTCCGCCGTGGCCCCCCGGCTGTGGAACTCGCTCCCCAGAGAGATTAGGCAGGCCCCTACCCTACTTTCTTTCAGGAAGAGCCTGAAAACTTGGCTATTCCAGAAGGCCTTCGTTGACTGATCCTTGTGGGATCATGTTATTTACCTATTAAGCAGTAGACCCTCTGGATTGTTTTTAGGATTCATTCAGCACTTTAAGTATTACACCTGCTGTATAATTATCCCTCCCTGATAACTTGATATTGCTTTGCACCTTGGCCTGGATCTTTTGACCCAAATTGGGATTTTAATATTATTGTCTATATTGACTTTTATGACTGTTTTTAATCATGTTGAAGTTTTACTGCTCGGTTTAATGTTTTATCTGATTTGTGCTGTCGTGTCTGGGCATGGCCCCATGTAAGCCGCCCCGAGTCCCTCCGGGGAGATGGGGCGGGATATAAGAATAAAATTATTATTATTATTATTATTATTATTATTATTATTATTATTATTATTTGAGGTGTTTGGAAACTTCCGGAGCCTGGAGTGGGGGACACATAGGGATTGTGAAAAGAGTCCTGATTTACTGGGCATAAGCCAGTTCAAGCAACGGAACTTCAATACAAAAAGGAATCTCATACAACAGGAACTCTACTTATGACAAATTTAGGGTCCTTCCACACAGCCATATAACGCAGAATATCAAGGCAGAAAATCCCACAATATCTGCTTTGAACGGGGTTATCTGAGTCCACACTGCCATAAAATCTAGTTCAAAGAAGAAAATGTGGGATTGTATTCAGCTGTGTGGAAGGGGCCTTAGATTGCTCATTGAAGGGATCTGGAAATATCAATCAGCTGTATCCCAATTCATAGGAAAACAGAGTGCTGTCACAGACAGGGGTTCCTGCCAAGGTAAGATAGGGTCCACCTTAAGAGATATGATACTTACTTCATTAAGTAGGTGATCTAGAATCTTGTCCATATCAGCACCACAAAAATGATAAATATGATAATTAATACATATAGATTACTATACTCACTTGGATACTGATTCAACAGCCTTAAACTGCATATTCTGCATGTGCTGGATTTTCTTCCCAGTGGATGAGGTTGGCATCCATTGGGGTTGATTGTCACATATCACGGGAACTACCACTTTCTTTTCCAATTGCAGCTATTTGTTATCAGTCCCTTTGCTTTAACCACTTCCATTTGTAATTTAAACACCCTAATTTAATAGGTTTGTCTCATTATTTTGATTAATCATATTAACTCATACTAATTAAGAGATGGATTTAGGTAATGACAGAGGTTAATGGGATCAATTTTCACTTTCCCCTGAATTTTCAGGCACAGGGTAGAGGAATAGAGAGACCTGGATGAGGATGGATCAAAAGGAAGAATGGGGGAAATAAAAAGAGTGGATGAAAATCAAAGTAAGCAATCAGGAAAATCCCTGCTAATTGAACGTCTGATTTTATTAATGACGAAATTTATAAAGGTCTTTAAGAAAAGAAAAGAATTTAGCCAGTTCAGCAGTTAAGTGTGAATATTAACTAACTCGAGAGATAAAAGTTAAAATATCAATTTCCTGTTCTTTCTTCTTTTTAAAAATACCATCATCGTTGCAATCATAGGTATGCCTACTCAGAAGTAAATCTCAGTATTTTCAATGGGACTTTCTCGCAAAAAAGGAGGCTCAACATTTCAGCCTTAACTGACATATCATCAGTTATCTTTTTTAAAACTTCTATTCTCAAATGAAAAGCAGAAACTCACAAATGACTTTTTTTCATGTCAGGAGCAACTTGACAAACTGCAAGTCGCTTCTGGTATGACAGAATTGGCCGTCTGCAAGGATGTTGCCCAAGGGATGCCCGGATGTTTGATGTTTTACCATCTTTGTGGGAGGCTTCTCTCATGTCCCCTCACGGATTCAAAATGCTGACCTGTCCTGCCAGCACAAGGGTTTAACCCATTGCACCACTAGGGGCTGTAATGACTAACGGTCAAAGAATGCCTTAAGAAAAAAAATGAAGGCCAGCATAGATCACCGTCACTATGTACATGCATATGCCCCAAATATGGATAAGTGTTTTGGAGAGCAAGTTCTTTTTTTCCCAAGAAATAGTGGTCCAAGATAAGAAAACGCTACACTATAAAGGAGACTTTATATGTGAAATCTGTCCAGATATGGTATTGTCCTTTAGGATAAGTCCTGGGGTGAATAAAGTAGAAACAAGACATCTTTCACTGCCACTTAATACCAATGTCTGGCTATTTACAGATGGAGAACTGTTTGTGGGGAGACATTAAAAGATAATGGAATCATAGTGTTACCAGGTCTGCCCTTAGAACATATGAATGAATTCCCAGACATTCTGAGTATATATTCTGAGTATATTCTGAGCTTTTGTAACTTTAGCAAATAAGTGCATCAAGTAACTGGGACTGGAAAAAAATCTTGCTCACACAGAACTCTCAAAGCAGGGTATGTTACTGAGCATACAGCAGTAAAGGTTTAAACAATAGTTGTAATGGAGAAAAGTAAATAGAGTATTGTAGTACTTAGGGGCTGTGCTTAGCTTTGTGGGCTAAACCACTGTGCTGCAGAAAAACCCTATAGATTGAAAAGTTGGCTGTTCAAGCCTGGATCAGGTGAGCACCCACTGTCAGCCCCATCTGACCTGCCCACCTAGCAGGTCAAAAGAAGAAATGCGAGTGGATAAATAAGTACTGCTTTTAGCGGGGAGGTAATAAAGGTGCCCTTAAGGATATTGATCGGGAGGAAAAGCTCCTTGGCATGGAAGATAGAGCAACAGCGCACACACATACACACACACACACACACACACACACACACACACCTCGATGGCCGGAGTCGAGCACAGCCTCCAAGATGCCGGAAATAAGATGGGAAACACTTCCTTTACCTCTCTTTGTGTTGTCTGTCCTTGGTAATTGTGTAATCGGCATTGAATGTGTGCCATATGTGTGTTCTGTGTGTGACCCACTCTGAGTCCCCTTCAGGGTGAAAAGGGCAGGGTATAAATACTGTAAGTAAGTAAATAAATGAATGAATGAATAAATAGTAACGCTTTACAGATAGCAAAAGTTCATGAAGAATAGCAAGCAAAACACAGTTTGGAATGAACAGCAGTTTGAAGTTGTAAAAGAGAAAGGTTTCCCCTTGACATTAAGAATAGTTCAGTCTGACTCTGGGGGATGGTGTTCATCTCCATTTCTAAGCCGAAGAGCTGGCATTGTTTGTAGTCGCCTCCTTGGTCATGTGGTCTGCATGACTGCATGGAGCGCTGTTACCTTCCCACCAGAGCAGTATCTATTGATCTACTCACATTTGCATGCTTTCGAACTGCTAGGTTGGCAGAAGCTGGGGCTAACTATGGGTGCTCACCACTTCCTACAAATCTGAATCGCTGACCTTTCGGTCAGCTTAGCAGTTTAACCAACTGTGCCACCGTGGCCCCCGAAGTTATAGAGATGTTTCACCATTGAGGGAGAGATGAAAGAAAGAAGTTAAAGGAATTGCTAATTGAGGGAGAGATGAGAGAAAGAGGTTCAAACGTAAGAGCAATATCATACTTTCCCTAACACAGAGAGACACATCAGCAAACGAGCGAGTACTTTTGGGGAGTTGCAATTTCCAGAGAAAGCATTCCCTAAAAAATAGATTTAGGAGACCATTCCTAAGAAGCCCTCCTGGCTGAAGTAGTATAATAAAAGAGCAAATGAAGCAAAATCTTTTTACACTAGAACCCTGAGATGCATTTACAATGTAGAATTAATGCAGTTTGAGACCACTTTAACTGCCGTGGCTCAAAGCTATGGAATCATGGGAGTTGCGGTTTTACATGGTCTTTGACTTGTCCGCAAAGAGTACTGGTGCTTCACTAAGCTACAAATCCTGGGATTCCACAGCATTCTGCCATGGCAATTAATGGCATGTCAAACTACATTAATTATACAGTGCAGATGCAGCCCTGGTTTCCAGAGTCACAGTCCAACATTCACACCACTACACCTTACTGGCTCACATACATGACTATTATTAACTTCAATGGAAATGCATTCATTTTCATAACTTTTTCTTCCATTACAATATTAATGGGACTATCAGTGGCAAAGGACAAGGGAAGCATTTTTAATGTTTATCTGACAGTTGCAAATTTCACTTGAGGTTGTTTACTGGGATCTGATTGTTGGCAAAGAGGAGTAAGAGAGGCAGCAAGATGAATGGGATCACAGGTATACGAGATGTATTTTATGGGCCTTCTGAATACCATCTAGGAGTAATAAAAAACCCCTTTCCCTTTACCCCTCCTCTAGACAGTCTTCAGAAGTTTTAAGCTCTATGAGAAATGAGGGATTGTTTTAATTAACTTCCATCTATTCCAGGTGCCCTGTTCAAAGTGAATCATGTTGCATTTATGTCTCAGTCCATTAAAAATTACACACTGGCCTCTGTGTGTGATGCATATACCGCCTTCTTCTCATGCATAATTTTCCAAGAGAGGGATTCTTAGGGATCGCATAGCGGGAAGAGGCTTCTCCCTTGATAGAGTTGTTATCCTACTATGTATTTAGTGAAGCTGTGCTTTATTTTCATGAATTGTAAGTTATACTTTTGATCCTTTTGGCATGTTCACTCGACCTTTAGGGTGCTTGCTTTTCCTATTTTGCAGTCTTCTCTTTGAAGATATTTCTTTCAAGGGTAGGAAAAGTACCACCTAAGACCCCCAAGACTATACTGGGGTCCCCATGAATGTGACACCCCACCCCCTCCACACTTTATTGATTTTTAAAATAAATTGTTTTTACTCAAAATGCCTTACCACTTTCTGTTTGGGAGAAAGGCCAAAACAGCTGTTGTAGTGAAGCAGGCAGTATTGCTCTTAACTCCCTTTCTGGAGATTTTGAGTTTTAAAGAGGCCTTGTTTTGTGTAAAGAGATGTTCAGTCCAAGGAATGTCTAAAGAACCCATAAAAGGGAAGGCAGGAGCCTTGAAATTCTCCATCAGCACTTCACGGAGAGTGGTCTCTTCAAGCACAGAAGTCTTCAGATGATACGTTTCCCATCTAAATGAGCACTACTCTGTTTTCATTCAACTTAGGTCAAGACAATAACACAGCCATGTGGATAGCTTCCAATGTTGTCTTTGGTCAGAATAAAATATATGTGTAAAAATAACAATCTAAAAGTGGTGATGCCTATTAAGTCAAGAATCTAAGATGTCATAATTGCACTATTGAATTTGGCAGTAGTGCAAATACTGTGTGTCATGATTTCTAATGACTGTATTCCAGAAAGGACTATAGCAACATTGGTAGCAATGGCATATATATCTTGTACAGTGACAACATACATTTTAAAAATAGTGGCAGCTGTCCAAAGTGCTGAACCTGATCCCCAAAGAGCCATCCAAACTTCTGAATCCTGACCCAAAATAGGTTCAGCATATTATCTCTTTTAAAGTTCAGATGAAAACACATTACCACAACAGCTGTCTAGACCCTCCTCCTGTAATTCAAGACCATAATAAATGAAACTCCCAAGGATATTTACAAAGGTTAAAGGTGCCAAATTTGGGAAGATTTTGGGAGTAATGTGATACATTAACAACACTGCCTGTAACTTTGCTTTTTGGAATAATAAAAGAATAATGTATGACTTTTGTGAAATAGCACAAACAGCATTATCTTTCATATAATGAAGAAATAAGGTATTAAATGTGTAGTCGAAGGCTTTCATGGCCGGAATCACTGGGTTACTGTGAATTTTCAGGGCTGCATGGCCATGTTCTAGAAGCATTCTCTCCTGACATTTCACTCACATCTATGGCAGGCATCCTAAGAGGTTGCGAAGTGCTGCATATTGGAAACTAGACAAGGGAGGTTTATATATCTGTGGAAAGTCCAGGGTGGGAGAAAGAACTCTTGTCTGTTGGAGGCAGATGTGAATGTTGCAATTAATCACCTTGATTAGCATTGAAAAGCTTTGTATCTTAAAGGCCTAGCTGATTCCTGCCTGGGGGAATCCTTTGTTGGGAGATGTTAGCTGGTCCCAGTTGTTTCATATCTGGAATTCTCCTGTTTTCAGAGTTTTGTTCTTTATTTACTGTTCTGATTTTAGAGGTTTTTTTAATACTGATAGCCAGATTTTGTTCATTTTCATCATTTCCTCCTTTCTGTTGAAATTGTCCACATGCTTATGAATTTCAATGGCTTCTCTGTGTAATCTGACATGATGGTTTTCAGAGTGGTCTAGCATTTCTGCATTCTGAAATAATATCCTGTGTCCAGATTGGTTTAGTATAGCTAAGTTCTCTGGTTCAATCAGTCTTGTTCTTTGATTCGTGTTTGGGCAATGCTGCGTTTTGTGGTCCCTAGGTAGACTTGTCCACAGCTGCATGGTATACGGTAGACTCCTGCAGAGGTGAGAGGATCCCTCTTGTCCTTTGCCGAAGGTAGCATTTGTTGGATTTTCTTAGTGGGCCTGTAGATAGTTTGTAGGTGGTGTTTCTGCATCAGCTTCCATATGCTGTCAGTGGGTATGGTAAAAATACTTCTGGGTGGATCTTTGTCTTGACTCTCATGGCTTGTTTTTGGCCTTGCAGCTCTTCTGATGTCTGTGGTGGAGTATCCATTGGTCTGTAGAGCCCAGTTTAGGTGGTTCAGTTCACCTTGGAGGAGGTGGGGTTCACAGATTCTTTTTGCATGGTCTGTCAGGGCTTTAATTGCGGTCGGAGCTTTTATTTAGGTATCTATCAGTGTGTGTAGGTTTTCTGTAGACTGTGTGACCCAGTTGTTGATTGGGTTTGCGGATGATTAGAACATATAGAAATGGCAGCTTTCCTTCATTTTCTTTTTTTTATGGTGAACTGGATGTTTGAATGGATGCTGTTAAGGTGGTCCAGGAACATGTTTAGGTGTCATCCACATTTCTGAACCATATAGTAGGCTTTTTTGTTGCTCTTTCAGGGCTTGTTTTTCAAAGTGTTCAGTGTAGAGATTCGCTATGACCGGGCTGAAAGGGCTCCCCATGGCTATTCCATCTTTCTGTTCATAGAATTCATTGTCCCAGTGAATGGTGAAACAGGGCTGTGATGTCTTCTGGGAAATTTTGGTTGATTAGTGCAGTGGTGTCTACTACCGGGACCTTGGTAAATAATGACACCACATCAAAGCTGATCAGTATGTCATTAGTGCTGAGTTTGAGGTTTCTGGGTTTTTTTCTGTGTTACTTTTGTACAATAATGTGCTACTTTTGTGAATCAGCATAATGGCTGGCAACATTATATCTGTTTGGGTAGAAGACATAGCATTTATTTGTCTCTCCAAATGGCTACTTTTCATGAATCTGCTCATCCAACAAGTCTTTACTTGTTTCTAGAAAGGTAGTTCAGAGTTATTAGTTACTTTGAAATCATCATCATCATCATCATCATCATCATCATCATCATCATCATCGGAATATATAGAAAAATGCTCTCTGGTTCCTAAGTGGTCAATTTTGATATGCTGCCTTGAAAATACTAACAAAAATGCAAAGATATTATAAAGCAATCAGAACTATAGATCAAGACAGCCATTTGAGTCCCCTTCAGGGGTGATAAAGTGGGGTATAAATAAATATAATAAAATACATAAATTTGTCCTCTGGCCCTCATCACTGATGAAATTGAGTTAGCACACAGACACACACACCTGCTTGTATACATTCGAACTAATTTCTACAAGAATAACTATTTATCAAAGTAACATAATAGAAACATGTGTTGCTTTGCTCTGCTGCATGTGGGCTTCCCATAGGCATCTTTGGGTCAACATTCTTCAAGCAGAATGTTATACTGGATAGAGTTTTCTTCTAATCCAGCACAGGTTTTCCCACTTTATATTTTTAATACAGGGTGATCTGAAATACCTTTTTTCCCATCTACATTTACCATTTTTCCTGACTTAGTAACAGTACCAACCTTAGCAGCATGCTAACCACACTTTTGTGTTCAGCATGAAAACATAGGTGAAAAACGATGGGAAGACACCTTCTCTCTCTTGGTCTCCCTCTCTCTGTCATGCATCCAAGCACAAAACACACACACCAAGGATATGAACATGCAAAGCAATCTGGTGAGAATGGATTCCATGCATCAGCACTTAGTAATGCCACTACTATTAGTCAAGTTCCAGGACTAATTAGGCTAATTACAGTCAGGTTCATTGCAGTAGTTACGTTAATTGCACCTGGATATTCCCTCTGGTCACCCATTCCCAAAAGATAAAAGATTGTGAATTGTTGCTTGACATGAGCAGCAATGTTTGAAACTATTATGCCATGAAAGAAATGATGATAGGCACTAAAACCAAAGTTCCTTCTTTTGGACTATAGCTTCCACAGTCCACCAGCCAGCATGTTGGAGGATCTAGAAAGGGTAGAGAGGTGTTCTCTCCAAGCATCTTCTAGATCCTTTAGTGTAATTCTTGTCAGAAATGTTGATGTTTGAGTGAAAACAGCATTTAGTTTAAACTGCATGTGAAGAGAAGTTACAGTAATTCATATGTTAATGCAATAGAGGGGAGTAACATTGAAGGAATGCAAGCTGCGTAGTTTCTGGTATCAAACAGAAGAGAGGACAAAAGTGTGTTGTTTCTTTCGCTATGATGTGTCCGAGATCAGACTTGCTTTTAAGGCTGTGCTGTATATACTTTGTAAATAAGGCAAAAAAAATTGCTCTTTTTGCGAGCAGATTTTTGGAATCTGTTTGAAGTGAGCTACAGAACCTTGTGCTATTAAATACATTTGAAGGTTGAGAAGAGGAGATAAAGCTGGCTTATTTATGATTGCTTTATCTTAATCTCATGGCAAGTCTATGGTATGCTTTGGCTGGGAGTAATTTCATTTCAATAAGGTTCACTATTATTTGTGTTTTCATGTTTCCATGGTATGTTCAGGAACATGTCCTCCATGGGTAATCTCTGTATCCACAGTGGTCTCTTCGTTGGCCATAGTAGATCCCAGTCATAAAGAATTATCTGATACAGATTTATCTGTAACTGATTCCCTTTTGAAATAACCAAGGCATCACTAAGTTACATTATGGTTGTAATGTAACAAGGCATAAATTCATTCTTTTTGTGGTGTAATTGTTAATAGTTTTGTTACCTATATAGTTAACAATATTTATATGGCCCCAGGGATATTTTGTACCAAAGGCCAGCAGCTTGTAACAGTCTGAAATCTTTTTAAAGTAGCTAAAAGCAACTATTTAGTTATTTCTGAATAAAATAGAAAATAAGAACAATGTTTAAAATTGTAAGTATAATAGGAACTAAACAATTTTTGGAAATTTATTTACTTATTTACAGTATTTATATTCCGCCCTTCTCACCCCGAAGGGGACTCAGGGCAGATCACATTACGCATATAAGGCAAACATTCAATGCCTTGACATAGAACAAAGACAGAAGACAAACGCAGGCTCCGAGCTCCTCTTGGTCAGAGTGATTGGTCTCATCTGGCTGCAGCTGGCTGCTCACCAGCTTGTGCCACAGCCCGGGCCTTTTGAAACTGTGGTGTCTTTATTTCACTTCAGCTCCAACTTATGGCAACCCCATCATAAAGTCTGCTCCTCAAGATTTATTTATCAAAGGGCCGCCATGGCCTTCCTCTTAGGCTAAGAGAGAGTTACTTGCCCAAGGTAACCAAGTGGACTTCCATAGCTTGGCATAGATTTGAACTCTAATGCTCAAACTGCCACAACACACTTTGGAACTGTAGCTGTAAGATGGGGGGGGGGGGGGGGGGAGAGGTTATTATGTATGTTTGTACCACAAAGGCTGGAGCCCCCGGTAGCGCAATGGGTTAAACCCTTGTGCTGGCAGGATTGCTCACCGAAAGATCCGCGGTTCGAATCCAGGGAGCAGAGTGAGCTCCCATCTGTCAGCTCCACCTTCCCATGCAGGATGTATGGTTATGCATTTCCTCTTTAGAATCCTAATTTGGACATCCTAATGTATTCATATTGCTGCAAAGCCTTTGAGTTGTTATGAAATGTCTTAAATGTTTCATCTTTCAGTTTCACTGCAAAGCTAATGAATTGTTCAGAAAGCTGGAGTGGGACGAAATTTGAAAAGATGTTGAAGTTTTGGCATAAATCATGGGCTTCTTTCCCCTGTCTTTCTGGTAGGAAAGTAAATGTATGCTGGCCTCTTGGTGATTGTCCAGGTGATAGCCTCTTTGGCATTCCACAGAACAGCCTTCTGTCCACATGTAACAAATGATGGCTATAAAAGAAAGCGATCACTGAACTGATACTGCTGGAGGCATTTGTTTATATTCTTATGGTATGTATCTGATTGAATAGAAATTATCACTTAAAATTGACAAATGGAGAAGGATTCAGGGGAGATGCCAGGATTCAACTAGGGCGAGCAGGTTTTGAACTTTTCCTTCTCATAGAACAAAAGGTCTGTAAGGAATTCCAGTGCTAAAATAGCTACTGAATTCCTGGCAGAGAGATGTTTAATGTTTGAATGGGACATTGAGGCTCTTCGGCTCCTCTAGGAACAAGAGGTTCATGAAAAACTGTAGCTTAACAGAATTTTTAAAAAAACATACCTGTGTTCATCTGGAATATCAATATACAAAGGGATCTGTAGCACATTTCAGACTAACAGATTAATTGTAGAATTAATGCAGCTTTACACCAGTTTAACTGCCATGGCTTAATGGTATCATGGGAGTTGTAGTTGAGACACTAGCACCCTTTGGTGGAGAAGTCTAAAGACCTTGCAAAACTGCAACGCTTTTGATACTTTAGCATTGAGCGATAGAAATTAAAGTGGTGTCAAACTGCATTAATTCTGCAGTGATCCCCAAGTCACTAGGGATCACAACCAGATACAGTGAAGACATCTGCCCTAGCGCTTTGCTACTTTGTTGCTGGGTATGCATGCCCAGTGTGGAACACATCTCACTACATTAAAATAGTGGGTGTAGCTCTTAATGAGACATGCCGTATTATCACAGGATGTCTACACCCTACACCACTGGAGAAATTATACTGTTTAGCCAGTATTGCACCACCTGATATCTGCCGGGATGTAGCAGCCAGCAATGAAAGGACCAAGGTAGTGGCATCTCTGGCCCATCCCCATGAAAGCCTTCGACAACACATTACGCTGAAATAGATATATCGGAAAAATGACTCTCCCAAAACTTTTACAAGTGACAAGTAACTGTTAGTTGCTGACACAAAACAAGTAGTAATGTCATTTACTTTGCAAAAATAACAATGTTGTGGTCTCAAAAGCATGACATTGCAGGCAGTATCATTATTTGTATTTGTTTCTTCCAATTACTGAATATACCAACAACCATCCTTCAGAAGGTTCAGAATGCTATCTGTCTGTTTATCATCTATCTAATTCAGTATATCTTTCTGATAAAACATCATGAAATATATGCTGAGCGAACCCTGTATTAGCACAAAAACGTCAGTTCCCCGGAGGCTCCTTCTGAAATGGCTGTGTCAGTCAGTCTACAACCTTCATGTACTAAACTTTGCATTGCCTATAAAATTACAGGTTTATAACTCCCTGCGGCCAGTGAGAATGAGAGAATCTAAACTGCTGTGTAAAAACAGTAATGTACTTCCATGAGAGTCTGTATTATTGTTATATGGTATGAGGGGGGATTCAAGGTCTATTTTGAATGGACACTGAAAGAGAAGTATCTACCACTTTTTTATATACAATATTTCATTAAATACTTAGATTGAATAGATATGTATGTTTATGTATATACACCTATATACACATGCATATATATCCATACAAATGAGCACAAACATATTAATCAGTTGGCGGAATTATATACCATGAAAAATCATTCCCAAGACATGTGCCTGATAGCGTGGATAAAGGTTAAAATCATTTAGTGCCTAGAGAGGCTGGACCAGAACGACACATCCGGTTATGTCAGGGTGTTAAAACAGAGATAACCTAGGTTTTATAAGCACCGACCATGTGTTTTATCTTTCTCTTCTTCCTCTCTTTTGATGTGACCGTCTGAGTGTAAGTAGCTGTAAATAGTTTGGAACAATAATAAACTGTGAACCACCAGTGAACCTCCCAACAAAGGATTCCCCAGGCAGGAAGGAGCCAGACCTTGAAACTGCAAGGCTATTCAGTGCTAATCAAGGTGGCCAATTGCAACATTCACACTTGCCTCAGACAAGTGTTCTTTCGTCCATCTTGGACATTTCACAGATATATAAACCCTACTTGCCTAGTTTCCAGCAGACCTCACAACCTCTGAGGATGCCTGCCATAGATGTGGGTGAAACGTCAGAAGAGAATACTTCTGGAACATAGCCATACAGCCTGGAAAAGTCACAGCAACCCAGTGATTCCAGCCATGAAATCCTTCAACAGCACATCAAAACACACATATATAAATAATCTATTAAACAATCATATTATAATTATAGCATATCAGTAAAATAAGCTGAAAAAATAAAGAAAGATTATGAGCCATTAGGAAATTAAATATGTGCATAGTCTGCCGAAATGGTGTCCCAATGAGACTATCACGTGATTCAGTGGTTGTCCATGGGACTCAGTTGTGGCAGCAGCAGGAAACAGAGCCAAGACCTTGTTTCCAGGAGTCAGGTGCTACCTGACCCCCAACAGTAGAAGGTGAAGAGAAGGAGGACAGGAGTGGGCAAAGGACATGGCATGGCTGCCATCCCTGAAGACGGAAAGGCCTTGATAGTAGGGATCAAAAGAAAATGGTTCCCTCTACTTTTTCCTGCTTTCATGTGATGAGATCCTCAGTGTGCCCTGCTTTTCCCACTCATCCCAAATTGGCATGAAAATAACCAATTGCACACAGAAACCTTCAAAGTATGTCATTGGATGTCTGAAGGTTATTTTCTACCCCTTTTGTTTTGCAAGGTCTCCAGCAAGCCTTTATTTTTTAAAAAAACAGGAGTAAATTAAGAGGAGTTGGGTAGTGGTGATATTGAATGAAAAAGAAAAAAAAGTCTTGAGCTGTAATTCAATGTAACATTCAGTCATAGCCTATTTCTGTCCCGTTTTGGCTTTCCTTGAGGCATCCACGTAATAGCAAAGATTTTCTCAATGAACTCAACACCTTAAAACTCCAGCATCAATGACTTAGAAAGCCGTTGAAAGTGATACCAATCTGCTAAATGCTCTGGTGTTGCTGAATGAGCAACACTCGGCCAGGAAAGCTGCCAAAAGCACAAAAAGAATGCCCTGTATTATTTGTTTATTAGTCAAATTGTCCTTTGGTTGGCTTAAACAGAGTACATACCACTTTTAAGGGTCCAAATAATATAAACTCACTAAACAGTGTGAGCATTAGTTGAAAGAAGTGTCAGGTTGGTTATGGTGTCTCACATTTATATCACTAGACCCAAGTTTGTCATTCTACACATTAAGAAAAGGAATTGATGAGCTTTTTTCAAAAATCAAAGTCTTTACTAAAATTATCTATATTTTAATAAAAAGGGACATAATAATAATAATAATAATAATAATAATAATAAGCATGTCTATCTTGTTTGCTGTGTCATACAATATAATAATAATAATAATAATAATAATAATAATAATAATAATAATAATAATAATAATAATAATAATAGAACTTGTGCCACAAATACCATCTGCCTGTGACAAAGAACTGTTGGGATCACAAGCCTGAAAAAGTTACAGAAAATGGACACATCAAACTACTCTGGGACTTCTGAATTCAGACTGACAGCACAATGCTCCTGATATCCTGATTGTGTTAAAAACAAAGTATGGATCATCGATGTTGCAATCCCAGGTGACAGAATCAACGAGAAGCAACTGGAAAACCTGATGCGATACGAAAACGTAAAAATCGAACTGCAAAGACTCTGCCACAAGCCAGTAAAGGTGGTCCCAGTGGGTGCAGTACCTAAAGACCTTGGCCAGCACTTGAAAACAATTGGCACTGACAAAATTACCACCTGTCAGCTGCAAAAGGCCACCCTACTCAGATCTGCACGCATTATTCACCAATACATCACCAACTTCTTTTCTTAAAAAACATCTCTATTTCTACCATACAATCTCATTAGTACATATACTTAATCTTCAAAACCCACAAGCATTATTGCGATTTCATTTCTTTTTATGAATAGTACAATTGGTTCCCATTTGCTTAGAAAATAGTTTATCAGCTTCTTTTTATTAGACAACTTATCAATTTCTGTTAGTTCAAGAAATTTTATAATGCGATTTTATTTTGATAGTAATTCATTGTTTTTCTATTTTGGTATAGAGTATTTTTGTAGCTGAAACCATACGGTGTAATAATTTAAAATTTAAATTCTTTGTTCATTTGGAAGTCCCAGGAAAAATAAAATGGATTTTATAGCACTTTGGTTTTTAAAATCTCTTGTAGTACACTTATTAATTTCTTGCCAATTTTCTAGTTTATTTAGGAACTATTTCTCTTTTCCAATGTGTTAACTAGTTTTGTGTTTTCTGCAGACTTGATAAGGATTCTTTCCACCTTGTTATCTACACACATGTTGAAGAGTAATGGCCTCAGGAAAGAACTCTGAGGAACTCTACCTGAGATCTTCTTCCAGTTTGAAGTAGAGCTGTTCATCACAACTCCTTGAACATAGTTTTTCATTCAGTTATGAAGCCATCTGATAGTGTTCCCATCTATTCAACATTTAATCAGTTTGTTAAAAAAATTATCAAATGCTTTCCTGAAATCCAGATAAATTACATCCCCAGCATTCCCACTATCCATTAAACTAGTGACCTGATTTTTAAAAAGACACCTGATTTGTTCTTGATAAATACATACTGGTTCATATGGATCACTGCATTGTTATCAAGTTATGAACAAATATAGGTTCTGTAGGTTTGTTCTTAAGTTGAATTTGCATGTAAGTCAGAACAGATACATTTTAAGTGCAACTCCAGCCATGTGTGTGTGTGTTTTGGATAGCATAGGGAAGGGTTAACACCCATTTGGTATTTGCTTTGCTATCTGTGCCCCTGTTCAGAAGATTTCCCCTGACTTCTTGTCGCTGTGATAATTGTATTTTAAAAAGTTGGCTTGTTGTGGAAACAAGGATTGGTGATAAAGCTTCAGCTGAGACCCCTTTACCCCATGATAACTCTTCCAGGAGTGGATTTCCCCTCCTAGGGGTAGATTTCTCTTACTTCCGGTTGTCTTGCCCCCATTCTTAACTATGAATAGTTTGTAAGACAGATGTTTGTAACTTGCGGACTGTCTGCAATCTGTGCTGATATTTTCCCCATTATTTAGTTTCCAGGATCTTTTGTTGCCTTTATTTATTTATTTTTTTGAGGAGGGGACAATGTTATCCTCTCTTTAGGCCTTTGGCACCTCTCTGTTCTCCGGGTTTTCTCAAAAACCATGACCATACAATCATTTTTAGGTTTTGGATGCAGTGCCTCTAGCTCTGCACATTTGAATTTATTTATGCTAACTAGGTGATTCCTGACCAATTTCGTATAAATCTTGACTTATAATCCATATGCTTTGCGCCTACCTCCAACTGTCCAGATTTGAAAGGGGCTGTCATAATTACATTAATCCTTTCCCTTCACACTCATTCAGCCGCTTTTAAAATCTCCCAGATTCTTTCTTTTTCCCCCACTTTGTCTTTTTAATCAGTTCACTTCAATTGCAAAAAACTGAGTGCAAAGTGCAAAAGTAGTTTCCACTTAACTCAGTAAGGTATGAGAGGGAACAAGAGGCAGAATCTTGCATTTCTCAGTAAGCTCAGGCAAAGGCAAACCGCTGTACTCTCTGTTATGTTGTATGTGCTCTTTCTCGTTAGTAACCTTTACCATCTTGGCCATATACTGCTCAGTCACATGTATCCAAGTTTTCATCTATGAAACATTGGAAAGCATGCATCCATTACTTAATAGACTTCTTTATGTTTTATTCTCTTCTGTTTAGGATATTAAGTTAACTGGGAATCATTTCTCCTTGTCTCTTTAAAGACGGATCCCATCCTTCCTAATGTCTCTCCCTTGCTCTTCTTTAGCTCTCCTTTGTGTATTCATCACTGTTCTAATTGCAGAGCACCTACATAGTAAATATCTGGGCCCGCAGCCTTGGCATAAGGCCATCCTCCTCCCGAAAGAACATGCCAAGTGCATCAGGAATCAGCCAAAAGGACAGCAATAAAAATAATAGAGCTGGCACTCTCTCTTCTTCCTCCACCTTTGCCAGGGCTCCCTGTGCACCATTTATTCATTGATGTTAACAGGGATGGGGCCTTTTGGTCCCTCCGCAGTGCTTGGGAAATGTTCCCTCTATGTTATGTTAGGCTTTTATATCACTCGTGAGCAATTCCCTCCTTCTGTCATGAGTTTCATAGTTAAATCACAGTGAGCAACGGAGACACTTCGTGGTTATTTTGCTTTCTGGGGGAAAGGAGAACCTGAGAATATCACAGATTTTCTTCCCTTAGTTGTCCAGTATGGGCTACTAAAGTAACTAAGTCAACCTACACAGGGCTAAGTCTTTATTTCTTAATTTTATCTCCTCTTGCCTCCATTTTATACTAAAAACAACCATGCAAGGTTGTCAACCATTATGCAAGGTCACGCTATAAGCTCCATAGCTGAATGGAGATTTTAAGTGCCCTAACTTCACTAGTCTTCATACAGATTGAGCATTCCTTATCCAGAATTCCAGCATCCAAAATACTCCAACATTCAAAGTTGGCCACATGGGTGACTGAGACAGTGACACTTTTGCTCTCTGGAAGTTCAATATAAACAAAAATGCACGCACAAAAATATTGAAAAAGTATAAAGTTAAAGCTATGAGTATAAAAACATAAATGAATTTCATGTTTAGGCATGGGTCCCATCTCCAATATATTTCATTAAGCAAATATAGACATACCAAAATCTATTTTAAAAACACCCAAATCCAAACCACTTATGGTCCCAAGTATTTTGTATAAGGGATACTCAAACTGTATTATGCTCACCTGTATTCTCTCTAGAGATAATTCAAACAACACTGTTTAGCTGAAGAAGATCAGTAAAAATGTTGGGATATGATCTGCTTTGACTAAAAGGACCACTCACTGCTTCCTATAGAAGCATTCTGTGGGGAAGCTCAGCAACAGAATTTCTTTTTTAATTACATATAAAACAAAGCAGAAGTATCAGGACAGGGAAAGTGAGAAGACTGTAATTTTGGTTCCCACATGCAAAATCACAGCTCAGTAGTCATAATATGCAGCATCGACTTGAACGCATGAAACAGTCAGAGCTTAGAAAAGTTATTTTCTGGACCAGAAGTCTTCCATCAGCATGAACACTGGACATGCTGACTAAAAATTTCTGGAAGTTGAAAGTCTAAAAAGGAAACAGTGATCATGTCAACTAGAGGACTTTGAGAAGAGTAAGAAGCAACTTTCTCAGGTTCTGGAAATGCAGTTCATCCTGGGTTAACTATTTTAGACAGAGTTTTCTTATCACCTGCCCGGTATTCTAGGTTGCTGAAAAATTCAGGATAGTTTTTCAAAGTATTTTTTTTCTTGCTGTAATTCTTGTACCTTTTGTAATAATCCATTTTGTCAGGTGATGTCTCTTTCAGGCCAGAGTACATCAGTGCTAGCAGACCATGTGGGAAGAATAATATGGAACTGTTTTTGTACAGGACTAGTAGGAAGACTTGTGGGGTTGCATTAATATGTACTTAGGTTGGAACAATCCTTTGTTGACATGGCATACTCTTCAGTATTCCATAGATTAAAATCAGGACATGTGTGGTTGAGCAACATTAGAGTTCAGTCAAAAGATTGTGGTCGGATTACAAGAGAGTAAAAGTTATGGAAGAAGGACATGCAAAACTATAATTTTAAGCATTGAGCTTAGAAAAAAAATTGAAAACAGAAGAAAATAAGACCTGCCTCAGTAAATAAATCTACCAACTGAGAATGGGAAGACTCCACCCCCTCTTCTCCATCCTGAGTGTAACTTTTGCACCTTGATCTCAGTTTGTAGCAACTGAAGTAAACTGAGGATGAAGGGGGAAAGCAGGAAGAAGATTGAGAAATACAAGCAACTAACAAAGGCCTAATCTATACTGCCATATGATGTTTGAAACTGCATTATATGGTCGGTAAAGATATAATACTGTTCAACTGTTTAAATGAGTTTACACTGACCATATAATGCAGTTTCAAACTTCATTATATGGCAATGTAGATGGGACCAAAGTGGAATGGCAGAGGATTAATCAGGACTGTTGTAGATCTGATTAATATGTTCTCTCTCCACAAAAAGTTTACAGTAGAAGGAAAACACTTCTCTAGGAATCTCTAGATCCTGTAGGTCAAATCTATGGTCAACTTTTGCCAGGAATCCAGGAATCTCCAGGCCCTCTGGGACAACTCTATTACCAACATTTGCCAGGATCTATGAAATTCTAGATTCTCTAGAACAGTGGTTCTCAACCTGTGGCTCCTCAGATGTTCTGCCAGAAGTTGAAAATAGAATTGTGTTGAAGGACCTAGAGATTCCTGGAGAGGTGTTAAAATAGCATTTAAAAATCAATTTTTACCACTTTTGCAGGGATCCTACACCCCTAACTCCTGAAAAAGTGGTGGGCCTTTTCTGTTTGAATGTGTGAATCATTTATCTTCCAAATGGGAGCAGAATCTAATTATTTTTTACTCCCAAATCCACAGCTCTTCCGCCTTCTCCTTTCCCCATCAACAAGCTGATGATAAGATCATGACTTCCCCATTTTTGAATTTAACTTTGTTCCCTCTCTATGCAGGTGAACCCTAAAAAGGGAAGAGCTAATTGTGCAATATGTCAAGGTGGGTATCTCTCCCTTCAGCCCTGCCTTTCCTCCCCCTTCCTGTCCATACAAGATTGATAATGAAACCGATACCTTTCGCCAGCGTAATTTTCATATTTAATGAGCGTGACTCAGAAACTATTACATTAATTAGTCAAATCCCACAAACCGTTAATAGTGCATGGTGTAATTAATATTGTATTCAATTAAAAGCTGACCCATTTCAGGTGCCTTCCCCTGGTTTGGGAGGAGGGGCTCTGGAAGCCGCTTATGTTGCTCTGCCTGAGGCCAGCCTTTCCTTTCTCTAGCAGTGAGCCAGGGAGGGATTTGCCTTCCCGTTTTGCTTCTGTAGTTCTTTTCTTCACGAACATATGCTGGGTTCTTTCCCTCCCCATCTCCAAAAGAGGCAGCTCTTGCTTGTACAGACAACCTGCTTGCTGTGATTTATGGGTTAGCTCTACATAGGGCTCATAGACTGGAAAATTTCCAGTTTACACAAGAATTCCCTGAAAATGAGCTTGGCTAATTTATTTATTTCATTAACAAGTTCTAACTGTGAGATAATCTTTCTGGAACTCCCTTCTGTTCTTCTACAAATCCAAAGACCGACTAACTTCATCACCTGACCATAGCTTGCACTCCGGGCATCTCTCTGGGAGTTATGGGAAAAAATCTGGGTTGGGGAAAATGTTCTTTACAATTAAGACATGACAGACTGAATCTTGGTCACAGTTTCATTGTTGAACATGAGTTCTATAACCAGTCGTGAATTTAACAGTATACCTTCCAACTGTTCTAACTAATCTACAGCTATCCTGCTTTTTTCCTGATTTCTCTTCCCACCTCCATTCTCATCTTATTGAATTACTGCAGTCTGAATTCAAAGAGAAGTAACAGTTGAATAATGAAGACTGCATGATGTCTATCCTAAGCTACACTTAGTGGGGACCTCTAGGAGATATCAATCATGAACCCGTTGATTCCTAGGGAAAATGCTGCCAGTTTATATATATGTTTTACATTTTCTTTTGAGAGTATTATGTGTGCAACCCTGTTATCTTCTAACACAGTGGTTCTCAACTTGTGGGTCCCCAGATGTTTTGGCCTACAATTCTCAGAAATCCCAGCCAATTTACCAGCTGTTGGGATTTCTGGGAGTTGAAGGCCAAAACATCTGGGAACACACATGTTGAGAACCACTGTTCTAACATGTTTCACCCACAGTTTTGCTTTTAAATAGTTTAGCAAAGGGGAGAATGTTTTCACTGTTTTGTAGAAGCAGATCGGTGAGGCATACATTTCAAGGCACCTCCCCTTTCATGGATACCTGAAACTGTGGATAACAGAGAGCCCTATATTTTGAATACATGTGTGCTGGAAGCATACCACAGAATTGTATGTCTGTGCCCTGTTTCAGAAGATTTCACCTCACTTTCTGTCCCTGTGACAGTAGGATTTTGGGGAAAAAAGTTTTTTGTGGAAACGGGGATTTGTGATAAAGCTTTAGTGGAAACATATTTTCCCTGTGATTAGTCTCCCAGGAGTGAATTTACTTTCCTAGGAGTAGATTTCATCTCACTTTCTATTGTCTCAGGGACAAAAAGTGAGATTGTTTTATTATGTTATCACACCAGGGCTTTAAAGAGGGCAACCCTGTATTTCTGCCACCTGCAGAATTCTGGGAAATGCAGTTTAGGGCAGGGCCTTTTGAATTCTCAGTCTGCTTGTATTACTCCAAAACTAACTGAAAGGGCTGCTGGCAGTAAAGGACATAGATTCAGTTGAGATCAAGCAATAGAAGGAGGAATGTTAGTATTAACATGAAATTATTCTAATGCTCATTTAATATTGCTAAAGCGCTTTGGCATTTTGACAATAACTCTTGAATAATAATCATAAAGAGGCCCATGGGCTGTTCATGAGATATAAAGGTGCAAGTATAACTTATGGCATCATAACTCACTTTTTGGTCTTTGTTCTAACCGTGCAATGAGCAGTGTCCCCCAAGCCCACCTTTTCAGTATCCTCCACATGGTAATAGCCATTTCCAGGTCAGTGGAAATCAGGTAATCAGCAAGGGTGCATCTACATTTTCCTTCAGCTGGATGAACAACAGTAACATCGCCCCTCAGAGAGCTCCCAAGGGCCCAGGAGGAGCTGAAGGATGCCATGGTCTCCAACTATTCCAGTTTGAGAGGGGAATTCCTGGTTTATCTTCTGTCAGAGTGGGGAACACAGCTTGTGAAATAACTGACTCAGAAACATTTCTTAAGCTTAGAATTAGGAAGACCAGCTATGCTAGTACAAGCTGAGTATCCTTTACCTAGAATGCTTGGGACTGTATATGTTTTCGAGTTTGAGTTTTTTTTAATTTTTTTTTAATTTTTTAAGTTTTTTTTAAAGTAATCTAATGCACACATTTTTAAAATAATTATGTGCTTTGCACATCAAACTGTGTACATCAAACTATCAGTAAGCAAAGGTGCCACTATTTCAACCATTAATGAGGACAATTTCAGATTCTGAATTTCTCAACCTGTATGCAGTCTTCAATGGTTGCTGGAGAATGCTATACCAACACATTATTATTGTTTATTCCATGAGTTTGACTGTAGATGTTGAGGAGTATGTATCCAATTAATCCTCTGCCACCCAACATTTGCAGATAATTTTGAAATAAGCCAGTTTCTCCCTCCTCCTCCTTTTTTGTTTACTGAAACAGCCAGGAGAGGATGGAGCAAACCCTTGCCTTTCCCAATGAATTCAGTCAAAAACAAATTGCTGCAGCCTCTCCTAGCTTGTGTGTTCTTCTTCATTCATAATTTTGCTATACTCTGATGTAGCCTGGGCATGTGTGTTCTGTTCATCATCTGAGAAATGTTGATAGATGTCACAGTGTGTCCAGCTAATGCAGTGGTTCCCAAACCTGGGCCCTCCAGGTATTTTGGACTTCAACACTCAGGAATTCTGGGGAGTGAAGGCCAAAACTCCTGAAGGACCATGATTTGGGAGCCACTGAATTATAGGAACATAGTTCTAAGCATATCTGCTGCACCACTGATGTAGAAATGCAATTTTTGTATGGAGGGTGGTTTGCTGGTTTCCACATTGAAGATATGGGTTGGGGTTGCACCATGAGATATATTATAGTTATATGCCCATGATACATCTCCCCATGCAGAATCTCAGCTGTTTTGCCCAAGAGCTGTTTGCCAGACTGAATGTTTTCCAGGCCTAGAGCAAACCAGTCTGACTGTACATGTTCCTCGCCCATGTAATCTGGGCAGAGAGGAATCCAACAATATTTCACCCAAATGAGAAATGTTATTCTGCAGATTAAAGCCACAGCAGCGCCTGGTTTTGTCTTTATTTATGCCTTTCTATTTCCTTCTCTGCTGACATGGGTGCACATGCCGGGAAGCACTGAAGGACATAATTGGCGTTGTGAAAAATTATTGGGAAGCCAGGACGTTCCCTTGCAGTGATCCCCCCTCCTTCTCTTTCCCATCTGTCACCATCTAATGTGACAAAGTTTTTATCGGGCATTGAGGCAAAGGAGATTAAAAGTAAATACTGCAATCAGGAAGCAGCTGGGGGGAAAATGTAACACATTTCACAGTAAGCTGAACAGCTCATCAACTTAGCCTTGTATATCTACAGCAAGCAGGGAAAAGGGACAGGCCACAGCGGGGAGGGGGTGGGAGATGTCACTTCACACCAGAAGGCTAGATGGGATAGTGGTTAGGCTAAACAAACAGGGATCCCAGTCACTGAGAGTTATTTGCTAAATGGATCAAGGCATAGTTGTCCCCAGATTCCCTTCATTCTGTTCACCTCTGATCCTGGTAATGAAGGGGCTATGTGACAGGTGAGAGCCAGCGGGTGTAGTAGAGACCAGAGTTCAAGTCCCCGTTCAGGCATGGGAACCTACTGGGTGACTCTGGGCAAGTCACACATTCTCGGCCTTAGAAAACCACATTGTAGGGTTAACTTAAGCCAGTGTAAATTGGAAACATCTTGAAGACACACAACAAGAACAACAGCAAATATAAGAGGCACTGCTGCTGTCTACCCTTTGTGTGGAGGGTAGAAGATCTGGAGAAGGTGTACCACACATTTCTTAGCAATACTAAGCTAAAAATCAGTCCCCTCCTGAAAAAAATGTATTCTCCTACCTATCAAAGAATATTAATCTCAGCTAAGGAGGGAGTTCCAGAGCTTGGGAGCAGCCATTGCGAAGACTTTCCCGCAAACTTATTTCTTTCTATTACACATCTCACCATCAGTCTTCAGTCTTTCCAGTTGATGGGGGAAAATAACTTTATGAATAATTTCCAAGGGCTTTAAATGAATGGGAAGTGCAGAAGGCTATGGAGACTATAGACTCCTGCGAAGGAAATACAAGAGAAACCACCCCCGTCCTCACAGTCTTTGGCTGAAATCCTTCATCGGATAACTGTGATGATAGAGCTCTTGGTGGTAGCTATTGACTATCTCTTCCCCTCCAGCTAGCTGGTACCCCAACTATAGTGTTTCCAAGATGCTGTAGATTGGAGCACTGGGGAAATGAAATCAGCAATACTGTAATGGACTTGAGACACATTGAAAACAGGCACTTGGAAGCTGGATCTATACCACAGAATTACAGCAGTTTGATACCACATTAACTGCCAGGATTCAAGGGAGATAGTGATTAAACATTAGAAAGACTTCCCTGATGGTTACAGCTATTGGGCAGTGGAACAGACTACTTTATAAGGTAGTGTACTCTTGCTCATTGGAGGTTTTTAAATGGATGGGCAGAAAACAAGACTAGATGGTTCTTGGGGTTCCTTCCAATTCTATTATTCCCTACTTCTCCTCCTTCACATTTCTCTTGCTAAGAAGCAGATTGCTTTGGGGAAAATCATTTTAATTATTATGATTGTATTTATATACAGCTTTTTTCAATTAAAGAGACTCAAGCTTTTGAAAAGCATGTGCATTGCAGAAAATAACAGAAGTCTGCTTAAAGAACACTTTGAGTGTCAAGATGGAATCATAATGAAATCACATGATTTGCACCTCCACAGGTCTGCCCCATTAACATAGGGTGTGTGTGTGTGTGTGTGTGTGTAAAAGGAGGCATTTCCATCTGCTTTGTCACATCAGGCTATTTTCTCCTACTATGTATTGGATAGTATTGGAAGTAGGCTGGTGGAGGAAGGCTAAAAGAAAATGTGGGAACAGAAAGAGTAAAAGTCAAGGGCTGGGAAGAGTACAGTTTCATTTGGCCCTGTGACTTCTTCCTCCATGTGTGTGTACGCTCACATATACTGAAACACACACCTATGAATGAAGCAGGCACATGAACAACAAACATGGCTGCTCTGATGACTTGTACTTTGGCTCTCGGCCCAAAGCTTCTCAAGTGAGAATGCCACTACGGGGAACAATTAATGTGCGGGTGGTTTATTTCAAGTGAACAGCTGTCCTGCAAGGCATTGGACTGAGACTCTGGAGTTTAATCAACTCATTTCATGGCTTCTCTCTAATGGCAATGAATTCTTGGATCCATTTGTTAATGAATTTGGACACTATCTCTCTCGAAAAAGCTCCAACATGAAGAAAAGAACAGTGGATCCTTCCATCTTACGTTGCATCCCATAGAATATTACAATATGTCTAAGGACAGGAAACTTGAATAACCTCATATCCATTATAATTCCTACAATTGTGAACATGTATTACTCTGTTATTCTTTTTATAGGGCATTCATTTAAGTGCTGGAAAGGAAGAAACTAATCTGGTTTATATGCAGAGGGTTCCAGGCTCAGTCTTGAGACAATAGGACTGATAAAGACCCCAGTGTGAGGTCTTGGAAAGCGATCACAATTTGACTGGCCAAATTAGGCAATCAGAGCTTACTTTTTGGACCACAACTCCCAGAATCCTATAGTCAATGTGGCCATTAGCCATGTTATCTGAAGATAGTCCAATTTTTAAAGCTCTTTAGAAAATGCTGGATTAGTTGGAATGGTGATCAGAATAGCTATCCTCTTCCGTTCATAAGCAAAGCATAGTGATTTCTTTATCAGTGTAACTTCAGGCAGTGGAACGACTACATTTAACGTGTTCCCAACAAGCGCAGATCTGTGGATCACTGCACATCAAATGTGCGACAATGTGTAACCAACCTGTACAATCTGCATTATGCTGTCGGTTGGTTGCACATCAGATGCACAATCAGCCAATGTCATCTGTTCTACAGAGCTGCAAATAATGTCTCCATTACTGCATTGTGTTTGGGAGTGGCTTTGGCCATAGGTTGTCCTATCCCATTGCTCTCTGAAAGAATACATTCTGTTGCATGTAAATCTGTTTAATGGTGACGGAAGTTACAGACAATATTGGACAATCGCAATCACAGTGGCTTAAAAAATATCATTCATGTGCTGTTCCAGTCCTTTTCCAAAATGGTACCAGCTCTTTTCAACTTATTAAAAGAACAATGGACCGCATCCTGGACTAAGAAATGTATATCACATATTTATCTGCCAATGCTACCCCAGCCAAAACTCTTACTTTAAGCAGCACACACACATTGCCATTTTCATGTAGTTGAAGAATAGAGGATGAACAGTTTTCTGATAGCAAGATAAACTACAATAAACTACAAAGAACGTCTTCTCCTGAGAGCTCACAAAGAACCCTGGAGGTTTCTGCCACAATACTGAAAGGAAAGTCAAGATTTATGTAAATGTAAGTGGTTCAGTGGATCTACTCCTGCTGGAATTAACAATTGTATCTGAGTCTTAGGCCTCATCTATACTGCCTTTAATGTAGTTTCAAATCGGTATTGAAGAAGTGATTTCACTGTGCAGATGATTACATAGTCAATTCTGAGTTGCAACATTTAAAGGGAAAATCATCACACCTTAGATTAAGAAATTTAGATATGTTTCTATCAGCCTTACCTTTAGTAGCTTGCCTGCCCAGGTTTCATTGAGAGTCTAAATGTACTAGAGATGCTCAGCCTTTTGAATAAGCTGTAACACAGAAGTAATGGATTCTAGCTCAGTTTTATAATGTCTCTTATCTTCTGTTTAGATAATTATGTACAGCTTTAGTGCTGTCTTTGGGCTTTACCAAGTAAAGTTATGATGAAATGCAAGTAATTCCATGGGATTTATGCAATCTTATGAAGCAGAGAATAAACCACATATTTTTCAGGGTCACTCAATTTGTAAAGCACTTTGGGATCTGTTTGGGTGAAAGGTGTTATATAAATGCTCATCATAAACATTTATAATTATTATAATATAAGATATGCACTCTGTTAGACTAGGAGAGTCAGGATTTCTCAGAAACTCCAATCAATCATCAGATCATAATGACATTACGCAAGTAAAAGAAAACATAAAAAAAGAATTTTAGTTGATAACCAGTCCAAAAAAGAAAAAGAAAAGAAATACAGAGTTTAGGATCAGAGCTATGCATGATCCCAGAGAAGTCTCCTACTACGCACAACGAAAAGGCATTGTGTAACTATTTTGCCCATGCTCTGTGAAAGAAACAATGGGAAAATATAGAAGGTCTGCAAACTGAAGATGGCATCAGTTGAATAAAATGATGCCAGCCAACAGGGCAAAGAATCAATCAAGCAATCAGTTGATTTATATTCTGCCTTTCCCCCAAATGATGGGTGCTATAGTCCAACATTCCTAGAGAGCATTGGCTTAGGGAAAGCTGGCCTAGATAGATGACTTGCGCATATGATTTTAGATTAAGATGGAACATAGCACGCCATGACCTGTCAGTTCCCTCATCTACCTTCCTGTGTTGAAAGATGAGGTTGCCCATAATTTGCTCTATTACTTGTCAGCTGGGAGCAGCCTTTGGTCTTCCATGCTTTGAAGGCTGGGATGTAGACCAGGCATTTAAAATACCCTTTAGGGGCTGTAGGTTAGTCACAGAACAAGTGGTATACATTCAATAGTCTATTAATTAACCTCCTAGGGAAACCTAAATGCATAAAAGATTTGCTGTACTTTTTGTCGAGGAAGCCTTTTTACATAGCATTCTCAATGGGTTCCTGCAGCAAACGCTGTTGGGAATGGGATGGGACTTTGGGTCATCTCCTTTGACTCGTCTCCCTAGAACAGGAGCTACACTACTCCTTTAAGGTCAAGGAACTTGTCTCCTGTGTAATTCATAATCATTGAAGCCTTTTATCCGTATATTCATGCACCGCATGGTCCAAGACAACTTGTTTAAACAGGAAGAATGTGTCTTGATGTTAGCTTAAAGCTCAAGTAAAGAAATCATAGGATTTGGGCAATATATGTTGTGCAGAAAGCACAAGGAACTTAAATCTCATCTTGGGGAAGTTACTTTTTAGACTTCAGTCTCTAAACCCCCATGCAAGGATTTGAGGAGTTATAGTCCACCAAAGTAATGTTTTCAAGTTCTGACTCTAATCAAAAACAAGCCAACATTTTCTTTCCCTCTCCTTATGTCTAACAAGACTGGGATTGTCATGAGCAGTCAATGATTGCAGTTTTTAATATTATGCTCATTGGTGAAAGGAAAAGAAGGTAATTTGGATTGAGGCCATGACACAGAGGAGTTTATCTTTTTTCCATTGATTCTCTAGTGCAAATTCTCATATTTCCTTAGAACCAGCTTTGATATTTACCACACAAAGGCAATGGTTTTAACCTTTGGCTACATGGTTTTTTTTCACAAGTTCTGTATGCAACATTCTCAATCTGGATGGAAATGCTTGCATAAACGTAGGGGGTGGGCTGTTTAATTTATACTCTGACTTCCTCTACAAAAGGGATTTGAAGTGACTTACACCAAGGACATAATGTTGTATCATCTACTT
This sequence comes from Anolis carolinensis, assembly GCF_035594765.1. Taxonomy (NCBI): domain Eukaryota; kingdom Metazoa; phylum Chordata; class Lepidosauria; order Squamata; family Anolidae; genus Anolis; species Anolis carolinensis. Next base: position 331,046,229 of record NC_085841.1, on the reverse strand, counting down.
AGGGCTTGTCTACATAAACTAAAACAAACCTGGAGCACCTTGAATCCAATGCTGGCTTTCTACATGACCCACAGTAACTTTCAGTGAGTGTTTTCTGTCCTTAGCTCAAGTTTGCTCCATTGTAGGCAATGTCAAGGGGTACAGGGAAGACATCTGAGTATCCTGTCATGTCACTGGGTAGCTGGATCTGGTCCATTTTGAAAAGAGGAGGTTGACCATAGAATTTGCTTGGAGGACCTAGACATTCGTAGAGAAGTTTTTATCAGGTAAAAAAAAAAGTGATTGATTCCTGGTTTTTAAGAAATTTCATAGAGTCTAACAATTTGTATAAAATTTCAAAGCACAAAATGCAAGTCGTTATCCTCTAGCCCAGTGGTTCTCCACCTGTGGGTCCCCAGAAGTTTTGGCCTTCAACTCCCAGAAATCCTAACAGCTGGTAAACTGGCTGGGATTTCTGGGAGGTGAAGGCCAAAAACATCTGGAGACCCCAGGTTGGAAACCACTGAAATCCACACTAATAAAGTGAATATCACTAATGGAATTCTCCCCAGTGCATCCAATCCAAACTTTGTGGAATTGAACTGTATTTGACAAGCTGTTTCCTAGCTCCATGTTCTATGCACATCAATGTACCCGAGTCCCAGTTCTGTTTTTCTAAAATGAAAAAAACTGTTTCAGATAGGATGGATTGGATACATAGTGGAGTAGTGTCAGCGAGAGAACAGAAATCCTTTCCAAACCATTGCTTTTCCATTTCTTCATCACACATCCTCCACTGTTATGTCCCTGCCCTTTAAAATACACATTTGCCCAAACAAAATGAGTTTTGAGATTTTTGGAGAGGGAAGGAAAGAGGGAGGAAAGTAGCACTTTAGAACAGGTAAATATTGAGCAGGGAATGTGTAAACTATTATCTCTTGCCCAACACTTCTTCATCCCCCCTCCCCCCCCCCCCGCCGCAAACATCCCTCCAGCTTTTCCTTTCAAAGTATGGTGTAAGGTTATACATATAGGCAGGATCCAAGTTACCAACAAGATAGGTTCTGTAAGTTTGTTCTTAAGTTGGATTTGTTTGTAAGTCAGGATATATACTGTGTTTCCCCGAAAATAAGACAGTGTCTTATATTAATTCTTGCTCCCAAAGATGCGCTAGGTCTTATTTTCAGGGGATGTCTTATTTTTCCATGAAGAAGAATTCACATTTATTGTTGAACAAAAAAATGAACATTTATTATATACTGTACAGTAGTTGTCATCACAAACCAGCATAACCAGACAAACTGTGAATCCTATCAAGAATTTCTTGTTACTACCATTATTTCCATGTACAACTGGTATGTACATTTACCAATCCTGAATGCTCTGGTGTGCTGTTTGGCAGGCGCTGGGCATGCTCCCAAACAAAAACTTTGCTAGGTCTTACTTTCGGGGGAGGCCTTATATTTAGCAATTCAGCAAAACTTCTACTAGGTCTTATTTTTCGGGGATGTCTTATTTTCGGGGAAACGGTATATATATATATATATATATATATATATATATATATATACACACACACATACATATACAGTAGAGTCTCACTTATCCAACACTCGCTTATCCAACGTTCTGGATTATCCAACGCTTTTTTGTAGTCAATGTTTTCAATACATCGTGATATTTTGGTGCTGAGTTAGTAAATACAGTAATTTCTACGTAGCATTACTGTGTATTGAACTACTTTTTCTGTCAAATTTGTGGTATAACATGATGTTTTGGTGCTTAATTTGTAAAAGCATAACCTAATATGATGTTTAATAGGCTTTTCCTTAATCCCTCCTTATTATCCAACATATTCGCTTATCCAACATTCTGCCGGCCCGTTTATGTTGGATAAGTGAGACTCTACTGTGTGTGTGTGATATATATAAATTTTGGATAGCATAGGAAAGGGAGTTTGGTTTTTTGTCTGTGCCGCTGTTCAGAAGATTTCACCTCACTTTCTGTCCCTGTGAGAATTGGATTTTGAATAAATTGACTTGTTGTGGAAATGAAGAATTGATGAGAAATAATAACTTTATTTTTGTATCCCGCCTCCATTTCCCCGAAGGGACTCAGGGTGGCTCACATGGGGACAAGCCCAGAAAACAACAGATTAAAATACAGACCAATAAAATTTAAAACATAATACATACATTAAAAACATAAACAGCATCAACAACCACTTAAAACTAAGCAGTAATAATAACTGGATATGCAGAGGATAAAAAAGGAAAGTGTTTTTTTGAGAAAGCTTCAATTGAGACACCTTTTCTCCATGATAACTCTTTCAGGAGTGCATTTCCCTTCCCAGAGGCAGATTTCTCTCACTTTCTGTTGTCTCACCCCCGTTCTTAGCTGTGCATCTTTTGCAAATCAGATATTTGTCACTCAGAGTCTGCCTGTATTAGTATTCTATTGGCTTCAAAACGTATCATGTGTACATCAAACCTACATGATCTATATTGCAATAAATGTTATCCCAGCATTTGCCTCTTGTATAAGTGTACTTCATACAGTAGCTGAACAGACACATTGAATCCATTAATTTTAGCTATCAACCCCAGGACTCACTACATCACTGCAGTACCTACCCTTCCCAGCCATTCCTTGGCCGATGGAGTGTGGTGGAGAGTGTTCCCATAGCCAGAGGTAGAATGAGAAGACCTTCCACCAAGATCCACTAGGATTGTTTGGAAGTCTCAGTAGATAATGGGCCCTTCCACACAGCCATATACCCAGAATATCAAGACAGATAATCCACAATATCTGCTTTGAACTGGATTATCTAAGTCCACATTGCCATATAATCCAATTCAATGTGGATTTTATACAGCTGTGTGGAAGGGACCAATGTCATCACTCTGAATCTGGCTCTAGGATTGTAGTTAGATCCTTCTCCAATTCCCTCTATTAGCAATGCATTGGCCTTTGAGGACAGCTGTTGCAGCAAGACATAGAGGTAAGGGGCTGGATTTAGCTTTTGCAGAGGGAGCAAGGGAACTAATTGCTGCAATGAATCATATATGAGTGTGCGCACAACACACATACAAGTATAAGATGTAAATATCCTTGCTTCAATCTTGGGTGTCTGGCTTTTTATCTGGTTCTGTCTTCCAGTCGTCATATGGTCCTGATATCTCTTTAGAGACGTTTTCACATTTCACTGTTATAGCATTTTAATCCCACTTCAACTACCATGCCTACATCCTATGGACTCCTGGAATTTGTAGTTTGGTGAGACACTTAGTTCTTTGATCATCCAATATACCTTTTCCCCAAACTGCAAACTTCAGTATTTTCTAAAATGGAGACATGTCGAGTTATTAAAGACACCTGGCTGGAATAATATAATTTTTATTAATTGTTAGGGGATGAAATCTGTATTAATAGCAATTTTTAAAATGTTAAATCACTGTTAGTTCAGGCAACTCCAGAGAAGGAAGGGATTGACCCGAGGAGTTAGAAAACAATGGGCTTCACATCACATACAGGACTGCAGAGCAAGCAAGAGAACAAAGGGACTTTTAAGACTCAAGGCTAAATTCGGCCTGAGAAGTAAGGCCTAGCTAGATAAAGATAAGACAGTTGCAAACTGTGAATGTACAATGGCTTTGGCTACGGGAAGAGACAAAAAGCCGAAGGTGGGGCTGGGAGGAGCAGGAGGTGGAGTTGAGAGATGGAGTGAAGCAATGTTGATGTGTTCAGTGTGATCTTAAAACCTGTATAAGAGAGGCACCATTTTGTAACTCAATGTAGCATCCTGGCATTACAGAAACCCACTGTGGGTTCTGCAGAAATAAAGTTTCTATGTTTATAATCTGTTTTGTTCCTAGTTCTAATTGGGAAACATAGGATTAGGAATGTATAGAGTAAGGCCTCCTTTTTCATCATTATAATGGAATCATTCTGCTATAGCTGGGAAGGGCACAAAGTTTGACTCATTGGGTGCATCAGTGTTGTAGAATTGATACAGATTGATACCACTTTAACTGCAGTGGCCAGATCCTATGGTGGTGCAATGAGTTAAACCCTTGTGCTGCTGAACTACTGACCTGAAGGTTGGCTGAACTGCTGATCTGAAGGTTGTCAGTTCAAATCTTCGAGATGGGGCGAGCTCTCATCTGTAAGCTCCAGCTTCTGCCAACCTAGCAGTTCGAAAATATGCAAATGTGGGTAGATAAATAGGTACTCCTTCAGTGGGAAAAGGCAAAGAGACACTCCAAGGAATCTTGCTGGCCACATGACCAGGAAGTAACAACACAGGCTCCTCGGCTTGAGAAAAATGGAGAAAAAGCACTTCCCAGATGCCAGAAATGAAAAGACAAGCCTATGCCTTTGTGTTTGTCTGTCTTGTTGTATATGACTGTAAAGGCATTGAATGTTTGCCTATGTATGTAAAATGCTGTAATCCACTCTGAGTCCCCATGGGGAGAAGGGTGGAATGTAAATGATGATGATGATGATGATGATGATGATGATGATGATGATGATTAGAGGAGCTGAGGTTTTACAAAATCTTATCTGCCAAAGAGTGCTAGTGCCTCACTAAACTACTAATCCCATGATACCATAGTATTGAGTCATGGTAGTTAAACTGGTGTCAAACTGCATTTATTCTACAGTCAAAATCCATCCCAGGTTCTCAGTTTCTAACTTCATTTAACTTGGTGGGTATGGCCCAGGACTGGCACATTCATTTCTTTTATACACTTGATAGCTATGGTACTAAACTGATTTCTCACCTCTAGAATTACCCACCTGATAGCTCAGCACTGTAATTTGTGTTATTGGTGTTATTTTCAGCAACACTCAATATCTCCAGCATCAGTCAGTGATAATTGATTAATTAGAGTTTAATTATGCACCTCTTTGATTAATTGAGCAGCATATTAATTGATTACACAACACTTCAAAAATATTACAGTGTACATAATTGAAGAACAATATTGGCTTAATCATTATATCAGAATAATAATATTATTCTCCACTTCAGCATTCCAAATCAGTCTGTTTATACTCAGCGTATTCATTACTGTGCATAATCAAATTGCCAAAAATAAATATTATCCAGGTATGAGTAGGTTCTGTTGTAAATAATAATAAAATAATAATAAAATTTTCTTTTAAACAGGTGTCAGATAACTTACATCTATTCAATTTATTTTTAAAGGATGCCAAATAATCATAAAACCTCACCAACTAATTAAATAAAAATATGAGGTTTCTAGAATACCACAGTGCAAAGAATCAAGATACGTCATCAGTTTAAAATAGCATCTGGCATCCCTTGATTTGTATGACAGAATAAAAGATACTTCATTTTCAAAATTTGGGAAACAGAATTAACTTGGGTGGGCACAACTTATTTATATATTTATTTATTTTATTCACTATATTTTATTCACTATATTTATGATACTTCTACCCCACCTTTCTCAACCCCGAAGAGGACTCAAGGCAGCTTTACACATCGGCAATTATTCAATGCCCTTAAAAACAGAGTACAATAAAATAAATATTTAAAATGGAATTACCAACAATAAAAAAATTTTTTAAACAGTATCATCACAATTAATCACATGATCCACAACATAGTCTGAGCCGTTCCAATAGCCAAATTCCACATCATTTCATATCTATTGATTGCACCAGTTCTCGAAAGGCTTTATCCCACAGCCATCTTCTGTGCTAGATTTTATATTTTATTTTTATACATTTATTTCAGAATGTGTATTCTGCCTTACTCATTCCAGGATGTTTCAAGCATATTAAAATACAACAGTGTTTCAAAGGTTTGTTTGTGCATTTATTCATATATATTAGTAGTGTTGTTATAGTATGCCTTCAAATCATTTTCATCTTATGGCAACTGTATTGCAGAGTTTTCTCAGCAAGATTTGCTCCTGAAGAAATGAAGCACAGTTTACACTGAGCAGTTTTCACATCCTCTAGTAGTTGGAAGAGATGTCCAGTGGGAGAACAGAGTACTGTTAACTGTCAATATGGGTAGATGGATCATTTTCACATTTGCCCACATGTGATTGAAAAATAACCAACATACAAATTCTTGTATTTTGTATTGGGGAGAAGCAGGCAAAAAATATCACTGTCATCATCATCATCATGATAATCATTTCTGGCAAATTAATGTAGGAATATGCACATTTTGGTCACATAATCAAAATACAAACCACTTGTAAATGTCATCAATTCCTAGTGGCAATCTGTTTTCAATGGATATCTTTCAACAGAGGCTGGATCTACACTGCCATATAAATCAGTACCTGATCCTAGATTATCTGTTTTGAACTGGGTTATATGAGTCTACACTGTCATATAATCCAGTTCAAATCAGATAATCTAGGGTCAGAAACTAGATTATACAGCAGAGGAGATGGGGACAGGGACATCTGGTGTAATTGCACTAAACAGGAGATTGAGGCTGCATATACACTGCCCTATATCCCAGGATCTGATCCCAGATTATCTTCTTATCTCAGGTTATCCGGCAGTGTAGACTAATGTAACCCAGTTCAAAGCAGATAATCTAGGATCAGATCCTGGGATACAGCCTGAACCACCTAGCCTGAATGCATTATTTTAGTCTGTAGTAGCTCTGTCACCTGGCACAGTAAAGCAGCCACCATAAGTACCAATTATATTTGTGCATGTTTTGTGTGTGTGTGTGTCTCCAAGTCCATTAATGAGATGCCACTAAATGACAGCAAATGGTTGGCTATTTCATTGATTCTCATTGTATTTTATTTTCCAGCACTGGAGAGAGATGGTTGTTGGGCTTTTTGCTTTATTGTGCCAAATAACCTTGTTTAATTAACACTGGATACTATTGTAGGACTGAGAGTGCGCCTATACTGTAAAATTAATGCAGTTTGACACCACTTTATTGGCTATGGTTTAATGCTAAGAAATCCTGGTGTTTGAAGTTTGGTGAGGCACCAGCACTTCTGAGCAAAGAAGGATAAAGACCTTGTAAATCTACAGCTCCCATGATTCTACAGCATTGAGCAATAGCTGGCAAAGTGGTGTCAAACACCATTAATTCTACAGTTTGCTATGCACCTTTTGGTTGCAAAATGTCTTCAGCCAGCCCTGACATATGGAGGAAGGGTTTAAAACAGCTGCAGAAGCTATATTATTATGCCTAACGAAGAAAACAAAACACGCTGTTTTATGAGCTTCCTGTGAAGTCCCGGCTGCTCATGAGCGTTTAGTCATTTAATTCACTTTAAGCACCATCTTCAGTGTCCCAGCAAGCTGCTAATATAGCTCTCAGCTGAGCAAAGTTTAGACGACCCTGAACTGTTGAGTTACGGAGGGCTGCCCTTATGGCTTCCCCTCAAGCGGTGACTTGAGCACTTCAGACTCTGTTTGTAGCTGTTGCTCTTTGTCAAGATGGAGGAACCTGTACCCTCTGTATGTAAGCGTGTGCGTGAATGTTGGCGTGTGCATGAGAGAGACTGCCTGTCATTACAATACTAATGGAAATACTGCACGGATCACAACTCTCAATTAGCTCCTCAGGAGATTGCTGTGACAGCCAGTTACTAAACAGCAAGGTCTGAAGGAATGAATTAATTTGTAGTACAAGGCAGTTAGAGCCACAGTGATTGTGCCAGAACGAGACAGCCATAGACCTTGATTAGGCTCTGCTGGTGTGATGCCAGGGAGAATTACCTGGTTGGCAGAGGAAGGAGAATGGCCGCCCTCACCTTCTTCCACCAGGACTAAAAAGGATGTTTTGGAGAGGTGCTGGCTTTCCGATGAGAATGTCAGTCTCCTGAGGCCATCCTATGGTTGACTTTGGTTGGGTTCAATTTGCACATCACCTGACTTGGAAACAGGCCAACACTGCTAAGCAAAACACATTCAGTGAGAGCAGCAATCGCTCTCTCTTCATCTTTGTCCTCTTCTCTAGAGGTTTTTAAGCAGAGGCTGGATGGACATCTCTCGAGGTTGTTTTGATTGCATGTTCTTGCATGCTAGGAAGTTGGACTAAATGGCCTTTGTCATCCCCTCCAACTCTATGATTCTGTGCTTATTTGTTCCAAGAAATATGGGTCACATTTCTGCATTCCCGAGTTAACTAGAGCATGGACCTTATTTATTTATTCATTTAAAGTATTTATACACTACTTCCCAGCCCACTACAGCCCTCCAAGTGATGCACACCAGATAAAACATTTGAAACAATATAAAGATTTAAAAAAAAACTTTGGTATTCGGAACTGTTGTTAATAATTCATACTAACCAATCACTGCTCTGATGCAGTCACAGCCCACCTTAACAGTTTTGATCATTATTGGGGAGGGGGGGATAAAGATGGTGGCATTTCCACTACAACCATCAAGAAGTAAGGATGTGACAATCTGAAGCAGGACCTTCTTACTCATTGGTTGGAGTGGGGTAGAAATGTCGTCGTCCTCCTACTCCAGATACCACCTGAGTGGGTCTCATTTTCCCAAACCAGCAGCTTGATCTTAAAAGTGGAGTGGGGTGTGTGGAACAAGAGACATTTGTTACATTTCCTTAATTAAGACCCAATATAGGATTCTGACTTCTAAAACAAATTAAAATATCCTTATAGCCATGTGTCCTTTGTTCGTAGAGTAGGCATAGGACAGTCCTCTCCTAGACTGTATTTTCTATTTGAAGGGGAGTACAGTTTTGGACTCTTTAACACTACACCACTATAATACTATGATTCCACGTTTATTGCCATTCTGTGCCATCCTGGAATTTTCAGTGTGTTACAGGTGTATTTGGACTTCTCAACCAGAGCTCCATTGTTTCCCCAAACTATACACTATTGCCATGGCAGATAAAGAGGCATCATGGTGCTATATTTCTGTAATGTGAAAGGGCTACTTTTTTTCAAAAAGCAAATATAAATGTAAAATATAACATGATATTTTGGGAATGGGGGGGAGGGGAAGGACCCCAACACTTAACATAGCTTTACTGCTTGCATTCCAGAATGCAAGTGGACAGAACCCATTGCACCAAGGTAGTTGATATGAATGTTGTGGGATGTGGGGCTATTGATGCATTTTACCCATTAATAGCTAGGAAAGGGAAATCACAAGGAGGAGACAGACTGGTAGTGGGATGCATATGGTATCCATTGTTCAATAGGGACCATCACCAGCTGAAATGCTGGTTTCATAGAATGATAGAGTAGGAAGAGACCTCATGGGCCATCCAGTCTAACCCCCTGCCAAGAAGCAGGAAGATCACATTCATGATTTGCTTCCCTTATGTCATGAAAGTCTAACTTTTCTATTTTGGCATGCATGTGGTTGTTTTTAACCTCACCAATTCAAGTGACAGAAAAATGCTAATACATTACATGATACACACACACACACACACACACACACACACACACACACACACACATATATATATATATATATATATATATATATATATATATATATATATAATTTCCCTGGCTGGAAGTGATAGCAATATGGGAAGCATAAAAAGTGTGGACTTTCTCACTTTTTTGGTATCTCGTTTGCATTATTTACATGTACCTATGAAGATGCAGGATTCAAAATAGTCAGGTGTAACCATTTTCTTCCCTGCAATTTAAATTGCTGTTGCTAATCCATTCAAAGCCATAGCTTTAGCAGTATGGCTTTCTGATACTGAGTAATATAGACTGCAAAGAAAGGAAAGCAGAAGGAAAAGAAAGGAATGCTAAAGAGAGAAAAAAACTGATAAATAAAAAAGTGCTTAAAGCGGAGAGATTCTCCCCTGATTAGAATTCATGAACTCCATTCTTACATTAAGTCTATGTATGACACCTGGCCTTTAATGTGAAGCTGCCTACGAACATTAAAAATTAAAAGCAGAAGGTAGGATCCATCCATCTCAAGTGGCGCTGCTCCCCTCCTATCTGAGCTCTGCACAAAGCTATTACACATTGATAAATTATTTTGGGTAATAGCTGAGATATTACATTGTTTCTGAGTGAAGGTAAAATCTCTCCATGACATGGGCATTTATCAGAAGCGCCTTTCATGCTATTTATTATGGTTGAGACGAGATCACAGCTGTGGGTAGAGCTGGCACATCGGCCCGGTCCCTTCCCCCAGTGCCTCCTTCCCTCTGTCAGCCAGATGATGGGATATTGATGGAGTTCATGACAACTTAATTATTAACTAAAGATATGCAGTTCACCTCTGTCAAGGGAGGGGCATAGAGAGGAGTTCTGGTGGTGCCTGTATCCATATCAGGATACAGTTTGGTGGTTTTCCTTTCCTTTTTACTGCCCAAGTTTCATCTACTCTACAGTTCCTTGGAGAGAGGCTATCAAATAAAGCACATGGCATATAGATTCTTGGTGGAGCATGAAGCAGGGCCATTAGGTAGAGTGAGGCATCAGATGCTGGAAAGTGGTTGGGAGCAAGTCAAGCACCTTTTGGCTTGCCCTAAACCCCCCAGGTTAGCCTGGTGACCCAAGGCGGAGTGGAAAATGCGGCCCCATTACCCACGTTAAAATGAAATTCAACCTTTAGTGGGAGTACAAGGAAAGAGAGAGGCATCATTTTGTTGTTTGTATTGGGCAGCAAAGATTCATCATTACCCTTGCCAACGATTTTGTCTTCCATAAAACAGATTTATAATTTTGAACCGCATCCTCATCAAGCATGAACAACTAATCCATGAGGTAGAAGTAGTCAGAACTTGAAGGTAGAAGTAACCACATCTCATTGGGATTCATTTTACAAAAGAAAGGAAAAGTCAAATGTAATCAGATGGGCACTGGACTTTACAAAATTCAATTTCAATAAGCTTAAGGATACATTGGGTACTAGTAATACTTCAAGAGAGAGATCTTCATTATATATGAGAGTTTCTGAAAGGTAAGATATTGAAGGTTTCATTGCAAACAATTTCAAGGAATCATAGAAATGAGACGCTTCTCTAGTCTTCCAGGTGTTTTGGACTTCAGCTTCCAGAACTCTCAGCTGTCTTGGCCAATGATGAAGGATTCTGGCCACAGAAGTCCAAAACTACTATAAGAGAAGAATTTGGGAAACTGTTCTAAAAAAGCAGGGGCTTCTGCACAAGAAGTTTTCAGATGAGCTCAGATATAAAAGGGAAACATAGAAGAAATGAAAAAAAGACAAGTCTAAGAATAACTAAAAGAAGTAGAGACATAATTCAGTTAACAAAGTAGATGTGTTCCTGGGCATTACTTTAACAGGACAGTTGGTACCAGAGACAGCAATTACATGGAATTCATAGCAATAGTTTCCTACACCACAAAAAAGAACAGTTCAGCATACTTAAGCAAACTTTACATCTGAAATGGACAATCTGCACACATGAAATGAAACAGCCAGGTTAGGTAAGCCTTGCATAACATATTTTGAACTCTCAAGAGACCACTTGGAATGATCTTCCGAAATACATTCAGCAATTATTTCTTTTTCTTTCAGTGCCTTCCACTTCTTGTAATTTTCATTTTGGTAGCCAAACTTATGGATCACTGTTTCTTTAACATGGTGGGGTAGCTGATGAAGCAGGCTTATCTGCTTTCCTCTATCTCTGTTTTGGAATGAAAGACTCTCTGTAAAATATTCTGGGGCCAGTTGGTGTTTGCCTTGCCCCATTGTAGGCAGGCACACCCAGATACAGTAGAATCAGTTAGAGCAAGAATCCTACCATTACTCAGTTCAAGCTTTCATTGCATTGTTTACTGCTGACAGACACACACCAATGGGAAAAAGCAGGATAGAAATGAATAAATAATAACAATAATAAGAATAACAACAATAACAACAACAACCCAGAATATCAAGGCAGAATATTGTGGATATCTGCTTTGGACTGGAATAAATCAGTCCACACTGCCATATATCCTAGTTTAAAGCAGATGTGGGATTTTATTCAGCTGTGTGGAAGGGATCTCAGATAATCCAATTCAAAGCAGATATTATGGATTATCTGCCTTGATATTCTGGATTATATGGCTGTATGGAAGGGCCCTTAGAGCCACTTTCTTTTGGAGACTAGGGGCCGTTCCACACAGCCCTATATCTCAAGGCAGAAAGACCCACATTATCTGAGTGTGGACTCAGATAACCCGGTTCAAAGTAGATATTGTGGGATTTTCTGCCTTGCTATTCTGGGATATAGGGCTGTGTGGAAGGGCCCTAGGAGAGGCTCCTATAGATAGGTGCAATCCATTGTTGTCCCCATCCTCAAAAAGAAAGAGCGAAAGGATCCAGACAAACACAGACAAGATAGTGGAATCAAAGTGCTCCAACAGTATAATGTGAAAGAGCCCCTGCTTCCATCGCCCAGCAAATGGAGAAGAAGGTTGCTATGAAAAATGAAGGTAATATATAGTTACCCCTTGGTATCTAATGCACCTGGGTTCCAGGGCACACACAGAAACACATGTGGACACCAATATCAAGTTCCATTATTTTCAATAATATAGTTAAATTAAGGTTTGCTTTTGAGATATATATAAGAGGGATATTTTTAAGCTGTGGATGGTGGAATCTATGGATCTGAAGGGCTGACTGTACAGCAATCATAACTAAGTGTTGTAATACATCATAAGCTTTGACTTATGCTTCAGTTTTGTACTTTCAAAAATGCTTGGCTTGCATTGTTTTGGAACAGTCTGCTTTAGTTTGCACCCGAAGCATGAGTCTAGAATTGTAAGGTTTATATTTCTCATGGATTATTATTGGAAATCAAGATCTGCCTATTGTTTTTTTTCTTTGTCATGATTAAATGAAGTTTGCTGTTAGTAGCCCCTTAGGAGAGCATTAGGTCTGACACATTACAAATAGGTGAAGGGAATTAATGTTACATGACTTTGATTTTAATATAAATGTTTACCTGCCAGTAACTTTTTAAACATTTCTTGCAAAATAGGGAAATATTTCTAGGCAATCTGCCAGAACTGTTTCCTTTTCTTAAGGGATCAAGGCCACCAAGTTTCTGATGAATCGGACCTGATGCTAACAAATGACCTGCATTAGTGAGCAAGAGAAGTGTTTTGCTTTTCTCTCCTTTGGGATTTGAGTTGTCAAACACTGCATGGAGAGTAAAGTAAAAGTTGTAATTTTTATTACCGATTCAAGCTGAAGAAATATAGACAAGTAAACTAAAGAGTCACATTCATTCATTAAATACACAAATTTAGACAGATCAGATCCAACAAGAGTAATTTAGATTGGAGTTTCAAAACAGCAGATCCCAAGAAAAAACTGAAGATTCCTGAAACTTGCAAGACATTTTTTAAAAACAAATGAAGCCCTTCTCTAAGTCCTTTTACTGTGTCCAGGCATGTAGCTGGGGGGGAGGGGGGGGCTTGAGGGGCTTCAGCCCCCACACACCCCCTGAAATTCTCAGGGTGGTCTGCAAGAAGGCCTTACATTTATTATTTAAACTGTTATGTTTATTCATATCATGATCTGATCACCATGCTCAATATATCCCATATGCATGGGGGTATTGGGATAACAATACAAAAGGTTTGCTAGAGTAGACCCTCTCTCACTCAGACTCAGCCCCCCCCCCCCAAACCAAAATCCCAGCCCCTCCTGAAACAAAATCCTGGCTACAGGCCTGACTGTGTCATATGAAAATCCCAACATTTAAATTATTATACAATGTTCTTAACAAGTATATGCTCATTTCAGCCAAGCTGCTGGATATGACCACCTCTTTCAGAAAGAGGAATATTGCCATAAGAATCCTGCTAAAAGAGTTTTAGATTACCTAAGGGTGCATTTACACTGTAAAATTAATGCAGTTTGACATCACTTGAACTGCCATTGCTCAATGCTATGGCATCTTGGGATTTGCAGTTTGGTAAAGATCCAGGGTTTGTGTTGGGAGTGGGGACAGAAAGCCGGGAAGAATGGGGTTAAAAAACACTAGTTCCTCTTGGGTTTTGTGGCAGTGTAGAAAAGCCCTGTGAGATTTTTTTACTCCACTCAAAAAGAAAAAAAAATGGTTAATTTCTAAAAGCTCTATCAATAAAGTGCAGGGATTTTTGTGAAAGAACAGTCATTCCATTTGGAGGACATCCAAAAAGGATGAGTTCATCCCACTGTGTTGCTTGTGAACCACTATTTTGGAAAGAATAGAAAGCACAGAGATGGTCCTAAGCATGAATAGTACTGTGAGTAAAACGAGCATGGAGATTGCCTCTCCTTCAACCTTCAGTGTCTTGTTCTGCAGATTCCTCAGAAGGAGAGAAGAAAATTGCTTTTAATCCATTTCATATAAATTCTTAGGAACAACATTTCATTGATGCAGCCAAAGGAGGAAAGAATGGACCCCAAAATCCCAGCATATTTTAACTCGAAGGCAGAAGCATTTCAGCCTTCTAAAATGAGACTTGGGACAACATCACATTAGCTTTCTAAAGCACAGACCTGCTCTTTGCTATCACTCGCTTTGCTCCTGCAGAATTCTGGAAATGTAGTTTAGGGTGGGGCCTTTGGAATTCTCAGCCAGCAAAGCCCTCAGCTTCCCTAAACTACATTTCCCAGAATTCTGTAGGAGCAAAGAAAGCAGACAATAGCAAAGCGGGGACCTCCGCTTTAGAACGCTAATGTGATATTGTCCCTAGTTTCAGGAGAAAGATGTCATCTTAGGATCTTATCATATTGGGATATACTCCATTTATATCAGTATGCTTCCCATATATTTTTAGGACTGGATGCATACTGTATTTAGATGGGATACATATTGACCCCATAACACCCAATTCTTACGTTGTGCAAATACTGCACTTTGACTGATCACATCACAGAGGTCTGGCTCCTCCCAATCCATTTGAATGCCTCTCTGTGTCACTTTTTAATTTTTTTAAAAAAAATATATTGCATAGTGACGTAGCCTGGAAGTCTCGAACTACCATTCTCGCAAGATTTTAGGTGATGAAATGAATACTGATTTTACAATCACATGCAAAAACAGTGCCTCAGAACCGTATTAAATCAAAGAACATGATTAGAATCCTGTGTGCAATTATTGCATTTCTGTGACATTTTGCAGATGGATTCCAATGGATTACTGACAGAATGGGACAAACGTCACATGATAGGACCCATTCGGAATTGCGTTCAAAAAGTCTCAGAAATTGAGTCTATTCCAATGTGATAAGGTCCTAAATCAAATCAAGGCATATAGGTTCAAATCCAGGACTCATTCATGTTGGGTGATTTGTGTCAGGGCATTGTTTGATGTTTACTGTCACTTCTTCATGGTAGTTGACAGTTCTTGATACTCCTTCCAAATGCTGCTACATTTTCCTCTGGATTTTTAAAAAAATAGTCAGTAATTGTGACATTTTCTCTAATATGGTTCTATAAATAAATAAATAAACAAATAAATAAATAAATGGATGGATGGATGGATGGATGAAATACTCCACATCAGTGCTAGCTCACAAAACTGAAAGGATGTAATGGTGAAAGAAAGAGAGAAGAGCACCATTGCTTCAGCCCCCTGCCCTATTCCTGCTTATACTGCCTCATGAAGTTCCACCCATCACCAACTTCTTAAAAATCAAACAATTTCTTCATATTAGTTCTGGTTCACTAAGCTCAAACACAGTCTCTGCCTCCTTTTTCCCATGTAACTATTCTTTCGTTTCAGCTTTGTGATCCAAATATAGAGAGGCGTTTTTTCAAAAAGAAATGAAGACATCTGAATATGAAATATTTGTTTCATTAGTGTGAACAGTTAATAATCATGATGCACCATCAGCTACCTATATCTCAAGAGGGTAGGGGAGAACTTAATTTGAGTACCAACTCTGAGACTCAGTTTTGCCTTAGACCAGTGGTTCTCAGACTGTGGGTCCCCAGGTGTTTTGGCCTACAACTCCCAGAAATCCCAGCCAGTTTACCAACTGTTAGGACATCTGGGGACCACAGGTTGAGAAGCACTGCCTTATACACTTCAAGTAACATTATAAGTATCTTCTACTCTTAACTTTTTTTTTCTAATCAAACACTGCAGCCAGGACAGTTTTTTCCAAGCTGATTTCCTTCCCAATGTAGTCATCTCCTGCCAGCATTGCCTTGAGATGGGCATGATGGGAATTGTAGTCAAAATTTTTTTTGGATGGTATCAATTTGGTATAATGCAAAAGCGACTTATTTGCCAGCCTGATTGTGGATGTCATAAGAACTGAATATATCCAATAAGGCTATGGGAGAAACAGACCAAGTTGTTTTCTCCTCCATTGAGATGCTCCTAGCAAAAGTTAATACATTATTCGAAAACAAGATTAAAACAAATTCAGCCCTATCTGCACTGCTTTAAATCAATAGGCACAGTTGTAGCCAAGATGAAGAAGACTTTGTTATATATGGTATTAAAGATAAGGAGCCTTTGGGGTGGGGGTGGGGAGAAAAAGAAATGGTGATACTAATGCACAGAATTAGAAAAAACAGATTCAGAATCACACTTTTAAGCATTAAACCCATTCATATTACAAAATTATAATGCTATTTCCTGGTTGAGAATTCTACATGATTGTTGTTACCTGGTGTTGACTTCAACATGTGGCCACTCCATGAATGAGAGCCCTCCCTGTCATCTTATCATCAGAAGCTTTCATCAGATCTTGCAGACTCGGGGCTGTGGCTTCCTTAACTAAATTTATCCATCTCCAATGTGGTTTATCTCTTTTCCTACTGCCTTCTACCTTACCAAGCATTATTGTCTTTTCTGTTGAGTCATCACTTCTCATGATATGGTGGAAGTATAACAATCAGTTTAATCCTCTTGGTTTCTAGGGGACTTCAGGGTTGATTTGCTCTAGGATCCATTTGTCTTTTTAGTTGTCTATGGTATCCATAGAACTCTTCTCCAACACCATATTTTAAACAAATTGCTTAACCATACCATCATATTTATCATTTCTATATATACTGATAGGAAGAGATCCCACAACCCTAGAACCCCATAGGACGTGGTCTTCACAGCTGAAGTGTAATCATAGTACTACAGTTGTGTAGTATAAAAGAGATCACATGTCAAGTTTCACTTTCTTTAATTTGATTTTTTAAATGTCAATTGTTTTTTATTAATAAGATTTAAAAATCACCACCTTTTAGGCAATTCCTTAAAAAAAAACCTAACATAAAACATCCCCATTTCAAAAAATAGATGTTTGTGATGAATTTTATATTCAAATAACTGTGGCTTTTGGATTCCCCCTATTGGATCAATACAGTGACCTGATATTTTTGTTTAGTCTCACATTACTTCCTCCTTGTCAAGTGAAGAATTCCTTTGTGGGTGGAGCGATAATATGTTTCCTGATGGAAAATCTATCTCCCAACAATAGGTAATTTACATGGATCTAATACAGAAAAAGATGCTTCAAACAAGATAAATTGTTCAACATGAAAATCAGTTCACTGCAGGAAATTGCATGAATTCTGCATGTATCTTATTATCATGCACTCCTTAAGAATTCAAAGTCCCTGAGAAATTATATGTTAGGATTTGGTTAAGTAACTGGAACAGTTTGTCATGGCCACTGACTTGGGTACTTTCTGAAAGGACTTTTTGTGTGCATTTTAGACACCAATTGAGAAAAAATATGGGGCTCTCCATGTCCAAGAAACATAAATTCCCCAACAAGGGTTTTCATGGTATATATTATTCTAATATTAAACCTAAAACGCACCCACCTTTCAGCTAAAAATACATGACATCTTCCTGCTCTGTGAATGCAGCAAGATGTCCATTTGAAGAAGAGAAGACTGAATTGTCTTATGATCTCCCTGAAACACTCGAGGCCCTTTCTTCTGAAATGTTGGAGACTGTTATATCACCATACCAGGTGCTCAGCCCGCCTATGTGAGCCTCAAAGATGGGGAAAGAATGTAGGAACACACAATGAGCTACATCCCAATGTCCTCATGCCCACCACCCCTGATCTCCGCTGGTATCCTGATTGTGGGCATAGTCATCTCCCATTTAAATGAAGGAGAATCCAGGTGTCCTTTAGATCCCCAGCCTCAACACAGGACGGTTAGGAGCAGAACAGAAGGGAAAAATTGGGATCTTTGAAGTGGGCCTTGGATGCACATATGCCCTGCCTTCACTTATCCCTCACTTGAACCATATCTGAGTGCCTATACGGGACTAATAAAAAAGATTTAGTGGCTGTTGAAATAACAGCATCAGTTATATTCTCATTCTCATTGTCACCATTCTCATCATTTGATGTATCTTGTATTTTCCCCAAAACAGGAACTCAGGGTGAGTTACAAAACCAAAACCAAACCAGATGTATCAAAAAACTAGATGTAGCAATTGTTTCAGCTAACTAGCTTCCTTTGCAATCCAACAATATAAGGAGAGCCTAGTATTTTAGGAGAAGTAATAATTGTTTCAGAGATGAGAAGGATACAATGTTGTACATTAACTATTTCAAATAACTGGATAGGTTAGCTGATCTAAAGTGTATCCTCAATGAGTTATTCTGATTTTTTAAAAACCATACTACTAACTGATACACACCAGTACATATGGCTTCATTTTTGGCATGACAGCACAGGCAAATAAGTTGCGTGCTGACATAATGCAGTCTGAATAGATTCATTCATACTGATGCAACTCTTTTTTCATATATGAGCAGGAGCGAGACAGAAAGAGAAACCCAAAGCTTCCCTTGAAACTCTTTGGTGTTTGCTGCAATTCAAAAAGAGTTTAACCTGGCTATAATTACACCAGGAAGCAGGCAGGATGGAAGTTGAGGCGTTTCCGTACAGCCACTGCCTCAGCTCAGGGAGCCTGCTAAGGGGCAGTGGTCAGAGAGAAACAGAGGGGGAGAGAGAGATATCAAGTGTAGTAATCAGAATGAAAAATGGAGCTCCGGTTACTTTAAACAAGAGCTAATTTATCACAAGAACGAGTGGATAAGTAGCTGAGTTTCAGGCGTTCAGTAAGTTCCCCGTTCTGCTCCAAAAATTATTCCACCCCTGTTTCCATGCTCCCATAAATCATCCCTTTCTTCACTTCTGCTCCGATTACCAATTACTCCTGCCTTCGACACACTTTCCCCTGCCCAACACAATCTGATGGGGCTCTGCTTTTTAATTTTACAAATGCTTTTCTCTCCCCCTCCCTCAGGCTCTTTCTCACTGTCCATTCTATCCCCACCCCATAGACACACATACACTTTTGGAAAGGTAGGGAGCAATCCCACCTACCCATCATCCACATATACAGTAGTTTCAATTCACTGGAAGACTAGTTATCTTCCCTAGTGTGATGAGTCATGGGCCATGTAGTCCCGTTTCTGGCACTGTTGTGCCAGATGAGGAGGAGAACTTGGGTTTTTCGCCGTTTCAGTCAGAATTGGAACTTTCCCAGCCAAATTTGGAAACCTTGCACCTGCAAGAGATTTGTCTTCCAGAAGTCTGTCAAACAAGCCCTGAGCCTAAATCTCCTACGTTTTCTCGCCATGATTTTTGTAAACAACAGAGAGGAGTCGATCAGGCGTCTCGCAGGAGTGCTAGGATAGCTGCTAAGCATTCAGCTGATTAAGCCTGCTTCCCATGGGAAAGTTTAGGGAGTCATGCATCTGGACTCAGAAAATAGCTTTCGTTTCTGGTTCTCCAGAGAACTGCTCTTGGGCGGGAAAACGGGACCCTATTTAGGTGTTTTACCCACAAAGGGATCTTGCGGAGTCAATTCGTCAGCAACCGGAGTAGCGTGTGTGGACAGCTACTCCGCTTCCAAGCCTCCGTTCCCGTCGCCAAGCCTTCGTTCCCAGCTTTGTTTACTCCACGAATCCTGCCTTGCTTTCTAAGACTCAGCCTCGCCTTGTTTCCCGGATTTTGCCAAGAAATTACCACGGATCTTGTTCTTGTTCCTTGTTTCCTTGTTGCCTTGAATCAAGCCTCGTTTTCCCAAGAATCAAGTTACTTCCTAGCCTCGCTCAAGTTTCACGGACTAAAAGACCTTGTCATCTCCCCTCACTTTGCCTGGCAAAGTGAGTGTTTCGGTTATTGGATTACAACTTTGGACCTTAATATTTCATATTGGACATTGTTTCTTTGGACTAATTTTGACCTTTCCTGAAAGGTCTATTTCTGGACTATTTTATACACTTGCTTTTATTAACTTTATATATTCCTTCAATAAAGATATTAGTTAGATTCTGGCCTCTGTGTATGGTTATTGGTGCTCTGCAGCCTGGGTCGTGACAGTTTGACTCCGCCACCCTAAGCACCAATTAACCTAGGCCAGTATGTCTACCGGAACCGTGCCGGGTGGCCAGCCACTTAGCTACACCATCGACAAGGACGAAGTGGACCGCATCCGTGACAAGCTCAATGCGCAGGATGGGGAAATAAGGAGTTTGAAGGAGCGCGGAATCCGTCTCCCGGCCATGGCGTTGCCAACCAAGTTTTCTGGAGAAGCTTCTAAGGTTCATGTTTTCCGTCGCCAATGCCAGGCTTATCTAGAGGCCCGTGCTGCCGAGTTTCCCCAAGAAGACATCAAGGTGGCGTGGATTTACAGTCTCTTGGACGGGCCAGCGGCCAACTGGGCGACGGCACTGTTCGACCAAGTCTCCCCACATCTAAGGTCAGCGCAACATTTCTTGGACCACCTTAAGGCGACCTTGTGATGACCCATGGGCCTTGTAGTCCTGCTCAGGACACTGTAATTCCTGATGAAGATGAAAACTTGGGTTTTTTACCTTCCCAGTCTGAACTGGATTCCTCTCAGCCAGATCTTTCCCAGGCCGATCTGGGAACCTTGCACCTGCAAGAAAGTTGTCTCCCAGAAGTATGTCAAACAACCCCAGAGTCTACTTCTCCCGTGTTCTTGCGCCGGGAGTTTTGTAAACAACAGAGAAGTTTGGAATCAGCTTCGCGCAGGAGTGCGAGGATAGCAGCTAAGAATGTGGCCAATTAAGTCTGCTTCTCGTGAGAATCTTTGGGGAGTCTCACATCTGGTCTCAGAGTTTTAGCTTTCGGTTCTGATTCCCAGAGAACTGCTTCGGCGGGAAAGTTAGTCTCTATTTAGGTGTTTTACCCGCGTAGTAACTTCGCGGAGTCAATTCGTCAGCCTACGGAGCAGGTCGTGTCTGGACAGCGCGCTCCGATTCAAGCCTCGCTCCCGCTCAAGCCTTGCCTTGCTATCCAGCCTTCGCCTTGCTTCCCAGCCTTTGTTTACCTACGGACTTTGCCTTGTTTCCCAGGACCAATCCTTGCCTTGTACCACGGATTTTACCAAGTTATTCCACGGACCTTGTTCTTGTTCCTAGTTACCTTGTTCCACGTTTTAAGCCTTGTTTCAAGTATCAAGTTATTTCCTAGCCTTGCTCAATTTATGGACTAAAGGACCTTGTCATCTCCCCTCACTTTGCTTGGCAAAGTGAGTGTTTCGGTTATTGGATTACAACTTTGGACCTTAATATTTCATATTGGACATTATTTCCTTGGACTAATTTTGACCTTTCCTGAAAGGTCTGCTTCTGGACTATCTTTTACATTTGCTTTTACTAACTTTATATATTTCCTTAATAAAGATATTAGATAGAATCTGGCCTCTGCGTATGGTTATTGGTGCTCTGTAGCCTGGGTCGTGACAGTTTGACTCCGCCACACTAAGCACCAATTAACCTCGGCCAGAATGTCTACCGGAGTCGTACCTGGGCCGAGCGGCCAGCCGATTACCTACACCATCGACAAGGATGAGGTGGACCGAATCCGTGATAAGCTCAATGCACAGGATGGAGAAATAAGGGGTTTGAAGGAACGCGGAATTCGTCTCCCGGCCATGGCGTTGCCAACCAAGTTTACTGGAGAAGCTTCTAAGGTTCATGTCTTCCGTCGCCAATGCCAAGCTTATCTAGAGGCCCGTGCTGCCGAGTTTCCCCAAGAAGACATCAAAGTGGCATGGGTTTACAGTCTTCTAGACGGGCCAGCGGCCAGCTGGGCGACGGCGCTGTTCGACCAAACCTCTCCACACCTAAGGTCAGCGCAACACTTCTTGGACCACCTCAAGGAGACTTGGGGAATCGAGGACAATTTGGAGGCAGCCGGTCACAAACTCCGTCGCTTTTTCCAAGGAGACAGACCTATGTCTCAGTATATAGCCGAGTTCCGAGTGCTGGCCCACAACACCGGCTGGAACGATGTAGCCCTCAGGGGACAATTCAGGGAGGGTCTTAACATTGAAATGCTGGAAGAAATCTCCAAGGTGGATCCTCCCCAGACCCTCGAGGCCCTCATTGATCAATGTTTACGGGCTGAAGTCATGATTGCCAACAGGAAACAGTGGGTTCGAGGCCAGGGCAGTAGAGCCGGGGCAAAACCCCCCGCTCCCGCCAGCGTTCAGCCACGCCCGGTGTGGAGAACCCCACCGCCAACCCCATACCCCAGAGGAGGCGAGGAGGTGCCGATGCAGTTGGGCAATGTGCGTCCCAGACTAGATGCCGCCGAGAAGGCCCGTCGTCAACGCTTAAACCTCTGCTGGTACTGCGGGAACGGGGGCCACTTCGCCAGAGAGTGCCCAGCCAAAGGGAAGCCCGCCGCCCGTCTTGCGGCGGCGTCCTCCACGGAGACGAAGGCGTCTGAGCCGACTGGCACACAGCCGGCGGGGGAAGCCAACGACCGGGTGTAGAGAGGCTCGCCAACCCGGTCAAAAAATCCATCCAAGAGCCGCCAACCGGGGTCCTGTTCCTTCTCGTGGTCACATTATGGTCAGCAAAAAGGGGACCCGTCATGATCCACGCCATGATAGACTCTGGAGCTACCAACAATTTCATTGATAGAGAGTATGCCGACTCTCTGGGATTACAATATCATGATTTCAAGAATGCCCGTGTGGTGCAAGCCATAGACGGCCGCCCCCTCAAGACGGGTCCCGTAAGTCAGTGGTCGGAACCCACCAGGATGTGGATAAGGGAACATATGGAAGAGATTTCCTTCTTTGTTACCGAGGTTCCCCATTTCCCTGTGATTTTGGGAATTCCATGGCTGACTCTCCACGACCCTAACATCTCCTGGTCCAACAGAGAACTGCAGTTTGCTTCACCGTACTGCCAAAACCATTGCCTCGTAGCCAAGGTATGCCATGCCACAGACACCGAGCCCATCATCACCTTGCCAAAGAAGTATTCCGAGTATTGGGATGTATTCAATGAGAAAGAGGCCGAAAAATTACCCCCACATAGACCTTATGACTGTGCCATTGACTTGGTGGAGGGGGCCCCGATCCCGCGAGGGCATCTCTACTCCCTGACTGAACCAGAGCAAGAAGCTCTCAGGGAATTCCTAGAGACAAACCTTCGCAAGGGATTCATCAGACCCTCTCAATCCCCAGCCGCCTCCCCAGTGATGTTTGTGAAGAAGAAGTCAGGGGAACTACGCTTGGTGGTGGACTACAGAGCATTGAACAATATCACCAAGCGGAACAGCTATCCCCTGCCCTTAATCTCAGATCTACTGGATCGGCTTCGAGGAGCCAAGGTTTACACCAAGCTGGATCTTCGGGGGGCTTACAACTTAGTTCGCATCAGGGAAGGGGACGAGTGGAAGACCGCCTTCCAGACCAAATTCGGATTATTCGAGTCCCGAGTTATGAATTTCGGTTTATCCGGAGCCCCCGCAACGTTCCAGCATTTTGTCAATGACATTTTTCAGGACTATCTAGACAGGTTCTTGATAATCTACCTGGACGATTTTTTGGTGTTTTCTAGATCACAATCAGAACATGAGAACCACGTCAAAATGGTGTTACAACGATTGCGGGATCATGGACTTTATGCCAAGCTGGAAAAATGCGCCTTTGATCTACAAGAGGTAGATTTCCTTGGTTACCGCATCTCGCCTCTAGGGCTTTCCATGGATCCAGCCAAGGTTTCAGCAGTATTGGAATGGCGGGCGCCAACTAACAAGAAAGAGGTGCAGCGTTTCTTGGGGTTCGCGAACTATTACCGCAAGTTCATTCCAGATTTTGCCCGCTGGTCCGACCCCATCACTAGCTGCATCCGTGGAAAGCAGTCTTTCCGCTGGACTGATCAAGCAGAGAAAGGGTTCCAGCAACTAAAGAAACTATTCACCTCCCAGCCAATTCTACAACACCCAAATCCTGGAACCCCTTTTGTGGTGCAAGCGGACGCTTCCGATGTGGCAATTGGGGCTGTACTCTTACAACCGGTGGGAGATCACCTCCATCCCTGTGCCTTTTACTCTCGTCAACTAACCACACCAGAGAGGAATTACACCATTTGGGAAAAAGAACTACTGGCCATAAAAGCAGCTTTTGAAACTTGGAGACATTGGCTAGAAGGGGCCAAATTTCCCATTGAAGTCCACACTGATCATCGTAATCTAGAGCATCTAAGAACTGCCCGCAAACTAAATCAGAGGCAGCAACGTTGGGCTTTATTCTTTGAACGTTTCAACTTCCAGATCCATTATGTGACCCCAGCCCAAACCAAACAAGCAGACGCCCTGTCACGTAAACCGGAATACGCTGCAGGACGCAAGGAGACCTTTGAATCCCAACTGCTACAACCCGAGAACTTTGCCACGCTCACGGTGGGGAACACCAAATCCATTCCCATTGGTTCAACTTCCCCTACTCCAGGACCCATCTGTGCTCAAGAAATCAGGGCTAGTCAGCAAGCAGATGCCTGGGCGCAGGACCAACTTCGCCAAGGTCTGCATTTTCCCTTTTCGCTTAAAGATGGGCTGCTCTGCTATAGAAATCATGTTTATATCCCACCCGGACCGGGCAGGGAAAAGGCGCTTCGTCTGTGTCATGACTGCAAACCAGCAGGACACTTCG
The DNA here is from genome assembly GCF_035594765.1 of Anolis carolinensis. NCBI lineage: Eukaryota > Metazoa > Chordata > Lepidosauria > Squamata > Anolidae > Anolis > Anolis carolinensis. The sequence goes on along the minus strand of NC_085841.1, from coordinate 331,021,367 downwards.
GACTATTTAAAACTATGCATTTGATCCTAAGGGATTTTTGGTGGCCCAAGATCCGCAAGGATGTGGAAAAATATGTCAACACCTGCCCAGTATGCCAGCGCTCCAAGATACGAAGGGAGAAGCCCTCAGGACTTTTACACCCCCTTCCTACCCCATCTCGCCCATGGGAAATAATTTCCGCGGATTTCATCACTGACCTACCACCTTCCTGTGGATTCACCACGATCTTGGTGGTGGTGGACCTTTTCACCAAGTTAGGCCATTTCATTCCCTGCGAAGGCCTCCCCACGGCCAAGGAAACTGCGGATCTATTTCTTCAACATGTTTTCAGACTACATGGATTGCCCAAGAGTTTAGTCACAGACCGTGGATCTCAATTCACCTCTCGTTTTTGGAAGGCGCTACAAAAACTATTGGGCATAGACTCTCGCTTATCTTCAGCTCATCATCCCCAAACAGATGGGCAAACGGAGCGCACCAATGCCACTTTGGAGCAGTATCTTCGCTGTTATGTAAACTACCAACAGGACAATTGGGCTTCTCTGTTACCACTGTCTGAGTTTGCCTACAACAATGGAGTTCAAGCTTCTACAAAAGAAACGCCGTTCTTTGCAAACTACGGCTTCCATCCACGTTTCTTTCCCCCTGTCATTGAAACTTCAGAAGTTCCCGCAGCAGAGGATTGGCTGCAGGAACTCACAGCGGTGCAACAACTTTTGCTCCAGCAATTGGACCAAGCCAAGGAGGACTATAAACGCCACGCTGACAAACACCGCCAGCCGGGCCCCGAAATCAAGGTAGGAGATCGGGTTTTTCTGTCCACTCGCTTTCTGCCCTCCCACCGCCCTTGCCGGAAGTTAGATGCCCGTTTCATTGGTCCCTATCCAGTGGTGGCGCAATTAAACCCCGTGACTTTCAAACTCCAACTTCCGCGTTCAATGCGCATCCACCCAGTGTTTCACCGTTCCCTGCTCCTTCCGGCGGATGGAGTGCGTCCTGATACAGACCAACCGGCCCCCCCTCCTGTTTTGATGAATGGGGAGGAGGAATTCGAGGTTGAGGACATTTTGGATTCTCGCTTTCACCGCCGCCGCCTACAATATCTCATTGACTGGGTGGGTTTTGGCCCTGAGGAACGCTCTTGGGAAGACGCCTCCAATGTCCATGCTCCTGAGCTAACCCGTCGCTTTCATCAGACCTATCCTGCCAAGCCGCGTCCTCGCGCCTCGGGGAGAGGGCCCCAGTTTGGGAGGGGCCTTGAGGAGGGGGATAGTGTGATGACCCATGGGCCTTGTAGTCCTGCTCAGGACACTGTAATTCCTGATGAAGATGAAAACTTGGGTTTTTTACCTTCCCAGTCTGAACTGGATTCCTCTCAGCCAGATCTTTCCCAGGCCGATCTGGGAACCTTGCACCTGCAAGAAAGTTGTCTCCCAGAAGTATGTCAAACAACCCCAGAGTCTACTTCTCCCGTGTTCTTGCGCCGGGAGTTTTGTAAACAACAGAGAAGTTTGGAATCAGCTTCGCGCAGGAGTGCGAGGATAGCAGCTAAGAATGTGGCCAATTAAGTCTGCTTCTCGTGAGAATCTTTGGGGAGTCTCACATCTGGTCTCAGAGTTTTAGCTTTCGGTTCTGATTCCCAGAGAACTGCTTCGGCGGGAAAGTTAGTCTCTATTTAGGTGTTTTACCCGCGTAGTAACTTCGCGGAGTCAATTCGTCAGCCTACGGAGCAGGTCGTGTCTGGACAGCGCGCTCCGATTCAAGCCTCGCTCCCGCTCAAGCCTTGCCTTGCTATCCAGCCTTCGCCTTGCTTCCCAGCCTTTGTTTACCTACGGACTTTGCCTTGTTTCCCAGGACCAATCCTTGCCTTGTACCACGGATTTTACCAAGTTATTCCACGGACCTTGTTCTTGTTCCTAGTTACCTTGTTCCACGTTTTAAGCCTTGTTTCAAGTATCAAGTTATTTCCTAGCCTTGCTCAATTTATGGACTAAAGGACCTTGTCATCTCCCCTCACTTTGCTTGGCAAAGTGAGTGTTTCGGTTATTGGATTACAACTTTGGACCTTAATATTTCATATTGGACATTATTTCCTTGGACTAATTTTGACCTTTCCTGAAAGGTCTGCTTCTGGACTATCTTTTACATTTGCTTTTACTAACTTTATATATTTCCTTAATAAAGATATTAGATAGAATCTGGCCTCTGCGTATGGTTATTGGTGCTCTGTAGCCTGGGTCGTGACAGACCTGGGGAATCGAGGACAATTTGGAGGCAGCCGGCCACAAACTCCGGCGCCTCTCCCAAGGGGACAGACCCTTGTCCCAGTACATAGCCGAGTTCCGAGTGCTGGCCCACAACACCGGCTGGAACGATGTAGCCCTCAGAGGACAATTTCGGGAGGGTCTCAACATTGAGATGCTGGAAGAAATCTCCAAGGTGGATCCTCCCCACTCTCTTGAAGCACTCATTGATCAATGTTTACGAGCTGAAGTCATGCTTGCCAACAGAAAACAATGGGTCCGAGGCCAGAGCGGTAGAGCTGGGGTGAAACCTCCCGCTCCCACCGGCGTCCAGCCGCGTCCAGTATGGAGACCCCCGCCACCAGCCCCATACCCCAGAGGGAGCGGGGAGGTGCCGATGCAGTTGGGCAATGTGCGTCCCAGATTAGATGCCGCCGAGAAGGCCCGCCGCCAACGCCTAAGTCTCTGTTGGTACTGCGGAAACGGGGGCCACTTTGCCAGAGAGTGCCCAGCCAAGGGGAAGCCCGCCGCCCGTCTGGCGGCGGCGTCCTCCACGGAGACGAAGGCGTCCGAGGCGGCTGGCGCACAGCCGGCGGGGAAAGCCAGCGACCGGGCGTAGAGAGGCTCGCCAACCCGGTCAAAAAACCCACTCAAGAGCCGCCAACCGGGGTCCTATTTCTTCTAGTGGTCACCTTGTGGTCAGCAAAAAAAGGGCCCGTCATGGTCCATGCCATGATAGACTCAGGAGCCACAAACAATTTCATTGATAGAGAGTATGCCGACTCTCTGGGATTACAATATCATGACTTCAAGAACGCCCGTGTGGTGCAAGCCATCGATGGCCGCCCCCTCAAGACGGGTCCCGTAAGCCAGTGGTCGGAACCCACCAGAATGTGGATAAGGGAACATATGGAAGAGATTTCCTTCTTTGTTACCGAGGTTCCCCATTTCCCTGTGATTTTGGGAATTCCATGGCTGACACTTCACGACCCAAGCATCTCCTGGTCCAACAGAGAACTGCAGTTTGCTTCAAAATATTGTCAAAACCATTGCCTTGCAGCCAAGGTCTGCCATGCCACAGACACTGAACCCATTATCACCTTGCCCAAGAAGTACTCAGAATATTGGGATGTATTCAATGAAAAAGAAGCCGAGAGATTACCCCCACATAGACCTTATGACTGTGCCATTGACTTGGTGGAGGGGGCCCCGATCCCGCGAGGACATCTCTACTCCCTGACTGAACCGGAGCAAGAAGCTCTCAGGGAGTTCATAGAGTCAAACCTTCGCAAGGGATTCATCAGACCCTCTCAATCCCCAGCCGCTTCCCCAGTGATGTTTGTGAAAAAGAAGTCAGGGGACTTACGCTTGGTGGTGGACTATAGAGCATTGAACAATATCACTAAGCGAAACAGCTATCCCCTGCCCTTGATCTCGGACCTACTAGACCGACTTCGAGGAGCCAAGGTCTACACCAAGCTGGATCTTCGGGGGGCTTATAATCTAGTTCGCATCAGAGAAGGGGACGAGTGGAAGACCGCCTTCCAGACTAAATTCGGATTATTCGAGTCCCGAGTTATGAATTATGGTTTATGTGGAGCTCCCGCAACGTTCCAGCATTTTGTCAATGACATCTTTCAGGATTATCTAGATCGGTTCTTGATCATCTACCTGGACGATTTTTTGGTGTTTTCTAGATCACAATCGGAACATGAGAACCACGTCAGAATGGTGTTACAACGATTGCGGGATCATGGACTTTATGCCAAGCTGGAAAAATGCGCTTTTGATCTACAAGAGGTAGATTTCCTGGGGTACCGCGTCTCGCCACTAGGGCTCTCCATGGACCCGGCAAAGGTTTCAGCAGTATTGGAATGGCAGGCGCCAACCAACAAGAAAGAGGTGCAACGCTTCTTGGGGTTCGCGAACTACTACCGCAAGTTCATTCCAGACTTTGCCCGCTGGTCTGACCCAATCACCAGCTGCATCCGTGGGAAACAGCCTTTCCGCTGGACAGATCAAGCAGAGAAAGGGTTCCAGCAACTAAAGAAATTATTCACGTCCCAGCCAATCCTTCAGCATCCAGATCCTGAAACCCCTTTTGTTGTGCAGGCGGACGCCTCCGATGTGGCAATCGGGGCTGTACTCCTACAACCAGTGGGAGATCATCTTCATCCTTGTGCCTTTTATTCCCGTCAATTGACCGCACCAGAGAGAAATTACACCATTTGGGAAAAGGAACTATTGGCCATAAAGGCAGCCTTTGAAACTTGGAGACATTGGCTAGAAGGGGCCAAATTTCCCATTGAAGTCCATACTGATCATCGAAATCTAGAGCATCTAAGAACTGCCCGCAAGCTAAATCAGAGGCAACAACGCTGGGCTTTATTCTTTGAACGTTTTAACTTCCAAATTCATTATGTAACCCCAGCCCAGACCAAGCAAGCAGATGCTCTGTCACGGAAACCGGAATACGCTGCAGGGCGCAAGGAGACCTTGGAGTCCCAGCTGCTACAACCCGAGAACTTTGCCACGCTCACAGTGGGAAACACCAAATCCACTCCCATTGAATCAACTCCCTCTACTCCAGGGCCCCTTTGTGCTCAGGAAATCAGGGCTAGTCAGCAAGCAGATGCCTGGGCACAGGACCAACTTCGCCAAGGACTACATTTTCCCTTTTCGCTTAAGGATGGGCTACTTTGCTATAGAAATCATGTTTACATTCCCCCAGGACCGGGCAGGGAAAAAGCACTTCGTCTGTGTCATGACTGCAAGCCAGCAGGGCATTTCGGACTATTTAAAACCATGCATTTGATCCTAAGAGATTTCTGGTGGCCCAAGATCCGCAAGGATGTGGAAAAATATGTCAACACCTGCCCAGTATGTCAGCGCTCCAAAACAAGAAGGGAAAAGCCCTCAGGGCTTCTGCATCCCTCCCTACCCCATCCCACCCATGGGAAATAATCTCTGCGGATTTTATCACTGATCTACCACCTTCCTGCGGATTCACCACGATCCTAGTGGTGGTGGACCTTTTCACCAAGTTAGCCCATTTCATCCCCTGTGATGGCCTTCCCACGGCCAAAGAGACTGCAGATCTATTCCTCCAACATGTTTTCAGATTGCATGGATTGCCCAAGAGTTTGGTCACAGACCGTGGGTCCCAATTCACCTCTCGTTTCTGGAAAGCACTACAAAAACTATTGGGCATAGACTCTCGTTTATCTTCGGCTCATCATCCCCAAACAGATGGGCAAACTGAGCGCACCAATGCCACTTTGGAACAATACCTTCGCTGTTATGTGAACTACCAGCAGGACAATTGGGCTTCCCTGTTATCGCTGTCAGAGTTTGCCTACAACAATGGGGTCCAGGCTTCTACTAAAGAAACCCCGTTCTTTGCAAACTACGGCTTCCATCCACGTTTCTTTCCCCCTGTCATTGAAACCTCAGAAGTTCCCGCAGCAGAGGACTGGCTGCAGGAACTCACAGCGGTGCAACAACTTTTGCTCCAGCAACTAGACCAAGCCAAGGAGGACTATAAACGTCACGCGGACAAACATCGCCAGCCGGGCCCCGAAATCAAGGTAGGAGACCGGGTTCTTCTGTCCACTCGCTTTTTGCCCTCCCATCGCCCTTGCCGGAAGTTAGATGCCCGTTTCATTGGTCCCTATCCAGTGGTGGCGCAACTTAACCCTGTGACTTTCAAACTCCAACTTCCACCCTCTATGCGCATTCATCCAGTGTTCCATCGCTCCCTGCTCCTTCCGGCGGATGGTGTGCGCCCTGATACAGACCGGCCGGCCCCCCCTCCTGTTTTGATGGATGGGGAGGAGGAGTTTGAGGTTCAGGACATTTTGGATTCTCGCTTTCACCGCCGCCGCCTACAATATCTCATTGACTGGGTGGGTTTTGGCCCCGAGGAACGCTCTTGGGAAGACGCTTCCACAGTCCATGTCCCCGATTTAACCCGCCGCTTCCATCAGACCTATCCCGCCAAGCCGCGGCCTCGCGCCTCGGGGAGAGAGTCCCAGTTTGAGAGGGGGCTTGAGGAGGGGGATAGTGTGATGAGTCATGGGCCATGTAGTCCCGTTTCTGGCACTGTTGTGCCAGATGAGGAGGAGAACTTGGGTTTTTCGCCGTTTCAGTCAGAATTGGAACTTTCCCAGCCAAATTTGGAAACCTTGCACCTGCAAGAGATTTGTCTTCCAGAAGTCTGTCAAACAAGCCCTGAGCCTAAATCTCCTACGTTTTCTCGCCATGATTTTTGTAAACAACAGAGAGGAGTCGATCAGGCGTCTCGCAGGAGTGCTAGGATAGCTGCTAAGCATTCAGCTGATTAAGCCTGCTTCCCATGGGAAAGTTTAGGGAGTCATGCATCTGGACTCATAAAATAGCTTTCGTTTCTGGTTCTCCAGAGAACTGCTCTTGGGCGGGAAAACGGGACCCTATTTAGGTGTTTTACCCACAAAGGGATCTTGCGGAGTCAATTCGTCAGCAACCGGAGTAGCGTGTGTGGACAGCTACTCCGCTTCCAAGCCTCCGTTCCCGTCGCCAAGCCTTCGTTCCCAGCTTTGTTTACTCCACGAATCCTGCCTTGCTTTCTAAGACTCAGCCTCGCCTTGTTTCCCGGATTTTGCCAAGAAATTACCACGGATCTTGTTCTTGTTCCTTGTTTCCTTGTTGCCTTGAATCAAGCCTCGTTTTCCCAAGAATCAAGTTACTTCCTAGCCTCGCTCAAGTTTCACGGACTAAAAGACCTTGTAATCTCCCCTCACTTTGCCTGGCAAAGTGAGTGTTTCGGTTATTGGATTACAACTTTGGACCTTAATATTTCATATTGGACATTGTTTCTTTGGACTAATTTTGACCTTTCCTGAAAGGTCTATTTCTGGACTATTTTATACACTTGCTTTTATTAACTTTATATATTCCTTCAATAAAGATATTAGTTAGATTCTGGCCTCTGTGTATGGTTATTGGTGCTCTGCAGCCTGGGTCGTGACACCTAGTGAGCATCCTCCCAAACTATACTTAGTCAAAATGGTCTATTGACAAAGGTTCATCTCTTTTTTAAAAATGCCAGGTCGTAAGCATGCTGTTTGGTTGCAGAGGATGGTATTTACAGACTACTTTTTTTTTTTTGCACAGTTTCATAACCAAAGATGTTTGTCTTTGATGGCTGGTGGTGGTCTATGGCAAAGCCCATAAAATCCTTACCTTTCTTTACTTGTGTCAATGAAAGTATCACCTCCCAGCCCAGAAGGGCTCCTGAAATGATAAATAAAAACAAAATAGAGAAATTTAAAAAAACCCACATAAATATGTTATTTACAGACTTCTAAAAACTATCCTAAAGTCCAATTTTAAAACAATAAAAATTGAGCATTTTCACACAATAAATGCCATATGGAACAGTTCTATTTTGATTGGCCACTGAAATCTTTAAAAGAGATGGAGCAAGGCTAGCATCTTCGGGCAGCAAGTTTCACAATCGGGACACTGCTACAGAGAAAGCTCTGTTATGTGTGTCCACCAAACTTACCTCAAGAGGTGTTGGGATGTACAGGAGTGTCTCCCCCGAAGATCTCAGGAAGGTTCATAGGGGAGGAAGTGGTTAGGAGGCAGAAAGCACAGGTTCTAGCTCAGCTGCAAAGGTGCCTGAGTAGCCTTTCAAACAACTACCTTTTTTACAACATGGCATAAACATTTCATAGAATCATAAAGGTCCTTGTGGGCCAACAAATCCAACTCCTCTGTTCAGTGCTGGATCTCCAGTTACAGCATCCTGAGGAGATACAGCCACATACAATAAAATTTTAATGCATCTCTCTGGGAGGGGAACTTTCCATCCTGTTTAAAAGAGGCAGTAATTAGACCACTTCTGAAAAAGCCCTTCCTGGATCTCCTGGGGCTTAATCATTACAAACTTTCCTTTTTAAGGCAAGGTGCTTGAGAAGGCAGTCTCCCTCCTGTTGGGAAATCATCCTGGACTACTCAAGTCCAAATGTAGTTAGATAGATGATAGAGCTAGATTGAGGGAATCCTTTCCCTGTTTTCCAAAGCATGCCTAGACAGGCTTTACTGTGTTTCACTCTATCCTGTTTACGTCACATCCCTTACTTTGAAGTAAGTAGAAATGTGAATCTTTAGGGACACTAACTTCCCATTGGTCAGAATGTCTTTTATGGCCCCAATAAACTGGACCATGCAGTTGGAACCATTTTTGGTTCTTCTCTTCTCCCTTTGTTCTTCAAGCTAACAAGCAGCATCCTGCCATCTCTCCTAGCAAGATGTAACTATGTAGATGTTTGTTATTTTTCCTTTCTTATTTTTCCTTAGAAACCAGTCTATACTAATCTAGACAGCTCCCAAGCCTTTCTATCTACAATGGAGTTCTTTTTACCTAAATAAATACTTTTTGAACTTTTATTGAGACTCTGCAGTCCATTGCAATCCTAAAAAGGCTTCTCTTGCTCACCAGTGTAAGTAACTGTTGCATTTGAAAGCTTTGCTTTTGCTACTCTGCTGATTTTGGTGGAATCTCCCTCAGAGAGGGTTAAATTGAGTCTAACTGCTCAGAGATTACCACAACACCTCCAACTTCAGGCAGTCTTGGATGATACACACTTCCTTGACCCATTTCACACTGGCTTCTGAGCAGAATATAGAGTTTAGACTACTATGATCACCTTAGTGGATTATCTTCACCTCAACACCGTTGGGGGGAGTGTGTCCCTGTTGGTGCTTTTAGACCACTCCGTGACTTTTGATACTATCTAGCATGGTATCCTTCTGGAACACCTGGTGAGACTGGGAAACAGTGTGCTGCAGTGGTTCCAGTCATGCCTCTCAGGCAGGCTCCAGCTGATGGTGCTTTGGGATCACTGCTCCTCAAAAAAGGAGCTGTTATATGGCATCCCACAAGGTGCCATTCTATCCCTAATGCTTTTTAATATTTACATGAAACTACTTGGAGAGATCATCAGTAGGCATGGGGTGGGGTGTTAACAGTATGCTGATGGCACCCAAATTTATTTCTCCATACCTTCAAAAATAGCTTCAACTAAGGATAGCATGTCTCTTCTGAATGAATGCCTGGAGCAGGTAATGGGCTGGATGAGGAAAAACAATTGAGACTGAATCCAGACAAAACAGAGGTGCTTGGCATCAAGGGTCCTATTCTGGGGATAGAGGAGTGTCTTGAAAGACTATGTTTACAGCGGGGGAGTACTCCTGGATTCATCTCTCCAAATATCAGCCCAGGTAGATGTGATGGTCAGTAATGGTTGCTACCAGTTTCGGCTGATACGCCGTACGCTGTGCCCCTTCCTAGATTTGGAGGATCTACAGATGGTAGTGCATGCATTGGTAACCTCAAGGTTGGACTTCTGCAATGCACTTTACATTGGGCTACCCTTGTACCAAGTTTGGAAACTCCAGCCGGTTCAAAATACGGCAGCTGGATTGGATATGAGAACATCCAGGAGTAAGCATATTACACCTATGCTAAAGTCCCTCCACTGTCTGCAAATTCATTTCCAGACATAGTACAAAGTGTTGGTTTTGATCCTACATGGTTTGAGTCCAGGTTACCTACAGGATTGCCTTCTCTCATTCAATCTGCCCTGAACACTTGGGTGCTCTGGGGGGTGTCTATTCCAACCTGCCAGAACTTGACTAGTGACTGTCACCCAGAGGACTATTTAATCAGCCGCCCCAACACTTTGGAATGACCTGCAAGAAGAGTTCCAACAGCTAAATGAGTTATTGGAATTTTAAAACCATCAAAAGATCTGTCTCTTCTGGCAGGCCTAACAAACTAATTTTAAGCATAAATTTTAAACTCATGTCCTGTATTTAATCTCTGTCCTCTGTATTTTATTGAAATATGTTTTAAAATGTATCTTTTATTTAAAAAAATCAATTTTATGATGTTTGTGTTTTAATTATGCTGTAACCCACCTTGAGCCACGAGGAGAGGTGGGTAAGAATAAAATTATTATTGTTGTTGTTATTATTATTATTATTATTATTATTATTATTATTATTATTTTGACATCCAGAGAAGGAGACCCCACTACCATCCTAGACAACTGGTTCCATTGCTGAACTGATCTTGCTGTTCCTTCAAATGTTCAGTTGAAGCACCTCATCACATTGATGAGGCCCAGCATCATGATTCCAGTCTCCAGGGCAAATCATGGCACCAGCAGGGTGGCAACTTTGGCACCTTGGCCACCAGCTGATGCTTTCCCATCCCACCTGGGGAACCATCTCCACTTCAGCAAAGCCCCATTGTTACTTATAGAACAGGGGGCAGCTTATGTGTTGGTGGTGGCAGTGTCCCATCATGCAGCCATTCCAGTTCACCCATGGAGACTCACTGTAAATTGCCCTACATCATTTGATGGATGGTGTGGGGCTCCATGGACATACTGAGGCAGAAGCACCCTAGAACTCTTCAATTGCCCCATGCGATAAGGCTGTAAATCTATACTTCTGTAACTTAAAACAATTAGTACTTAAACCTCAATCATAGTAAAGGCTAAAACAAAGCCTAAAACATCTTTAGTCTAATGACTGCTATGGCCTCAGTTCTTTAGAAATCCTTACTTAAAAATATAAGTTAATATGTATGTAGCTGTCCCTCATCTTTTGCAGTAAAGACATGCAAATAATACACTTAGCTGTTGAAGGCTTTCATGGTTTAATGGTTATCTGAGTGGTTCAGAATTTCTGTGTTTTCAAATAATATTCTGTGTCCTGGTTGCTTTATCATGTGCTGTGTTATAGGTGACTTCTCTGGTTGATTCATCTACAGTGCCTTTTGTATTCTTTGATTAGTGTCTGGGCACTGTGTTTGGTGGTCCCTATGTAGACTTGTCCACAGCTGCATGGTATGCGGTAGATTACTACAATGGTTAGAGGATCCCTCTTATCTTGCTGAATGTAGCATTTGTTGAATTTTTAGTGGGTTTGTAGATTGTTTGCAGGTTATGTTTCTTCATCAGCTTCCCTATGCAGTCAGTGGCTCCCTTGATGTATGATAACAACACTTTTCCTCTAGGTGGATCATTGTCTTTACTCTTGTGGCTTGTTCTTGGTCTTGCAGCTCTTCTGATGTCTCTCATAGAATACCCATTAGCAGGCTAATTCAACCAGAGAAATCAGCTATAGCACAGCACATGATAAACCAACCTGGACACAGAATATTACTGAAAACACAGAAATTTGGGGCCACTCTGACAACCATTATGTCAGACTACACAGAGAAGTCATTGAAATCCACAAGCATGTGAAAATTTCAACAGAAAGGAGGAAACCATGAAAATGAACAAAATCTGGTTACGAAACACCAGAATCAAGGCAGTAAATAATGAACACCACTCAGAAACAGGAGAATTTCAGACAACAAGCAATCAAGGGCCAGTTAACACCTCCCAAACAGAGGATGCCTCTAGGCAACAAAGGCCAGGCTACCTCTATGCAGATACCCTCACTGATTGACTGTGCAAACTTCATGGCTACTCAAATGCTAATTCAAGCTTGCTAATTGCAACATTCACAATTTCTATAAACAGACACGGGTTCTTTCTCCGACCCTGGACATCCCACAGGTATATATATTCTCCACTTGTCTCACTGCTGACAGCACTTCTGAAGATGCCAACCACAGATGCAGGCAAAACGTTAGGAGAGAATGCTGCTGGAACATGGCCATACAACCCAAAAAACTCACAGCAACCCAATCCACTTAGCTTTTTCTCAACCTCCTTTAGCATACCTTTTGCTGCCTTCTCAGCTGCCATTCCGACTAACTCCCTAACTACCCTCCTGTTTCTTAATAATTGTTCTAACACTTTCACTACTATCATCTCTTCTTTCTCATCCTTCAGAACATGCCAGATCTTATATTATTTTCATTTGGCATGACTTCCATTTTTGTAAAATACATGTTCTTGTGCTCAATAGTTTCTTTTGTTCTGATTGTCGTTAACCATACTGACACCTTCTTGGAATCCATTGTACTTTTCCTAACATGTAATGTTAATTCAATCTAAGCTTCTATTATTGTGGATTTGAATAATCCCCCAAAGTGTTTCACTAATCCTACAAATTTTGACAGGAATTCTCTTTTTTTCTTCTCCAATCAAACACCGCACTTTCTTGCCTACACAAACTTACATTGAATTTGACAGCATTGCATTTGCTATTTCCAGTTGGTCAATATAATTTATGTTACATACTAGCTTCCGGACACCATTTAGGATCAAGTACAAGGTCATTTCCCCTCCCATTAGTTTGATGGCCAGCTGTTCTAGGACACATTCCGTATCTAGGAAAGTGTATCACCTCCCCATATGCATTTCCCTAGTTTGTGTGAAGCCAATTCAAAATCTGGTGATCACAATTAGGGATTGTATCCAACAGAGAGATTATTCATTATATCATTTCTATTTCAACCAAATACAGTGAGTACTTTACTGTGAATTTTTGCATTGGGGTGGCCCACTGTTCTAGTCATGGGTCATCAAATGACTGCCTGCAGCCTGAATATTGTAACAGAGGACACTGTTAATATCTAACTATCCAGTTCTGTTTGTTAGCCAGAAAAGCTCTTACTATGTTGAATGACATGTTTCTGTTCCTATTTTGATTTCTGCCACAAGGATAATTCCCTGGGAGTCCCATCTCCCTTTCAGTTTCCTGCTCACAAATTCTCTGGTTCTTGAATTTGGCCGTTCCATCTTTATTCCTGGCTAATCAGGAGTGTAATCCTAACCTACATATGCAGTACTAAGTCCAAGTGGGTTTGATGGGATTTATGCATGCAAGTGAGTAGCTACAACCCAAATTAAAGAGTAAAGAGATTAAAGGGGAAGAGGGATTGTTTGGGTCCTGCTGAGGTAACCCAGTGCTGGCAACATCATCTCTGAGAGAAAGAAGAGAGCCCTTTTCATATCGAGAGATCTCTAGGCTACACTAATGTTTCCTGCCACGTTCATTCTGTGTCTCGAAAACAAATCTCTGCAGGGAAGGTTATCTCAGGGGCTCTTTAACCAATCCCCTCGTATGTCCATCACAGAAAGAAACCAATTAAACAGCACCTTTTGCCTGCCTGAGCCTTGTTTGGAAAGGAACAGAATCAGCCACATTTCGGACCGATACGGATAAGCAAATTCATTGAGAGGTCCTGCTAACAAAATGCCGCACTTGTTTATTTCCAGGTGAGTGCTGGCATAAGCCAAATATACTCAGTGCAATGTGAATAAAGTATTAAAACGTCTCTGTCTATGTACTAGTTTTCAGAAATCCAGACAAAGGGAATCATTTAAAATAAATGACAAACAGCATGTACGACTGGTTTCATAAGGAAATCCCGTTTTGCTATTTTTCCCCCCTTAATTTCATTTGTATGGCACCTTTTCCCCAGGGCAGTTCTACACAGTCACTAAAATTGAGTTAGGAAATAGATTAAATCAAACCAGTTCCACTATGCAATTGCCCCAGAAACCAGATTGAAGTTGAAATGGTGGCCACAGTATCCGCTGATTGCAGATTGGAACCAAAGCCAGGATTTTTTTTCATACCCAGTCCACTAAAGTTTGCTCATGCACATATTCATGGAAATCAGTGATGGACCAGAGCACCCAGTGGCACAGTGGGTTAAACCTTTGTTCTGGCAGGACTTATGACTTTAGATTGGGTCACTGACCTGAAGGTTGCCGGATTGAATTCAACCCGGGGAGAGCGCGGATGAGCTCCCCCTATCAGCTCTAGCTTTATGCGGGGACATGAGAAAAGCCTCCCACAAGGATGGTCAAAACATCAAAATATCAGGGCGTCCCCTGGGCAACATCCTTGCAGACGTCCAATTCTCTCACACCAGAAGCGACTTGCAGTTTCTCAAGTCACTCCTGACACAAGAAAAAGTAAGTGCTGGACCATGGCGGAACAATGTAAATGAGAACAAAGTGACAGAAAGTGAACGTTCTCTTGGGAATGATGTACTTTCCCTCCTGAGGGAGTATTGGTTTACTTTCTGGCAAGCTGTGTCTGCATTTTAAAAGGTGCATCAGCACTAGCAATGTCCTGATAAGTGCTCTGCACTTTTCAGTCTTGGATTGGAGCCCTACATCATCATCATCATCATCATCATCATCATCATCATCATCATCATCATCATCATCATCACTGTTGTTGTTGTTGTTGTTATATTTTCTGATCGGCTACAACAGATTTTCTGGTTTATTCCAGACTTTCTGGTGAATATTTTGTAATGCATTGTCTTAAGGCATGCTCCAATGCACATTGGAGGTGTATATTTTGTGGTCACCCCACACTTGAGCTGGATTCAACCTACATTATAGCCTCTATGTAGAACCACTCTCAGCTGTACATAATGTGGATTTGCAGCAGTTGCAAGGAGAGTCAGTTTTACCTCACTGGTGTAAAAACAACAAAGTTCTGATTTTGCAAAAGAGCACAGAAACCTTTTTCATTTCTAGATACTTTTTCTATTTTTTATACATAACTGAACAGTAGTTAAATATCTTCCCAAAGCAATGGGAGGAGGGAGAGGCAGCAAGGAGACAGAGGAAGAAAAAGAGTCATCCCTTTCAGAAGAGCCAATTTCTGTGTAGTGTGTGCAATCTTAGGTGTTAAATCATTGAGAAATATTATCTCATTTAATTAAGATGGAAGCACCTAACATTCCCTTGGTAAGACACCGAACAGGAGTAGAGTAGGAATTGCATTTTCATTCTTACTGCATTTCTTATACATGTCACTGCAGGACATGGGACTCTGCTGGACCCGCAGAAATGTTGTGTTGCATCCAGTTGGTCCAGCCACATCAAGATCACATTGAGCTGTCACTTGTCCTCTGTGTCACTGCCACTGCTCCTTGCTGGTTAAGGGGTCCATGCAAGCCATCATGGTTGCATCTGCTGATAACAAAATAGAGAGCCCATGCAACCACTAAGGAGAGAGTAGTTCTGGGATTTAAGGGTGTTTTTATAAGCTGTGAATGGTTGAGTCAATTGATACAGAACCCGTGAATGCAGAGGGCTGACTGTAATCACCCAGATTCATGTTTTCAGTCTCATTGGCAGAATGCCTCTGTCTAGCAGTTACAGCAGAAGAGATTGCTGTTGCACACTTGTCCTGCTTGGAAGCTTTTCACAGGCATCTGGTTGGTTACTGTGGGAACCCAATGCTGGACTGAAAAGGCCTTTGGTCTGAACCAGCTTGGCTGTCCTTATTTTCTTAAACTAAGCTAACTTTCCAGAGTTGTACTTTAGAGTACAAATAGATTTCCGGCTTGAATGTTGACTATAACTTCAAAAAAATTGATTACTATGTATTTTCTAAATGGCAAGAGAAAACAAATATAAATATAGGAAGTAAATTTAATTTGTTATATTTGTTGGTAAACCAGTACAACAAATTATTTGTTTTGTGAAAAGCACAGAGTGTCAGAAATAAAGATTTATGCTTTAATTTATACAATGCATCTCATTATAAAAACGTACTGCGTGTGTGTATGCAATTTGATTTCTTTAAAAACTCTCAGCATGCTTGCACTCATAATAAAAGGCATCAATAAAAAAGACAGCTCTTTCTGTTTTGCAAGATACTCGGAACATGTCTGATCCACATGAGTCATTCCACCTTTCTCCATATGCATACATACATGGGCCAAGATGACAGCTGAGATTCTACATTCTGCCCAAACGATTCACCAATAAATGGTCACTGGAGCAAATCATGCCTGAAGTCTGCATAGAAGCCACGATGACTAAACTGAGACTATCATATTTTGATCATATCACTAGAAAAGACAGTAATGTATGGAAAGGTGGAAGGTAATCAGGAAAGAGGAAGATCGCTTTCCAACTGGATAGACTCAGGACCTTATCCCATATAAGCTTCCCCAGTTTTTCTCTCCGTTTTCACACACTGGCAAAACAGAGTCCCACGGAGGCCATCCCATGATGTACGGCCACTTCTGAACTTGCATTTCGCCCTTTACACATTTCCTTGTCTCTAATGCTGCCTGAACCCTTAATTTATTATCATGGATTATTTTTTGTAATTGATGATGTGGAGAACCTATCCTGGATTGAGATCACAGTATGGGGCAAAGCATTAAAAAAAAACCACTCCATTGTACTTACTTTACTATAAGATGATGGCGAAACCATTGGCAATTATGTTTTCAGGTGCCACGTGGCATGTCATGGATTTATTGGATACTATAGTTATACAGGTTGAATATCCCTGCTTGGGACCAGAAATGTTTTGGATTTTGGATTTTCCTCCCAGATTTCGGAATGCCTATATTTGCATATATGTACATGATTATATATTTTGAGATGGGACCCATGACATTCATTTATGTTTCAAATACACTTGATACACATAGCCTGAAGGTAATATTATACACAATATTTCTAATATCTTTGTGCATGAAACAAAGTTTGTATACAGTGAGCTATCAGATAGCAAACGTTTCCCATGTGGATAATTTCAGATTTTGGAATATTTGGATTTTGGAATACTGGATAAGAGATGCTCAACCTGTGTGATATGTAAAACATGCATGACAGCCAGGCAGTAGTACATCAGAAGGAATTCTATGGCAAAGAAAGCTGCACTTGGTAATATTTCCCTTGGTAAGTATAGTAATCCTAGTAGATTGCGAAGAATGTGTTCTTATCATGAAATAAGCTGGAGATGACTGTAAGAACTCCCTGTCGGGAGTTCTTACAGTCATCTCCGACAGGGAGGTCTAGCGTGGACTGGTCCATGAGGTCACAAAGAGTCGGAAACGACTGCATGAGTGAAGAAGAAGAAGACTGTAAGAACAGCAACGTAACAGGCAATTTAATCAACCCAGAGAGAAGAGAATATGATACATGCCTTCCTTGTTATTTCTTTCCAGGCCTTGTTAGCTCAATTTAGAATAGTTACAGGGATTCTCTCATCTCTAAAAGGAAGGGAAATAGCTGAGTTACTTCTGATTATAAGGACAAATTTTCTTACATATAGATCTTATATGATGGACTATTTGGCTGACTAGCCACTGGGTTACTTTGGCCAATGCAAAACAAAGCAAAGGAAGAGCACAGAAGGGCCGTGTTCTCTTCTCTCTCCTGCCGGAGCCCTGCCCCTCTCTCATTCCTTCCACTCTTATTTCCACCTGCTACAGCTCTGAAAACACTTCACAGACCCCCTTATCAGAATTCAGCATTGCAAAAAGCTCTTTTTAATCCTCCCCATATCTCCCTTATTTTTCCCCTTTGCCAGGCTTGCAGGGCTGTAATGTTTCCTTCCACGTAATCCATCACAGACACAATGTCGCTTGTGCAAATTAAAATGCACCTCGGAATAATAAAAAGGGGGCCTTCACCCCCCTTTTCACTCCAGCAGCAGTACCTAAACACAATCCATTTGTCTCAGGGCAGAAATTCAAGAAAGTTAACCCTGTGCAGGCTTGGCCTGAAGGAAGGTGTGCACCTGAAGTGGGATGAGTCCTCGTGGATGAGAAGATCTGGATAAGTAGGAAGTTACACCATGAGCAAAGCATGCCCAGCGTAGTAGCTCTCCCTTTCACTTGCTTTTGCATTGGTCACTTAGCAGAAAAGAGATTCCTAAATGCACTGTTCACTTCGAAAAATAATTAGTCATGGAAATTAGCATGACCACCGGGAGCTATAGCCCCAAAGAGTAATTTCCAATATTCTGATAATGTATTTGTTGTGAATATTTGGATCTAGATTGTGGAAGCTGAGTGATAGGGGACCTCAAGATGTTTGGCTGCCTGTGGCAAATGACATAATGTTGCTCTCCAATCTATATGTAGAATAATTTGATTTCAGTGTTTGTAAGAGGATAGTGGATAGGAGATAGTGTACCTGAGGATAGCAAGGCAGCTAAGAAAATATAGAGCAGGCTTTTTAACATACATAGCATTCTTCTTCAATGCCTCTGTCCCTTCTGTTACCTGAGGCAACTGCCTTCCCACCCCCAAGAATAAACCAGTTGAAAACAGTTTAGCCCCGTGCTAAATAAAATCAGAAAATCTCCAGCGGCCGTATGCTATCTGATGATGAGCAACTTGAAAGCTCCCATGTAAAGGTTCTTTATCTTAGACTGGCCGGGCTTCCAAAGGGAGGATGATTTAAAATTGGGTATTGTCCCCTGTAAAATGGGTCACATGGGCATCATGCTGGGCATGAGAAAGGCCACACATTGAGAAGGAAGATAATGGGTATGTATGGCACCAACACAGAAAGAGAAGTGTTTGTGGGGAGGGAGGCAGGGGCTAAGCTGGCAGCTGTCATATTCATATCCAGCTAGAATACTTCATCTTCAGCCATGGTCTCTTTTCCACAATACATTTGTAGAATTATGATTCCACTTTAACTGCCATGGTTACATTGAAGGATTTGTAAAGATACTAGAGTTCTCTAGCTGATCATTTTAAATTCCACCCTCCCAAAAAATGGCAGGCCCAAAGATTTCATCGGATGTTGCCATCACAATTAAAGTGGAATTATAGAACTGTCATTGAGTTATGTGAAAGCACATACACACACACAAACACAAACCTCCGAACCATCCCCTACCTTTGAGCAAGCTTGTTTTCTGCTGCCCTGGAGACTAGGACATGGAACAATGGCTTTAAACTACAGGAAAGGAGATTCCATCTGAACATTAGGAAGAACTTCCTCACTGTGAGAGCTGTTCAGCAGTGGAACTCTCTACCCCGGAGTGTGGTGGAGGCTCCTTCTTTGGAAGCTTTAAGCAGAGGCTGGATGGCCATCTGTCAGGGGTGCTTTGACTGTGATTTTCCTGCTTCTCAGCAGGGGGTTGGACTGGATGGCCCGTAAGGTCTCTTCCAACTCTATGATTCTATGATTCTATTATTTGAGTTGTTCACTCTTGAGCTTAAGAAACACTGCATTTTTGTGAGTATCTTTAAAGAAATCTGCAAATGTTATGGTTGCGCTAAATATCCCCCAGCTCAAACTCTACAGTCAGAGGAGGTTAACTGGTATGACAGTGAATAAAGAGAACAAAAGTCCAAGCCCAATGTGAATACCCATTATTCTTAATCATTATTGGAAATGTAGAAATAATACAATCATTTTCAGAATTCTAATTAGGGCTAATGAAGAATAATGGTACTGTAAGTGTTTCTTCTATATGTCCAAGTGAAGCAAAATGCATAGCTATTTAATTTGCATAAAAAGTGGCATTCCGGTTGGCAAGGCGAACATTAATTCTTTACCATACTAGAAGATTTATATTAGAACTCCCGACATCATCTATAACCTCATGTAAAATAGGCGCAAAAGGCGTTATTGCTGATGGATTTGTGTCTTCTTTTGTACAGTTCCTCACTAGTTATTGCATTCTGCGTATCTGGGATTAATTTAATCCAAAAACATAACACTAGATTTTCCCCTTCGTTATCATGTGTTTTGTTTTTATCTCCAAGAGTTTAAAATTTGCTTTGCTTATTTTAGTAAATGTCTGAGAGGTACTCAATCTAGGAAAGCATGATGCAATAATTTAAAAATCTATAAAAATGAAATAGGAAATATACTAGTTCAATTATTCTCAACCTGGGGTCCCCAGATGTTTTTGGCCTGCAACTCCCAGAAATCCCAGCCAGTTTACCAGCTGGGTAAACTGAACAAAATCTGGCTACCAGTATTTTAAAAAAAATCTCTAAAATCAGAACAGTAAATAAAAAACAACAATCTGAAAACAGAGGAATTCCAGATATGAATCAGTCAGGGGCAGCTAACACCTCTGAACAAAGGATTCCCCCAGGCAGGAAGAATACTGAGTTGATCACCTTTGATATCACATCCCTTTTCATTAGCACAATTGTGCCAATTCAACATTCCATTCTTATGATTTCTCATTGGATAAAAGAAGAAATGCTAGCTTCTTCAAATATTTTGACTTACCATTCTCATCTCAATCCAATATGGGCAATGGTCAGATATTGTGGGAACAAGAGTCCGGTCTACAGATTCCTCACAGGTGGTCTAGAAATAAGTTGATTTTTTTTAACTTTAATTGCTTTTCACAGAGGCAGGGTAGGGTAGGCAAATGTTTAAAAATAGTAATCTTTCAGCCTCCCAAAGCCTGTTTTCATTTAATATTAATGAGCTCTCCCATTTCATGTGGGCTAAAGAGCAAGCTTTTAACTCTGATATTCTATCCTCTGTCTCTCTGTGTATCTACAAAATCCTTTGCAAGAGGGAAGAAAGCAGTTTTCCTGAAAGCCTCTGGTACAGGGAAAACCCCATGGCTAGGATCATTCTAGCCTTTGGGCATACTTGGCTGGTTGTTACTCTATGAGAAACCTGGCTGCCATAGCACATCCTTCCTGCACTTTCCCTGACCATGGGACTGTCACTATCAGGAAAATTGGGGTTGTGTGCATATGAATGTCCATGTGTATATGCCTGTGTTTGTCTGCAAGCATATAGCCTAGCCACAAACACAAACAACACTAGATACTGGTCACACTTAAGGCTCTAGCCTGCTCCTGAGGTGAAAAGGTTGTGCCGTCCTGTTGTAGTAAATGCTAATCTGCAATTGGCTTCCTTCCTTCCCTCTTCTGCAGTTCCTTGGAAACCTACAGGAGATGAATGAATATGTTGACTCTGAGTGACCAAAAGCATCTTGATATTTTCTGCTCTTCTAAAATGCAGCATTGTTGTAGAATCACTTTTTGTTATGTGCCAGCTTCTTTGGTCTGACAGCATGAAGGATGCTTGGTTTTGTTCTTACTGCTGTTGCCATTCATCACTCTCTTGTAAAGCCAAAACCTTCCGCTTGCTCCCCACTGACTTCATGCTCCCCTCTCCTCGGTTTGCCATGGAGGTGCTTCATACCTAGGAAGCAAATATATCTCTATGGTTGATATAGGAAGAATAAAGTGTGTTTGCTTTATCCTATTAGCATAAATGTGAGAATTCCACATTAAAGAAATTCCTGAAGTCAGTTGATGTCAATACAGATTGTGAAAACAATAATCCAAAATGGCTGAAGGTG
Organism: Anolis carolinensis; assembly: GCF_035594765.1. Taxonomy (NCBI): domain Eukaryota; kingdom Metazoa; phylum Chordata; class Lepidosauria; order Squamata; family Anolidae; genus Anolis; species Anolis carolinensis. The sequence continues at coordinate 331,000,038 of NC_085841.1, read as the reverse complement.
TTGTCCCAAATTCTGGGGTTCATTCCCAGCAAGCCAGCTTCAATGATTCCAAATGAGGACATGCAGAGATGAGGGCAGAATCAGAGGTTGCCTTTATTCTTTCACTGATCAAAGAAGGATGCCGGGGAGAGCAACCCTTCTATTCACAGACATCAGTATTTTATGGACTTCCAAAATAGGAAGTCCATCAAATTCATACAATATGAATTTCCTCAATAGGAAGTCAATTCAATGCTTCTGAACTGTTGTGGGAACTAGGAGTAGGATTTGGAACTTAGTAACTGGACTGGGAGCCCTGGTGGTGAAGTGTGTTAAAGTACTGAGCTGCTGAACTTGCAGACCAAAAGATCCCAGGTTCAAATCCAAGGAGTGAGTGCCCGCTGTTAGCTCCAGCTTCTGCCAACCTAGCAGTTCGAAAACATGCCAATGTGAATAGATCAATAGGTACCACTCCAGTGGGAAGGTAACGGCGCTCCATCAGTCATGCTGGCCACATGACCTTGGAGGTGTCTACAGACAACGCCAGCTCTTTGGCTTAGAAATGGAGATGAGCACCAACCCCCACAGTCAGACATGACTGGACTTAACGTCAGGGGAAACCTTTACCTTTGACTGAACTGGGACTCCTTCCTAGTCTTGATTCCAAATAGATTTGCTTGGGAACACAATTTTATTCATAAATGAAATTATATTTTATTTTTAAACAATTCTAATGAAGACAGATCCTCACAGATATTCATCCAGTTCATCTGTTGTTATCCTTTTAGTATGGCCTATTTGTATCCACTCCTTTCACATATTGCTGTTGCTTTCTGAAACTCTTTGATTTGTCTACTTTCCATTTCTGTGAATGCCTGTGATAGGAAACTTTCAGAGTTGTGCACTGCCATGCAATGAACTTATAAAATTAGCAGGCAAAGGATTCCAATATGGGACAAAAGGGCATGTTATCCCCATAGAACATCAACCTTTCTTGCCACTTATTAGCCTTGGACTTCCCTTCCCGTGTTTGGACAAGATGGTCTTTGATGATCTTGGACTGCCGCTCCCATCCATCCTAGATGGTATAGCCAAGGATGAAGTTGAGCTGGGGTTGCAGGTCAACAGCATCCAGAGGATCACAAACTGTCTAATACACTACTGGTTGCTCGAGGATCTGTTTGTTGTCTACTTCTATCATCTCACATCTCCATAAGCTCAAGAATATTTCTGGTTGATTTCCAAAGAGTAAATGCTCTGAGTAAGATGTAGTGGGGATGGTGGCAAGCTTACAGTGGGCCAACATGGACTTGTCTTCATTGTAGATATGTGACATTTGGGGAAAGAGTGACTCCTGAAAGCATCTTTTGTCTTATGAACCAGATGCCAACGTCTTCTTTTTGTTCCTAGGGTTCCTGGTAACAGCTTATTACCCTTATTTATAGGGTGCCATAAACATTCAGAGCTCTTTACAGACACATAAAAGACAATATTCCTGCTCTCAAAGGGGATGACAGTGTAACTCAGATGTACAAGATAGATGCAGGAAAATAATTCAAAGTGATGGGGCTCATAGAGAATGCACCGCATGGAGTCTTTGCCTCCAAGTCTTTTGTATAAAATCATCAGAGGACAAAAATCCTCCGGACCCATGAAAACTGGGGGGAAACCCAACAATGAAGAGGCTGCATGCCAAAAGATATGAAGAGGAGGAAGATGATGAAAGAACATTGAAATGGAAAGGCACCAGGTGGAAGAGTTAGGGGAAAATGGAAAGAGATATTTAGATGGCCTCTGCAGGTCCTTCTATGAACAAATGGCTATTGCAGGTAATTGTCTAAGCTCTGGGAAGGATTGCTGAAAATCATAAAGCACACGTGTATGCATCTGTAAATGTACACACAAGCATGTCATGCCCATACACACACACACATATACACTGGTCCAAGCATCTCAAGAAGGGCTGCTCAGTGACTTTCCCACTCCTTTTATTCAGTCTTTCCAGGGGCACAGCTATCACCACCAGCCCATCAATGTTAAGGATGTCCTCAGTCACCAGCGTTAAGTTGATTAGGGCAGCTGAGAAGGAAACTTCTTCCCTACAGAAGGTATTTGCATGTGGTGATTGATGCTGATGTGTCCTCTAAACACATATGCATTTTGCATTTTAAACAAAGCTGTGGCTGCAGGACTGTTGCCTGTCAATCAGAGAGAAGCAAGATGGATTTCCTCTCTCCCTGCCCCTTACATACGGCACTTTCTTTTATAAGGCCCTTTCATAAATACAGCATTATAACACTATTATTCAATGTTCACTGTTGTGGTTCTGTCCTTGGGAATCCTGCAATTAGTGGTTTAGGAACTGACATTAAGAATGCTTTGCCAGAGAGTTCTGTTGTCGCCTAAACAAGATTCCATAGGAAGTGAAGTGACATAGTCGCACAGTAATTGTATTGTGTGACTGAGCCCAAGACACTTACGGCTGAGCAGCATCAGGGCATGGTCAAAAGGGCGAGGCCAGACAAAAAGAGGCAAAATGTATTAATGAGATCAAACATACAAAACAACTCCTTTAAGCAGAAAACCCTAGAACTTCTATACCTAGTCAGGAAACCCCAATAAAAGGAGGGGGACACACACACCAAAATAAATAAATAAAATATTTGCATGCACATTCACAGAATAATTAACACCAAATATATTACATTAGATATTATTCTAAAAAGAAAATGCCTTTATCAAACCTGCTCAGAATTAGACCTTTATTTCAGATATATTGTGAGAACTCTGTTTATGCCTCTACCCAATGCACATGACAGATCAGGTCAAATCTCAACTTCCCTTAAAAGATTCAATTTTTTTTTTCGTGTCAGGAGCAACCGGAGTTGCTTCTGGAGTGAGAGAATTGGCCGTCTGCAAGGACGTTGCCCAGGGGACGCCCGGATGTTTTGGTGTTTTACCATCCTTGTGGGAGGCTTCTCTCATGTCCCCGCATGGAGCTGGAGCTGATAGAGGGAACTCATCCGCATTCTCCCCCGGGTGGGATTCGAACCTGGCAGCTTTCAGGTCAGCAACCCAACTTTCAAGTTACGAGGCTTTTATCCCCTTGGCCACCGGGGGTCAAATCTCAACTTCCCTTAAAAGATTCAATCATAACCTCATAGCCTGAGGCCCCATCTACACTGACATATAATGCAGTTTCATCTGCATTATATGGTCAGTGTGGGCTCATATAATGCAGTTTAGCTGCACTGGACTGAATTATATGAGTCTACACTGACCATCTAATGTAGTTTAAAACTGCATTATATAGCAATTTGGGTGGGGCTTTAGATACTTCACAACCATATTATGAGGTTAAAATAGAAGTGGGCTTCAATGGATGGATAGACAAGGTTGGGAAAAGTAATGTACAACATTTTTAACTCCACAAGGTAGATAGAAATTAAGTTAAAATATTTAATTGGAGAAAAAACATGAATGTCATTTTAAAGACACCACACACTGCAATAACTGTTCAGAATGTATCACTTTGGCCATCATATAAGTATTTACCTAGGAGTAAGTTTTACTGAACTCCTAGTGGGTTACTTCTGAGTAGATATGTGTTTGATTGATTTTTTTTACTGGAATTGGTATATCACTCTGCAGAGGAAAAAAGATAAAGAGGAAAATAGCGAGAAAGCCTGTTTCTGTGGTTGATATAATTCAAAGATGATCTTTTGAAGGAAAACTTCTTTTGTGTAGCAGGGCACTGTGTGTGTAAGTTTTATTATTTTTGTTTCTCAAAAGAAGGTGTTGCAGTTACATAGTCTGTGACTGCAAAGAAATATCCAAGTGGCCACAGCACCTTCTCTATTGCTCTTGCCCAGATCCTGCTAAGAAGTTCAAGATTCTGTCCCTCCTCTCAATTTTATTAGCTCAGCAATGCAGACACCCTCCTACAGAGTAGAGTAGAAAATATTCAGCCGTAGCAGCTTTGCAGCCTGTTTGAAGGCTATAGCCTACATGCACATGGTTGACAGGCAGAAGGGAAGATTGGGACTCTTTAAGAACAGCTAAGAACATGGGAGTGTGAAGAACTAGTCATGACCATCTCAGGTGACCCATGGTTATTGGATGCTAAGGGACAGAAGTCTAGATTCCTACTCTGCAGAATAAATAGTAGGACACATGACTTTTTTCTCTAATTAAAGTTGGCCTAAAGTAAAAGCTTTGAGCATTTCTAGACTATTGCAATTCAAACTTGTTAACCATTACTTTTGGTTAATATAGACCCCCCTTGTCAAAATAGGTCTGAGATGGACAGAACACAGGGCAAGTTAGACAGTTTAGGTATTTAGGCATCATTTTCTGGTTCTTCATTGACTCACAGACTTTTGCTACTTTATCAGCAACAAATAGTGCTAAAGCTATAGTCCATTTCTTTTATTCTAAAGAGGACGGTTCATTCCTGCTGTGATTGGGGTATCCCAAGCCAAAGTATTGCCACAGTTACTGTTTGATGTTCCAGTTTAGATTCTAGACTTCTCTTTGATTCTAGAACAAATACTTTCCCCATTTTGTAGCAACTGTTCTGGAAACCAAACTGTGCCATCTGCAGTATCACATCTTGGGGCATCTCTCCCCTCAGTGGAATGTATACTTGATGTTGAGGAGATAGTAACTGAAACTTGCTTATTCAAGATCAGAATCTGGGTATATGAATCTTCTTCAGGTAGATAATCCACTAGCCAGTGGTCTAAGGTTATCAGAGCTAATTTTCAGAGAATAGGTCTTTCAGATAAATTTCTCACTACTGGAGACTTTTAGAAGGCAAGATTTGTTTTTACTAGTAAGATCAAAGATACTGATACTCTGTACCTTTTATGGGCTGCTCATAACATTACCTAGACTGGTTATTTAATACCAAGGTATGCAAACAATCTTAAAAACCCGATTTTCCACAATTACCATATAATCAGTACTAAAGGTCAATATTACAATAGCCCTTCTGCTCTGCTATATGGTCAGTTCCAGGAACTCCTTACAAAAGTCATATTTGCCCATGAGGAGATGAATTAGCAGGGTGTGTTTTTCTTATTTTTATGTTTACAGAGCTGAGCGAACGAGACACATTGTGCCTCTCTGAAATACATTCCCTGGAACATCATCTGATTGGTATTTCATTTATTTATCAGCAGATGCTAATAAATATGTTAACATTGCTGCAAAGTTTCATAAAATGTTATTCAGATACATAAGTAATACTTGGTGGAGCTCCCCCTACCCATATATATATGTGTGTGTGTGTATGTGTGTGTGTAGGCTGAATTCCATTGGTTAGCCCCAATTGAGGTAGATCTATTGAATCCATTATTGTGTACTGAATAACAGTATGATTGTTTTTCTTGTTTGCTTCATGAATTGTTTTTTATACAGTGCTCATCTTGTCTTTTGATGGTCTGTGACTGTAATAGATACATCAAACATTGTAGGAGGACCTTGAAAAACAGCAGGGCTACTTTGCTAAACTTGAGGCAGAGTCTATGACAGTGGTTCCCAACCTGTGGTCCATGGACTACCCGTGGTCCCCAAGAACTAAAATATGGTCTGTGGCCTCAATGTTACTACACTGTTACAATGAGACCAACTGGTCTAGCAAAACCCTCTTATAGTGCTGAGGCAACAGGGATGTCAGGAGGGGAGATGCTGACTACACATGAAAGATGCAACAGCAAGCCTCTTGACTGCTGCTTCTCCTCCTCCTCCCTCCGCCTGAGCAGAGTCGTTCTATGTGGTGCCTGGAAGCAGGGACACTTTGGTGTCTTCATTTTTAGACCTGTTATTTGGGGTGTTGATCCAGAACATTGCATTGAATAGAGCACATCAGCTCTAGATGATTAAATATGGTTTTCTGTGGGTGAGCAGATAGCAACTACTGGATGGTATAGGTTTTGTATCAGAAACTAGAGCTGATGTGGTCTATCCAATGCAATTTTCTGAATCAGCACCCCAAATAACTAAACTGAATATAAAGTTGACCAAGAACTGATTTGTTGGAGAGTGGTCAAATGGTCCCTGGTCAAAACAGGTTAGAACCACTGGTCTGTGGGAAGGGAGTCCAAAGGCAAAAGGCGTAGAGGAAAATCCTTCATTTTATTATGGCTACCCCATCCCTCTCCATTTTTTCCAATTTCTAATATGGAAGGAAGAACAACAAGGAGTGGAAAGAAAAAACTGATAGGCTTGTCCAGTAGATTATTATGGGGTGTGTGACGAATCAAAGAGTCTAAGGGCAGAAGGCATAGGCAAATGAGTTAGTGTGATCACACTGTGGATCTGGTCTGAGTAAATTGCTAGATTGTTGCAGTTTCATGGAAATAATTCTAAAAAAAATTGGGGGAACAGGGTTGTGAACTCTCCCTGCTTTTTCACCTTCTCAGCCAATGGGGTAGTGACTCCACGCCTCATATCTTCAGTGCATGTGTGGAAAACAAGGTTTGATTAAAAGTGCTATACTTCTTTCCAAACTCCTTTTTATTTCCTTTTTTAAAAAAATGGTCTGAACCTCCCTTTAGAAAAAAAGTCAAAATATTTTGGTATTGTATTCAAAAGCCATGCATGGCATTCTGATACAGTTTGCATAGATTTTGTGGGACAGAGAGGAAGTCTATCAAAGGCCTCTCTGTCTCTGAAGAATGAAGAGTGCTGACAGGGCTAAGTAATGATAATAGTAATTTGTGTTGCATTATCCACAAAGCAGCACGGTGACAAAGCTCCAATAAAGAATGTGTCATGGCAAGTGACATCCATCATTGGTCCCTGATGGGCATTCTCCTCATACACACTTCTTTGCAGGGAAGCTGATACTTAATTTCCCTCAGGTGAAATTCACAGAGGCCTTGTCCTGGCACAGCTCTCTGGAAGACTCTTGGGGAATGTGTGCCTCTTCCTCCTCTTTCTTCTTCCCTTTACTTCTTCCATCCTCCTTTACCTGGTTTTAATTCAGGTTAGAGCTCATTCTCAAAACAAACAGGATATTTAGTGCTGTAGTTTGGGTGTCAATGTGGCCTCTTTTGCCTGGTGGCTCCATAATTGATGCAATAATGAATCCATTCTTGGTGTTTAATCCATACTTTAAAGATAGTGCCCAAGTTATTGAGCTCTATTGCCCCCAAGCAATTTCAGCACCTTAGATAGATCCTTCCAGGTTAATATTTAAGCCCAGAATGGATCCATCATTGTTCAAACTATGGAACCGCCATGCCCACTACTATCTGAAGAGCATGTAGAAGAGTTGTCTATAGGTAGTAGATAAATGAGAAACTGGAATGGACTCATAGCAGATAGAAGTGCTGAAACCTTTGTTTCGCCATATGCAGGCATAACTTTTAATTTTTAGTAAGTTTTCCAGATCAGGACTGCAGACCATGAGATCTCAAGGCCAAAACCTGAGATTCTTTGTGATGTTATAAGATGTGGCCCCTAATGATGTCATGGCACCTTAAACATCAACTACAGACATGCAACGTATTTCATTTGAATGAAAAAATACCACATATGACAACTGATGACATTGGGAGAATGAGTCCACTCCCTATTTTACTCCAACCACTATCCAAGGTACTGAATCTACTGAAATCCACAGCAGATTCGTTGCCCCACTGCCATGGAAGCCACCAGCCACTCCTGCTTTTGGAGTTCAATTCCCAGATACCTCGTCAGCACAAGAAGAGCTAAATATAACTTCCTAACCATGTCAACAATAACAGCAAACTCATTAGCTAGAATTGTATTGGTGACTTACACTGGCATAATTTGTTCTATGTATGCAGAGTGATTTTATGAATTATGCTGAATCAATGTGTCCAGCAGATGGACACAGGAATGGAGTTCTGCATATAGAACCACTGTAGATGCACAATGATGCACCTACAATTCATGTATCTCTGCATATTGCTCTTGCATATTGTGCATTATTGTGTAATGAGGTAACAGCTAAGCTTGTTCATAATTTCTCATACATTTTGCTATGATGATATTCAGAACAAGGACTGTGTAATGCTAACATGGTGCTACTCCACTGGTTGATATTTGCATTATGTTGAGATCATGTAGGATCTTGACTATTGAATTCATTAGTAAACCAATGATCCAAAGAGTTCAAGACAATTTCCTGGATACTTCACTACATATGTCTTAAGAACACAAGTCAAGCATAGTCTTAAAAAATCAGGTCCTGAACTGTTGACATTAACTTCTCTACCATGAGCTACACCACTGCTATAGGTTATTATTTCTTTTTCTACATCATGCTTTTGCTCAAGACTACATTACTTATAATCTGCTGGAGATGTGAAACTATCTGGTTTCTCAATCATCTCTGGGAGGTAAGGTGAATTCCTTCCTGAAGGGCAACCAGACATGACTGCTTATCCTGCCTGGCTGCTTTGTACCAGAGGCCCCAGATGGGCCTGGCCCAGCCTAGTGCTATCTTGTCAGAATCTCTTTGATCCATACAAATAGTCCAGGCTGTTTTCCTTCTACTGCTTTGACATCTTTGAAAAGAATATTCAAAATCTGCCAGATAATCTTTTGCCACCAAGGACACGGTGGCTGCAACAAAAGAAGAAGCTACCTGAGTAATGACCAGAAATGGTGGGAGATGAGCCGCTGGTGCTTTTGGACTCAGGCTTCTGTTGCTGTCTGTATCATTTTATCACTCTCACAGGGCAGCAGTTTTAGAACAATATGTTTATTTGAAATTCAAAAACAAAACAAATTATCCCTCAGAGATCCACCTGCTGTGAAAAATCTTCCAAGTGCTCGGACTTAACAAACATTATATTCATTTGCTTGATATGTTCTTAAATTTTAAATCTGGGTTTTATGCAAAACAAAGTATGTTTTGTCATGTGAGTAAGCATATTTCTACTTTTTGAAAATACAATAGAGTCTCACTTATCCAAGCAAAATGGGCTAGCAGAACCTTGGATAAGCGAATATCTTGGATAATAAGGAGAGATTAAGGAAAAGCCTATTAAACATCAAATTAGGTTATGATTTTACAAACTAAGCACCAAAACATCATGTTATACAACAAATTTGACAGAAAAAGTAGTTCAATATGCAGTAATGTTATGTTGTAATTACTACATTTACAAATTTAGCACCAAAATATCACGATATATTGAAAACATTGACTACAAAAATGCATTGGATAATCCAGAACCTTGGATAAGCGAGTCTTGGATAAGTGAGACTCTACTGTAGTGAGTTTTCAGCCTCCATGGTTTAAGGTATGTGGGAGAGAGTCTGTGTGTGTGTGTGTGTGTGTAAAGAAATATCCTGAAATCGTCCCATTGATTGTGTGTCTCCTGATGAAACCTGGTATACATTAAATTTGTAGCATGCAGACAAGCCTCCGATTCTTTCCTACTTACAAGTAAATGCATTATGTCTATCTGGACTGGTGGCACTAAATGCAAGTAGAGATATTTCAAAGTAAATTCTGCCCTGGCAGGGCTTAATAAGGTAAAATAAACTCTCCCCCATTTTTACTCCCAGAAAGAAGATTCAAGAGGAAAGATGGGTGCAATGGGAAGGTTTAAGACCCTCTTACTCTGGGGATCAATCCAGATCAAGCCAGAGCCATAATACCTATTTAAGGCAATATCATAGTGCTTGATGTGGGTCCTGGTAAGTTCTTTTAAAATGGGCCAGTTATATAGTTAAGCCCATTCTTTCACAGAGGTTGTCTGAAGACAACCAGCCAATGGTTCACAAACCAGCCTTGGTCCAGGAATCAGTTATTTGAAAGCTACTGGTTTAACCCTTGTTACAGCTGAAGATGTGCCATCTCAGATAGATGACTGATGTCAGCCAATGTCAGATTTAACACCTGGGCCAAGACATTTGCAACAAATGGACTAAATAATAATAATAATAATAATAATAATAATAATAATAATAATAATAATAATAATATACCGCTTTCTCTCCCCAGATAGACTCAGGGTAGTTTACATACATATAAAAAGACAAACATTAAATGTCTTCATACATTGAAAGCTGCATCACGTGAATTGCTTTGTTCTCTCCACTTCTTTTTATAAGCTTTGTCCCAAAGGACTGCTGGTGTTGCCTTCTATATGCAGAAGGACAGGACTCAAGGGTCATCAGAGAGATCCCTGCTAGGAACTATTGTTGTGTGTTTTCAGATCATTTCTGATTTATGGCAACCCAATGGCATGATTTGTTCAGAGTGGGTTTGCTTTTTTCTTCCTCTAAGACTGAGGGAATGTGACTTGCACAAAGACTCCCTGTGGGTTTTCGTGGGTGAGGAGGGATTCGAACCCTGGTCTCCAGAATCGTCTACTGCTCAGAAAATTTAAACTATCATGCCTTCCTTTCCCAGAAATAAAAATACAGTTACCATTATCTGTCTTTCTATGAGACCTCAAATCAGTTGATGGAGGTAACTGTCTCCTTCGGCCTCATGATAGGACCAGCTCTAGCCAAAACACCCCTTATCACATTATCCTACTGCACCCTTCCATCCAATCCATTGTTCTATTGAGAAGCTATGCCTCCTTTCCTTTTCCCTTTTCCCTTGCCAAGGTGCCCTTCATCACTCTCAGTGCTCTCTTCATCATGGTGGGAAGAACTGCTTTTCATACTCACATGATCACCCCTCAAAATCACTGAAAGGATCTGCTTCTATCAGGAATATGCAGGTGGAAACTATTGATTTCTCCATCCATTACTTATCATGTGAATTAATGCATGTAAGTGTTTCTTTTTCTTTCATGCCCCATCTTCCTGAGGATGCTTTTATCATGTTCATATAAGTGGTTATAACTTGTTCCAAATCATTTACTTATGTGTCATCAAGCAGAGGATAAGCCCTTGAAACACTCTTCAATTACTAGGAGCTCCTCTGTCTAGAACTCAAGGGTCACAGCCAGTTTATATACTTTCAGAAGTTGTACTTGCTTCCCTCTGTCTCACAGTCTCTGTGTTATGTGCCTTCTGAAGTCTTTTCTTGTATATCACACTCCCCAGTAGGTGGTCCACGGCTGCTTTGAAGCAAAGACTTAAGGGGAAAATGATCAAAATGTGAACAGCCATATATAAAGTTGAGCATATTTTTCAATGTGCTCATACATTTTCCCTGCTCCGTGACAGTTCTGACAGCATACATTACACACAGCAATTCCATCTCCTGACATCGTGGCAGTCAGCTCTCCATCCTTCTTTGGAAGCATCTAGGATGAGGTACATGCTGGGTAATTGCTCAAAGAATGACAGCAGGACTTTCTAAACTTGCCAGATGTCACTGAATCTGAGGCCTAAATGTAATCTCTAACCATAGGCCACCAGAAGTTAGTAAGGACTAGCTGATACCTTGCTAGATTATGAAGTTTGTAATCTGAATGACTGTTCTTAGGTGGCTTGCTGATAGTAAACAAAACCTTAGGAAAAATCTTATTTTCCTAAAAATCACAATTGAGGCCATATGTAGCCAAATATTCTCCTCAAAGCTTGCAAATGTTTGAATGTGGTTGGCAAAGCATAAACTTTCAGATGTTATCAGACCACAACTTCCATCAGTTCTAGCCTGCATAGCTGATGCTGAAGAATGATAGGAGCCCAACTCAGCAGTATCAGGAGGGCTGCACTTTGTCCTCACTTGTCTTGGAATGATAGAATCATAGATTTGCAAGGAACCCCAGGGGCCATTTAGGACTTTATCACACAAGGCATGCAAACAAGTACTGAGGTTGGACCATCATCTTTGCTGAAAGTCCCCATCACATAATGCCATGTGCCGCTTGTATGCCTCCCTCCCCCACACCATGATTGTCCCATTCCTAGGTATGGACTGGTAAAACTCATCAATATCTCCCTATCCCAGTATGTTCACATCACCTACATGAGTATAATGGGTGCCAGAATGCCACTTGTGTGCCAGAATGCCAACAGTAACATGCCCATGTTAGATACTTGGTAATTTGTGACACTATAAAAAGTCATAGTTTTTGGATTTTATGAATAGTCTCATTAAGAAAATGCATAAGGATATGGGTGAGCTACAATTCCCATAATGAATTGTACAATTCACATCATTAACCACCTCAAATCCCACCAGTACTTAAAGTTGGCCATGATGGGTATATATATCAAGTTTTTTCCAGATCCTTTGTTGGTGGAGTTCACAGTGCTCTCTGGCTACATAGCGAACTAGAACTTTCATCATTCCCCCAAATCCTTCCAGTATGTTCTGTTGCTCATGTGGGTTCTGTGTGCCAAGTGTGGTCCAGATCCATCATCATTAGGGGTGCTTTCTGGATGCAGAGTAAACTACAACTCCCACCATGCTAGGTCACTCCCCCTAAATCCCTCCAGTATGTTCTATTGGTCATGGGAGTTCTGTATGTCACGTTTGGTTCAAATCTGCCATCAGTAGGGTTCATAGTGCTCTCTAGATGCAAGGTAAACCACCATGCCAGATCAGTCCTACAAACTCCTCTCTCCAGTATTTTCTCTTGGTCATGTTGGGTCTGTGTGCCAAGTTTGGTCCTGATCCATCAACAGTGGGGGTCACAGGATTCCTGATGCAGAGTGAACTGTCATGGAACCCAGTTACAGGGCTTTGGTAATTCAGCCCTGTAACTGGGAGTCATAACATAAACAATCCCAGGAGCACCTGGCAGAAGAAGATAGAATATGCCTGGGAACTTGGGGCCGAAAGTATAAACAATTATAATTGGTCTAGTGTGTGAAAATAGTAAAGTAGTAATGTGATATTGTGGGGTGGGACTTGATGATGATATTTACGTGTGGTGTTACGTAGCATCAAAAGTTATAAAAATAGTTGTATGTAAACATTGGGTCATTCCTGACTTTTCCAAAGTCATGTGTTCTTCAATAAAGATTGGATTTGAGAGCAGCCATCTCCGATCTGCGTTCAGACTGATCCTTTGAAGTGAGCAGGACAATTAAGTCAGGAATCCAGTTCTCACCCTCCTGCAAATTTGCAGTGAAGTGATAATGAGCAGGGAAGGAGATCAAAGCCATGACGGAGCAAAGGGGCCTCCGCTGGGAGCTCTGCCGTTGGCAGAAGAGACATTGCAAGCCATAGCTTCCTCTACGGGGTACCCCAAGCCGGACGGCGTGACCCAGAGGATTCCCAGAGGGGGAAGAGGCGTTCCGGCGGCGGCAGAAACCAGTTGGGGATCTGGAGGAAGCATGCCGGAGACCGTGGCCCTGCGGTTATCCATCCTGGAAACTCACTTATCCAGGCTGTCGGATACCGTGGGGAGAATAGTGCCAATATTGGAAGAGAATCTCCAAAAAGAGCACATCCGATATGGCGCCGAGAGAGAGCCAAGCAAAGGAGGCGATTGGAGCCAGAGGGGAGTTTCAACGCAGAGTCCCGTGGCGGCAAGGGACGAGGGAGATGAGGAATACTGGCGGGAGCTGGAGTTCCGGGACAGAATGGCGCGAGAAGTGGAGCGTCAGCGAGCCCTGGGAACTCTGAGGCCGCCATCTCCAACAGAGCTCCCAACCCCCCGAATGGGCGTCGGGGTGGAAAGGCCACTGGGGCCAGGGATCGGGTCCAGTGGATTTGCAGACGAAGGCGGAGAGGAGCGGGGGATCCAGGAAGAGGAGGAGGATGTGCCGTACGACGAGGAAAGGCGAGATGAGGGGGCTACAGCAAGGCCAGTATGCGGATGGGCGGAAGAGCCGACAGCGGCGGCAGACTTTCGGGAGCCGCGCAGAATGACCACCGGAGTGGGGCGCGGCGTGTTCCAAGGAGCCGCCCGAGGAAACCTGATGCAACCCTTCCCCATGCCTCCCAGACAGCATCAACGAGCTGCAGAATGGATGCATAGAAGGGAAGACCTCAAACTAGAATACGGAGGGGAATCAGATGAACTGAACTTTTTTCTAATTAGCATCAGAGGATACATGGAAGACAATGCACACACATTCCCCTCCGAGGCAAGCAGGGTTCGAGCCATCGGCAACACACTAAAGCGAGGAGCAGCCAGCTGGTATGTGCAGCTTCATGCCAGACGCGACCCATGCCTGAGGTCAGTGCCCCGCTTCCTCGCCGCACTTGAAAACCGGTTCAGAGACCGGCTAGAGCAATTGAGGGCTCGAGACCAGCTGAAAGGAATAAAGCAGAGGGACAAAACAGTGCCCGAGTACGCAGAGGAATTCCTTCACCTCGCGGAAAGGGTACCAGAATGGTCTGAAGTGACCAAAGTGGAATTATTTAAAGAGGGACTGCGCCCCGAGATTTTCAGCTGGGCAGCGCACAGAGACGACCCCGAAACGCTCCAGGGATGGATTCAACTAGCGGGGCGCGTCGAATCCACCCTGGCCCAAGTAAAGCGCTTCAGGAGCGGCAGCGGCCAGCAAAGACCGGTGGCGAGGGGCCGAGGAGAAACGAGGAAGCAGGAAAGACCCGGAGGGAGGCCGGGGATTCCCTCCAGAGGAGATGACAACAAACCTAAACCGGGATGCTTTGTATGTGGGAAGACGGGCCATCGAGCAGCAGAATGCTGGGCCCGGAAGGGGGAGCCGCCAAAAGCCCCAAAGCCCAAGCCAGCAACCGGGAGGCGCGCGGAAGAGGAGGTGCAGGCCCCAGAATCTTCAGAAAAACTGGTGAGTCGGGACAACCGCATGATAGTAGTGCCAATCTGCCTCTCAGGGCTAGAAAATCGGGCCACCTACAAGGCATTTGTGGATTGTGGGTGTTCTAGAAATATCATAACCCCGGAGTTAGCAGGAGCGCTGAAATGCCAGCAGATGGCGCTTGACTCCCCAATTGCATTTTCGCAGCTAGATGGATCAGTCGCTGCTGGGGAAGTATCTACAAAGGAAATACGAGGAATCCCATGTAAAATAGGCAAATGGGAAGGAAGAATATCCTTTGTGATAGCCCCTATTGCCACATACCACGTAATATTAGGGATACCATGGCTCGAACAGGCAAATCCTGAAGTAGATTGGAGAGGAAAAAGCCTAGCATTCAAAGAACAGCAGATGCAATGGGAGATAAGCAAAATTGCAGAAGAGGAGGACGAGGAAGATGAAGCAGGGGAAATAGACCCACAGCTATTGCCACCTGAATACAGGGACTTTGTGGATGTTTTCAATCAGAAAGAGGCCAGTAAATTGCCTCCTAAAAGGAATATAGAAGTAGAAATTGAAATAACCCCAGGAGCAAGCTTACCCAAACCAAAAGTGTATCCCATGTCTGTGCATGAGAAGGAGGAATTGAGGAAATACATTGATAAAAACCTGGCGCGAGGCTTCATTAAGCCATCCAATTCTCCTCTCGGGGCCCCAGTGTTATTTAGGAGAAAGAAAGACAACTCCCTAAGATTGTGCATTGATTATCGAAATTTAAACGCAATTACTAAGGACAATAAATACCCTATGCCCTTAGTCAAGGATTTAATTACCGTATTGAAGAAAGGGAGCATATTTACTAAACTGGATTTAATTGAAGCGTATCATAAATTAAGGATCAAACCGGAGGATACTTGGAAAACTGCATTTTCCTGCGCATTCGGCCATTTTGAATACGAAATTTTGCCTTTCGGGTTAAAAAACGGAGGCGGCTGCTTTATGCAGCTTATAAATGAAATACTACACCCGTTATTGTACAGAGGGGTATTCATATTTCTTGATGATATCTTGATCGTAACTGAAGATAAGGAAAAGCACGTAAAATTGGTCCGGGAAGTTTTGCAGAGACTAAGAGAAGCAAAGCTGTACGCAAAACTGTCCAAATGTGAATTCAATAAAACTCAAATTGACTTTCTGGGGTATCGGATATCTCCAGAAGGGTTAGCTATGGATCCAGCTAAAGTAGCAGATGTAAAAGAATGGGGAGTGCCTCAAACAAGGAGGCAATTGCAATCGTTTCTGGGGTTTGCAAATTTTTATAGATCCTTCATAAAAGGCTTCGCGCAAATAACTGCACCCCTTACTGAGCTTTTAAAAACAAAAGGGAAAGGAGAGACAGCAAAGGTAAAAGCTCCTGGCGCCAAACTGAGTTGGACGCCAGAATGCCAAAAGGCATTTGAAACCCTAAAAGAATGCTTCACAGAAGGACCCATTCTAAAACACCCCGATATCAGGAGCCCTTTCATAATCCATTGCGATGCCTCAGACTGTGCGTATGGGGCAGTACTATTGCAAAAGGATCAAAATGGGAACTTAAAACCCTGTGGATATTTGTCCCGGAAGTTCAGCGAAACTGAAAAATGTTGGCCGATATGGGAAAAAGAGGCACTAGCCATATTAAAAGCCTTAGAATGCTGGCGACACTTCCTCGAAGGAAGCGGAATCCCATTTGAAATTTGGTCTGACCATAAGAACCTACAGTATTTAAAGTCTCCTAGAAAATTGTCCCCCAAACAAATTAGATGGGCGCAATACTTCAGCAGATTCGATTTCCAATTAAAGTTTTTTCAAGGGAAGCAGAATGTCTTGGCGGATGCTCTTTCACGCATGCCTCAACACGAAGGAATACCCACAGCAAAAGAGGGAACAATATTCTCTGACAAACAATGGGGCTTAGCTGTCAGGACAAGAGCACAAACCCAAAAAGAGAACACTGCTATGGTTGAACTCGACGGAAAAGATAATTGGGGAAACGAGCTGAAACAGTCTTATGAAGGAGACCAGTGGATCGCATCCAATGCAGAACAGGGGGAGCAGAAGGGGGGATTTTGGTTTGTGAACAAAAAACTGTATATCCCAGCAACATTAAGGATCAAGATTTTGCATCGTTTTCACAACAACCAGAGCGCTGGTCATACAGGAATTACAAAAACAACAAAAGCAATAGCAAAACATTGCTGGTGGCCAGGGATGAGGAAGGACATAAAAAATTATGTTGTTCAATGTGATGATTGTGCCAGAAATAAATCGAGAGGAGGGAAGCCAATGGGATTATTACAAACAGTAGCAGAACCTACCAGACCTTGGGAATGTGTAGCTATGGACTTTGTGGGGGAACTACCGGTTAGCAAAGGACATCATTATATTTGGACAGTATTGGACCTGTTTTCTAAACAGGCCCACTTCATAGCACTGACGAAACTACCATCAGCCGAGAAACTAGCTGAATTGTACATAAACCACATTTACAAACTGCATGGATGTCCCAGTAGAATTGTCAGTGACAGAGGAGTACAATTCACAGCAAAATTTTGGGAAAAATTCCTGGAAATGCTAGGAGCAGAAAGGAGTTTAAGTTCTGCTTTTCACCCCATGACAAATGGGGCGGTAGAACGTACTCAGCAGACACTTGGGCAGTTCCTTCGAATGTACTCTAACATGAGACAAAATGACTGGTCTCGGTGGTTGGCTTTTGCAGAACTAGCTCTTAATTCGACTATACATTCAGCAACAAATAAAACCCCCTTTGAGGTAGTTTACGGGTATGAAATACAGCCTCTGCCCCAGCTGCCGAGATGGACAGAGAATGAGGGAACAGAGGCAGGGAAATGGAAAGCGCAAATGATGGAATGCTGGAGTCAAGTGACTGCATCCTTAAAAGAAGCACATAAAAAGTATAAAGTATTCGCAGACAGAAAGAGGGTGGAAGGTGATAAATTGGAGAAAGGAGATTTAGTGTGGCTAAGTACCCAAAACATCAAACTGGGGCTACCTTCGAAAAAATTGGGCCCTAAATATATTGGACCATTTAGAATACAGAGTGTTATCAACGAGGTGACTTTCCAGTTGACATTGCCAAAAAGTTTAGGGAAAATACACCCTGTATTCCATCGTAGCTTACTGAAAAAATATATGGGTACTTTGGACAAAATGGACACATAGAATTATTGTTTTGTTTCAGGCTTGTGATGAAAGAAGAACCGAAGAGGAGGACGAAGAAAAGGAGGGCACCATGTCATGGAACCCAGTTACAGGGCTTTGGTAATTCAGCCCTGTAACTGGGAGTCATAACATAAACAATCCCAGGAGCACCTGGCAGAAGAAGATAGAATATGCCTGGGAACTTGGGGCCGAAAGTATAAACAATTATAATTGGTCTAGTGTGTGAAAATAGTAAAGTAGTAATGTGATATTGTGGGGTGGGACTTGATGATGATATTTACGTGTGGTGTTACGTAGCATCAAAAGTTATAAAAATAGTTGTATGTAAACATTGGGTCATTCCTGACTTTTCCAAAGTCATGTGTTCTTCAATAAAGATTGGATTTGAGAGCAGCCGTCTCCGATCTGCGTTCAGACTGATCCTTTGAAGTGAGCAGGACAGTGAACTACAACTCCCACCATGTTGAGGCAGTCCACCCTCCAGCATTTTTTAGTAGTCATGGGAAGTCTGTGTGCCAAGTTTGGTCCAGCTCCATCATTGGTGGGAGTCACAGTGCTCTCTGGAAGTTGGAGGTGTCTTAAAAATTCATCGTCCACCAAAATACATGTAAACTTTTATTTTTCTTATATACTATCTTAGGTAACTGGCAAAACATAAAAAGTGTTCATTGTTGGGTTTTGTATATTAAGAATGAGCCCATTCGAAAATGCATAGGAAGGTGGGTAAACTACAACTCCCATTATCATCTATCGTTGTTCCGACCCCAGCAGTATTCAAAGTTGGCAATGTTGGGTCTGTGTGCCAAGTGTGCTCCAGAGTCATCATCACTGGGGTTCAGAGTATTCTCTAGATGGGTGAACTACAACTTCCACCATGCTGGGTCAGTCCCCCCAAAACCCTCCTGTATGTTTTGTTGGTCATGGGAGTTCTGTGTGCCAAGGTTGGTCCAGATCCATCATCAGTGGGGTTCAGAGTACCCTCTACATGCAGGTTGAACTACAACTCTCACCATGCCGGGTCACTCCCCCAAACCCCTTCAGGATTTCCTGTTGGTCATGGGGATTCTGTGTGCCAAGACTGGTTCCTGAATGCAGGGTGAACTACAATACCCATCATGCTGAGTCAGACCCCCCCCCCTCTAACCCTTCCAGTATGTTCTGTTGGTGGTTCTGTGAGCCAAATTTGGTCCAGATCTGTCATCAGTAGTGGTCAAATGTTGAGTCAAACCCCCACCAGTATTCTGGTTCTAATCCGAGGAGTAGCAGAACCCCCCAGTGAATACATATAAGAGGTGGTGAGGTTCCAATCTGTTCAAGCATCTATAGCATTTTGAACAATGACTTGTTTATATCAGAAGCATAAAATATATACCAAAATACGTATTATGGGCATGGACTACAGGCAACGAGGGTATTTCCCGTTTCACCATTTTAATCTGAAAATTAATTCTGAGAGTGCCTTGGACCGCAAGAAGATCAAACCAGTCCATACTCCAGGAAATAATGCCTGACTGCTCACTGGAGGGAAGGATATTAGAGGATATGGAAGGGAAAAGGAAGGGGGACCAACCAAGGACAAGATGGCTGGACAGTATCCTTGAAGTGACTGGTGTGACCTTGAAGGAGCTGGGGCGGTCATGGCCAACGGGGAGCTCTGACGAGGGCTGGACCATGAGATCACGAAGACTCGGAAGCGACTGAATGAATAAACAACAACAACAATCTGAAAAAGACAGCATGCTGCAAGGCAAAAGAAAGAAAAAGAAATGTTGAGGTGTACAGAAAAAGTATTTGTGAAGTTGACATTTTTATCAAGGATACTGTAAAATAAAACACTTTATACAATCTCTTAATGTACGCTAAACTATTCTGCCTCTTACCACTTTTTTAGTTTATGCATAGTGCTGCTGTCTGCACTCAGGCTGGGAATTGGTGCTCTATATAGCCGCTTGTTTACTGATCCAGTTCTACATCAAATGAAATTTATAGTGTGTTTTCACAAGTCATGATGGGTACATTCTTTAGCTTTCCTCCAAGCATTTGCAAATGACTGTAATATAGCATACCACGCACAAGGTTCTATGGTCTGATTTAAATAGGATGCTATGCATGTAGAAAGCAAAATAACAATCCTGTCACAGTGTTTTCTCGTGGCCAATATTTCATTTGAATACGTATGTAAAAGGAACTCATAGCCTAGATGATTACTATACCAATATTCTAATACTGCAAACATGGTTGTTTAGGATCTGATCTAAATGATTAGTTGAAAGAATGGAAAATTTACAGTCAGTGTCATGTCTAATGCTGATATCTCTGTCAGATGAGTCAACATGGTGATTAATAGTACAGACCTAGATGTATTTACTCAAGTGTGTGGTCTAGATTGAGGTCATACTTTCTAGACCGGGCATAAGAAAATTTCGGCCCTCCAGGTGTTTTGGACTTCAACTATCACCATTGCTAACAGTCTACCAGCTATTAGGAATTGTGGGAGTTGAAGTCCAAAACATTTGGAGGGTTGAAGTTTGCCCATGCCTGTTGTAGACTATTTCAGGCCTCTCTAATGGATGTGTCATTGGATATCCATATTAGTAAGGTCACAAAAATGCAGCACTCAGATGTCTCTTTTGTGATGTGGCTAGGTGGTTTCTTCTAATCTGTGGATGATAAGTGGGCTAGGTGTGCCACCAGCCCTGTACCAAAGATACATATGGTAAAGGGACATGTGGATGGGATAATGGGCTCCAATACTTAACCATATCTGATTCAAGATTTTGGAAAATATGCACAAAACTGGCTCCACCTTGTGTTGCTATTGTATTGATGTTCCTTACCTTTCAGATAAGAGATCCAAAATGTCCTAAGGCAAAGGTAAAGGTTTTTCCCTGACATTAAGTCTAGTTGTGTCCAACTCTGAGGGTTGGTACTTATTTCTATTTCTAAGCAAAAGAGCTGGTGTTGTCCATAGACACAGATCATGTGGCCAGCATGACTGCATAGAGCGCCGTTAACTTCCCACTGGAGCAGTACCTATTGATCTACCCACATTTGCATGTTTTCGAACTGCTAGGTTAGCAGAAGGTAACCTAGCAGTGGAAGCTCACCCTGCTCCCCAGATTCAAACCACTGACCTTTCGGTTAGTAAGTTCAACAGCTCAGTGGTTTAACATGCTGTGCTATTGGGGACTCCTAAAAATTTCCTCCAAATCATGAAAAACTGGCCAAGAGTGGTTTACTGTACCTCAGAAGAGAAGTACAAGGTTTTGCTCCACAGATTGAGCAGCTGGACTTTGAATTAAGCTGCCTTTCCACATTTTGAACTAAAGAGGGAGGGCTTCTCTAAAACATTTAACAGTGCAAATGGATATAAAATGTTGGAATAGGTATTTATAGCAAGATATCTATGTACAAATATATGCTATTGGCCTGAATTCTGTTCAGGACTTACATTTTCACAAGTGGACTTATGTATACTAGAATTAGAATTGCGCAGGACTGCAGTTACGTTATTGTGTAACAAAATCAGCAAAGTGCCTAAATGTGCATTGATGACTAATATGTAATGGGACTGAGGCACATGATTAATGTGCATTGCATCGGTTGTAATTCACTTTGAACATCAATGCAGACTGGGCCCTCTTCCTGGCATTCTGTTACATATATATGTCATTCAGTAAACTGTTTTCTCAGTGCCTCTGATACGTAGATATGTATATGTAAAGTTATGTAATGCAACAGATAAGGAATGCAGCACCAGATATTAATAGCATCCTTAAAGGAAGGCCCGTTGCCCATGAAGAATCATATACAAGTTGACCTCATAATTTCTGTTTATTTTTTTTTAAAATGCTTTGATAGTGCTCTATGCAGTCATGCTGGCCACATGGCTTTGGAGGTGTCTATGGATAATGCCGGCTCTTCAGCCTAGAAATGAAGATGAGCACCAAACCCCAGAGTCAGACACGACTAGACTTAATGTCAGTGGAAAACCTTTACCTTTACTTTTATAAAGCTATAACGTTCTGAAAACATGAAGTAATAAAGTGCTTGTGTGTGTTATTAGGCATTAACCATGGTAACGTGTTTTTTCAGTCAACCTCTTCACCATGTACAGTTGGCCCTTCATATCCACATTTTCTAAATCTGCACATTCAACCATCCATTTGTTATTGAAAACGGACCCCAAAAAAGAGGAAAAATTCATTGCCTTGCAATGTTTCACTCTGCCCTTTCTTCCAAATCCCAAAACCACACAGAGCCTCCCTCGGGGGTCTGGACCCAAGTTTGCATAAACACCACACATTTTCCTGTATTTGCACCATCATTATACACAGGAATTGGTACTGTTCAGTTTTCCT
The DNA here is from genome assembly GCF_035594765.1 of Anolis carolinensis. NCBI lineage: Eukaryota > Metazoa > Chordata > Lepidosauria > Squamata > Anolidae > Anolis > Anolis carolinensis. Next base: position 330,977,848 of record NC_085841.1, on the reverse strand, counting down.
GTGTCACAAAGGTTCAAGCCCAGCAGAACCCAGAAAACCCATTTATCCACCTCCTCACAACATTCTCCTACCTGTGTCCATCAGGGCATCTAAACACCCACTGTTCCTAAATTCCAGGAGTCATCAGGGTGCCCAGGAATCCCATTATCCCACACTTGGGAACTGTGTCCTCAGAGATAACCCTCTCAAATAGTCATTATCTTCCAGCTGTGCCCAAATTCCATTCCCAGACCCTCTCAGGTAGGCAGACACACCAGGCAACAAACAAGCTTCAAATTCAACCAATGACAGGTTATTGAAATTCTCACCAAACCCCTTAGCCAATCTGCCACCGAGACTCACGGACCTTTAAACGTCCAGTCAATAAACTGCCAGGCACGGATGAACCTCCACATCCAATGAAACTGTGGATCCTGAAACTTTGTCAATCATCTCCATTCTTCATATTTCTAAATGTGTGTAACTTTTCATAAAATCACCCTGTTTGGACCTGAGGAACACACTGGATTTGGGATTGCCCCCAGTGTCCACTCTGGCCAGAGCTGAATAAATTGATTTCTGTCCTGCCTTCAACTCCTGCTGTGTGAATCTGTTTGGGCTAATTCAGAGCTGCTGAACACCAGAAAAGATCCCAAGATTTCAGATAACACATTGCTTCAAAATATTCTCCCCATATACAAAAAATCAAACTCTGATTTTTGTCACATAAGGGACACCATTTTACATAATGGGATTTGAGCATTCATAGATTTTGGTATCCATGGGAAGTCCTGGAAACAAAGGGTCCACTGTACTGTTCAGAGACACAAATGAAATTTTAAGTTCAGAATCATCGCCCGCCCGCCCCCACCCTTTTTTTTCTAGTGGTAGTCTCAAGATGTATCTATGCACATTATTATGTTTGGGTTGGTGTCTGCAGTTTTAATAATGTAAATGGTAATAAACATTATTTGCAGGATTGACTAGCTTCAATATTAAAATAGAAGAAAATTTACAGCTATGAAAATGGAATTGTTCGAGATGATATAATCTAGCTTTAGATCATTTTCTGTCCAAAAATATCCCTCTTCACCCCAATAAAATTATTCATAACCCACACATTGCACTTGGTTTAATTGACAAGCTGTGTAAATTACCCCCCTCATCTCCCCATGAAAACAACATTTATGTGATTTGGTTTTTAACTCCTCTATTAAATACAGGCTTTAGTTTCTATCAGCCCCAGCCAGTTTAGCTCAAATGGTTTTTCTCTGACTTTCCGCTTCCTTATCTGATGAGCAAACTGCCTTTATTAGCGCACATTGCCCACACATGCGTGTTCAATCTGTTGAAAATGCAACAAGTAGTTACTGAAATGATGTATATTTGTCACAGAGAATATCTGTTCACTGCTATCTTTTATTCTATAACACAAATACTTTTTAGAAAAAGATAGGTTTGCTTTTAGAATCAACAGAATGAAGAACTAAAGAAAAAAGCTCTACAAGAACCTAAATTTTATCTCCCTTTTCTTTTGCAAAATATTAATGAAATATTTGCAGAAGAAACACACTGTGCTGAAGAGATTCCATGAAATTGTGATGTCTCATGGGTCTCCGGGTTCTGATCCTAGCGCCATCATGGATAATGATGATGAAAACATGGGTTTTCTGCCGTCTCAGCAAGAGACAGATTTCTTCCAGATGCCTGTTGTTGACGAATCTACCCAGGACTTAATTAGAAGAGACCTTGAATTGGTTTCTCCCAGTGTTTCTCCCCCCTTTTCGAGAAAACATTCCTATACGGCGAGTCGGGGCCAGAAAGAAATAACAAGGAGAAGTCTCCGATTAGCAGCCAAACAAGACTCAAATTAGCCAAGTTTCTCTTGGGAATTTGCAGGGAGGATTGCAGCTGCAGAAAGATGTGTTTCGCTTCTCTTTCCCTTGGGAAAGGAAGCTTTGGACACCTGCTTTGCAGGAAGATTGAAGCTCTTAAAAGTTACCCACACAGGGAAATCCATGCGGAGTCAACTGATCAACTTCAGGAGTAACTTCGGGTCCCTTTTCTAGTGTAGACTGTGTTAAGTCTACAACCCCAGTTTCCTTGCCTTCGCCGTGCCTCGCTTTGCCTTGTCAAGTTTTCAAGAACTATCTCGTCTTGTTTCCAGCCTTGGATTTTTGTCTCAAGTATCTAGTCTTGTCTCCAGTTCTTGCCTTGGACTTACTTTGAACCTCAGAAAACATCGTTGGATGTTTCCCCACTCTACGGCTTTAAAGTAGAGTGTGTTTCGGTTATGGGATTACAACTTTGAACTCTAATATAATATAATGGACAAAATAATTCTGGACTATATTTGACCTTCTTTGAAAGGTCTATTCCTGGACTACATTTTCTACTTGTTTTTATTCTTCTATAATATTTCCTTAATAAAGATATTAGATTATATTTGGCCTCTGTGTCTGGTTCTTAGTGCTCTGCTGCCTGGGCATGACAGAAATTGATTTGATTGTATGATTGGTAAATGGACAGTTCCCCATTTAGGGTAAGGATGTTTTAGTGAAACAATCTGATTCAAATCAGACTACAGTTATCTTTTGCTTTCTACTAAATTATTGTCAGTTCCTGAAGACATACCAAAGGCATCTAAAATACACATTTTTCAGCTAAAGGGTATACCAAAATGACAGGATGAAACGAAATTATGCAAAAAACATTCACTTGGAATACAGTGTGTGCAAAAAGATACACTTATGAAAAATATATTCAAACATAATTTGAGTTTTCATTTCGTTTTACAAAATATATGTGTCTCTTCTGGTGCCTGTGAAACCCTCAAGCATCATAGAAACACCCTGGTTTGTTTTTTTCCCCCTGGGGGCCATAAAAAAACCTCACACATTGCCTGTGAGCTGCACTTTGCTCATCACTAGTGTAAAATATGGGTGGACAATGTTTGACTCTCCAGATGTTTTGGACTTCTGCTTCTGCAAACCTATTTAGAAAAGGATAGAAGATCAGCACAGTGCCTATTAACTGGTATGCTAGGAGCCATTGCAGACAATTTGAGTTGCCTGAGCCTTCAGATTTCCCCCATGAGAGCTTTGGAGGCACACACCATGCCTGCCACTTAAATAGTGCTCTCTGAAGATTCACCAAACAGGACTGGCTGCATCATGCATTTCCAGCAAGATGAAAAGGTGCCTTAGAAGTCCACACTGTTTCTCCATACTCAAACAATAATAGCACATTAGTTTTCCATAGTTTTCCACTATATGCTAGTACCTCTTCACAGATGCTTGCATTGTTTGTTTTTCACTTTTGAGAACAGAAATCGGTTTCTGGGGATAAAATATAAACTCTGGCCAGAGTCCACTAAGGCAGTTATGGATTCATAACCATCACATATTCCAGACTCCACTTACTGGGCATCAGCTACTGCAGAGGTCTATTCTCCTGCTGACTACAAAGCATCTGACTGGCAGTTCCAGCTTCTCCTGTAAGCAATCTCCAGACCAACAGACAGAAGCAGGCTCCATGATGCAATTCCACCTCATACCAGAGGTCACTTGTTTAAGGTGCAGGTGGGACCATCAGTCAGCTGCCTGATGGTCCCACCGGGGAAACAGACCCCTCCTGATTACAGTGGCTGCTGCCTGGTAAATGGTGACTGGGAAAGTTTCACAGTCCATACATATCATCTGAACTAAGGAATACATGGAGATCGTGAATATGAACCAGTCATGAACATGCTACTCTGGGTTATGCATTCATAAGTGGATAACAAAAGTTTCAGCTTCTGTTTCCACAAGAGGACTCATCTGGATGTGTTAATAAAATCAATACTGTAGATTATTCTATGGTAGATTTATTCATTTCTGCTATTATATCACATTACCACACTTTATTTGAGAGAAGAATTAGAACTGGAGATACCTTGGGAGGAAAGTGAGGATATAGCATTTAATACAACATACAGTGGTCCCTCGGTATCTGTTGAAGTTTGGTTCCAGGACTCTCCATGGATACCAACATCCATGGATGCTTACATTTCATTATATACAATGGTGCAGGAAATGTCCCTTATGACAAAAATCAAGGTTTGCTTTTTGGATTTAAAAAATTCAAGCTAAGGATAGTGGAATATGTGGGTGCAGATCTGTGGATATGAAGGACTGTACTTACTAGCAGGGTCAGTCCTAATGACCAAGGTAAATGAACAAAGGGTAGCAAATTCAGATAAAGGAGACTGGCATGGATGTAGCCTTGGCATGGATAAATAGGGATTACCCCGCTGAATAGAGAGTACCCCGAGAAGCATCTGTGACTCTCTTACACTAATCAACATCATCTTAAGAAGGAACCATCTATCCATCCTATCTATATAAAAGTGCAAGTATGTATGTATGTATGTATGTATGTATGTACTTCAAAGGCGCCTACATATCTTGATTGATCTGGACCAAGCTTGGTACACATATCCTTCAGTATCCAACTTAAAATACTGATGAGGTTTAAAGTAAAAATTTATCCCTTTTCTTCTGTTCCTTTCATTTTTGAAACAACATGCATTGGCAGCTAATAAGCCTCACCCTGCAGCACTCAGATGAAATGACAAGACAGCCGTATATAGATAGAAAGACTACTTTAGAGGGAGAGATGGCAAATGGAAGTGGGCTAGAACATCAGCAGCAAGACACTCTGGAAGTCCATCTCAGAGATCCTACCCCCAATATGAAGCCTCTCAGTGGGATCGTAACATTGCAATATAGACATTCTAAGGGAGGCCTTCAGGCGATCAAGAAAAGATGGAAACAAGCTGGAGATGGGAGAAAGGAGGAGGATGGCAGACCTTCCACCCCAGCTTCCATCTTTGAAGGGACAACAGGAAAGGAAAAGCAGCTGTGGCCTCTGAGAGGAAGGAAGAAGGCATACCTGGACAATGCTGGATATATACACTAATATATATCCACAAGGCATAGAGCCTTTTCGATCTATGCTCCAATTCTGTGGAACTCATTGCCTCCATATGTTAGAGCAATGTCGGAGTTGCGACCTTTTGGAAAAGCGCTCAAGACTTGGCTGTTTGGTTGTGCATTTAAGTAAATCAGATCTAATTTGCCAAATAGTCACTGTTGAATGTTTTTAGGTTGAATGTTTTTTATGTTGAATGTTTTTATGATGAATGTTTTCTATTGTGGAATGATATTTTAAATTGTAAGTCGCTCGGAGCACTCTGGTGGAGAGCGACTAATTAAGAAATAAAGTGAAGTGAAGTGAAGTGAAGTGAAGTAATATACTATATAAAATGAACAGGAATACAGCACCAAGGAAATTTGTAAATGTAATTTGGGTGAAAGTGCTTCAGCATACCCAATAAAAGTCACCTCAAAGATAATTGTTTGTACATTTGTTTTATTTCTTTGTTTGAAATGACCTGTACCACAAGAATATGATTTATTTAATTACTTATTTAACAGCATTTTTAGGAGCAGATAATAGTTGAGTAGATACTGTTTGCTTTTCCCCCCACACTTGTACCATAACACCCTGAATAGTTTGCACAGGCTTTCCATCTTTTTATTTCCCGCTTCCATTTCTTTTTTGGCTTTTCTTCATCATTGAACCCCAAGAGCAGGGCAGATTTTTGACCACACGGTTGGTTGTAGCCTGTAGCTATGAGGTGGAAACACTCCATTCTAACTGGCAAAAGCTCAGCTATTTACATTCTTAGGTCTTTCTCCACGACTTCATCTTTTTTGTTTTTGTGATACTTGTTTTAGCATGATTTCAAAATATATGTTGAAAGGTTCCAAATGTCTATGTCATTGTGGTTATAAAGACAAAAATAACACCTCCTATTTGGCATGAACAATACTGTTTTGGCTGTGGTTTTCAGTTCCTTCACATTGTCCCTTCAAAGTAATGCCCATGTTTCTGCAGATACAAATGGAGTAGCTATCTCATTGATCTGAATTGATTCCCATCAACTTGATATTCATTTTTTTGTACTAAAGGCCAGAGACCACTGCCCTCAGAGAGGAATGTAAATATGAGCAGCATCAGTTGCTTCCAAGGCTCACAGGGAGGGTTGTATTTCACAGTGGAAGACATTTAATTGTGTATTATATGCAAAGAAGAGGGAGGGAGAGGAGGATAAAATGCAGTGCCGGTAACATTAGGAGGTAGGCACGAAAGAGGGGTGATTCAAAAGACTCCCTCAAATGAGTTCTTTTATCTAGTATTATACTCAAAGCACTTGCCTGCATGCCTTGTCGTAAACGAATTCAGGGGTTTGCAGTCAAACAGAATTATATTTCAATTTTGCCTTTATCGAGAAAGCTAAACTTCTCTGAGGCATCAGATTGATCCTTAGGAGAGTGTTCTGAGGGATTCACACAACCAGGAGGAGGACTTTTATGGCCCAGCTATTTAAAACCCTGGCATTGCAACTCAACTTTTCCAATATATTTGTTGTACTAGAGTTGCCACCTATTATTTGTTTGTTGATAGGTATCTCATTTCTAATAATTACATGCCAGGAAGGAAGAGCATGCTCCTTTGCATGTTGAATCATCCATGAATATTGTGAAACTGGCTAGTAGAAAGGGGTGAGAATTCAGTCTCATTTATTTTTTCTTAAGAACTTACCAAACCTGCAAATTTCTTTATATGCAGGAAATAATGAGGGAAGACTTTGATAGGCTTTTAAAAACAGAATGTAGAAGAAAACACAAGGGATAGATTTGTTTAAATTCAGTGCACCATATTTGTGATTATTGAATCATGAGAGAAAGGATTTCTTGCTTGTGAACTCATTCGTTGCATCTAAACAGCCATTACTGGGGAGGGGAATTCACAAAGGTCCCCATTGCTCTGAGTAGTTCTTACACTTGTACAAACTACTAATTTAAAATTGACCTTAATTATCCAGAATGAATAAACTAGTAGTTTTACTAGGTTGTGAACACAGAACGCTACTTCCTGGGTTGGCTATATCTCTCTCATTGGATAAAGTTTGCCCATACCTTATTATCCTGAAGTGAGATGGGAAGAGGAATATCCCTTGTACCTGAGTGTAAAATATTTCCTTCCAGTAGGGACTGTCAAAGCCTTCAGTAATAAAGGTTCTTTCTCAGGCTATCATTAAAGAAATACCACGATTCCCAGAATCTTTCAGGCCAAAAAATAATGGCCAGAATTTTGTTTCAGTTTATACTTAAAGAAGTAATTAAATAACTTGTGTTGGCCGAGTTTCCCCAACCCTGATGGAAACCTTCAGCCATATTCTGGCCACTGACAGAAAGGACCTCATTCTCCCCATGTAGTTGATGCCCACAAAAAGGGAGGAGGATTATAATTATTCATAATTGTTAGGTAACGTTTTGCATTCACAATCCACTCCTTAGTCATGCTTTAGACACTACAGTATTGCCGTGATTGTAACTTGCGCCACAATTTACATTCTTGTGAATCATCTGTATGGGGAAAAGGGGGTCCATTCTTCCAACAATGGAAGCATTGCTGAATGTTGTTTCCATCAGGTTTGAGAGTCAAGATTGGGCCAGAAGAAGTTACCTAGTTAAGTATAAGCTGATACAGGGCAGATTTTCCAAGCCCTCCTTATACTATTAGATTCATCTATCTAGATGAGTATTGTCTATTTTGGTAGTGATTCCTTTGGATCTCAGGTATCAAATGTTTATATCACATGGTAGTTGAGTGATTTAAAAAGAAACACCAGGAAATCAAACCAGGACTATGGTATGCAAAACGGATATTCTGAACTATTGCCCCTCTCCTTCAGGTGGTTCCTGTTTTGGAGTATATTGGTAGCATATGAACAAAGTTGTAGCAGGAGGGGCTAATTCGAGGGGAAAATCCCATCAAAGTTATGAAGGAAAATACCTGTATTTCTTTCTCTCTTTGTTGCAAAGCAGTGGGACAGGAACAATTTTGAGTGCAGTCCTTCACCCATCATTTCTCTGCAGATTCAGAATAGGTTAAAGTAGCAATCGATCCACCCCAATCAGTAGCCATTCAAAAACAAAACTGACAAGAGAGTATAATTGTGAAGGAAATTTATATTCTATGTAAGTATTGCTCAGCCTCTAAACAACTGCTACTGGATGCAATAAGTGGCTATGAAGAACTGCAATGTTTATTGCCACTCCTATTGGATTCATAGAAGACTATTTCACAGAATTGGGTAATTCTACCATTTCTTTCTCCTCTCCCTCATCCAAAAAAAAAGTATTTTTGACTGGATTTTGGAAGAAAACACATATGAAATGCCTTCAGAACAAAAAGGCCAATCTGCCTGTTCTCCTTGTGCCTAGGAAAAAGCTGGGAGGCAAACGTACAGCATCCATTTGCCAATGGATTTTTACCATTCACCATTAGTTCTTTGGTTGGTTCTGTTTTCACAGATTGTGTGATGATTATGTGAAATTCACTTGTTTGGTCATCTTAGTCCAATGCCATCTCTGCTTCAGTGGAATTCACTGTCAAATTCCAAAAAACTGTGAAAACACACAAAAATATATTGACACACCCCACTGCACTGAAATATCACAAATTGATCTGCTAGGACCAACTGCACATGCAAGTGATGTCAAAAAAAGTGATAAATTCCTTTTAAAAATATAAACAGGGGCCAAATGGACATGGAAGCACTTTCGCATCACTGAGTTGTGAGGGTAAAGAACTTTGTTTTCTGAGGTACTGTCTTCTCATAACTTCCAAACACCTCTGGTTCCAATTTGAGCCTTGTTCCTGCCCTTTTCCTAAATCAGGGATGGCCAGCCAGATACCTTTGCTTTAATTCCATGCAGTTCTTGATCTAGTTTCAAAATGAAGGCATAAGTCTTGAGCTCTGGCTTAAACTTAGTATCATTCCCCTGGCAATCTGCATGCCTATCTAAAATTGCTCTCATCAGGGTTTTGTAGCTCTCAAGAAACATATTTTCCAACAGTTTGTTAATATCTCCAAACATTATTTCACCCCTCTTCTCAATGCAAAGTTTTCTTCACTCTGGTCCCACTAACCTGGTGTGTATTCAAAAAATTGACCAGGATGAAACAGGTGAGGCAAAAAGAGGAAATATACAGGAAGCAAGTATCAGATCTCTGCCCTGTAGAAATTAGGTTAATATGGTACAAATCTCTTTTGTGAAAGAGAAGGGGCAATGAGCCACTTTGGGGTACTTTTAATTTGGGCCCGTTCATTCTGGAAGGATTCCAGCAGACCAGGACATGTGCCAAATGGGAGAGGAAGAAAAGAGGTAGAGGATTTCAAAATAGCACCAAATATGGTAAGAGAAAGGGATAACTGGGTGAACACAGCAACTTTCTCCAGATTGGCACTCTTCAGATGCATTGGATTACAAATTTAATAATTCTCATCTGGTGGATCTAAGGATTATGGGAGTTGTAACCCAACATGTCTGAGGGTGCAAAGTTGGGAGAGGACTGGACTAGAGTCTTGGAACCAAAAGGTGTCAGGCTCTTCCTTTCTGTGTGCTCCATACACAGGAGACTTTTTTGTCTCTGGACAGGACATGTCTCCAGCGGCTATAGGAACCACTGCTGGGAATGTTATGATTGCACAGGAAAGGGGCAAAGAGAGGTGCAAAGACATTGTTCATGGTAACAGAATATCTTACATAGTCAGGTCTGTCTTTCCCATTATGAAGCAGTAGGGTTGGTATGTACATAATGTTGCAAGTAGTTTGAGAATAAGATACAGACATTTTAGAGATCTCATGGTGCTCCTCTCCAAACAAGCACCATCCCTTAAGGTCATGATTTGGAGAGAAAACCCTGGTGTATTTGTGTGTTAAGCTGCAAACTCACAGATGGCAACTCCTCTCATGAAGGTTATAGACCCTTGTTTTTCAAGCATTCCCTGCTTCAAGTCCCCTCGTCCCTTCTTTAAAAGGCAGACAGAGAAAAGAATCAGCTGCCCTGGCTAGTGCAAAGAGCATCACTGCTCAGGGGTTCCCAATTTTTCCCTTGGCTTCCTCTGCAAGTGCAAGAAAAGAAAACCACCCCCAAAAGCAAAACAACCCCCCAAAAAGATGTTGATTAAAAGAGTTTCCCTCTCTGTACACAATAATTTTCAGATGGACGTAAAGGGTTGGCGAGTAGCCAGGTGGACGTTAAATAATTCTTCCCCCATAATAAATGGTTGGAGATAAAGGCCAGCTGCCAGCCAGCTCAGTTTGGTTTGTTCCACAGCCCAGTCTCTGTCCCCAGTTTGCTTTCCAAGCACCGTGGGCCTGTCAGACCTTGGCCTCCAGCATTTCTAGGAAGAGTTTGTGCATGGGGACTTTGCCCTGCAGTTTAATGCTGTAGAAGTGCTGCACAGCCTTGGCGGCTGTTTGCCGCAGGAGAGGCAGGGTCAGCAGCAGCTTTCCTGCACGCCGTGGCTCCTCGTGACGTTGACTTAGCTCGTAGTCCTGAAGGGCTTCATGGAGAAGGTCTTGGAGTTTCTGCACAGCCTCCATGTCCTCTATGTGCATTGAATCTGGAAAGCAAAAAAGAGACAATGAGAAGAGAAAGCCAACAGAGAAATGTTGAGACTGTATCCACTGAAAATAGAGATGAAATTTTTCAGGACTATCTAATCATTAGGTTCATACTTAAGTTCATGCAGAGCTTGGAAAACTCCTCAAATCCTTCAGGCAATATCAGAGCCACAGTCCAAAAAGTAACTTCTCCAAGCTTTGCTGCTTCTGCATGCATTTTTCAAAAATGAGCAAAATTTGTGCAAAAACTTGTGTGCCAAAATGTATTCATAATTTGGCACAGAATTTCCAAAATATACAAAAAATAGAATTGTCACATTCGGAAAAGATTAAAAATGAGAAGATGACTGCCTGCTGATTCACTGCTTTGTTTTGAAAATGAGAATTGAGTCCCTGTCTTTCACTGGCTGAATAAGTTTTGCATTGTGGTCAATATCACTACAGTCCAACTTTAGCCTCATCCACAAGTTATTTGGCCATTAGATTTAAAATATTTCCCTTTGTAGTGAGAAACTGGTTCAGCAAAAAAATGCAACATCAGGCTTATACAATGAGTCAGACGCCTCCAGCCCAATGATCTGAATATGTCACCAGCAATTATTGCATTTGCTGGTGTAACTGTATCAATGGAAAAGGTAAAGGAAGGGGAGGAGGCAGAGGAAAAGCATCTGGAAGTACTGTAAATATGGGGTAGGATAGCAGCAATGAGGGGGGCATGGAAAGGCAGCATTGTATAGTGTTTTCAGTGCTGAACTAGGATTCTGGGAAACAGAGGTTCAAATAGTCACTTGACCATGGAAGCCAGTTTGATGACTTGGGCAAGTCATACTCTCTCAGCTTTAGAATAAGGCAGTAGCAAACTTCCTATAAGAGAGCATCATAACTTGAAGGTGCATAATAACAACGAAAAACAGCATCCCTATCCCACTGCTACCCCACCTGCATCGCAATGGAAAATGGATTTACAGTAATAACAGAAAAACTTGCTACGTAAATCATGTAACAAATTCCAGCCATATTCTGCCTTTCTACAATCTCAAATGCTTACTGGTTCGGAACAGAACTAGAAATTCTGAGAGCTGGAAGGAAAGGAATAATTTATACAATATGTGATTACCCTTGTACACATGGAACTGGTGTCTGCAATTTCACCTATCTGCGGTTTCACCTATAGGGTATGCTTCTCATACCACTTCATCACATTCATTAAATACTATTGAGCCACCCACTTAAGAAATGGCAACCTACTGTGTTCATCACATGACGCAGGCTTCAAGTGTAGGATAGAGATAACTTGGGGTTAAAAAGGCATTGCAGAGGGTTGTCTTTTCAGACACTCTCTAAGCTGGTTGGCAAGTGACTTTTTTGCAAATTATCTGGATAGAGATGGACAAAATGGCCACTTCTGTCATGTGATTGTATTAGTTGTTCTCAGCTTTAAAATGATACAGTTAGGCAATTTGTGGGATGAGCCACAATGCTCCTTTGAGAAAAAGCTCCACCATTACCTTTTGCTCATGGAGGAGGGAGGATCAGCAGTATGTTGTGCTCCTTTCTGTCTCATACGCTTTCTGAGGGCCTTTCTTCCTTCCTTCTGTGTGTTGTGTGCCATGTGTTACCTCCCCCAGATGCCTCCTTTCCTCTTTCTCCTCCTTTCATTGACCCCAAGGGCCATCTAAACCAACCCTCTTTTTTCTGCCATGTAACAAAAGCAGAACCAAAGCACCCCAACAGATGGCCATCCTGCCTTTGAATAATAATAATAATAATAATAATAATAATAATAATAATAATAATAATAATATGTTCCTAGCTTGCAAGTGTTATTTTCTGTTTAATTGTGCAGTCCTTGCTTTGAAAGAAGTTGTTGTGCTCCAGAAACTTTGTTTTTGTGCCCACAAAATATGTTAAATTGGTGGAAACTCTACAAGATAGTCAATCATTGAGAAACTAGAGCAAAATGTGCTATAGCAGGATGTCTCTCCTGCAAAGACAAAGTTTTTGCAGTTTAATAAACTTTTCCCGTGTGTTTATGATAGAACCAATTAGGAAATTACATTTATAACCCAGGAACAAAAATCATAGTCCAGGAGAGGAGGTACAGTGGGTGGGAACAACTCTCTACAATGCGTTGGCAAATCAACTGAGAACTCCTGAATAAAATGGATAGTTTGCTAGTGTGTGATGGAGGTAGGAAAATCATCCATTTAATTTCAAAACTGAGTATACCTGAGCAGTACGCTAATCTACTCTTCCAAACACTTGACATGTTCAGTGGGATGAAGTCTATAGAATCTATGTTTATGGAAGGTATTATCCTTCCCTATCTCTAAGAGCCTCTAAGGCAGCATAGCATTGTGACATGGGACATATAACCATTATGCTGCATTCCCAACCTAATTTTTACATAGTAAAGATATATGACATCTGTTTACAAGCCACGAGACTGAAGCAGATTCAGAGAGGCAATATTCATGAATATCCTTTTCAATAAGATTGTTCTCTCAAGCAAAGTTTTGTGTTTGTGTGTGTGTGTGTGTGTGTGTTTAAATTTAGCAACTTACTATAAAAAATAAGCAACATTGTACAATTAATTTTCCGGCAATCCATTAGTGAACCAGTATCAATAGCATTGATAAACTGTTAATTACAAAATCAATGGCTGTGATTTTTTAAAGCTGTCAAGTGCCTCTGGTGTAGCAAGGGGAAGAGGTTACCACACTGAGTCCAGGTACATCCTGTAGACTTTGCAGATCTTGGGAAAGGTTAAATGTTGTTATTATTATTCCATACCAAATCCTATAGGGCAGGCCATGTTGGGGGGGGGGGGGATTATCCAAGTTATGATCAAAACAACAACTTTTCCAGTTTGAGTTATATGGAGCTGGAAGAAATCCGTTCAAATTAAACACTGCATTCTTTACGAAGGCTTTGTAAACAACTAAAGAAGGTTCCAGCTAACTTATTGTGACACCCCCCCCCCAAAAAAAGGAACAAGGCTTTTTTTTTTTTACTTTCTTGAGTTGTGATGCAGGCATTTTTATCCATCTAGCCTCAACACATGAAGAAGAGAAGCACACTACTACTCTTCTCACATTTCCATCACACTCTGTAAGTGGAGAATGACTTTGTAAAGAGAAAATCCTCTATCCAAGTTGATTTTTCTACACAGTTTTAAACACCAGCTTTCCTGCATTCTAGTTTGACGGAAGACTCTCCCATGATGGAAGAAGCCCTCCTTTCAGACTGTGTCTTCCCACTGCATGACAGAAATGTGCAGGGAGTGGGCATGGGCTAGAACTTTCCCACCATTCCTCCTATGTTGAGGTGACGCAAACAAAATGCCTGAATGAGGTCCACAAGCCAGCTATGAACTTCTGAACTGAGGCTGACCTGGCTAGCCAAAAAGACAGAAATATAAAGCAGAAAGAAGAATACAAGAACTCCTTAACACCCATATACATTAATTGCAAATTAATTTAAGGCCCAAAAGTTCTGGTTTTGAACTATTCCTTTTTCAAATGCCAAACTAGATGCTGTGAGCACTTTCTGCTTTGCAAAACATGGCGACCACTGGTAGGATTGCCAGATCTCAGGACCTGATGCTGCGTCTTAAGGCTGAGCCCCTCTTCTCCAGTTCTTAGAATAAGATGGGGGAATCACAAAATAAGAAAGCGGCCTTGGACATTCTTTCTATGTGTTTGTGTTTTCCTCATTTGTTAGAGTTGGTATTTTTTATTTTAATAGCATACCTCACCTATGATTGATGTTTTAATGCATCCATGCTTGATGGTATCACCACAAACTGACCCTTGTAACGACATCCTTGTAACGTTGACAGGTCCAGCCTCCCACAACATCATAAAGCCTGGGTGACCTAGCAAGCCTAATTATCAAACCCACATGTCCATTCCAGATCATAACATTACCTGAATTAGCAAGAGCAAGGGCTTTGAGTGTGACAAACTCTTCCTTCTCCACCTTGAGCTTCTTGTACCTGCGGACCAGCTGCAGGATGGCCAGGTAGAGCTCCAGCAGCCCTGTCAAGCGTGAGTGTTCTTCATCCATGATGTAGTCTTCAGCATAGACCAATTTATCCTCGTAGGGTAATGAACGATATACAATACCCAAAATGAGAATCTCCATCCAGGCACTCTGCAATAAGCTCATCTGGTCCCCCAAGGAAAGATTAGAGAAGCCTGGCAGGACAAGAGAACAGCAGGTCAATTTCTGGATGCAGGTAGAAGCACTTCTAAAGCCTTGTAATCTAGCAGGTGCTCTATTAGATCATCGAGCCATAGAGGCAACCATCTTCTCATGTGGAACTCTTTAATGGCAAAACTGAACCATAGAATCAAGGTCCAAATGCACATTAGACAAAGTGTTTAACAACATAGAAAAGAAGCTTTCAACCACCATAGCCAAGAATGTAACTTCAAGAATCAAGCAAATTTACATAAGTCTGTACTTTGCAGTATAGTTAAGCACATGGGTCAAGGACCTATCTGCTGGCATAGTTACTCTGGCATACTGCTGAGGAAGTGCGGTGGCAGAGGAAAAGGAAGAAAAAGTTTCTTTGGAGTCAGTAGGGCATCTTAATCTCCTACTGGGTTTGGCCTTTGTTGCCTTCCCCTGTACCAGGAAAACCTGGTCAAAAGGTGACCTACATTGGCATAAGTTGCCCTTCTGCCAACAAAAACCATCAATGAAATCTGGGCTCAATGAGTCCTTACAAGTAGTTCTGAGCAAGTTCAGCCCTGCTTTCACACACACACACAAGGAAAACATGACAAAGCCTGTGATGAAAGATTTAAAATCACTGAAACTTGCAGGGAACCACTCTTCAGAAAATCTTACTACATAGACTACTGCCTCCCATTCACTTGTGCTTTATATGTACACACACACACTGTTGGAGTATTCTCCATTGCCTTCCCCTGTGCCTGAGAGAGAGAGAGAGAGAGAGAGAGTTGTCCAAGGCCACCCAGTGGATTTCCTTGATTGAGTTGGAATTGAAACCGTGGTTTCCAAAGCCATAGTCTAATGTTCAGACCACTACATTACAGTTTTTCCCATTTACTTTATTCCTGCATTAATTAAAACTTGAATCCTACTTAGCCCTTTGGACAGAAGGTGCTTCCAGGCCCATTGTTTTTCTCAAAGAAATGAGCCACACTGAGCCTCAATTTTGAAGAAAAGGTGGGGGTATAAATAAATAGCAATAGTCTTATCACAGTGCTTGTTCACCTCAATTGAATCTTCATGTCAGAAAATCAAAACTCAAATGACCATGGGATACAATGCATTTTTATGAATTGTGTTAACCAATCATAGCATTATTATTTTAACTGAGTACGGACTTCATCAGATTATGCTGGGAAGTGTTCAAAAGTGTTCAGAAGAGAGTTCAGTCTAACTCCATTTCATAATAAAATGAAGTTTTTCCCCTACCTTTTAATCACACTGTTTCGTGCATTCAGTTGTCTTGCTTTATTTTCAATGAAGAGGTTTCCACACTGCAGACTTGTGGCCCCACCCACCATCCCTCTCGGTGCTTTTTGGTATTTCAACTCCCACAATTCCCAAGAGCAAGGAGGGAGATAGAGAAAAGGGATGGGAGGGAAACCAATTTGGAACAGCAACAGCACTGGCCCTCCCAACACAGGACACAGACAAATCATGGAAGGAAGGAATAAAGATACCCTGAAAGGCTATTTTTTTTTCCAAAGTCGAAGCATTATGAAGTAGCTTACAACTAAACTTTCTTGCTTGGAGAGCAAAAGGAAATTGGCCAAAAAAGTTTATTTTGACTCCTCCCCCAATTTCTTCTCCCACAAATTGGGTGATCCTAACTTGAGAACATGAGTGCCACTTCATTAGAAATTTGGCAAAACATCCAGAGTTTTGAGAAAAATCAATTTTCTCGCCTCTTCCTGATACGTTGGGAAAAAATGCTGCCCTCAACGTTTAAAAGACTCAAAAACTGCACTTTAACCAAAATGAATGTAGTGAACCCAGTGGTATACCAGTTTTTAAGTGTAGAACTCAGCGGCATTTAAGTTATGTGATAAAGTGGTAGTTGTGGAAAAACAGCACCCACAACTATGAACATCTACTTGGATGCCAGAACAAATTCTCAAAATGCATAGATGGTATTTGAGCACACTGGAGCCAATAAAATGCTAATATTTCCAAGTTTTCAAAGTTGACCTGTACTTTCTGACTATAAACTATGGGAGATGTCAAATGGGAACTGGGAGAGGAAACATGAAAAGTCCCTGCTGGAAAATAAAAACAGACATTATAGTCAGTGTGGGAAAGGAGGTGAGTGGTATTCCAAAGTCAAGCACAAGAAAGTGTGAGAAAAGGTCACATTCATTATTTCACCCTTTTCCTTCTTGGACAAGTAAAATTTCAATTGTTACTGTTAGAATGGTCTTTGAAATGGATGAAGAGTTACATAAAAGTCATGATCTAAAAGAAATAGGAAAAACTGTCCTTACTGGTAAGGGAGGAGAGGAGGCAGAAATATGCACATGCAGCTATGCCCAATATTTTCATTTCATATATTTGGAGATGAAATCGGATCTTGGAACAGTTACTTGTCTTAATCTATGACTCCCATAATTGCCCAGTTGGCATGCCTACTGACCACAATGGTTGAGGGACTAAAGTAGTTGTAGTCCAAAAATAAACTTTTCCAAGCTCTGGAGCAAACTAAAGCATGGAGACCAAGCCTGCCCTAAAACTATACCTATTCCTTCTGTAATTTTTACCCTTTGGTAGCAACTGGTGTACACACTTTAGAGAGTGGTCAAAAACCTGTGGTGTAAGAGATTGTCTTCATTTCTTCCTGCAATGCAACTGCATCCCTCATGCCCCACAATTCTCACTAAGCCCATTAACCTTTGCCTCAGAGATGCTCAGTCCCTAGTGATGATTTATGCTCAGCAGGATGCCTTCGAACCCGGAGGCCTCTGTGCTTGGGCACTTGTGTGCCTGCCTGCATCCGAGCCAAAGGAGCCCAGTCACGGCAAGGATCATTTGATTTCTCTTGTTATCAACTCAGCAATTAACAAAAGAGCTGGTGATTGCTGTATTGACTAGTCGGGAGTTCTATTTTTCTATCTCGGCTATCTCAGCCCAAAGAAGTGAGGGCAGAGGAATGGGGTTAGTGGTATTTATTTATCACTACACTATGTTTTGTGTTTGTGTTGCCAGAGGAGGTAAGGGGGGATAATGGCACAGCAGTCCTTGGACATCCAATTTTCCTTATCAGGCCACTGAATAGAAAAGAGGCCTCGGGCCACATTAATTAACAGATACCAATCAGCTGTCACGTGTTGTGTGTGCGTGTGTGAGGTCTTGTGGGTAGGAGGGTGGGATCGATAAAGCATTGGGGAGGAGTGTCGGAAGAAAATAAGAGGGCAGCTGAAGAGAAGGCCAGGAAACCAGGGACGGGAATTACAAATCCAACCCTTCTGGGTCCAGTCTGCAGATGGAAAAGAGCTGGATTGGATACAATGAAGCTGCTGTGAGCTGATGACCCTTGCAGGTATTTGAATAACTCCAGTCTGCCCTGTGAACTGGGCATTTGTGGTCTTCTATTGTTCCTCCACATTTGTTTAACAACTAACTTGTACACACAAAGTTTTCACTCTACTGGAAAGCGTTGGCCTCCTAAGGAAACTATATTTGCACTTGATTCTTTCCTAGCAAAGAAAAGAATTTCTTTCCTTTCCATGTGTCTCATGTGAACAAAAACATTCAATCCATTTGGGGCCTGAGCCATATATATAAAGTTAAGTAAGTTTTGGTTTATATTTTAATCCAAGATCATCCAGTTTTCCATACTGAATCTGAATCTGTCAGTAGAATTCCATACAATTCCTGAGTTTGTGAAGTATTTCACAAGTTATGAAAATATGTGCTCAATTTAAAATGTGCATGGGGCAAAATACATTGAAAATTTTGCAAAAACATACATTAACCAATAGGATAATATATATAAAATGAATACATATGGAAAATGTACAGATTCTTTTGGAAAATATGGAGAAAAACAATATATTTATTCTTGTGTAGAGAAAAAGAAGGGATCACAGAAATTAGACCAGGCCAATGATAAAAAAATGAGAAGCTGAACAACATCTCCCTTCAATTGCAGTGCCCAGAATTGGACACAGTATTCCAGGTGTGGTGGCAGAATAGAGGGGTAGCATGACTTCCCTGAATCTAGACACTATACTGCTATTTATGCAGGCCAAAATTCCATTGGCTTTTTTTTTGCTTCCACATGACATTGTTTACACATGACATTGGCTCATGTTTAACTTGTTATCCATGAGGACTCCAAGATCTTTTTCACATGTACTGCTGTCAAGCCAGATGTCCCCCATTCTGTATCTTTGCATTTCATTTTTTTCTGCCGAAGTGGAGTAGCTTGCATTTGTCCCTGATGAACTTCATTTTGTCAGTTTTGCCCCATATCTCTAATCTATTAAGAGAGATAGATAGATAGCAAATTACATTCCTTGTAGAGATTATTTCGGGTGAAAAGAATTAGCAACAAGTTGTTTACTCTGTATTTTTAGTGTCAGAAATGATGATGAGAAATGGGATATTCTGCTTCACCTGCCCAACTACCCCTGGCTGGCTTTTATAGAGATAGGGTTAACATCTATAGCTATGCCTCAGGCAGCAAAATGTATTTGATTGCCCCTGCCCAGGTATAATACTGTTTCAGTTGTCTGGCAGCAGGAAACGTCAGAATTTAAAAAGAGAGAGAGAGAACATGGGGTGGAGAGTCAGAGAGAGAGAGAGAGAGAGAGAGAGAGAAGAAAAACACATAATTTGTGGCAAGTGGAGTTCATAATCTGTTAATTTATTATCATTTCTGTCATCCTGGAGGGCCATTAGCAGCAGTAATAAAGAGAGATGTAATTATAGGATCTGAGGCCATTCTAGATGCAGCTGCTGTCACTCCACCAGCCATATTTCACCCTCTGCTGGGTGAACAAGAAGAGTAGCAAAACAGCCACCCTGTCACCACCCACAATGGAAGGATCCTCTTCCCTGTAGGGATGGATGGTGAGGGTTGAAGGAATTTGCAAGTGATTAATTTTGGAGGAAGGTTCAAAGCCTGAAGGACTGGGAATCACAGCCAGAGGGGAAGGAACACAACCTTGCCAAGAAGAATAGTGGGTAATAATATTTGCTGAGTACTATGAAAACATGTTTTTCTACACCCAATTGCAGGAGAGTGGTTTTACAAGCTTAATTGGTCTCATTTGCCAACATAACTAGGAAGGAATCTGCAGTGAGATAAAGACACTGCAAGGATGCATTTGCTTGGCTGAGCCAGGTTTGGGAATCACTGAAAAGCCAAAAGCTGTGATTTGGATGCATCTGCCTATGTGTGCAAAAGTGTATATAAATACTGAGAGAAGCGTGCTACAACTCCCTGCCTCGCTGTTGCTGCTTTAAAACATCACTTCGCCCAGGTATAAACAGCTGAGAGAAGTGTGCTACAACTCCCTGCCTCGCTGTTGCTGCTTTAAAACATCACCTCGGCCAGGTATAACTGAACTGCTGCACTTTATGAACTAAATTGAACTGAACCCTACCTCCTATCTCCATCTAATATCTATTATTATTACATCAATTATTTATTATTAGACCCTCCTATTGACTTGAATTAAGCACTATAGCACTCTGTCATGGTGGTGGTTACGATCACAGTTAGTATCTGTAGTGACTAAGGTATGTTACCATCTAGGGCATTAATCTAGGGTCAGGGAGGGCTAACAGGAGGGTGGGAAGGGAGGGCAGTGGTTAGATTCTATTGAGTTAGTGTGATTACCGACCACAGAAAACAGTATAAACAGATTAAATTGAAGCACTGGAGCACTTTATTAGGGACTGTGGTAACAAAATTAACAATTTAGCACTTTAAGCTTGAGTACACTACTGCTCCCACTTGTAATTCCATCATAACCCCTTCGCCCAAGGTCCTCTCCCAGGTGGTGGAAACAATATCTGTCTACCTCAGCACACCTGCACTTTAGATCTATAAGATAAGGCTGGGAGCTACATCCATAGAACCTCTCAGGGAGGGAAGGGAAGGAGGGACAGATTTATTCTTACACTAAAGGAGGTGGAAGCAGGAGGCAGTGGTAATAAGATCCTCATGCGGGAAAGTGAATTTACCACCAAGGTGGACCATGTTGGAGGAGGGTGTGTACCTAGCAACCGGGGGGCTCCCATCGAAGTAATTCAGGGTAGGGGGAGATACGGGAAAGGGAGGCATAATCTAATTCGGCCTAAGATAAGAAAGAGAGTTTTTGTAGATTTAAAACGGTCTCCCGACATAGTAAATTTGGGTGTCCAGCCTGGCGGACCCTCCGATCTGAAAATGGTGCTGCTGAACGCCAGGTCTGCCAATGGTAAAGCTGCGATCATCCAAAATCTTATCCTGGATGAGCAGGGCAGACCTGGCATGCATTATAGAGACCTGGTTGGATGAGGCTGGGGGAGCCAATCTCACCCAGCTTTGTCCACCAGGCTATACCGTGCAGCACCAACCAAGATCTGGAGGGTGGGGAGGAAGGGTCGCAGTAGTCTATAAGCAGTCCATCCCTCTGACCAGGTACCCCAGTCAACCTTGTTTGAATGTGCTCATCTGAGTGTAGGGGGCCGGGACAGTTTAGGGATTCTGCTAGTGTACTGACCACCTTGCTGCACTACAGTCTCCCTGCCTGAGCTAGCCGGGGTGGTCTCAGGCCTGGCATTAAAGTCCCAGTGGCTCATTGTGCTGGGGGACTTCAATGACCATGCCGAGACAACTCTCTCTGGGATGGCTCAGGACTTCATGGCTGCCATGGCAACCATGGGGCTGTCCCAATTAATATCTGGCCCTACCCACAGAGCTGGGCACACACTTGACTTGGTTTTCTGCCAAGGATGGGAGGAAGATGGCGGTGTGGAGGAGCTTACCATCACTCTGTTGCCATGGACCGACCATCACCTGATCAGGTTTAGACTTACTGCGTCCCCCAACCTCCACAGGGGTGGAGGACCGATTAAAATGGTCTGCCCCAGGAGGTTTGTGGATCTCGATGGAATACTGATGGCTCTGGGGGAGTTTCCCGCCACCTTGGCTGGTGACCCTGTCGATGCTCTGGTCACCTTCTGGAGCAAGGAGGCGGCCAGGGCAATAGACATCATCGCTCCGGAACGACCCCTCTCGAGTACCCGAGCTAAACCATCTCCTTGATTTACTGAGGAGCTGGCAGCGATGAAGCGAAAGAAGAGGGATCTAGAGAGCATGTGGCATTCAGAGCTGAATGAGTCAAACCGAACACGGCTATGCTCCTATCTTAGGACATATAGCATGGCAATAGATGCAGCTAATATTGCGTCCGCAAAGAACCATCCGGTGGAGCTGTTTCGAGTTGTCAGAGGTTTGTTATACCCTGTCCCCTGACAACTTGGCAGCCCACTGTGAAACATTTGCTCAGTTTTGTGCAAACAAAGTCGCTTTGATCCACTCTGGCTTTAACACCATATTAACGGCAGTTTCTGAGGATGTAGCATGAGTACCTGCTTGTCCTATTTTGATGGATTCTTTTCAATTGGTTCAGCCTGAGGACGTGGACAAGGTGCTTGGAGAGGTGAGGGCTACCACATGCATCCTAGACCCCTGTCCATCCTGGCTGGTGAGAGAAGCCAGAGGGGGATTGGCTGAGTAGGTGAAGGTGGTGGTAAATGCCTCCTTTCGGAAAGGCATTTTTCCAGTGAGCCTTAAATTGGCTGTGATCAAACCGCTGTTGAAGAGGCCACTCAATTGGAAAGCTATCGGCCTATTTCCAATCTCCCCTTTTTTGGGCAAGGTTGTGGATCATGTGGTGGCCACACAACTCCAGGCATTCTTGGTTTTCTAGATCCGGCGCAGTCTGGCTTTAGGCCGGGACATGGTACTGAGACAGCCTTGGTCACCTTAGTTAATGATCTACACTGGAACTGGACAGGGGGAGTGTGTCCCTGCTGGTTCTGCTGGACCTCTCAGCAGCCTTCGATGCCATCGATCACAGTACCCTTCTGTGACGCCTTGCCGGAATGTTCTGCAGTGGCTCTGGTCCTTCCTGGAGGGTTGCTCTCAGATGGTGTCACTGGGGGACACCCGCTCGGCCCCACAACCATTGGCTTGTGGGGTCCCACAGGGGTCAGTACTGTCCCCCATGTTGTTTAACACATACATGAAGCCACTGGGAGAGATTATCCGGAGTTTCGGGGTGTGGTGTCATCTGTACACAGATGATGTCCAGCTCTGTCACTCCTTCTCACCTGTCACTAAGGAGGCTGTTCAGGTCCTGAACCAGTGCTTGGCCGCTGTGTCGGACTGGATGAGGGCCAACAAATTGAAACTGAATCCAGACAAGACAGAGGTCCTCCTGGTCAGTTGTAGGGCCGAACAGGATATAGGGTTACAGCCTGTGTTGGACGGGGTCACACTTGCCCTGAAGATACAGGTTCGCAGCTTGGGTGTTCTCCTGGACTCGTCACTGAGCCTGGAACCCCAGGTTTCAGTGGTGGCCAGAGGAGCATTTGCACAACTAAGACTTGTGCGCCAGCTGCGCCCGTATCTTGGGAAGTCTGACTTGGCCACGGTGGTCCACGTTCTGGTTACCTCCCGTCTGGACTACTGCAATGCTCTCTACATGGGGTTGCCTTTGAAGACGGCCCAGAAGCTCCAATTAGTACAACGGGTGGCAGCCAGATTAATATCTGGAGCAGTATACAGGGAGCGTACCACCCCACTGCTAAGCAAGCTCCACTGGCTGCCAATATGCTGCCAAGCCCAATTCAAAGTGCTGGTTTTGACCTCTAAAGCCCTAAATGGTTCTGGCTCAATCTACTTGTCTGAACGTATCTCCTCCTATGAGCCAACAAGATCCCTAAGGTCATCTGGTGAGGCCCTGCTCTCGGTCCCACCTGCCTCACAAGTGCGGCTGGTGGGAATGAGGGACAGGGCCTTCTCGGTGGTGACTCCCCGGCTGTGGAACACCCTCCCCAGAGATATTCGACAAGCTCCAACACTTTTGGGCTTCAGAAGAGCCCTAAAAACATGGTTCTGTGCTCAGGCTTTTAATGAATAATGGCAAAGACGATACGGACTGACTTATGGCTAAAGCATGATGTTTTTTGGAAGAATGGATCTGACTATATGTTTTAAATTTTTTATACAGTATTTAATAGTTTTAATTGATTTTATGTACTGTATGATTTTGATTCTGTGTAGGCATCGAATTACTGCCATTTTTGTAAGCCGCCCTGAGTCCCTTCGGGTGAGAAGGGGGGGATATAAATGTTGGAAATAAATAATAAATAAAATTAATACACAGCAACTGACACACTGGCTTCAATAATGGAGCAGCAGAGACTATACAGGTTGAATATCCCTTCTTCAAAATGCTTGGGACCAAAAGTGTTTGGGATTTTCACGGATTTGAGAATACCTATAATGAAGATGGGGCCAAATTCTAAACACAAAATTCATGTACATTTCACATACACCTTATATGCACAGCCTGAAGATAATTTTATAGAATATTTTAAATTAAATAATTTTGTGCATGAAACAAAGTTTGTGTTTACTGAACCATCAGAAAACAAACATATCACTAAGCCACTTATGTGAACAATTTTGGATTTGGGAATATTTTGGACTTGAATTCCAGATAAGGGATGCTCAAATATAATACAATACAAATATGTGGGATCACAAAAGAATATCTGGTGATTTTTCTTTGTCTAATAAATGCAGCTTCTTAGAATTCGGGACATTTTCAGGGCCTAAATAGATTTTTACTCGAAGCTTTACTCATTAAAAAATAAATTTCTATTCACTCTTCCCTTTCCATCATGCTGTCAGCTCACACTGGTGGCTTGCTTTCTATGATTAAACCGGCATTTGGTATTATTCTTGGATATCAATCTGATATGGAGGACAGTCACAAAACGTCTTGTGCTCAATGAGAACAATTGTCTTTATATGTTGAGACAGCTTGTTGAAAACCGGTCATCCAGCATGACTGTTCTTGCCTTCAGTGTGAGAATGAGGCAGAGAAGGTGGAATGACACTGGCGCTGTTTGTTGTTATTTCTGTAATTTGCATTGAAAATCTCTCTCCACCGAAAACAAAAAAAGGTTTTTCTTCTTTATGAAACAAAAGACACATAAACAGCAAAAGCAGAAGGGCTGCCTGCTTAATGAAAAACATCTAAACGATCCACCTGAAATTTCTAATTTTTACAAGTCAATGCCACAAAGTAGCAACTCTCATAGGCTTTTTTTCAGAAGTCACTCTTGCAAATGAAAAACAACTTATCAAGAGTGACAGAAAATACCCTGTATTTGCATAAAGGAGATGATTTCAGTGTTCTTCATTCTATTGTATGAGAATGAGACAAACAAGGACTCATGCCTAATAGGAAGAGATTTATGCATTTCTAAAAATGTCTGCATTAAAATAACCAAGTCTGTGATCAGGTAGTTGGGTTTTGTTGTCAGAATGAATTGTACTATTCAGATAATATTTGCCTAAATGAGCTGTAATTTTCTGAATTAATCCTTGAAATGGCAATGGTGAAAAGTGATGGGACAGAGGAGATTTTCGGTGTGATTATGGCTGCCTCCACTTGTATACCTACAAAGTATGTCTGTACTCTACTTTTACAGCAGTTCAATACTTTTACTGATATGGATCTGTTCTCTAGAATCCTGGGATTTGTAGCTTATGAATTCTCTGCTAGAATATCCTATCTACCTTCCTGAACTACATTTACCAAACTAGTTATCTACCACCTAACTTAATTTCCCATCTTTCTTCTAGGAATTGTTGCTAAAGTTCTCTAACAACCTCATCAGGCCGAGTGGCGCCCCGATGGCGCAGTGGGTTAAAGCCTTGTGACTTGCAGGTTGGGTTGCTGACCTGAAGGCTGCCAAGTTTGAATCCAACCCGGGGAGAGCACGGATAAGCTCCCTCTATCAGCTCCAGCTCCATGCAGGGACATGAGAGAAGCATCCCACAAGGATGGTAAAAACATCAAAACATTACCTGGGTGTCCCTTGGGTAACGTCCTTGCAGACTGTCAATTCTCTCTCACCAGAAGTGACTTGCAGTCTCTCAAGTCACTCCTGACACACATACACAAAAATCAGACCGGGTGGGGGGTTAGGGAAAATAACGCTGGGCTCCGCCTTTTTTTTTTTACCTTATTTTAAACCTTGCGCTTGGCCCATCAGACAACACAGCCCGTGGCCATGCCCCTTTTATAAAGCCCCGGCATCATGAGGAAAGGAAGTGTGGGTCTGCAGAAATTTGGTCATCATGGGCAGCACCCAAGATATAGGTAAACTTTGTGTTATTTTCTTTCTTTTTAGCACAATGTTGATGCTTTCCCTCCTCCATCTGATGAGGGGAAGCAAGGGGCACCCTGCCCTTCATGTGGCTGGCATGACTGCATGGAGCACCATTACCTTCCCGCCGGAGCGGGTACCTATTGATTTACTCACATTTGCATCTTTTCGAACTGCTAGGTTGGCAGAAGCTGGAACTAACAGCAGGAGCTCAGCCCACTCTCCGGATTCAAACCGCCAACCTTTCGGTCAGCAAGTTCATCAGCTCAGCAGTTTAATCTGCTGTGCCACTAGGGGATTCCTTCTCTAGGTACTCCAGTACAATTCAATGATGTGCCTCCAGCTCAAGTATAATCAAAATATAGAATTTGTTATTATCCAATTTCAAGTATCCATGTGGAGTCTTGGAACATATTTCCCAAGGATACAGGGGTTGTACAGGGAGCAACTCCAAGTGCTCACATTTTGCTTTAAGAGATAATGGAACAAGTTATTCTCTATTGAAAAGTAGTTGCAATCTATACTATAAACACCAAAGCAGTGCATCTACTCTCTAGGTAATGTTTCATATTTCAGTTGATTGATACATACACAGTTAGTCCTCCATATCCATAAATTCTGTATCCACGGATTTAATCATCCATGGCTTGAAAATATTAAGAACCAAAAATCCCAAAAGCAAAATATAATTTTTCTGTTTTATATAAGGGACACTATTTTACTGAATGCGATTTTCTGCTTCTTGGCAGGGGGTTAGACTGAATGACCCATGAGGTCTCTTCCAGCTCTATACTGTGCTATTGTAAATAATGGGTATTGACCATTCACAGATGTTCGCAGGAGGTCCTGGAACCAAACCCCAGTGAATACCAAGATTCCACTGTATTGAACATTCACATTTGCTTGGAAATGTGATTTCTATCGCTTTACTTGAACAAAAACAGTCTAGAACATGCACTCTAATGAAACCCAAACACACACTGATCCCCACTAATATTCATGCAGGGAAGACCTCATCAATATGGAGATGTTGGACTGAGCCTTAATAAAGCCATTGTCTGTCGTAACTTGTTATTATCCTTCCTGTTAATTCTCTTCAGCTGTTGGGTGACTGGAGCAATCCAGACTGAGTTCCCTTAATCAGCAGCATAAAACTGTTTGTGCTGAATCAGGACCTGGTGGATTGTACAGCTAGCGAGTGGGGTAATCCCCAATAAGACAGGCCTCCTTCAAGAAGGGCACCACCGGGATTAAGATTTGCTGAGAAGCAGTATCCAAAGAGTGACCTCCTTCTCAAAGTACCTATCTGCTTGAGTTTTTCAGGTCAACGGTAAAGCTACAACTTAATCGCAGGCATCTAAGGATACATTAATTTACACAAATAAATCAATAGCCACATTGGAATTCTAACTGAATGCAAGAAGTCTGCTGTAATCGAGCAGTAGTCCTCCAGTAACCTCTGCTTTCTGTTGAATGTGGGTTCTCCTTGAGGTGTCTTTAAGTATTAAAACAAACAGCAAAAAGGGTGTTTGTGTATATGTGCTTATTTGTGCATGCACCTTTTATTTCCTGATCCTTATTGCTCTATAAGCAATGGACCTCACATAATTTTCTGCAGGGAAAATGTCTCAATTCCCTTTTTAGACACATTAAAGGCAGCAATAGGGAAGCAAGTGTGGTATAATGGTTTCAATATTAGACCAGGACTTTGGGAGAGCAGGATTCAAAGCCTGGTCTCCCAAAGTCCTAGTCTAATATTTAAAAGAATAGATATCTCCCAGACATCTAGATGGACAACAGGCAACCCCCGTGGGCAACCTTTGGTAAGTCACTTCCTCTCTCGGCCTTAAAGGCAATGACAACACACTTACCAAGAAAGCCCTATGGTAGGGCTGGCATAAGTCTATGTCAACTTGAAGGCATACAACAACAACAGCAGCAGCAGCAGCAGCAAACAAGACAATAGATGGTGTGGGCCATCAACTTTATGTTGTTTGTTATCATGTGCAGCAAAGGAAATAGGTATTCCCAGACATCTAGCTAGACAACAGGCAATGATCAACTTATCTATCGCCAAGAAAATTAGCACAAAACAAGACACAGACTGGTATAAAATGTGTTATGCTTATTTATGCACACTTACAGCCTTATCACATGGGGCAAAAAAAAAAAAAGCGTTCTAGGATGCTTCTGCCCCAGTTTATCCATGGAGCCCCACACCACCATCAGACAACATAGGGGGACTTTTGGTAGGACTCTGTGGATGAACTGGGGCTTTGTTCTATAAGGAACAATGGGGCTTCTGCGGGCATCAGCAACATGGCAATGTTTTCCTACGGGTGATGGGGATGTGTCAGCTGTTGGCTGGAGCACAGAGATTGCCCCAACGATGCCCAGAGGCTGGCGAATCACTAGGTTGGACCTCATCCATTTGAGGAGGTCTATAGAAATAATTATTATAATTTACATACAGTAAAAGAACAGCTTAGACCAGTAGTTTTCAACCTGTGGGTCCCCAGGTGTTTACCAGCTGTTAGCATTTCAAGGCCAAAACATCTGGGGACCCACTGGTTGAGAACCACAGTCTTAGATTCTTTGGAAGACAGTAACCAGAGTGGGCTTGTGCCTGCTTAGTCTGTATAGATACTGTTGATAGGAATGCCAGGGCCCCCCTTAGCTCTCCCTTCTTCAAATATTCAACCTTAAAGTAGACTTGGATTGACCAACTCTTCAAACAGAGGTTGCCATCAAGTAAATGACTATCCTCTGACAGCCTTCAAACAAAGGACTGTCTTCTATAAATAGGACACATGGTCATTCTAATGAGCAAAGATCCCCATCAAGTATTTTTCCTATTGTAAAACAAACGCCTTCAGATTGCAAAATGTTGAGATTGCTGAAAGACAAATCTGTTGATCAGACTGTATCAATTTAACTCCTAGATACTGTTAACCACAATCCACAATGCTGAGTAACTACAGACACCTTTTTACCATCAATTTTAGCTACCTCTTCTTACCTGGGATGTGCTTTGCCCAGCCAATAATCACCACCAGCTCTCTGTCTGCCAAGTCACAAAGTGTGGTCAGTGCTTTGATGTCACTCTCCGGCATAGTAGGGTCAGGCATGGCATAAATTTTCTCTGGCTCTGCCACCAGTAAGTGTGAGACAATCTTAGTCACTGCAAGTTCAAAAAGAGAAATTATCATATGACACTATTGCATCTGTCCATCACTCTCAATGCCGTTGTCATCATCGATTTCTATCATGACTATTATTGCTGCTATTACAACCTCCAGTGTTACCGACTAAAGTTCTGGAACATCAATGATAGAAATGATGTGCAGTGTTTACAGTGGACTCTGCAGAAAACAACTGAACTGTACTCCACAAAAAGAAAAATCAGCCTGTTTATCAAGCCTTGTAAATGCCGAATTATTTTCAGTAAATGTTTGATTTTTATAGCTATTTTATATAACTATATATATCTGGGGTCATGTAAAAATTTCTCAGATAGAAAGGGATCATGAGTGGAAAAAGTTTTAAAAGCCCTGGTTTAATGTGTTGTCAAAGGCTTTTATGGTCAAAATCACAGGGTTGTTGTGTGTTTTCCAGGCTGTATGGCCATGTTCCAGAAGCATTCTCTCCTGATGTTTCGCCCACATCTATGGCAGGCATCGTCAAAGGTTGTGAAGTATATAGAGAATGCCTGCCATAAATGTGGGTGAAACATCAGGACAGAATGCTTCTAGAACATGGCAATACAGCCCGGAAAACACACAACAACCCAGCCTTGATTTAGGCAAAATTTGTTTACTCTGTCAACACCCCTCCAAGGGGATCTTTCCTGTAACCCCAATACCTGATCCTTTCTAAAGGCAGACAGTGGGATTGAATTTGGCCACCATCTGCACTCAGAGCATGTCCCATATCAGTGAGCAATGATCCTTCTCTGATCCTATCAGAGATATTTACATGTGTTAATTACTAATGTACCAAGGTATCCTGTGCAAAGATAGGGTTGCTATCAGTAAATTCTGCATATTTTAACTGATAATTTTTCTATCGTGCATTCAGGCTAATTAATATTGAGAGAAAGCTCATGTTTGGATGCTTTCTGGATAAAATCAATTCTCCTGGATTCTCTTAGCATAACAGGCTGGGGGTGCAGGGGGGAAAATGGCTTCAGCCAACACCCATGAGGAAATGCAAATGAACTTTGGTTCATTCTTCATTTCTGCTTCAAAGATTTCTCCAACTATTTGTGTGAGTGATTGTAATGTAAAGTGGCTCACCATGCATTTGATCCCACAGGATGCTTTTTTTTGGGGGGGGGGGGGGGGACACTTCTAGCCACACAGTTAGTTGCTGCTGCTATTGCTGCAGGACCAGTTAAGATTTTGCAGACTACATGGCTTGGCTTCTTATCTGGTGGGAAATATCTATTATGTTTTCCAGAAAGGAACTCCCTGTTTGGTGTATTTGGAAAACTCAGGATTGCCTCAGCGTAATGTGTGACCTGGCCTTGCAACTAAACATATTTGCATCATATTATTAATCTTCAAATTAGAGGGTAATAATATTCATCAATGACACAGTAGATTGATACATTGCAGCTGCAAAGCTTGGAAATATTAGCATTATTACTAATACACTAACATGCAGTGTGAATTGACCCTTTGTAAGGAATTGTCCTTACAATTTTATTTATATCCCACATTTCTACCAGTATGGGACCCAAGACAGCTCACTCACAAGAAGAGACAAACAGCTAACTGGATTATGGGGGAAATGGAGAGTCAGAGTTGCAATTTGGTAAGGTCACAGAATCATAGAGTTGGAATAGACCACCAGGACCATCCAGTCAAAGGACTCCCAAAAGATGACCATCCAGAGAAGGAGTCTCCACCACACTCCAGGCCTGCATATTTCCCTGTTCAACAGCTCTTACCATCGGGAAGAGATGACCATACTATGTGCAGAAATTGATTTTTCACATTTTTACTGTCTCATACATTTGTCTCGTATGTTTGTGCTGTTGCCCTCTCTCAGAAAATACTGGTTGTGAGTACAAAGTTGAAAGCTACAGGCTCAGAAAGCATTGCTTAAAGCATAATGTTTAATCAATGCCTAATTAAGGCAGTCTAGAATAAATCTTTGCTAGAAATACTCAGGGAGAGTAGCATAACCCCATAGAGCTACGGGAGAGAAAGGAAACGGATTGTCTGTCCCATCAGGTAGCAAAGTCTGACAAACAAAGCATGGTGCTGGCACCTACATGGCTTTTTGGCTGGAGGGGGGATTTGTAAGCTCAGATAAGTGCTGTTCTCGGAGTCCAGTCTTCTTTTGTACTTTTGGCGGCCACCACGAACTCGATCCAAACGCACTCCTGTAGGCAAAATAAAAAAAGATTGAAATCCTAAAAATCTCATATTTTGAAATAGGATCCAGAAAACACTTGCTTTTAAAAACCAATTTAGAAAGGCTAAAGAGATATATTTATTGTACGGATAAATTGAATTTTAGTATTTCAAAAATGTGTTAAATGTGTTTCAAAGTCATGATAGATCCTGCTCTATTTTCTGTTGAAAACAATGGAAATAATCCAACAACATCTCCTGCAGTCCTCCATTAGCAAGGTAGCAAATATTCTGTAATAAAGACTTTATTATTCTGAATTCAAAAATTGTGGAATGTTTCGTGGTCATCTACTTAAATAAATATTTCCCTTTTGCTCCCAAACGTGATGAAATATCTATTGTGAGGTGAAACATGTCTATGTGCACTTTACGTTTTTAATCGGTTTATTGTTCTATTTGTTTTAATTGTTTTAGTTGATGGGATATATTTCATTACTATGTTTTTAAATAGCATTGAATCTTGCCATAGTTGTAAGCCGCCTTATGTTCCCTAAGGGGTGAGAAAGGTGGGGCATAAATGAAACAAATAAATACATCAGCAAACTTTTTTTTTGCTTTCTATAATAATACTTTATTCACATGCAGATTTTGTGCTTATTTGAATGGCAATCCTAAATATACCTATTACGGAATAAGCTTCAGTTAAGCGTAATGGGATTTCATTCTGAACCAACATGGTTAGGTTTGTACAGTTAATTACGAATAAAATTGATCAATTAATCAAGATTTCTTTCAATGGGTGTCAGTGTGCATATATAATTTATGCTTCAAATCCTCTCTCCAACTATAAAAAGAAAGAAAAAACAGATAATTTTGTACATTTCTCTCCCCCTTAATCCCCTCCTTAGTCTCTAAAGCCATCTAGGTATTTATGTTGCTGTACCAGCTGTTTGATAAAATTTATGGCAAGCAAAATAAATATGACCAACCAAAAAGCTCTAGTATCTCCCCAAACTACAATTCTCAAGCAGCAGATGCTGGAAGCAGGAAGGGATGTTGAAAGGTCAAATGATGTGACTGTTTTGTATAATGAAACTTGCCCCAATTCCCTAAATTATTCTAATGCCCCTTCAAGTGTTGCAGAGATGACCCCTTTGCTAGCACTGAAGATTTGCCTAATACAGTAGAGTCTCACTTATCCAAGTTAAACGGGCCAGCAGAAGCTTGGATAAGCGAATATCTTGGATAATAAGGAGGGATTAAGGAAAAGCCTATTAAACATCAAATTAGGTTATGATTTTACAAATTAAGCACCAAAAAATCATGTTATACAACAAAATTGACAGAAAAAGTAGTTCAATACGCACTAATGTTATGTTGTAATTACTGTATTTACGAATTTAGCACCAAAATATCACAATATATTGAAAACATTGACTACAAAAATGGCTTGGATAATCCAGAGGCTTGGATAAGCGAGGCTCGGATAAGCGAGACTCTACTGTAGTTGTGGCAGCTTCCATACATGTTTTATTGTGTTCTTCACCATAGGCAGTGTGTTGACCCCAACACAAATAGATAATGATCCAGTTTCTACAAGTCCATCCATAACACTGTAGTTGGGTAGTATGTGTGTCCAGTCTACCTTCAAGATTGTGAAATAAACATGGATACTAAGGGAAATCAAAGACTGTGAATCTTAGAGTTGTTTTGTTTCTTAAATTTATTAATTGATTTTAGTTTATTAAAATCAATTAGTAGCTTTGGTAGCACTGTAAACCACTAGATGTCGGGCCTTCCCTGAATAGAAACAAGAATGAGAAATGCATTTCTCCATGGGACCTCTAGACATCTTTATGTGCTCATTTCTTCTGCAGGGCCCTCACACTCTTGAGTGTGCCTTAAGAAGCCACATGTTTAGCATTAGTGCACAGAAGGCCTAAGGTGCCATTCCAGGTATTGAGAGCATGGGCAGAAGGCATCCTGAATTAGGTATGCTAGAAGTAGCCATAGTGTAAGAGACGTGAGCAGAAGGCATTCTGGTATTGTGGTCAGGAAGCACATTCTTACTTCAGTATCTACATTTATTTTATAGATGGCCATAGAACTTCTGATATGGCTACAGTTAAATGTTACTATTGCTTAACAAGTGACACCTTTCACAGGTCAACAAATCAAACTAGCTAACTAGTCACAAATCCCAAACAGTACAGATACAGAGCACTCTGATGTGTGAAAAGCGGGAGTGCATCACCATCATCATCATCTATTCTGCTACTACTGCCGCCACCACCAAGGAGATTCACGCATATGTAAGTGTGATGTCCTTAGTACATGCCTGGGAAGGTGGCTTTACAGGTTGCAGAAGCATTAGACGTTCTCAATCAGATTAGAGAGCCACAAAAGGACTTAAGTGCATTAAAAGAGATAAGGGAGAGAAAAGAGACACACAAGGAGATTTTCCCTCCATCCCTCTGTTCCTTTCTGAGTGCTTACGTCTGTTCATCCAAGGTCTTTAGCTCGTTAATTTCCAACAAGACTCTTCTCCCCTCCTGTCCGTGCATCCTGTTTGACACTCCTTGAAGCAAGCACTTTAATTAAGGTCACCATTGTTGTTTCATCTCAACACAGCCGTCTCAATGCCAGCATTAAAGAAAGGGTGTGAAAGCTAACCCATAGGATGAACATCTTATCCTGCTGTGCAGTCGCTACATAGATAAATCTTAAGGCGCTGCGGCAGCACTGAAGGGATTCGCTAATTTGCACATTAAACCAATGGGCTTAAGAGATACATTGAAGCAAAATCCATGCCCAAAACATCTTACCATATTGTACAAATGGATGGAAATGGGGAGAATCTAGAAGTAAGGAACTGCAAGTAGCATTGTTGCCTGTGGCCTCATACTTAGAGGGTGGTGGTGGTAACAAGGGAGTAGCAAAGAGACATTCTGAAAGCAGCATAAGAAGTGAAAGAAAAAGGATTTGAAGTAGTGACTATTTTCAAAAGTTACTTTTATGGGCATTTTAGAGGACTTTTACAAGAAGCTCATTATTTTAGTAACCCCTTTCAAAAAAAATCTTGTCAAGAAAACCAAAGTTACCCCAGTAAAAGAAAATTAAAAGTTAATATTAGGAAAGTAACATGGATCATCACAGGGGGAAAGAGGTTAATAGAAATGGCTCCCTTCAAGTCCTCCCAAAGGGAAGCTCAAGAGAAAGTGGCCAGGGACGTAGCGGGGGGGGGGGGGGGGGGTTAAAAGTTCAACCCTTCTGAAATGTGTCAGGTTTAAAAAACCTGGTCTACTCATAAATTGATTAACTGGTTAAAATCCATGAGTAAACCAGTTTGGGGGGGGGGGTTGAACCCTTTCGGGGAGGATTGAACCCTCTAACCCCCCCCCCCCCCCGCTCCCCCGGCTATGGTCCTGAAAGTGGCCACACTGTTTCTTAAATCTTTGAGGCTGTGCAGGCAGACAGCCTCTCCCAAACATACCAACTTCTACTAGACTTGTTCTTTTCTCTATTGTCTCTGATGAGCTTCTGGTCAATGAACAGAAGTTGGAGTAACTACTTCTAGATATATAATATCAGTGGTGATCACTGGCAATGAAATGGCCAAGTTGTAAATGGTTAAAAGAATATGCCTTATTGAACAAGAAACCTTGACCAACATTCCCTGTCATATTTTTTCACAGGAAGGTGCTATTGCTTAGGACATTTCTTGTGAACCAGCACTTTGATTATTATGCAAACAGGAAATCTAAGCAGATAGGGTTGGGACTGGTCTATCATGGTTTGTACCCTTCTGGATCAGAAAGCCTAACTGTTTTGGATTTGTGTTCCCATCACAGACAGACATATGTACAGGATGCACACAAGATGTGCCTTCATACAATAGCAGCCCCCACTCCCAATGTCCCCCATCAAATGGTATTGAGAATATTCTGTCTCCAACTTAATGAGTAGTGACTGAGAGCCTTATCTTCTATGAATTCATCTGATTGCCTTTTTAAAGCAGCCCAGTTTGGGGAATCATTACTAGTAGCGATGAATTCCATTTGTTTAGTAGACGGCAGTATCCATAAAACTCTTCTCCAGAACCACATTTCAGATGAGTTGATTTTCTTCCTATCAGTTTTCTTCATTGTCTATACCTGGAGCCTCCGATGGTTCAATGGGTTACACCTTGTGCCAGCAGGATTGATGACTAAAAGGTCGGCAGCTTGAATCCAGGGAGTGGGGTGAGCTCCTGTCTTTCAGCTCTAGCTTTCCATGTGGGGACATGAGAGAAGCCTCCCACAGGATGGTAACACATCAAACATCCGGGCATCCCCTGGGCAACGTTCTTGCAGACAGCCAATTCCCTTACACCAGAAACGGTTTGCAGTTTCTCAAGTCGCTCTTGACACACACACAAATTGCCAATACTTGCCCTGAATAAGACTGACAATTTTCTAACCATCCAGTTGGTGACACTCATGTTCCAGAAGTCCTTCAAACAGATTGGTGCCTGTACCAATCCTCTGCAGTACAGAAGAGGTGTTCTGCTGATCTATTAAAGCTCTCTGCATCTCTCCAGTGTGGTCCTGCCAAAAGACATCTGTCCAACAAGTCTGAAATAAGATGTCCCCTCCCTGTTTTGATAACATCGGGTTTGGGGAGGGATTTCTCCCCCTTTAATGGAAGTCCAATAATTCTACAATTTTCTCTCTTTTTAAAATCCTGGATGCTGGCCCAGTCTGTCGGAAGTAAAAATAGCCGAGTGTGCAAAAGAGACAGCACAGGCAATCGAGTTTAGCTTCTTCTTTTTTCTTTTCTGGAGACTAAAAATACATTTAAAAGCCCTGTGAAGCAAAACCCACGACAATGGGAGATGCAGCCAAAACCCGATATTAGCTGTCATACTGAATTTGCAGGACATGCATCCTTCTAGGCTGAGTCCCTATAGTAAGGCTTTTGACCTATAATTCTGGGGCACTGTATAACCGGCATCTTGTATTGTGAGTACACTGTATGTTGTGTATATATGTACTAAAGACTTTTCTTGCATGATCTATTTAAAGACTTCTCATCTTATTTCCACCCCTCTCTGGCTGGCAGAATACCATTACTGTTTATACCTTATTGTATCCTGTATCACCTATTCACATCTCTGTGATTTTTAAAAAGGTTGTCCTTTTTTGTTTATGGCAAGGGCATACTTTCCAGTATGAATTCTAAAGGCAGGTTAGCCAAGTTTAAATCTGGCCTAGAGCAACCCCAGCTCCAGCATGTCTTTGCTGAATATGGCCTGTTATCCACATGGACTGTAATTACATTGGCTCGACTGGGCTGTCACCTCCTCCATGTTACTGCCACCACTGCTCCCAGCTAACCAGAAAGTGCCATTGATAGTTGCAACCATCATAGTTGCATCTACTGATGTTAGAGTAGGGCACCAGCACTAGCAAGAAGGGAGATTGGTCTTTCCATCTTCTTGCTGGTCAAACTGGTGCCCATTCTAATATCACAGATGTGACCATGGCTGCCAGACACTTGGCCGGAGTTCAATGGTTGGTTGGGTGGGTGGCAGCCACATGGACACGAGGCATTCCCATTCCCTGGGCTGATCAGCACAGGGAAAGGGTGATGATGGCAGTGTCCATCAGGACAAATGATTGGGGTGAATCAAACCTGATACAGTTGTCCAAACTGCCCTGAAGCCATGGAATACTCTGGAGTTTCAAGCAAACTCTAGAATATCCCTCAACTTTGCCCAAAGTAGGGCAAAGTCAGTTTGAAGCCAAAAAACTTAGGATACTCATTGGATGTTGCTGTACATTGCGAAGACTGCCAGCAGTACATTCACAGTTAGTATGGGGTTTTTCACCCATGTAGACAATCCTACGTTTGGTTTCTGTTGCTTAGACATGCCGATTTCTGAAAAATGTCTAGCTTTCCCTTGTTTTCATATTTTGTTGTTCTTTCTAAATGTACACAAGAGAAAGAAATGATAGTGAAAATGTGCTGCCTATAATCTGCTTCATCATTCCATGAACAAATCTATCAATTCTAGTTTCTGACTATTCATCATTTCCCCAGCCTTTAGCATGCTTCAGCCTGATTCTGTACAATTTTTGAAATCTCCATGTGAAAAATTAGATATACATTTTGTACATATGCCCCAATGTATGTTTTTAAAGCAATTTTTTATTATGCAACACGCTTTGCTGCTCAAATTCATGTAATGTATGTATTGTTGTGTCCAGGAAAGTGCCTATTTAGATATTTCCAGAAATTTCACTTTTTCAGAAGCAGTACTTAATTTTTAATGTAAAGGCACAAAGATAGAAAGAACACTGTGGATACAAATTAGGCTGAAATAGCCATACCATTGTTTGAAAATGCCCTTAGACTGTTGTGTCAGAGGATACAATTAAGTAAATCTCAGATTACCCACCATAGGTATTGACAATGCATTCCCCATGTGGTAAAATTTGGTCTGATAATATATTAAAATTTGGTCTGATAATATCACATGCACACCTCACTGGTTTTAAAGGAGATGTGCATTTTTTTTAACTGACCTGTTTACTTCAATTGCACTGTGTAAGAAAGTGGTATTATTGGCTCAGGCTAGAAGCAGAATAGTATATAAACACAAAGCCATTAAACCCCATGCAGCAGCAACCTGATCAGGGCTGCCTTTTAATTTCCTGACATGAGCTGGCCACTAACCCAATTACCCAGAATCCCCGGAGGAGTCCTCATCCTTCCCAGGAAGCACAAAGAGAAAGTGCAAGCATATTGCAGAGATGTCAGCAGAGCTTTCACTGAAATCAAATATCTTTTAGAAAACGCATGGAATGGAAACCAGTGTGGAGGGGGAGGGAACCAGGTTGTAAGGAGAGTGGCATTTGAGATGCAGGAGGACGTCTAGGATGGCTGCATTCGACTGAAAGAGAGTTCATGGGAGAATAAAGAGGGTAATGTTAATGACTGAAACAATTCTTTAATACTTTGAGCCACATTGGATTATAGGTGTAAATAAACAATAGGGTTGGGATGACTCTGCAGTCTCTTGTTTAACTGCAATGTAAGAGAAAGGACTAACACCATTTTCTGGCATTTGTCCTCTTCCTATTTCTAGCAACTGCATGACTATCAGAGAAGCAGCCATTGAAACTGTTCCTGGCATGAAGATGAAGTTAATGCTAAAGTACTGCCAAGTAAAAGTCTGTCTAGTGTGCAAGTGTTGAATTCAGAACAGCCCAAAAAGGACGAAAATGATCATAACATAATACTATTAAAGATCTGGAGGAGGACAGAATGACTATCAGGTAAGAAATCTATGAGATTTACTTTTTCCTGCATTTGAATTTTGAAGGTTTTAATAAATTGTTCAAAAATGAACTGAAATGGTATTTGAACATATAGAAATTCAAAGCCAGGATTTTAAAAGTTAAGACTCCAAAATTCTGGGCATTGGCCAGGCGTGAGAATTGCACAGCCCTTCATATTGTTCAACTACAACTCCCAGTAGCCTGATCCAGCATAGCAATAAGAAATACTAGGAATAGCAGTTCAGGGATATCCTATAGCTGCATGATTCCCATCTTGACAGACAAATGTCAGTTTTGCTTTATCTCACATTCTTAACGGAAACTGCTGATTTTCACCCTGAATATGAAGAAACGTGTGAATTTTCATGAAATCTGATGACAAATAAATTGTGTTAAAGTTCTCACCAATTCCTAAATAGAATCATTTCCTTCTCAAGCTGCATGTGAGAATGGCCCAAAAAGAGGACCTTTACGTTTCTCTGAAGGAACTGTAACTTCAACATCTCAAACACTAACATCATGGTTGCTGCCATTGCAGTGTAGCTAAGACAACTTTCCTCAACACATTTTCTTCCATAGGCATTGAACTACAACTCCTCTCCTGTTCAAGCCAATGTACAGTTCAGTCATGGAATTCTGCACATGGAAGATCCCAGATTCAATTGCCGGATTTGGTTCAGAAACACCTTGGAAGTGCTAAATGGATCACTCGTCTGGCTCAGTAATTTGCGGGCTTGGCAGCTATATCTCTGCTCATCATGCCATTCAAATGCAAACTTCATTCCTTGTGATTCATACATGATTTTCTATCCTAGACGTCCTATTTTTATAGTATTTATTTATTTACTTATTTTATTTCTACCCCACTCTTCACACTCCACAGGGAACTCAGAGCAACTTATAAGTTTTGGCAAAAATCCAGTGCCAGTCTTATACAATAAACATAAAACTCAGTAACATGTAAATCACAATTAAAACCAATTAAAATGTGTAACCAAATCTCAGCTATCATGAGGATTTTGCTAAAAGAGGGAAGGATTTGTCCTGAATGACAGCACAAGTGAACCAGCATCAGCAGCAGGAATGGTGATGTAGCTGAGCAGCAAGATGGCGGAGACCTCTATGGCTGAAGCCCCCACAGGCATGATCCTTTTATGCCCTGGCCTTTGGAGGCAAGCAGGTGTTCTTGCTAGGCCTTGCTTTGCAGAGTCACAGGGTCAGGGCCTCAGTTCTGCAAGGAGTGATTTCCAGGAGTTGAGCCAGAGGCAGCAAAGAAAACAAAGGCTGCCTTTTTCCTCAAAGCCCCTGGTGATGGTACCTTCACTCCCTTGATGGTCCTCTAGTAACCTCTCATGGAAAGATACCAAACCTGAACTACTCAGTGACATGCTGGGAGGTAAGATTACTATTTCTAGGCTTGGGAACTCTCTCACACAGGATATTAGCCTGACATCCCCTTGGTTCTTTTGTCTGAGAGGCAAAAACTTCCCACTAGGTATGAGAAGACCATGCTAGGAAGATGAACAAGAATCTAAGGAAAGCTTTAAAAAAAGTTGGAAAGAAACTAAGGGAGCACAGTCACAACCAGCAGCTCACTATCCATATTCTGGAACAACAACAGCAGCAAAAATCATTATGGCAGGAAAGAGGAGTAAAAGAAACATGCACCTGCAGTCTATATCTACTTTCCCCCAATCTGCTACCCTCCAGATGCTCTAGACTAGAACTCCCATGGGAATTTTAATCTGAAAGACACCAGGATAGGGAAGACTGGTCTTTGGCAGAAGTCTTTGTTTTTGGTACTCCAGAAGTTTTGGGCTTTGATCCCCTGCATCCTTGGTCAATGGTCTTAGTGGCTGGGATGCCTTCACCTGGAAGTCCAGGATATCTGGAGGCTCAAAGGAAGAGACTGAATTGTGTATGATATATAAAAGCGTTTGGATCCCTTTTGTTTACAAAGTTGTCAACAAGCTCATTCAAAATAGTGAGGAAAACTGCCCAGGGATTTTTCTTGCCACAGGTCTGGCATTTCTGGCATTCTATTTCTGTTTTTCCTGCTTCTTTTTCAGTAGCTTTCCATCAGAAAACTTGCAAACAGTCTCCCTTCCCCAAAGGGAAGGTCAGAGGAATGCTGTGATTCCATTGCATATGTTAAACATGCACAACTTGTGTTAAGCATGATATGACCTCACTCCACTCAGTACTGCTAACTGTTCCGAGTACTTGAGCTACTGAAAAAAAGCTTTGCAGAAACTTTCATTCTCACTGCTAAATACAGAGAAAATGGACTAAACAGCATTTTTCTGTACCACAGTTCCGTAAGGTCACAAGAGAATACCTTCAGCATTCGATCAAAAATGCATAAACTGGACTGAATCAGCTTTATCCAAAGATTTTCTATCTGGAACGTGATCTCTTATTGTAGTTAGCCTATCTTCTACCATTTTTTCTGAACAGATAAAATACTGGTGGTATTAGAGAAGAAGACCTTTATGTCTTCTGACATGCCCAAATTCCTACGTTTGCACACTTGAAGCTCAAGTTGCCTTCAACAAATATAATTAAGCAACATTTTTCTCCTGGTTAAATTAAGTATTTTAGAATTCTGATAAAATAATTATACATCAGCAAAATAATATTACAGGACTAAGTCCACTCCAGACATTCCCAAAACAGACCCCCCCCCCTCTCTGTATGTCAGGTTTAGAAGGAGGAGGAGGAGGAGGAGGAAAGGAAGGAAGGAAGGAAGGAAGGAAGGAAGGAAGGAAGGAAGGAAGGAAGGAAGGAAGGAAGGAAGGAAGGAAGGAAGACTGTAGCCAAGTCTGATGCCTTTGTTTTCTATATCAATGAAGGATTGCTTTTAAATGGGGAATATTCAAAAATATAACCCACCACTTGCAGTCAAAAAGACAGCATTTGCATGGTATTGCTCAATGTGAAGATCATTTCATGATAACTATGGGCGGAAATTATTTTGGTAGACTCCTGAATGAGATCAGCAGCAACTGATTACCAACAGTTTAACAATAGCAACAATGAAATCTATTTTTCTACCTATTTTAAACTGCTGAGATGAATAAAATTTTGCATAGACAGTAGTCCACTTTTCTATAAAAGGAATACAAATCGTTCACCTCAGAAGGTGATCACAGAAAATCTGTTCAATTCTAAGTCTTCTGTCTTTTGTACTTGGCCCTAGTTGTAAAACTTAGTCACCAATCCTCTGGTTTATAGATCTTCATTGTCAAAATAGTGATAACAATATCAATCCTATTGTATACCGAGCAGCATCTGCAAAGAACTCGCTGATTAAGGTTTTTTTTATTTTTCAAAATCTCCTTGATACCAAATCCATTCTGGACAAAAATATCTTTCTGCCACAAAGATTAGCCTGGGCATCCTTTGTTCTGGTTTCAGCACCATCACTGTATGATGACATCTAGTGCAGAATTAGCACGATGTAACTTAAGATGCCCAACACAAACAGAAGCATTGACTCCACATGCAAGCTGAACCTTCCTGCTCTAAATCCACTCACTTCTGGCTTCTCCTCTGGGACAGCCAGTCAGCCAAGAAACCAGATGAATATGATTGACAAGCCTTTGGGTTGCGGGGGGGGGGGGGGCGGGGTGAGAGGATGATAATGGAGGTAATAAAGTGAAGAGGTGAATAAATACTTGTGCCCTTGGCTTTTCATTTCAAGTTTTACATCGGTAGATTTCCACCCTGTGTTTTATCCACATGTTGAAGGGATCTCAGTGAGTTTCTAGTCTGCAGTGTCATGATGGAAGAAACTGAGATGGCCCAGGGCACGTACATTCCCTTAGTTGCACTGCATTGATTAGGCTCTCTTAAGCAAAGTGGCCAGGATATCTGAGAAACCTATTGATTGTTCGCTTTGCTCCCTTCCTGCCTCTGTTTCTCGTTCACTTTTCTGCATTGCCATAACAAACCCCCAGTAATGTGTACATCCCAGGGATAGTCTTTCAAAGTTGTAAAGTATCGCTTTGGAGCCCTTTTCCCCTTCACCTGAAGAATCAGCTCCAACTGTTCCCATTTCCCAAGGACGACAACTGTTGTAGAATCACAGAATCATAGAGGTGGAACAGACCATATGGTCTCTTTTAACTCTATTTCCAAGAGAATGGCCTCTTCCATGGAAGTCCCATCCCCTGCCATGCAGGAAAAGAACAATCGAAGCACCTGCAACAGATGACCATCCAGCCTCTATTTAAAAGCTTCCAAAGAATGAGCCCCCACTACACCATGGGGCAGTGAGTTCTACTCTTGAACATAGAGTTGGAAGAGATCACAGCAATCACCCAGTCCCATTCTACCAGACAGTAATACACAATGAAGGCACGTATGACAGATAGCCATCCAACCAGGATTAAAGATGTCTATTAGACAGGATGATTATTATATTGTCTTCAGTATCAGAGA
Source organism: Anolis carolinensis (assembly GCF_035594765.1). Classification (NCBI taxonomy): domain Eukaryota; kingdom Metazoa; phylum Chordata; class Lepidosauria; order Squamata; family Anolidae; genus Anolis; species Anolis carolinensis. The sequence continues at coordinate 330,934,798 of NC_085841.1, read as the reverse complement.
CTGGATGCTTCTATATACCAATTTCTAAGGATCATAAGGAGAGGGGGATATTGCTGCCCTTATGGGCTTCTCTTAGGCAACCCTCGTTCCACTAGAGGGAACAAGATGCTGGACCAGTTATTACTCGTCTAACACAGAATAGTTGGTTCATGACATTTTTTAAAAGTAAAGCACCGTGGTGTACAGCGATGGTGCTATCATTATTCTATCATCATCATCATCACCATCACAGCTCACAAGAGAGAATCAAGACAAACATGAGAAAATAAAAATCCAGAAGAGGAAATCATAACTGTAAGAACTCTAATGTCGAGTATCCTTCTGATTTTGGACTTTCAAAACAAGAAGACAAATATTATTTAATGTGATGTGAGGGAATGGGATTATACAAGGCAATGTGATAGCAGGGAAGTCTAAAAAGTTCAAAATTTGAATATAATCCTAAGTATCGAAATTTATTTCTAAAGTGAGGTGTTCCTCAAGGGAAACATTTCCACATGAAACTTCTAAGATTGGCCTAGATACATTCCTAGAAAATATGCTACTGGGAACAATCCTCCATTGACTGGGAAATGGAATGAACAACTTAATAGAATCACAGGAACCAAAGGTAGGGAAAAGCCAGTGAATCCTTTATAAGTTAAAATCCCCAGCTAATTCTGCATTTCCCTGCAGAATGTCAAACAATTATGGATTTGTTCTTCCCAGCAAACGGCTGACTTTTTTGGAGACCAAATACCATTTTTCTATCCTTTGCTAGATTTTATTTTTGTGCTGTTTATTGATTGATTTCACATTGTTATTAATTTACCATAGTTGTTTCGTCATAATACTAATAATAAATGTTATAGCCATTATCACAGCAAAATAGATTTGTATGTAGGTTCTCACAGGACAAAAACATACGGATAAAAACACATTCATAATTGTTGCCAAAAGTAGCAGTTTGGCCTCTTCTTCAAGTATAATTGCCATGGCTAAATGCCACAGATTTCTTGGATTTGTAGTTTGGTAAAGCATTAGCAGAGAAGGCTAAAGGCCTTGTAACACCACAGCACTACATAATTCTATAGCTTTGAGCTATGGTAGTTAAACTGGTGTCAAACTGCATTAATTCTACTGACCAGACGGACCAGTAAGGGTTTGGAGGGTAAAAAGCAAAGTGAATGATAAATGCCCAATGAACTGTGGAGCCAAACCGAATAGGGGTTTCAAGCCAGGCAGGCATGCACAGCCAGTCCTGACTATAGTTTCACTAATTATAGTGTCCATTTAACATCTAGAACCATAGAGAAAAAGTGTGATTCCAACAGTTGGTCCAATTGAGCAAATGTGTTAATGGTATTTATATAAATGTTGGCTCACCATTCAACAATTGAATCATTGAGTCTATCATCCAGGATGCAGGCCACTGTCTTGGGAATGATGGCAGGTCATTCTGTATCTAAACCAGAAATGGGCAACTGTGGGAGGCCAGGAGGTTGCATTAGCTCCCCAAGAGACTTTGGATGGCACTCTAGTTTTTGAGAAAAATTGCAAAAGATATTGATCCTGTTGGGATTTCTGGGAGTTGAAGGCCAAAACATCTGAGAACCCACAGGTTGAGAACCACTGTGGTAAAGCCATGAGGGCCTCAAAAACAGCTCTTGGGAGGGAGTGCATGCAGCCAAACTCTCATCTAAACATACAGCAGTAACCAGATGTTCTGGGAACTGGCATATGCAGAATCAGGCAATTATCATGTGTTACAGGCATAGATCAAATGCCACTGCCTTGTGAAATTATAGCCATCTATGCTTAGATATTTAGAGTTCAAGACTGAATCCCAACAGAAAAATGGCCACTGCCTTCAAGGATGAAGAACTGGGTCCTAAGTGGCCTTTTGGTTAAAATATGCTGGAAGAGATGTGGCTTGGTATTGTAAAGGAAACCTAGCAAATTAGAGTAAGTCATATAAAATAACCCAAGGGAATAGGAAACCATTCATCCTTTCTGCTCACCCCCACTTATTTCCACATGACAATATTTCAATTGGGTGTTTCTCTAGTTTCAAAGCAGGCTTATCTTTCTTTCTTTCTCTCCCTGAATCTATGACCATCTTCATCTAAATGCAAGGTCATGGAAGGTCACAGAGCTGACCTCACCAATGTCAAAAGAACTGTGGCAGAGAAAGAGAAGAGAGAGAGAGAGAGAGAGAGAGAGAGAGAGAGAGAGAGAGAGGTTTAACCTCAGATAGGATCTGTCAGCCAAAGGACAAGACAAGGCTTTCAATCTACATTATTAACCAACCTAGTGTTTATCACTCTTGCAACACCTCAGAGGAAACGCTTTTGCTTCCAATTCATTTCTGGCTCCCACAAGAGCAGTCTGCCTACTTTGCATGCAATGCCCTGGGCTGGAGCTTTCTACAGCTGGGAGCTTTTCAGTGGCTCAGGTTGAGGCAGCTGTGCTCTTCCCTATACATGGATGCAGAGTTCTTCCAAGTGCTACCTTTTCCGCCCAGCCTCCCTCCTTCCCTTCCCCAAGGAAACTAGGCTTTGAAGCCAATCCATAAGAATGTGTTTAATTGCCATTGAATTCCCAATGGCACACCTTGAATGGATGAGGGGAGGGGACGGGATGGAAGGAAAAGGAGCACAGGGGATGAGCCAAGCACTATTCAGACAACACTGAGCAAATCAATAGGCCGAGTGAGATGGACAGGCGAAGCACTGCAGGGCAAAGGAGACCTCTTGCACTGGGACAAAGGCCTCTCTCCAGTCAAAGATGTCTCTCTCATCTTCAAGTGAACTGTCTTCACATTTTCTTTCCAGTCAGGCCAAGACTAAGACAGCATTACATTCTTCAAGGATGCTATTGTTCAGTTTGTGGCTCTGCTTTTATATATGTGAAAATAAAAAATGTAGCATGTTTTTCTGTGTGCAGAAATGCATACAGAGGAGAAGGTGAAATTCTTCTGCTGATAGTTATAGCACTTTTTATTTGGATGGGGGGAGTTAAGGCACAGATAGTTACATTGGGCCATAAGAGATGCTCCAAAATCTACAGCACTGCAATATTTTTAACCAGGACAATAAACCTGTCATATAATACTGCATAAGATTTCAAGTACACCAGAGCTCTTCATCGGAATAGATGTTAAAGCAGTTGAGGATTAAATCCCCTACCACTTGAAGATAGGTCTTTGCAGAGAAAAGTTCAACCAAAAACAAAGTCAAGCAACTCAGTTTGGTTTCTATTAGCCTTTGTCTACCTGGAAAGTCACCTAAAATTAGTCTCTTTCAAATTAAACTTGAATATTTTGGGGTGACATTTTGATGATACAGGAAAAGACAATTATATTATATGCAATTATATCACCACTGTGCAGTTATATCACTGTGCAGTTATACACTTTATTTATTGCAGATAATGATATTTTTATTGTTTTTATATTTTCTTTTTATTTATCATGCTCTCAGGATGACTTACACAAAAAACACCATTACAGTGCAATCATATGTGTGTCTATTAAGATATAAGATCCACTGAGTTCAGTGAGACATTCGCAAGTAAGAATGCAATCCTGGCAAGAGATACCAACGTCTTCTACAATTTCTCAAGAAAAGTCTGTATCTGGAGCTTATCCTTGCATATTCCACCAAGTGGATATTGACCTATAACCAATGCCACCTATTACCCCAGTCAATCCAAAATTCTAATCATTCTATGTCACTTTCTCCTCCACATGAAAGCATACAAGGTCTAATGAGGGAAAAGGCTGTTGGCTCCTTACCACCACCTTTCTTTAAAAAGTGAAGAACAGACAGAATGAACACCGCTGTCTCTCCTTACCTTCTTTCAGCATTCCCACTTTGAGGCATTTCATAAAGCGACATGCCTGACAGGATTTGCGCCTCCGTTTTGTGATTTCACACTCATTGGTAGCTGGGCAGCTGTATTCAATGTTCCCTGTAAAGTATAAACACAAATAAAGGTAATAACTTTTACACAAAGCAAAGATGAGGATGCCTTGGTGCAAGAATGACCTGAAGAAGTTTGATTTGTCTGAAAACAAAAATGAATTATGAATTTTCCCAGTGTCACCAATCTGGGACCGCAAAATGCTAGCAAACTAGAGGTACCATCACCATACATACTGTGGTCATGTTCACATTTTTATCATAGAAACAGGTTAGTGGAGAGATTAACTGGAAACTCTGATGAATGGGGATCAATACACTGAAACACAAGAATAGACATGACCTTTTTGCATGTGTTTTATGTCACCTGTCCTCCAAGGAGTCCTTGTTTTATCCTTACAACATTACTGTGAGATAAATTGGGCCAACAGATGAGTACAACCTAGTTTGAGCATCTTGGCTGAACAAAGTTTGGAACTCAAATCTCCCGCATCCCTAGTCAAAAATTCTGTACCTTGCATGGGTGCTTCTCAAACTATCTGAGGGATAGGGCTGGCAATTGTTTGTTTTTTCAGTGTGCCTGAGATTGGCACTACATTTGTACATGATTGGCACAAATGTTATTGTTTTTTTCTTTCCTGGAAGTTTGTCAGAGACTGGCAAAACAAACAATTGCCAGCTGCACTACATCACATTGTTTCTTGGTACAAACAAGTTTGGAGGTGACAGTTGCAGCAAAAGGTCCAGTCCTTAGGACAAATGGCAAACAGTAGCACCACCAGGGCAGGATTTAGAGGCAAAAACCCAGTGGATTATTTTGTACTGAACAATTATAGAGCTATGATTCCATTTTAACTGCCGCGAAAATCTGGGATTTGCAGTTCAGTGAGCTCTAGTGTTCTATCAAATTCCAAACCTCAGGATTCCATAGAATGCACTCCTGTCAATTAAAATGAAATCATAGTGCTATAATTGTTTTGTGTGAATAAGGTGTGAGGCAGGAGAATGAGCAAGAGGACTCTCAAACAATACAGGGCTAGTTTAACACATTTACCTTACAAAAAGCCACTTCAATCAATTCAGTCCACAATATATTCAGTCCAGAATATAACTGCACCACGGAATCAAATGACCTTTGCCCCCCTCAAATCTCTCTCTCTCTCTCTCTCTCTCTCTCTCTCTCTCTCTCTCTCTCTCTCTCTCTCTCTCCCTCGCTCTCTCTCTCTCACACACACACACACACACACTCCCCGTGTTCATGTGCAAAAATAACAGCATGCTCAATTGAAAAACATTATACAAAAACTGTTTACAGTGATCTTGGTCCTGATTAATGCTACCTAAGAACCACCAGTCCCATTAGCAAAGTCTTAACAGTACTTTGATATGAGTTTTACAGGGCTACATAATTATGGGGTGGGCAGTGACTGATCCCTGTTATTTGACTGCTGAAACAAAATCTCCTGATTATAATAAAAAACCCAGCAAAGAAAAAGTTCTAGCAGTAATCCCCCAACAGAGGAAACTATAGCTGAAAACTGAAAAGTTCCTATAGCTTCTTCCTGGTTTGTGTAGTTCCTGAGTAATTTCCATTTGAGCATGACATTTTCCCACCAACATTATAGAACGAAGGCTATCATCTGCCATTTGTCCAATCTGCTCCTGCAGAATTCTGGGAAATATAGTCTAGGGAAGTTGAGGATCTCTCTAGCTGAGAATTCCAAAGGCTCCACCCCAAACTACATTTCCCAGAATTCTGCAGGAACAACTCGGACAATTGGCAGATGATAATGCTGAATAGTTTCAACTGCTGAAATTTAATCCAGTTATCAATGTTTCTCAAACTCTGCTCCTACAGACTTCAATGTTTTGGACTCCCACAATTCCTAACAACTGGTAAACTGGCTTGGATTTCTGGGAGCTAAAATACAAAACACTTGGAGGAGCACAGTTTGAGAAGCACTGAACTAGATAATCAAAACGTGAGCAAGTTTGGATATATAATGATGAAAGAATCAAGAATTATCCTAAAAATGTGTTTGTACAGTTCTTTAAAAAATGTTGACCGTTATTTTTCTAAGTTTCTGAACCACCATTTATTAATCAACAAAAAGAAAGACTAAGATCCCTTCTACACTGCCATATAAAATCCAGTTTATCTTCTTTGAACTGGATTATATGACAGTATAGAAGAGGTTTTAGATTATGAAGATTAAATTAGTCTTGTTGTTATGACTGCTGAGTTAAACAATCTGAGCTAGTACTAGGCTTTTTCAAAACAAAAATCAGTACAACAAACAACCTGCAATTAGTCCTCAACTTCGTGAAATGAACAGAGAGGAGACACAGCCAGTAAAGCAGATGAAACAAAAATGCCAGACCCCATGAAAAAAGTAACATGATCATGCATAATCATAGGCCCTGCTAAAAAGTCCTAAATGACTTACAACCTCTTCACATGGGGCTAAAATCGGTGGCATGCACCAGTTTAGCTCAGGTCACCCACAAAGCCCACCAGCTCTGATCAAATATTTGCAAGCGGGGCTCTGTGGATGAAGAAGGGCTGAGCCAGCACATGCCACCATCACAGCAACACGGGAGGCTTCCTGTGTGGCCATTGGAAGCCATGGGTGGAAGCCGCACACTCCACGCTTCCCCCCATAGGATTGCCTTCAGCTGATGCCGAGTGATGTGGGGTGTGGGGCACTGGCTTCCCCATGCTCCCCAATGAAACGGAGTGACTCCTGCAGCTGTGTGACAAGGTAGTTGCTGTCGTGCAGCCTTAGAAAACTATCTGTTGACAGTTTACCTTGCATGATGCTTGAAGCGATTAATGGAACTCAACTAAGGTGTAACTCAGATCACAAAGTTGCAGCCCAATTCTATTCACCACAGTCACCAAAATAGAAAAGCTGGGCCTGTGACTTGTTTCCCTCCTTCCCTGAAACTGTGCAAAAGGATCCAAAGCCCAACAAGGGAAAGGTGAGCCGCATCAGTAACAAGTGAACACCCTTGATAGCCATATAGCAACTCAAGCAAGCTGACATGCATCAAAAAAGTGGTTTATATATGTGCTGAGCCTTTTCCCCTCAAATGTATTTGAATAACACTAGATTTTATGGACATCAGGCCTTCTTAGTTTTGTGGCTGGAAAAGTTCCCATTTTGAACAGTACAGAACACAGAGTTTACAAACAGCCATCTTGTTTCACAAAGTTTAACAGGTCCTTGGTATCTGCTGGAGTTTAGTTCTAGGAATTCATCCACCCCTGTGGATTCTAAAATCAGTGGGTGCTCAAGTCCCATTATCAACAATGTCACAGTAAAATGGTGTGCTTTATGTAAAATGGCAAAACTAAGCTTTGCCTTTTAGATTTTTTAATGTTTTCAAGCTATGGATTGAATCCTTGGATGCAGAATCCATGTATATGGAGAGTTGAATGTAATCTAAAAGACAAACATCTTGTGTGAATAGTTCCGTGATATGGCAGAGGAAATCAAGCAGAAACAAAAGGCACAAGAGGACCTCCACAGTCTACCACAAACACACTTGCTCCCAGATATTATCCCCAATGCAAAAGCCTATCACAATCCTAACGTCTACAAGCTCCTTAATGGGCACATGTCCTTAGTTGCTATCAACAACCAATAGCAGGCCAATCAGAACCACAAATTTTGGGGCAGAGGTTTGATGAACTCATTTGTTATTGTTAGTTTCATAGTATTTTCCTATGTTCTGAGGAACATAATGCAAAAATGAAGCACTAAACAAACAAACACACACACAAACAAACAATAGTTACAAGACTAAAATTAACAGTAGTGCCAGGAGCCAAAACCAAAACAATTTGGGATGCTTTTGTTCTGATAACTCCCAACACTGGGATTAAAAGCATGATGTACAGGTAAAAACAACATAGACTGGTTTGGCTCATTTTGGATTTTGTTTTGGAGAGAAAGAGAATGGGATCATTTTTGACTTGAAGAAGATATGATTCATATGAAGGAGAGAGAGGACACACAAGTCAGGGGAGACTTTATAATTTTTAAAATAGACAAATTGGCAACATCGTGAAACATTATTAAAAATGTTGTTGATTTTCTTTTTTAAAAAAGCGCAGAACTACTTCTAAGATCTTTAATGTTGAGACAAAACCCTGGAATGGATCACCTCACTCTACTGACATTCAAACCACTATCCACCACTGCTCCCACCTTTATCCTTATTTGGGAAGAAGAAATAAGACACACGTGACACAGCCACAGTCAAACAAAAATAGTGCAAAATTGTCTACTGTCTTTAGCAAAGTTCCTTCTGTGTTTTTGTTGTCGTTGTTGCTTTATTTCTTCCTCCGGGTCTCTCAATTTCTTTTATGGGTCCAGAGGCTGGCTGCCAGCAGAACAGAGCTTCTCAGGCTGCCTTGCAATTTCTGTAAGTGCCCTGTGATAAAGTGATGAGATTAACTCATCGGGATTCCAGCAGCCTTCCACCGGCTGGCAGTCATGCTGCCACTTCCGTCGCTGTGGACTAGAGGTGATCTGGCAGACAGCAGCTGAAAGAACTCCGGGGTACCTTTGGCAACCAGAGCAGGAAGGTGTGCATGCCAATGAGCAGTAGCAAAAGAAGCATGTGTCCTTGTGTGCTCATATGTGCGCATGTTTACCAACTTGCTTTGAGCCAGGGAATGATCCTATTTGGCCATGCATAACTAAATAACATGGTTTGAAAACAGCAACAGCATCATTGGAGATCTACTTCTTAAGCTCTGAAGACGATTGCTCCCCAACTCCAAAACCTCAATTTCTACACACTTAGAAACAGTTTAAGAATGGGATCCCATGGGGAATTGATGGAAGTAGTCTTGCGTCATATAATGGGCTCTATGGAATTCCATCTTTAAAATGTTTTTAAAGTGTGTAGAAATGAAGGGGAGAGAGAGAGAGAGAGACCCTGCATTTGATGAGGTCTCAAGTGTAGACTATGCTGAGAAAATGTGTATCTATTTAGTTGTTTGTACAAAGTATTTCTGTATTGTCTCCCAACCCACAATGGCCCCAGGCAATGAACAAATAAAAACCAAGGACAGTTTTGCTCCAAAATTATGGATTTGGATACAATCCATGGATAAATTTAGTGTCATTTTCTGTGTAAACAGAAAGCAAGTCTAGGATGAGACACTGGTGAACACAACATAATCTGAATGTTGTGACTGCATATAATAGAGGATTCCACTAATGCACCTTTTAAATGTGAGAGTAGTGATTTGTTATAGAATGCCCTACAACTTTCACATGCAATTTACCAGTCCTCTCATATTTCCCTAACCCCTTCCTCTATCTTTTTTTCTTGATGGAAACCCAAAATGGAAAAAAACCAAAATAATTGCACTATGGTTTTTAAAGGAGTACAATAGCACTCTTTAGTTTGTATCATTTTTTTCTGTTACACAAGATTTAGCGTACAAACATGCCAGCCCAGTTTTGTTCAAAGTACTAGTGACTGGACAATCTATTAAGAGAAGTAAATTCTTATATGAAAATTCAGTATGACCCCCATATCTGCAGGCCTAAGTATCTGCAGTTTCATTTATTCACATCCAAAATGATATGTCTTCTCTATGGTATCCTTAGACCACACTATCTATTGGTTCAAGTATCCTCAGAAAGGACCTGATAATATTGGCTGCTGGAATCGCCATGGATTGGGGCAAATCCGGCAGTGCCTGTCACGGGCTTAGGAACCCATCACCCCACGCCTCGCATTGCCTGACTTACTGGAAATCCCATCCCACAGGGGAAAGGATCTGCCACCTAGCTTCCCCGCATTGTTGCCAATGCAACATGGGAAGGCTCCTGTGTTGCTGCCATGGCAGCATACGCCGGTTAAGCGGTAGTTTAGCCATGAGGCCCACCAGAAGTAGCTGTATGTCATGGGATGGAAGCAGGTAGTCTCCATGGCCAAAGGATAGCTGAACCAGCATATGCTGTCGAAAATAGCGCCATCTGATGAGGTCATAGGTCTAGAAACATGGATACAAGAGTCATACTGTATACATATTCCTTCCCAATAAGCTAAGCAAAACTAAACTGAGCTACACTCAATCTGTATTAATTGTTGTGTGGAATATCAACTATGATCTCTCTTGTATTAATGCTTCTTAGGCTTCACTTAAGATCTGAGGAGAAAGTTAGGGATACTTGATGAATTAGTTCTCTTTGAATTTCAATATGATCTGATACATGGAACACAGACTAATCATAGTATAGAATGCAGTTGTTTTGGAATTTTGAACCACACATTTTGGGATTCATTTCTCAGCTCAATAAATTATACATGCACACAAAATAAAATATGCTTCTAAATTTATTCAGAGAAAATGTGTGTAAAACACATATTAAACCTCAAATCTTCATTCAGATTCTAAAAAGAACAGATGAAAGCAGAACTGGTGTGGAATGGATTTGGGAATAAACACATGCAAAAGTGACATATTACAAGCATAAACTGATCCATCTGTATTTGTGAAAAGAGTTGTTTACAAGATATCCATTCTTATGCAAACCAGGCTGCACATTTCATTCAATGTATACAATTTTCCCCCCAATTATTCTGTCAAATAAAAAGATTAAGAAGATTTTGTGCAAATACAATAACTCATTGTAAGCACAAGAACATTTTTTCTTGCAAAACCATTTTGGCAGCAATATTTTTTCTGTACATCCCATATGTGCACAATGCACATATACACACACATGGACATAAACAAACATAGACACAGACACCTATATTATTAATTAGCAGCTACACAACAGGTTTTACAAGCTAACAAACTTAGCAATATGTCTGAGTTCATAATTAGTTTTCAGAAATGGAAGAGGAGGAATCATATAGTTGGACAATACACCATATAGTTGGACAATATGGTGTATGCACATTTTCATATTCCTCTGAACCAGTGCAGTGTTCAAGATGTTTATTAATGCTCTTGCTGAAAACATACAGCATCTAAGCTCCCCTCTTAAGAAAAGGACTGGACCTCTCCAAAGTATAGGACAAGATATTGTTAATATGAATAATGTTAATGTCTGAACATGCTTAACATGGAGGACAGAAACACTATTTGTTTGATAGAAAGAAGAATGAAGAGCAGGTTGATGGAAATGATGAAAAATTGTGTATTGCTGTATGGCAGGAGGTTGGACTGGATAGTCATTGCAGCCCCTGAAGAGTGCCCGGACTGTGGCACAGCTGGTTAAGTAGCCAGCTGCAATAAATCACTCTGGCCAAGAGGTCGTGAGTTCGAGGCCAGCCCCTGCCGGGGTGAGCAGCCGACAATTAAAATAAAAAATAGCCCCTGCTCGTTGTTGACCTAAGCAACCGAAATATAGTTGCATCTATCAAGTAGGAATTTAGGTACCGCTCTGCGGCGAGGCAAATTTAACTAATTTATGACACCATAAAACTCGTCCAGCTCCCGTTTGGAATGAGGAAGTATCCATCAAGATGCCACAGTGGATGACGAAGCAGCTGCTTCCCCATGGCCGGAATCGAGCATCTCCCCAGGAAGCTGGAATCTGGAGAATGTTAAATCGCCTCTGCTTCTCTGTCTCTGTCTCTAGGTTTATATGGCATTGAATGTTTGCCATTATATGTGCACATTGTGATCTGCCCTGAGTCCCCTTCGGGGTGAGAAAGGCGGAATATAAATACTGTAAATGTAAATAAAATAAAATAAATTAAATTCCTTCAAAGAGCTGCAACCAGGTTACTTACAGGTGCTGGACCCAGAGAGCGTACAACCCCTCTGCTACAACACCTGCACTGGATGCCAATTTGTTTCCAAGACAAATTAAAAGTGCTGGTTTTGATCTTTAAAGCCCTAAACAGTTCAAATTCATCTTACTTATCTGACCACATATCCTCATACCAATCTGCCTGCTCTCTAAGATCTTCAGGTGAGGCCCTACTCTCGCTTCCACTACCATCGCAAATGTGACTAACATCGACAAGGGAAAGGGCATTTTTAGTGGCCGCCCCAGCTCTGTGGAACGCCCTCCCAATAAAAATTAAAACAGCTCCCTCACTTTCTTCAAGAACCAATTAAAAACCTTCCTGTTCAGACAGGCCTTTAGTGATGGAAACTAAGCTGGATTGATAAGAAACACCATAATGTTTATGGACTGAAACAAAGTGCAATATAATCTGACACAATGCCACAAGAATGTGAATGTATATTATTGTTCTTTTAAACTGTTTATTTTATAATGTCTTATATTTTTATCAATGTATTTGGATTGTCATTTACATGATTTTAATATGTTGTAGGCTGATTTGGGTCCCGTGAGTGAGAAAAGTGGGATATAAATAAAGATTTATCATCATCATCATCTTAATCCAGGACGGGACCTGACTCTACTAAAGAACTGATACTGCTTATATAAGTTACATTCATTCCTTCAACCAACCAGGATGCAAGACTTTATGGGAACAGTCTGATTATGTATAGAACCAGGTTACTATCCTTTTGATTGTTGTTGCAGAAGGAAGAAATTTGAGAAAAGCAACTTTTCCACCCAGTTAGAGATATCATGAAGCAAGCCACTCCTGTTTAAAAAAATAGGTTTACTGTGAAGGTGGCATGGCATGCAGCAGTCTTTAAGTGTAAAGCATTTTCAAGGGAATTTTAGTTTTATCTCAGAATTAAAAATTAAAATTAAAGCGAAAGAAATTACCATGTCAGATTTAGTTTTTACAATTTAATTTTCAGGTAAGTAGATCATTTACCATTGAAAGTCTTTGGTGGAAAAAGAAGGTCCACTATAATAGTTTATATAATTTGGGATGGCACACTTTCTCCCTTTACTATTAAAAAGATCAAATGAATGGAATTAAAAGCATCTAGGCTAGAAAGTGGAACAGGGGGCATAGGAAGGAGGGGTTTCCCCTTCCAAGGAGTAATCAATAATGTTCTAACAGCAGCAGAAATGATGCAACTAAATAGAAATCACTTCTTTTGATGAAACCCTAAAAGTGGAAAGATTTCTGGAGTGCCCATGCTGAAAATCAATTCTTGGGGAGATATAAAAGTGTTTTTTAAGGGAAGAAAACCTGGATTTCCTATATCCATTGACCTATAGACTTCTAACTATACCCCTTTTTGCAGTTGTTGTGTTTCATGAAAGTATTCAGACTGGAGTGTATCAATTTCAATGTGTGATGACTCTGAATGAGGGCCCTCCAATGTATTGTGACCATGAATGAGGGCCCTCCAAATTATCTTTTTAGCCTTGATCAGGTCTTCCAAAGTAAGGGTCATGGCTGCCCTGACTGAATCAATCCGCCTACATTGCAATCTTGTACTATTGCCTTCAAATTTTCTCAGCATTATTGTCTAGGCCATATAACACCTTGTAAAATTCACTCTGTAATTTTGATATAAAAATACCTTTCTTCAAAGGAAGAATGTCTTCCCATTTTTGCAACCTTGTCTGCAGAGGCATAAATAAATGAATCACTGCCATCACCCACAAATATAAAACTTGAAGACCACCAATTTGGAGCAAAACATGAGAATCCAACTGTGACAACGCCACCAATGTAACCAGTTTCTGATGGCAATACTTGACTCAGAAGGCTGAATTGTCAAGTGATGTGATGACTCATGGGCCATGTAGTCCCATTCCTAGTGCTGTTGTGACTGACGAAGAGGAGAACTTGGGTTTTCCTCCATTTCAGCCAGAAAGGGAACCATTTCAGCCAGAAATTGAGCCTTTGCACCTGCAGGAGGCTTGTCTTCCAGAAATCTCCCAAACAAGCCCGGAGTCGAGTTCTCCCCCTTTTTCGCGCCGTAATTACATTCTCCAGCAGAAAGGAGTGCAACAGGCTAATCGCAGGAGTTTGAGAATAGCAGCAAAGCATTCAGATGATTAAAGCCTGTTCCCATGAGAAATTTTAGGGAGTCATACATCTGGACACAGAGATTGACTTTCGTTTCTGGTTCCCCAGAGAAGTGTTCTCTGGTGGGGAAAACAAGGCCTATTTAGGTTCCTTGCTCCCGGAGGGATCTTGCGGAGTCAATTCGTCAGCAACTGGAGTAGTGTGTGTGGACAGCTACTCCGCTTCCAAGCCTTTGTTCCTGATTCAAGCCTTCGTTTTCCAGCCTTGTTCTTCCACGGATTTTGCCTTGCTTTCCGAGACCCAGCCTTGCCTTGTTTCCCGGATTTTGCCAAGTAAATACCACGGATCTTGTCCTTGCTCCTCGTTCCTTGCTGCCTTGTATCCAAGCCTTGTTTTTCCAAGAATCAAGTTACTTCCTAGCCTCGTTCAAGTTCATGGACTAAAAGACCTTGTCATCTCCCCTCACTTTGCCTGGCAAAGTGAGTGTTTCGGTTATTGGATTACAACTTTGGACCTTAATATTTCATATTGGACATTGCTTCTTTGGACTAATTTTGACCTTTCCTGAAAGGTCTACTCCTGGACTAATTCATACGCTTGCTTTTATTAACTTTACATATTTCCTTAATAAAGATATTAGATAGATTCTGGCCTCTGTGTATGGTTATTGGTGCTCTGCTGCCTGGGTCCTGACAGTTTGACTCCGCCACCCTAAGCACCAATTAACCTAGGCCAGAATGTCTACCGGAGCCGGGCCGGGTGGCCAACCGATCAGCTACACCATCGACAAGGATGAGGTGGACCGGATCCGTGATAAGCTCAATGCGCAGGATGGGGAAATAAAGGGTTTGAAGGAACGCGGAATCCGTCTCCCGGCCATGGCGTTGCCAACCAAGTTTTCTGGAGAAGCTTCTAAGGTTCATGTTTTCCGTCGTCAATGCCAGGCTTATCTAGAGGCCCGTGCTGCCGAGTTTCCCCAAGAAGACATCAAGGTGGCGTGGGTTTACAGTCTCCTAGACGGGCCAGCGGCCAACTGGGCGACGGCACTGTTCGACCAAGCCTCCCCACATCTAAGGTCAGCGCAACACTTCTTGGATCACCTTAAGGAGACCTGGGGAATCGAGGACAATTTGGAGGCAGCCGGCCACAAACTCCGGCGCCTCTCCCAAGGGGACAGACCCTTGTCCCAGTACATAGCCGAGTTCCGAGTGCTGGCCCACAACACTGGATGGAACGATGTAGCCCTTAGAGGACAATTTCGGGAGGGCCTCAACATTGAGATGCTGGAAGAAATCTCCAAGGTGGATCCTCCCCACTCTCTTGAAGCACTCATTGATCAATGTTTACGAGCTGAAGTCATGCTTGCCAACAGAAAACAATGGGTCCGAGGCCAGAGCGGTAGAGCTGGGGTGAAACCTCCCGCTCCCACCGGCATCCAGCCGCGCCCAGTATGGAGACCCCCGCCACCAGCCCCATACCCCAGAGGGAGCGAGGAGGTGCCGATGCAGTTGGGCAATGTGCGTCCCAGATTAGATGCCGCCGAGAAGGCCCGCCGCCAACGCCTAAATCTCTGTTGGTACTGCGGAAACGGGGGCCACTTCGCCAGAGAATGCCCAGCCAAAGGGAAGCCCGCCGCCCGTCTGGCGGCGGCGTCCTCCACGGAGACGAAGACGTCTGAGGCGGCTGGCGCACAGCCGGCGGGGGAAGCCAGCGACCGGGCGTAGAGAGGCTCGCCAACCCGGTCAAAAAACCCATTCAAGAGCCGCCAACCGGGGTCCTGTTTCTTCTAGTGGTCACCTTGTGGTCAGCAAAAAAAGGACCCGTCATGGTCCATGCCATGATAGACTCCGGAGCCACCAACAATTTCATTGATAGAGAGTATGCCGACTCTCTGGGATTACAATATCATGATTTCAAGAATGCCCGTGTGGTGCAAGCCA
This sequence comes from Anolis carolinensis, assembly GCF_035594765.1. NCBI lineage: Eukaryota > Metazoa > Chordata > Lepidosauria > Squamata > Anolidae > Anolis > Anolis carolinensis. Next base: position 330,919,059 of record NC_085841.1, on the reverse strand, counting down.
TCGATGGCCGCCCCCTCAAGACGGGTCCCGTAAGTCAGTGGTCGGAACCCACCAGAATGTGGATAAGGGAACATATGGAAGAGATTTCCTTCTTTGTTACCGAGGTTCCCCATTTCCCTGTGATTTTGGGTATTCCATGGCTGACACTTCACGACCCAAGCATCTCCTGGTCCAACAGAGAACTGCAGTTTGCTTCAAAATATTGCCAAAACCATTGCCTTGTAGCTAAGATCTGCCATACCACAGACACTGAACCCATTATCACCTTGCCCAAGAAGTACTCAGAATATTGGGATGTATTCAATGAAAAAGAGGCCGAGAGATTACCCCCACATAGACCTTATGACTGTGCCATTGACTTGGTGGAGGGGGCCCCGATCCCGCGAGGACATCTCTACTCCCTGACTGAACCGGAGCAAGAAGCTCTCAGGGAGTTCATAGAGTCAAACCTTCGCAAGGGATTCATCAGACCCTCTCAATCCCCAGCCGCTTCCCCAGTGATGTTTGTGAAAAAGAAGTCAGGGGAATTACGCTTGGTGGTGGACTATAGAGCATTGAACAATATCACTAAGCGGAACAGCTATCCCCTGCCCTTAATCTCGGACCTACTAGACCGACTTCGAGGAGCCAAGGTCTACACCAAGCTGGATCTTCGGGGAGCGTATAATCTAGTTCGCATCAGAGAAGGGGACGAGTGGAAGACCGCCTTCCAGACTAAATTCGGATTATTCGAGTCCCGAGTTATGAATTATGGATTATGTGGAGCTCCCGCAACGTTCCAGCATTTTGTCAATGACATCTTTCAGGATTATCTAGATCGGTTCTTGATCATCTACCTGGACGATTTTTTGGTGTTTTCTAGATCACAATCAGAACATGAGAACCACGTCAGAATGGTGTTACAACGTTTGCGGGATCATGGACTTTATGCCAAGCTGGAAAAATGTGCTTTTGATCTACAGGAGGTAGATTTCCTGGGGTACCGCGTCTCGCCACTAGGGCTCTCCATGGACCCGGCAAAAGTTTCAGCAGTATTGGAATGGCGGGCGCCAACCAACAAAAAAGAGGTGCAATGATTCTTGGGGTTCGCGAACTATTACCGCAAGTTCATTCCAGATTTTGCCCGCTGGTCTGACCCAATCACCAGCTGCATCCGTGGGAAACAGCCCTTCCGCTGGACAGATCAAGCAGAGAAAGGGTTCCAGCAACTAAAGAAATTATTCACGTCCCAGCCAATCCTTCAGCACCCAGATCCTGAAACCCCTTTTGTTGTGCAGGCGGACGCCTCCGATGTAGCAATTGGGGCTGTACTCCTACAACCGGTGGGAGATCATCTTCATCCTTGTGCCTTTTATTCCCGTCAATTGACCGCACCAGAGAGAAACTACACCATTTGGGAAAAGGAACTATTGGCCATAAAGGCAGCCTTTGAAACTTGGAGACATTGGTTAGAAGGGGCCAAATTTCCCATTGAAGTCCATACTGATCATCGGAATCTAGAGCATCTAAGAACTGCCCGCAAGCTAAATCAGAGACAACAACGCTGGGCTTTATTCTTTGAACGTTTTAACTTCCAAATTCATTATGTAACCCCAGCCCAGACCAAGCAAGCAGATGCTCTGTCACGGAAACCGGAATACGCTGCAGGACGCAAGGAGACCTTTGAGTCCCAGCTGCTACAACCCGGGAACTTTGCCACGCTCACAGTGGGGAACACCAAATCCACTCCCATTGAATCAACTCCCTCTACTCTAGGGCCCCTTTGTGCTCAAGAAATCAGGGCTAGTCAGCAAGCAGATGCCTGGGCGCAGGACCAACTTCGCCAAGGACTACATTTTCCCTTTTCGCTTAAGGATGGGCTGCTTTGCTATAGAAATCATGTTTACATCCCCCCAGGACCGGGCAGGGAAAAGGCACTTCGTTTGTGTCATGACTGCAAGCCAGCAGGGCATTTCGGGCTATTCAAAACTATGCATTTGATCCTAAGAGATTTCTGGTGGCCCAAGATCCGCAAGGATGTAGAAAAATATATCAACACCTGCCCAGTATGCCAGCGCTCCAAGACAAGAAGGGAAAAGCCCTCAGGGCTTCTGCATCCCCTTCCTACCCCATCTCGCCCATGGGAAATAATCTCTGCGGATTTTATAACTGATCTACCACCTTCCTGTGGATTCACCACGATCCTAGTGGTGGTGGACCTTTTCACCAAGTTAGCCCATTTTATTCCCTGCGAAGGCCTTCCCACGGCCAAAGAGACTGCAGATCTATTTCTCCAACATGTTTTCAGATTGCATGGATTGCCCAAGAGTTTGGTCACTGACCGTGGGTCCCAATTCACCTCTCGCTTCTGGAAGGCACTACAAAAACTATTGGGCATAGACTCTCGTTTATCTTCGGCTCATCATCCTCAAACAGATGGGCAAACTGAGCGCACCAATGCCACTTTGGAACAGTACCTTCGCTGTTATGTAAACTACCAACAGGACAATTGGGCTTCCCTGTTACCACTGTCGGAGTTTGCCTACAATAATGGGGTCCAGGCTTCAATTAAGGAAACCCCGTTCTTTGCAAACTATGGCTTCCATCCACGTTTCTTTCCTCCTGTCATTGAAACCTCAGAAGTTCCCGCAGCAGAGGACTGGCTGCAGGAACTCACAGCAGTGCAGCAACTTTTGCTCCAGCAACTGGACCAAGCCAAGGAGGACTATAAACGCCACGCTGACAAGCATCGCCAGCCGGGCCCCGAAATCAAGGTAGGAGACCGGGTTCTTCTGTCCACTCGCTTTTTGCCCTCCCACCGTCCCTGCCGGAAGGTAGATGCCCGTTTCATTGGTCCCTATCCAGTGGTGGCGCAACTTAACCCCGTGACTTTCAAACTCCAACTTCCGCGCTCTATGCGCATTCATCCAGTGTTCCATCGCTCCCTGCTCCTTCCGGCGGATGGTGTGCGCCCTGATGCAGACCGGCCGGCCCCCGCCCCTGTTCTGGTGGACGGAGAAGAAGAGTTCGAGGTTCAGGACATTTTGGATTCTCGCTTTCACCGCCGCCGCCTACAATATCTCATTGACTGGGTGGGTTTTGGCCCCGAAGAGCGCTCTTGGGAAGACGCTTCCACGGTTCATGCTCCTGATCTAACCCGCCGCTTCCATCAGACCTATCCCGCCAAACCGCGGCCTCGCGCCTCGGGGAGAGAGTCCCAGTTTGAGAGGGGGATTGAGGAGGGGGATAGTGTGATGACTCATGGGCCATGTAGTCCCATTCCTAGTGCTGTTGTGACTGACGAAGAGGAGAACTTGGGTTTTCCTCCATTTCAGCCAGAAAGGGAACCATTTCAGCCAGAAATTGAGCCTTTGCACCTGCAGGAGGCTTGTCTTCCAGAAATCTCCCAAACAAGCCCGGAGTCGAGTTCTCCCCCTTTTTCGCGCCGTAATTACATTCTCCAGCAGAAAGGAGTGCAACAGGCTAATCGCAGGAGTTTGAGAATAGCAGCAAAGCATTCAGATGATTAAAGCCTGTTCCCATGAGAAATTTTAGGGAGTCATACATCTGGACACAGAGATTGACTTTCGTTTCTGGTTCCCCAGAGAAGTGTTCTCTGGTGGGGAAAACAAGGCCTATTTAGGTTCCTTGCTCCCGGAGGGATCTTGCGGAGTCAATTCGTCAGCAACTGGAGTAGTGTGTGTGGACAGCTACTCCGCTTCCAAGCCTTTGTTCCTGATTCAAGCCTTCGTTTTCCAGCCTTGTTCTTCCACGGATTTTGCCTTGCTTTCCGAGACCCAGCCTTGCCTTGTTTCCCGGATTTTGCCAAGTAAATACCACGGATCTTGTCCTTGCTCCTCGTTCCTTGCTGCCTTGTATCCAAGCCTTGTTTTTCCAAGAATCAAGTTACTTCCTAGCCTCGTTCAAGTTCATGGACTAAAAGACCTTGTCATCTCCCCTCACTTTGCCTGGCAAAGTGAGTGTTTCGGTTATTGGATTACAACTTTGGACCTTAATATTTCATATTGGACATTGCTTCTTTGGACTAATTTTGACCTTTCCTGAAAGGTCTACTCCTGGACTAATTCATACGCTTGCTTTTATTAACTTTACATATTTCCTTAATAAAGATATTAGATAGATTCTGGCCTCTGTGTATGGTTATTGGTGCTCTGCTGCCTGGGTCCTGACAAGTGATAGCTATTGTTTATGTATATATTATGCATATAGCAATAATCAAGACTCAGTAGCAAGAATCACTTCACTAATATCTGAAAATCGGTATGCTTTTAAGCACACATTTATATGCACACATGCCCACATGAGAACACACATGAACAAATATGTAATTTCAGCAAGCGCCTTTCTAATCACACAGACACACAGAGACAGACAGAGAGAGACCTGCTTTCTACAAACCCTATGCCAAAAATGCTGAATTCTTGAAAGTTATAGCTCTGGCTCTTGTGACTGTTAGCATAATGTCATTCCCACAAAGTGGTTCCCTATTTCGCCTCCAAAAGGAAATGGAAATTTCCCACTGCTCCCCAATTCTCTGAATAGACTCTCCTCCCCAAGAAATCATCTCCTCGTTTTCCAGTTGAAGGCTATATTTTCCGAATTGAACCAAGTAATAATTCATCTTAGGCTCCTTCCAAAAGCACCCATAGTTCATTGTTCTTTTTCATCACTGAAGAGAATGCTGTGGTTTGGAGAAAACGAATTACCTCATTATATGAATGAACTAATGTCTATCAATTAAATGACTGCAATTACTGACTGCACAAGACACAGCTGAAAATAAATGTACAACTAGACCTCAGTATTTCACGGATTCTGTATTTATAGATTCCATCATTCACAACTTGCAAATATTTTAAAAAATCAAAAAAGTAAACTTTAGTTTTGGCATATTATTTAACGGGACACAATTTTACTATAATGCTGTATATAAAGGGACTTGAGCATCCATGCGTATGGGCATCTACTGGGAGTACTGGGACCAAAGCCCAGCAGATACCAAAAGTTCGCTGACTGGATTTAAAAAATCATTAATAAAGATGTGCACAAAAGGTACTGGAAGAAAGCAAGGAAGGTGTGGAAGTAGTTAGTGTCACTTAGAATTTGTTCAGATTAATAAAACACTAATGTGTGCAAAGGGTTTTTCAGTTTTCATTGCCATCTGTGTATCATGGAATTGCATCTACCTTCCTCATATTCCTGAAAACTCAGTGTCCCATCACATTCCTCACCATTGCAGTTCCTGAGAAAACACTGGGACACTTTCTTTCTCCAAATGGAGAAACCTACTTTTCCACATTGCCTATTGCATTTTAGAGATGTAATTCTTTACTAATTTCATTCTTGAAATGATGAGTAATTTCAGCAACCTATTATGGAAAAATTCTTCAAAAAGTGTACATTTTTCAGAAACTGTTCACAATTCAGGACTTATCCTCACAAAATTTCCATGGGAGTGATTTCACAAAAAAGCCCAGCGTTTTCTGCCCAGGAAACAGTATTTTCCATGTGTAAAAATAATATTTATACTAATAAATAGTATTGTCTATATAGAAAATACTATTTCCTGTGCAGAATTTGCTGACTTCTGTACCATGTATGAGTGTTGTACAGAAAACCTTCCGAACTGTGAAAATTCTTGCCTGTTCAGGATTCTCATCATACAGTTTTCCCATGGCTGAAAAAACACATTTTTGATCTTTTAAAAAAATACATTTTGACTACTCATTCCATCTGTATCTCACTTGCTTTGCCAACCCGCCCAGGTCCCATACCTTGAATTGTTCTCTTGAAGAAGGCTTTGCATGCTTCGCAGGAGGCCACTCCATAGTGGTATCCCGATGCAATGTCCCCGCACACTAGGCACAGCCTCTTGGGAATGGCGTTGAGCATGTACTCACACTTGGTGGGTGAGTCTTCCATGATGGCGCTGGCGCAGTCCTCGTACCGCTTGCGACAGGGCCCACCCCCAATCCCTGCACTGTTGAACATGGGTGGTGAGTCCAGGCCATTGGGGTGGCCACCCATAGTGAGGCCGTAACCACCGCTGGCATCAGATGAACCGCTGGGACTGTGGTGACTGATGGCATCAATGCCTGAGGATGGGCTGGATGGCTCAGTCTTGATGAAGGACCCACAGCTGGAGGTGAGGTGCCGCTCATCCGTGGACATTCTGCCTAACAGCCTGTGAATGGGAAGCACAAAAAAACCTATTAGCTGACAGAAAAACCATAATAGCTGGAATTGTGCCCATCCTGACCTTTAAAAGAATATTTTGAAAGCTAATGCAATATTTACTTATGCATACATTCTCCACAAGCACATACCTAAAATCCACCCCAGAAAACTTCTGTGATAAGTCAAGGGATGAGAACTCAGGGTGACAAATTCATTCTATCTTGTTTTGAATGTGAACCCACCTAATTTGCATTTCCCAAGCCAAAATGCAAACTAAAACACAAGCTAGAAACTTTGGAGCAAGGCAAACCTTGTCAGAAATATTAAAATATTAACTAGGTATTTTTAATGACAAAAATGTGAGTCAAGCACTGAAAGGGTAAAATAAGCTAGTGTCATCCTGAGGAAAGTGAGTAGGCCAAAGCCTGTTAGAGTTAGTGGGCCAAAGCTAGTGTCGTCCTGAGGAGTGTGAGAATGCCTCGGTGTGAGAGGACCTGGTGTGAGAAGGCCTCATGTGTGAAGCTCCAGTGTGAAGGCTGCTGTGTGTGAAGCTACTGTGTGAAGCTACTGTGTAAGTTTGGTGTGAGAGGAGGCTCTGTGAGAGCAAAGCTGTTTATCTGCATGAGAAAGAAGCCCAGCGTGGAAGCAAAGAAGAAAGTATAAAGAACTTTATTTTTGTTATGGAAATCTTATTTTTGTAAATAGTACAACCATATTATTTTGCTATAAAGAAAAGCCTCCTAAGGAAGAGATAACATTGGCCTGTGTGTTTTTGTTCTTTTTATCACTATTGGCTACTGGTGCTGAATCACGCTGCTGCTAATAATTGACTCTGCTATACATTTATGGGGAGGGTCTTTTGTTAATAAGCCCATTCATCCAACAAACCTTACTGAAATGAATGACTTCTGCCAGAATATACTATATAGCTGCACTGGAGGAACCAAAATGAATCTGGCTGAAATTTAACACAGCACTCAATTATCACAAATTGCGGGGGGGGGGGGGGGGGGGACAAAAAACCGGATACTGCATAAACATTAAGAACTTCCTGTTGGTAAGTGCTGTTTGTCAGTGAAATATGCTGCCTCAGAGTGTGCTGGAGTCTCCTGTAGAGGTTTTGAAACCGAGACTGGATGGCCATCTGCCAGAAGTGGTTTGATGGTGTGTTCCTGCAGGGGTTGAACTGGATGGCCCTTGTGGTCTCTTCTAACTCTACAATTCTGTGACAACAACTGCATGAGATAGGTAACACAAAGAGAGAGTGACGCAAGGCCATCCAGTAAAGTTCAATCTCAGTGAATACTAGATTAACAAATCCAACACTCTAGTCACTAATCCATATAGATTGATCTCTTGTGCTTTATAGTCTTCCTTAGAAGGGCAATATACAAAACTGTCATTTTTTAAAAAAATTAGATAGATATTTCTTATTTTATGCAACCAATTGTACGTGTACAATAAAGAATGAAATCCAAGAACATAGAAAAGTGTACCTATTTGTCCTAATGTATATCCATAAAGAAAAATCTTGCTTGGCTCTGGTTACTCTTTTAGGAATGTGAATGGAGCAAGATTTGATCCTGTTCTCATATGATCAGGCAAGAAGCTCAGTTACTATGTGTTGTCGAGGGTTGTTGTATGTCTTTCGGGCTGTGTGGCCATGTTCCAGAAGCATTCTCTCCTGACGTTTCGCCCACATCTATGGCAGGCATCCTCAGAGGTTGTGAGGTATGGATCAGTTACTGTTTCTCGCCACAGATAACCACTTTAGAGGTTCTGAACATTTCCTTCTTTTCATCCTTCCTTCAACCCTCTTTTAATCACAGGTCATTTGCGATAATCCCTTAAGCACCTCTGCTGCCCTTATTTGGATTGATTCCAAATCGTCTATGTATTTCCTGTCGCAAGGTGCTTACATAAGAATACAACACCTTAAATGCAGCCTGAATGGAGAAGCAGAATGGGGGGGGGGAGCTGCTTCCTAAACATGAAGCCTGAATAGTTAACTATACAGTTAAGCACCATTTGCTTGCTAAGCCATGGATCATGTTGCAGAATGACATTGCTCAATAGTTACTCTCTTCCATCCCCCTCAGATTTCTCTCAACATACCACATTAGCCTCTTTGCCACTATGATATCCATTTGCTTCTGCAATCCTTCTTGCTACTTTTAAATTGAGATATCATCTAAACAACTTCATGCAAAGCATCTGTGTGCCCACAGGAGTTTTTTTTATTAACTCAGCCTTAAAATATTCCAGCTCTTAGCCTAGTTTTACAAGATACACCGTCTTCATAGAATATTAAATCATGACACAAATTAGGGATTTTTCATGGGACCGAGTAGTCAAGGCATGAAATTTAACGCCAACGATACTGCTGCTATATTCTATAGTATGTGACTTCAGTCAATAGATCTCTTTGAATTCTGAATTTATTTGATTTCCATTTTGGGATATTTTTAATAAATTCCCTCATTTGTCCTTCTTTCCATTCTTCTTACTATAAGTCCCACATGTGCCTTAGAAGAATCTGACTGGAGGCACTAAAACTAGCATTCTAAACAGATATGTACAATTAATTTACAATTCCATTTGTGGTACCGCCATTTCTTCTAGAGTCTAGATTTTATACCAGGCATGGGCATTAGGAATGGTGGGAGTTGAAGTCCAAAACACCCGGAGGACTGAAGTTTGCCCATGCCTGTTTTACAACAAGCATCTTCCAAAATGCACTTCTCTTGAGTATACTTTTCATTCATGTTGAACACAAGATTATATTTTCTCCCTAGAGATTTAAAACCACAGAACTCCTCCTGAATTAGTGGATAGATTCAGAAAGAAAATATTTTTCTTGGTTTTATAATATCACATGTTCTTGTATTGTAATTCTGGAAATTCAAATCCTAATGTGCATGTTGCCTAAATCCACAAATATATCTAAGGGCCCTTCCACACAGCCATTTAACCCAGAATATCAAGTCAGATAATCTACAACATCTGCTTTGAACTGGATTATCTTAGTCCACACTGCCATATAATCCAATTGTGGATTATATAAAATGTGGATTTTATGCAGTTGTGTGGAAGGGGCCTAAGTTGCTTCTCTAAATGTTTCCCATATTCATCTTTTAATTTTCAAAGGAGATAAAATCCAGAGATAACTCTAATAACAAGATCCAATGCATACTTAGCTTTCTGGAAGTGCCATAATTCCAGCAAATGTCTTCAAGCAAATGTTTATTAGCTCTCCTAATCATTGTGCAATCTTGTATAATTTTGTTCATAACACACATGATATTTTTGTTAGACTGTGAAGCCAAAATCTTTGTTTTTCTGCTAACTTTTGTTCTTCTTTATCCTAATGTATTTTAGCTCCCCTCCCCGAATTTTTTTTGTAAGTACAGTAGAGTCTCACTTATCCAACATAAACGGGTCAGCAGAATGTTGGATAAGCGAATATGTTGGATAATAAGGAGGGATTAAGGAAAAGCCTATTAAACATCAAATTAGGTTATGATTTTACAAATTAAGCACCAAAACATCATGTTATACAACAAATTGGACAGAAAAAATAGTTCAATACGCAGTAATGCTATGTAGTAATTACTGTATTTACGAATTTAGCACCAAAATATCATGATGTATTGAAAACATTGACTACAAAAATGCGTTGGATAATCCAGAATGTTGGATAAGCGAGTGTTGGATAAGTGAGACTCTACTGTATCCATTGTTATTTTTAAAACTATGAACAGCTTTGATTATCGCCCCTTTAAAATGCAAGAGATGGAAGAGAATATTTATTTTAATCCTGATTTCAGTTAAATGTATATAACATATTTTTGGGATGGATTCAGAATTGTTTTTCCTGCCATTTTTATTATTTATTATTCAATAGTCATGAGGATAGAAAGCTTTTTAAATAATGAATTCTGGAAATGTAACAGTTCTACCCTGACCCTGCAATTTGTACTTATGCATTTCAGCAGCGTTAATGCCATCAATAGACAGGTGTTTCCTTCACTTGCTATAAAAAGATCCTATGTATTTCTGAACAACAAATGAGAGATGTATCTTTCCACTTTGACTTAAAAACATAAATGAAGATACTCCCTTAAGTGATTTTCATCATAAAGCATATGCTACTTGTTTCCCCCATGCCAGAATCATTTGCTGTGAAAAAATAAATGCATATATTCACATACTTGCAGTATTATAAAAACAAATCTCATCACAGGAGAAAGGTGGGCCAGAAATCCAATACACAAAGACATATACAGTACATACAGTTCTTCTTCAATTCTAAGATACACATTTTTATTTATTTACTTATTTATTTATTTATTTACAATATTTATATTCCGCCCTTCTCACCCCGAAGGGGACTCAGGGCGGATCACATTATAACACACATAGGGCAAACATTCAATGCCCATAAACACATCAAACAGAGACTGAGAGACACACGCAGAGGCAAGTTAACATTCTTCTGAGGGGATGTTCGATTCTGGCCACAGGGGGGAGCAGCTGCTTCATCATCCACACTGACGGCACTTCCTCATTCCAGGTCGTAAATTAGTTAATCTTGCCTCCCCACTTTTTATAAGTGGTACCTTATCTCCTACTTGATAGATGCAACTATCTTTCGGGTTGCTAGGTCAGCAACGAGCAGGGGCTATTTTTTATTTTTAATTGACGGGTGCTCACCCCGCCACGGGCTGGCCTCGAACTCATGACCTCATGGTCAGAGTGATTTAAGGCAGCTGCTCAACAGCTGCGCCACAGCCCGGCCCCTATTTTTCCCTATATAAACATTAAAAAAATGAGGTGCGTCTTAAAATTTCAGAAGCTTATATATATATGCTCCTGAAATTTTAAGATGCACCTCATACATATATACACACACACACACACACACACATATAACACTTTTTTCTGTTGGTGGTACTGATATCAGAGTGTGCCTTATAGTGTCTTAGAAATATGGTACATCCCAAGTGCTTTTATACACATAGCCTAACTAATGTAGGTTTTCTAATGGTGAATGAAATATTCCTGGTGACAATGAGCACAGGATTTTTTTTCTAGACCATCTGAACACATCTTGTCTCCAAACATGGCTGTGGATGAAAAAGACTGGAAATATAACTTGGAAATGAACAGTACTTTTTTTGGATCAGATACATCCAAGCCAATCTTTAAATACTTTTAAACAGTCCGTCAGATTCTGAGGAAGATTTGGGTTGTTACCTTTAAAGCCCTGCATAATTTGGTTTCAGATTATCTATGGGGTTGCCTTCCCCATATAATCTGCTCCATACACTCAGGTCCTTCAGAGGACATCTACTTCAACCAGCAAAACTAGGGGTGCATCTACACTTAGAATTGATGCAGTTCAACACCACTTTCATGGCCATGGCTCAGTGCTGTGGAATACTAGGGGATGTAGTTTTGCAAAGCTTTTATCCTTCTCTTTCAAGGAGTGCTGGTACTTCTCCAAACTGCAAATCCCATAATTCCATAGCAGTGAGCCATAGCACTGAAAGTGGAGTCAAACCTAAATCCAGCAGTGTAGATACACTTTAGCCTGACAATTGTTATCCAGAAAACATTTTCTTAAGCTAACTTCAGACTGTGGAAAGACCTCTTGAAGAGGACTCATCAGCTGGATAAGATGTTTGCATCTAAAACAGCAAGAAAATCAGTTTCTTCCAGTAGGCTTAACCACATTAGTTTTAAATTATGGATTTTAGAGTGTTGATTGATTTATTTTAATATGCTATATGCTCTTTTAACTGAAGTTATTTTTTAATGTGTTATGTTACATGTTTAAGCTCCTTGATCCATAAGAAGAGGAAGGTAAGAAATTACTATTACTATATCATCATCATCATCATCCTAGAAATATGTTTAGTGCATGCAAAATAAAGTGCATGAAAAGTGTTTGTATGACAGCACTCTCAAATGCTTAATGCAACACATTAAAATTGAATCATCACTGCATGAGATTTAAATCAGAGAAGGCTCCATCAGAGGAAAATGTGTGGAGTGCTAAGCTTTTTTGTTGTTGTTCCTCCTTCCTAGTTATGGTATATTGTCCCCAGGCCTGTTTTGCCTTTTCACAGAAGGAAAAATAATAATTTACCTATGTCTTTTATCATTTCATATTTCTGTTGCCATGTCATTTTAAGAATGTTTCTCTTCATAATATTTCAAATTATCATGTGATGCGTGTCTTAGGGTTGTCTGGTTGTAATTGATTGCTCTTTTAATATTTTGATTTGATGTGTTTTTCTAAAATTATGCACTGCATTGACAGCTAATAGCTTTAAGGTAATTAATAATTCTTGCACACAAAAATGATTTAAAGGTTTCTTAGAAATTAATATAAAATGGCTTAATAAACCTCTGGTTTCCAAAAAAAGTTCAGCAACATCTGCATTTGAAAATAGACAACAACATCCAGTAAAATTATTGTTATTATTATATTTTTATTATGTTTATTTATATCCCACTCTTTCTCTCCATACAGAGACTCAAAGGGGTTCACATTAAAAAGCATTACAATATAATAAATAAATAAAATTCCAATTAAAACAAGTACAAGTTTTTAAAACAGGCTAACCAAGCACATGGAGAGGTATAGAGAAATGACCAATAATTCTTCTGCATAAAACAGAGCAGAAATTCATAAAGTATATATTTGGGATTGAAATTGCTAACTGTTTACCTTTAGAGCACATTATATTTCATGGTTTTACCAATATCAAAATTAGCTCAGTTCAAGGGAAAGGGAATGAGTATACCAATATGGAAAAAGAAAGATGAACATCCTTTTAAAACAGATATCCTCCCTGCCCAAATGTTGAATGGGACATCACTTTCCTGTTGCCATTTTGAGAAGGACTGTAGAGGAAAAAGAAGATACATGGAGGTATTCCAGGGTTTTTTTTTACAGAAATTGCAGTATTTTTCATGTGTTCACACATTGAGGGATCTTTCTACATGGTGTGGTGGCAAAATATGTCCATAAATCATGCTGAGTCTTTAAAAAAAAATGGGAGAGTTTGGAGAGAATGATAGTGCGGGATACAGAAATCACATTCAACCCTACCATAGATATTGCGGTCTGAATTTGTAAGGTTCATGAGATTGGATGAATATCCAAAAAAATATTTATAGGGTTAAAAAAATAACTACTGATGCATATCTTCCAATATTTCACAAATGAAAACTGGAACATTTGTAGCTGTGCAACAGAATGCAGCCAAAATGGCAAAAACTGTGGATGAGGACGGACCTACATGCTAGGAAATCCTGCAGCAGTTTGTTTTTGCCTAAGGCCCCATCTACATTGCCATATAAAATCCAGAATATCTGCTTTGAACTGGATTATATGGCAGTGTAGACTCAGATTATCCAGTTCAAAGCAGATAATGTGGCAGTGTAGAAGGGGCCTAAGTCTATTGTGAGAGACAAGCTATCTTTCCATCATCCTCCTCTTCTTCCTTTTGGGATAATTGAGTACAAACTCAGTTTGCACCAATGGAAGTTAGCCAGGAAGAAAAGGGGAAAGGACGTGATAGAAACTAGGGCCCCTTCCACACAGCTGAATAAAATCCCACATTATCTGCTTTGAACTGGAATATATGGCAGTGTGGACTCAGATAAGCCAGTTCAAAGCAGATATTTTCTGCCTTTATATTCTAGGTTATATGGCTGTGTGGAAGGGCCCTAGGGCATTTGAAAGGTATCTGAAAAAGCAAGATTAATCTGAATTAGTCCTGCCAAATCAGAACAGTTAGAAGGGGTGCTGATGTTTGACAAAGTTCTCAATATATATACAATAAAGGTGAGTACTGTGAACTTCAGAAAAGGAACCAATGCAGCCATAAAGGAGCGGGCTACAAAATTAAAAATTAGAAGCCAAAAAGTGAGCTAATCACAGAAGTGCTGTTTTATTTTTTTGATGGTGACACATATGCTTGAAGCAAAAATAATAATGATGGTGAAACTGGTAAACTTAGTAGCTTACAGCACCTTGGACAGTTCTAATTGTATCTCACTGCAGCATATTAGATGGAAGGCAGAGTGCAAACAGAGAGCTGTTAACTAGCGTTTGCTGCACTTTTTGTGGATACTTCTGTTTACGAAAGAAGTAGTTAATTACATTGATTATGCAATATTGGCAATATGCGCAATTGCTTGAATGTTCTGCAGCAAGTTTGTCTTAACAGTAGATCAATTAGCAAGGCTTGTTAGAGCCAGAGCTCTTTAAAATTAGTAATTTCTGAAAATATGCATTTTCTTTCACATAACTATCTTGAGATTTATACTGCACCCATTAAAGAAGGACACATTCTACATCACTCCTGAGTTAGCTAGGATTGCATAGGCAGCCCTACATAAATGTACCCAAGCGATAAAGACAGCTAAAAATGACATGGAAGTCTTTATGCAGGTGAAATAACTATTATTAGGAATAAAGAGTGTCTTCAAACTATTTCTTAAATTGATTAAAGTACTAATTTATGAATTATTTTAGATTAATTAGCTTAAGGGTGCATCTGCACTGTAGAATTACTGCAGTTTGACACCACTTTAACTGATATGGCTCAATGCTATGGGATCATGGGATTTCTAATCCAGGCAAAACTTGAATTAAAAGAATGTGACATTCATTTTCTAGGACGGGTGTGAAACTCTGTTTCAATTTTGTTGTATTACTTTGAATGATACTGGCATTTTCTTCTCATCCTTGTTTAATATCAAATTGCAAGACCAAGTGTTTCCTTTCCACACATTTTAACACTTTTTCTGGTGTGAATATTTATCATAAAGTATGTTCACTTTTTTTACAATGTACATATTGTTTTATGAGAATGTCATTTCTCCAAAACACCTATAAGCCTCAAGAACACAAAAATTATTCTGGTGAGAATATTTTGTCTTTCAAGAAGACTCATGAACAGCAAAAAGGCTACTTTCATTAAGATTGTGAACTCCAATGAAATTCTTTTCCATTTCTTCTTCACAGGCATATGTTGGCCTAGTCTTTTCAATGCTATCACTCCTGGCCTCATGCAGTTTAGCCTCTGTCTCCTCCAAATATAAATATTTATTTCACCTTCTGTAACACTTCCTTGGGAATGCTCCTTAATGAAATGTGGACAACACATCTTAATAAGGGAATAAAGGAGTAGGATATTCATAGCATGTTTTTTAAGGTTTTGAACACTGAACTCATATTTTCTCAGTAATGTTTCAAATAGACTTGAGGAGAAATCAGCACTTTTATCTTCATATTCAGAGGGAAAGTTCAAGACTTGGAAAGTTTCTTTAAATAATGTAGTTACTTTTTATTTCCAGTGTTAAACTGTACTAACTTACTGTTATAATTTTTACATTGCAATATAGTTACCCAGAATGCTGTGAGCTGCTAGAGTACAAAAACACTCTTCACCCTTAACTATATTATTGCCTCAATGCCCACAAAAGGGAACATCAAGAGGAACATCACAAGTGAGCACTTGAGCCATGCGATATTTCTCTACCTTTTAGAGACGCCATACACCTGTAACTATAAAGATAACAAAGTGATGCAATTACATTGCCAAAGAATTGAACTTTCCCATTGTTAAGTCACAACCATAATGTAAGTTAGTTACACGTTCTAAATTCCAAGCAATTAATTGTGCTTAAATAGCTCTTTGTTGCAAATTCTTCTTAGCTCTAAGGAGAGAATGAGTTTAAACAAAACTTGTTTGTGTAATCTACGTTATTTCAGTATTTTAATTCTCTAATTTTAATGCCTATACCATTTACCATGAGAAAGCTATGAGTAAGCCAGTACAGAAAAGATAGCTATTTTAGATTTGGGATCAATTCCTTTGAATTGGTAGCAATATTTTATTTGTATTACTATGTTGGCTGGATAATTATGAGAGTTATAACCAAAGGTCCCCAGACTGAGGAAGGATAAGATTAAAACCAAACAATAAACAAGGAACGTGCCAGGTTAAAAGATAGTATTGTATAATTGGTGTGATAGCACCTAAATGTCCTGATAGAAACATACAAAACTAACATAAACTGGTCCAGGAATCCCAACTGTGACTGGTACTGGTTTTCAATCATTTAAAACAGACATTTTTCCAGCTCTTCCTAGAGATGCTAAGAGCTGAACCTGGGGCCTTCTCCGTGCATAGATATATATTACTATTGAGATATGTCCTTTCACAAACTTTTTAAACGTTGGACTGCCATCCTCCTTTACCTCAAACACTTTGAAGACATGTTTCTGTCAATAAACAGAGAAGGTTTACATGGGAGAGGAAACACTGAAGCTGCATGCATTTTAAATTCAGGAAATTTTGATTTCAGTATGCACTCAAAGCAGCTGAAAGGATATGAATTCAAAGTCCAATTGCTAGTTTTAAGGTTCCCAACCTGTGGTCCATGGACAACCAATGGTATGCAAATGCTAAAATATGGTCCGCGACCTACACTGTTGCAACAAGAGTGACTGGTCTCGCAAATCCTCTTATAGTGCCAAGGCAATGGGGATGTCAGGAGGGGAGAGGCTGACTACCCATGAAAGGCATGACAACAAGCCTCCTGACTGCTGCTTCTCCTCCTCCTCCTTCCCCCTGAGCGGAGCCATTCCATGTGGCACCTGGAAGCAGGGGCAACTTTGGTGTCTTCATTTTTAGGTCTGTTCCTGGGGTTATTTGGGGTGCTGATTCAGAAAATTGCATTGGATAGACCACATCAGGTCTAGATTATTAAAATGGTTTTCTGTGGGCGAGCAGACGGCAACTACTGGATGGCATATGTTCTGTATCAGAAACTAGAGCTGATGTGATCTATCCAATGCAATTTTCTGAATCAGCACCCCAAATAACCAAACAGAATCTAAAGTTGAACATAAACTAATTCATAACACTTTTTGGTACTAATGTTGGAGAGTGATTCCTGGTCCGAATGGCACCTGGTCAAGTGATCCCTGGTAAAAAAAAAAAAAAAAAGGTTGGGAACCACTGTTCTAAGCAGAGTAGATTGGCTGAATCAATTGCTGAATGCTATGTCAATACTTATGTAAATCCCATTGATTCTATGGGTTTATTCTAGTAGGCCATAACAATTGGATTTACCCCTTATGTAGAAGATTTAGAAAAAATATCTGCCAGATAAGTAAGCAGCCCTGATTAAGATGGGATAATAATGTGATTAGAAAACTTGAAAAGTTACTTTTTAGGCCACTGCCCCAATAACATGCTGGGAATACTCCCCAAAATAACATTTCAAAGCTCTTGGTTTGATGTAGCATAAAGCAGCTTTGTTATGTTCGCTTATCTGTGTTTCCAATCCATACAAGAGATGTCAGTAAAAATGATGAAGCCCTGTTGAAACCATAAAGAGATATAATATGTTATGGTTGAGCCTTCTGGCTCCGGTACTGGGAGACGGGGTCGTAAGACTCCTCGAGAGTCAGACTCTTTTGAGGAGCGAGAAAGGAAACGGCTCCGGGACTTATTTGCAGAACCAACAGATGAAGACTCATTTGAGGGTTTTACCGAGAGAATGGAGGAAGAACTGGTTAGCTCAGAGGAGGATGACATGGAATGGACTCGGGTGAGGGAGGATTTGGGTGCCACCGGCAATGTTAGCATGGGAGGCGATTGGCGGGTTGCAGGATCAGACCCATGGATGGGTTGGAGGGATGGAGCGGGATCCACAGCTGGGGATGCTGTGGGGCGTAGTCAAAGGTGTTTTAGCTCTGATGAGGATGATGATGATGAGGCACCTGGAATTAGGATAGCAGCTGACAGCGATGAGGAGTTATGAACTGGGATAAAATGGGGTTTAGGATCAATGGCTAATTGCGTTGGGCAAGGTAATCTGGACGAACGCTTGGGCTCTTGTTGGGGAACTTCCTGAAGACGGGTGTGATTCGTTGCTGGATACCTTGGACCTCCGTCGTCTTTTTGACGGACATTAATTACCTACTCTGGATTGACGCTGGACTGACTGACTGACTACGACCTTGGACTATCCCTTCTGTGGCTATCGGTGAACTCGTGGAACTCTAGATGCCTGCTCTTGGCTTTCGACCTCGGACCGGACTGGGACCCCGCTGACCGCCGTGATCCTGATTGATGTGCCTGGACCCGGATTTCGCTCGTTGCACGGAGGAGTAACAGCCTGAGTTACTCATCTGTAGCTTTTGGGTAGCAGAGAGGAATCTGCTGCCAGCTTTTGGTGTTCATTTTGACCTTTGTTTACCAACTTTTCTTTGTTTAAATTGCCAGGCTGAAGTAAGCACTTTTGATTTAGTCCGGATTAAACTCCTGTTTAATCCGGTTTATTCTTTCGAACCGTTTTAATTCAAACGGAGCTGTTTTTGTTACTTTTGCACTGAAGACAAGTGTTTGCCTAGTCCTTTGTTTTCTACGGGCACTTTTTAGTTCTGTAACTTCAATAAACTGTGTTGTACTCTATTTCGTGGCGTTCTGTCTATGACATAATACCTCAAACCTAGGATAGTTTTCAAATATTAAATGACACTTCATTGTTTTTTTCCAATTTAGAAATGCTGAAAAATGGCTCTTGTGCCACACACTGTCTGTCTGAGCCTTCTCTCTCTCTCTCCCCAGCTCTCTCTCTCTCTCCCTCCGTCCCTCCCTCTCCACGGCTTGCCATGGGGAATGAAAAGCATATGGTTGGGCCAAAAGAAGCACCCAGTTCACCCAGCAGCTCCCCTGCCTAGCAAAGTATGTCTCAGACAAGGCTCCAGGGAGCACTTTGGCCAGTGGCTTGAGAACTGGGTTATATTAGGTCTATTGACATGGAATTTGGCTGAGACCCAGTTCTTCCAAATGAATCAAAAGAATTGATTTTTCCCCCACGGAGGAGGTGGAGGGGGGCAGCAGACCTTTGGGTCCAGGCTTTTGAGTAAAAATAGATTCAGTAGCTTAAAAACAGAGAGAGGTGGCTTTGTTCCATTAATCTATTGTGTGTGATCAGATAGCAGCTCCAGATCGGTAGCCCAGGTCTGATTCCATAGAAAAACTGCTTTCCCTGCTTGCTGTCAAAACATGCAAAAAAGAAGCCCTTACACCTTTCTTTTTCTTACTCCATTCAACCCCATCACCATGTTTATTTGTGTTTAAGGGCAACTCTCACTTTTGCAAATGGATGATTCACTTAATATTGGGAAAACATCATTATGATTTCCCACTGAATTTTGTCCTCTAGTTCTTAGAACAGGCTTGGCAGCCTATGAGAGAAAACAGTCTTGACTGTGTTCTAAGGGTGGGATTAGGAATTTGGAATTTTTCCTGTTTGCTTTCTCCCACATTCAGTTCATCTCAGGTTACTTCCATATCAAATGTGAAGAAATTTATTTTTTAAAAACTAAAATGAAATTCTTCCCCACATGCATTGCTCAAATTCACAGGCTCCATCTACACAGCCATATAATACAGTTTGAAACCGTATTATATGGTCAGCATAGATTCATATAACGCAGTTCAACTGCATTTAATTGCATTATATGAGTCTACACTGACCATATAATGCAGTTTTGAACTGTATTATATGGCAGTGTAGATGGGGGTCACAAGGTAAATCTATTTCTAGCATGGATAAGAATATCGTTATTGATAACAGCACTCATCGTATCTTTATAATATTTTCTCCCTATCAAGGACTCCCAAGTCACTCCTGCCACGAAAAAAAGGACACTCAAAGCAATTTACAATTAAAATTGCACAATGTACAAATTAAAACCTAAAGTATATAAACATTAAAATAGAATTAAATATGGGACATGAAAAATGTATTATTTATTTATTTATTTATTTATTTATCATATCAGTAGCAAACTGAGGGTACAGTTGTAAATGTATTTAAAAACACAAAGGCAAACACTTGGCATTATACTAAATGTCCTTTGATCAGTATTTATTTATTTATTTATTTATTTCTGGTATTTCTACCCCGCCCTTCTCCCCTAGGGGACTCAGGGCGGCTTACAAATTGGCAACACAGTGCCATCACATCAACAATACAATAGGCATTAAAAACTAAAAACATTTTAAATATCATAAAAACCAATATACAATAATAAACATTACCATGCACCGAGGTAATGTCCTTTCATTCACTAGACCTTGTTAATCCAGAGTCTTAAAAACCGACCGTGCCAAGCTCGAAAGTTTATTCATTGAACGCTTGAACACAGAGCCATGTCTTTAGTTTTTTTCTGAACCCTAGAAGGGAAGGAGCCTGCCGGATGTCACTGGGGAGGGAGTTCCACAGCCGAGGAGCCACCACCGAGAAGGCCCTTTCTCTCGTCCCCACCAGCCGTGCTTGTGAGGCAGGTGGGATCGAGAGCAGGACCTCCCCAGATGATCTTAAGGTTCTCGTGGGCTCATGGCGGAAGATACGTTCGGATAGGTAAATTGGACCCGAGCCGTTTAGGGCTTTGTAGGTCAAAACCAGCACTTTGAATTGGGCTCGGTAGCATATCGGCTAGCTATCAGTAGCTGGCCACTTGGAGTGCTTCTGGTGTTGCTATAAGAAGGCCCTCTATTGTGCATGTGGCAGGGCTCAGACTACACTGTAATAGGTGGTCTGTGGTTTGCTCTTCTCCACATTCGCATGTTGTGGACTCCACTTTGTGGCCCCATTTCTTAAGGTTTGCTCTGCATCTTGTGGTGCTGGAGTGCAGTCTGTTCAGCACCTTCCAAGTCACCCAGTCTTCTGTGTGCCCAAGTAGGGGTCTCCCATTCGGTTTCAGCCATGTCTTGAGGTTCCGTGTTTAAGCCTGCCACTTTTGGACTCTTGCTTGCTGAGTGAGGTATTCCTGTGAGTATCTCTGTATTTCTTAATTTAACTATTTCTTAATTTAAGGCATTGGCATGCTGGCTGATATCTGAACAGGGGATGGGC
Organism: Anolis carolinensis; assembly: GCF_035594765.1. NCBI lineage: Eukaryota > Metazoa > Chordata > Lepidosauria > Squamata > Anolidae > Anolis > Anolis carolinensis. The sequence goes on along the minus strand of NC_085841.1, from coordinate 330,897,921 downwards.
CAGAGATGTCACTGCCTTGATGCTTTGATTATTGGCTGCTACTTCCCAGCAGATGTCAGGTGGTGCAATACTGGCTAAACAGTATAATTTCTCCAGTGGTGTTGGGCGTAGACATCCTGTGATAATGTGGCATGTCTCATTAAGAGCCACATCCGCTGCTTTAATGTGGTGAGATGTGTTCCATAATTAAAACTAATGAAATTATTAAAGCCATTAGAAATCTGCTGAATTAGGAGGGGGGAAAAGAGGCGGCACTCTCAATTCAGTATTAACATTGTTGTATATAAAATAATTCAAGTACAAGTTTTCAAGAGATGTCCCTAAGTCCCTCAGCTTCAATGATGAAACTTATCCGGAATTTTTCCATTCCAAATATGAAGAAATTTTTCAATATTTGGTAGAGTTTAGTCTAAAAAATGCTTACTCCCTAGAATGTTACAGGCTCTGTCAAAATGGGGAAACATTTCAAAAATAAACTGCTCCATGCATGAATATTTCACACACACCTCTTTAACTTTTCCAATTACATTATCTTACCACTGAGAACAGAAGTGGATTTTATTGATATACATTTGATGTACAAAGTAGTATATCAAGTGCTGTCACAAAATAACTTTCTTATAGCACATTTTATTTTCTTGTGCTATAAGAAAATTATTTTGTATCTTCGGTGTTGAGTACCTTTTCAATGCCAATTACAATCATTTCCAATCTATCCCGAAACACAACAAAATGAATACTTATGCAAGGCAAGCTATACAGCATATAAAGACATTTGCAATGTTGATCGACGTTATCCATATTCTTTACCGTTTTGTGTACGAAACCTGGGAAACACACAAACTAGGAGAGGCTGCAGCCATTTGCTTTCCTGTGAGCCTATTGAGAGAGAAAAGATCTCTCCCCTCATCTGCTACTACATTAACTGAGTGCAAACCCCTTTCAGCTTAGTTTGTACCAATGAAAGGACAAAGTGAGGATGTAGGCGGAAGTGATGTAAACAGGGACATTTTGAAAGCAGATGAAAAAGTGGGATTGCAGGGGATTAATCAGAACTCTCCCTGACAATTTTTCTATCCAGACTTTGAAGATTATCTAGAAAAATATGCCAATTTTGCAGAATAGATTCTCCTAGGCTATGTCTACACTCACACAATTAATCCAGGGCAAACTACTCAGGATCTATCCCAATGCAAGCCTGGGCACATCCTTGATCACTTTGGACACCTAGACAGGTCAAGAGCACAATGGAGTCGCTGCCGAGGCTGCTTCCTAGAAACCCTGGAGTAAATCCCATTTCCCCTTGAGCAGAATTAATGGCTGGATGGAGCTCTTCTGCTGCAAATCCAGCCATGCATCATGTGGCTTCCAGCAGCTGAAAATAAAACCACATGATTTGACTGTTTAGATATGGCCCAAGTGAGACATTATAACGCTCTGATGGTTATGTAGGGGTGAGGGATAGAGTAGCAGAAGTGAACTTAAAATTAAAATTAAAAGGGCATTTGATAAGAGTACACTAAAAAGAAAATCAAAAAGAAAATTCACCAGCAAAACATGCTTATTCACTTTTAGAGTTGTAATGGAATGAACAGCTACATATCAAGACTGAAATTATCTTGACATCATTTTATTTTAATGATACACTGGTTCCCTGTACTCTTGCCTATTTTTACTTATTTTCCTAACCTCTGTGGATAGTTTTTAAAAGTGTGTATTAAATATAGACTGTCTCTAATTTCATCCTCTGACCTACTTGAACAAACATAGCCTCCAAACAATTAACTATATGACAGAACTGAAGCTACTCAGAAACACAGCTTTAAATTTCTCACTTGATAATGTCCACTGCTATGTTTCCTTAACATAAAGCTGTCATTTTTGTAGAGAATATTAAAATATTCAGAAGTGCATATGTGTGAGTATATGCTATATTATATAGTATACTGCACACCATATACAAGAGAGAGAGAGAGAGAGAGAGAGAGAGAGAATATTATTCTATCTAGACACAATAATTTGTTGTTGTTAATTGCCACCAAGTTAACTTTGACTTATGGTGATCCTACAAATGAGCATCTTCCAAGATCCCCAGTCATAAACTTGTATGGCTCAGGTATTGGAAACCATGGCTTCCTTGACTGAATAAATACACTTGTAGTGCAGTCTCCCTTTTCTTCACTACTATTTGTTTCTTTAGCAACCATTGTTGCCTTTTCCAAAGTGTTCCATCATCTAATTACAGCATTCCCTCCTGATGTTTAGCCCACATCTATGGCAGGCATCCTTGAAGGTTGTGAGATCTGTTGGAAACTAGGCTATAATCTTGCTTTTTTTGATCTTCCCAATTCCCACTTGACCTTCTTATCTAAGTTTGCAATGCTGTTGCAAGAATTATTTACCTTTTTCATCATTTTAATAGCATCCATTTTGTATCGAGTATAAATTTCCAGTATAAACGTCTCATCATTAGTTTAATATTCTTCATGGCGTTACTGTTAATTCCCACATGGTCCAAGAAACTGCTGCCTGAGCACAGCAGGTGATGCCCCGTCTCCTTCATGCATGTCAAGGTACCCACTAGGGACCCTTGGCCAGCTACGTTCTTTTGGGCCATGATGAGGCAGAAATTCCCTCAAGTACCTCTTCCTATCCCAAGGAGCAAAAATTCAAAAGCCTCAAGAGTAATCAACTAAGCATTTGCATCCTTGCACAACACCTTAAATCTGAAACCCAAGCGGCTTTTGAACTTTGCCTAATGATAGGACTAGTTCTTTCCTTTGTATCCTTTCATATACTATACAGGTGAAGATTTTTTTCCAGCCAGCCTTTAATTGTGATTGCTCTGGGAGAGAAAGGCCTTTAACTGCGTTTAATTCTAGTGCTAATTTAATTATTTAATTATTTTTTAATTATATGCATTTTAAAACTGTTCTGGTAATTGCTGTTCTTTACTTTTCTGGTATGGCTCTTTCCATAATGTTTCCTGTATGCATTGCTCCCTCCCTCCCCTCCGCACTGCCTGAAGGCACCAGATCCTGCCTGATTTGTTTAACCCTATCGTACGGTGGCTATAAATTGGAGTTGACTTGAAGTCACATAACAAGAGAAACAAGTTACACAGTAACTAACTGTGGCTTAAGGCAGGCCCAAGACATTTTGTTGCCTGTAGCTGAGCAGCACATGGCACATAACACTCCCATAATCAAGGTGTATAGTATCTTAAAACCAGTCCACTTATTTGGGGATAGGAGACATAAAATGCAAAAACCACCTCTCTTGTCTTCTTGGCAGTAAAATCACAGTAACTAGAGATTAAATAACACCCTTTCAGGACAGCTCAAATCTTAAACCTGAGGCAGTTTTCCGACTTGTAAGTCGCCCCGAGTCCCTTCGGGGAGATGGTTCGTGGGGTATAAAAATAAATGTATTATTATTATTATTATTATTATTATTATTATTATTATTATTATTATTTCTAATCATTGGGCTAATTGATTCTGATTGCTCATTGTTTTTTCTGCTACAGTTCTTCTTTTTATAATTTTCCTCATGTGCATCCCATTTCTTGTGATGCCTAAATACCCTGTCTGTTTGTGGAAGCTAAGCAGGGGTAGGCCTGGCTAATACCTGAAGACCACCACAGTATACTAGGTAGTCTGGTTTTTGAGACAGGCAATTGCAAATCTCCTCTGAATAAATATTGTCATGAAAATCTTGTGTACACACCATAACTTGGAGTTGATTCTGTGCCACATAACAACAAAAATCTTACCTCTCAGGCTGAAATTGATTTGGGGGTTTGACTGAGTAATAAACTCAATTTATACAAACTGAGCTGATTTCCAGTTGAACTGGTTGCCCGAAATTTAGTTTCTATAAAGCACAAATGTATAATGCTAATTGCAACCCTCCTAATGTTGTATTTCAGTTTCCATGATCCCTTGCACTGGCTAGAGCAGTGGTTCTCAACCTGGTGTCCCCAGATGTTCTTGGGTTACCACTCACAGAAATCCCAGTCAGTTTACCAGCTGTTAGGATTTCTGGGAGTTGAAGGCCATAAACATCTGGGGACCCCAGGCTGAGAAGCACTGGCCTAGAGATAGTGGGAAATTCAAACCCAAAATACCTAGGATGTGCTTTATATGCTTGTTGTGAAGTACACTACAAGGAGAGGCTAGTGTATGAAAGGGAATGATCTTTAAAACAAAGTCATAAATGCATTTAAAGATAATGTGAGCGGGGAGGTGTTAATTGTGTTTTGGAACCCCTGAACCACTATTGTAGAGAGCCCCTGTTGCAGCACAAACAAAAAGAAATGATACCCACAGTTTCTGCAGATGCTAAGTTTTCACAGTAAGAGGGTAACTTTTGCTTTGACCATATGCTTGAATGATGAGTTGCCAATGTCCCACGTCTGCAAACAGGATGGATATAATTCTTTGATCTACTGGATGAGCTGTTTATAACAATTCTAGGATGTGGATCTCTCATGAGAAATTTCACTAAGTTTATTTCCTTGTTTGAAATATTTCTAAGGAAATATTTCCAACACCCTACTCTGAATTTCATGGCAGTGTGCAGTCACATGGATCATAATATGAATGCAATAATAAACATTTAAAATCCATTAATAATTCAGCCGACAAGACTGAAATGTGGAAGGCAAGTGAATGTCTATAGCAGCATTTCCTAACATAGCACTTTCCAAAAGTTTTTGACTCCTACAGTCCCATCATGTTTGACCATTGCCGACTAGTGCAGATGGGGACTGGTGTCCAAAATAACTAGAGGATACCGGCTAAGGGAAGAGGGTTGTATTGGGAAGTCATTCAAGTCATTAGGGTATCACCGCCAAGACAGTTCTTTTTTTGTATCTCTCACAAAGTACTTGAAGAAGGATAAATGAAAATACAGTAAATATTAGGATGACAGACTTTTTTTTACTTATGGTGATCGTACAAATGAGCAATTTCCAAGATAATAAACTTATATGGCTCAGCTATTGTAAACCATGGCTTTCTTAGTTGAATAAATACACCTGTAGTGCAGTCTTTCTTTTTCACTACTATTTATTTCTTTAACAAGCATTATTGCCTTTTGAAAAGTGTTCCATCATCTAATTATAGTTTTAAAAAGACATGAACTAGATAAGATTCTCAGGTGTAAAGATGTATTAAGTGCTAAATTCAGAAACTTTCAGGCATAGAATTTCTGATTTTTTTAGTATGGTTGTAAAAACTGAAGAAAGATGTCAGGAAGAAAATCAACGCATTTGAATTGTGATGCTTGAGAAGTGTTACATGGATACCATGGACAGTTGAAAAGAAAAATGAATAGGTCTAAGAGCAAATCATGCTTGAACTCTCCTTAGAATCAAAGATGACTAAACTGAGCTCTCATGCTATGGAGATACGTTTTTTTTATTGTGACAGAAGAGAATTGAGGCAAGTCGCTTTTGGTGGGAGAGAATCCGCCATCTTCAAAGATGTTGCCCAGGGGATGCCTGGATGTGTTACCATCCTGTAGGGGGATTCTCTCATGTTCCTGCATGAGAAGCTAGGGCTGACAGATGGGAGCTTACCCCATCTCGCAGATTCGAACCACCAACCTTCAAGTCAGCAGTTCAGCCGGCACAAGATTTTAACTCATTGTACCACCACGACCCTTGGAGCCCCCGGTGGAGTAGTGGGTTAAAGCCTTGTGACTTGAAGGTTGGGCTGCTGATCTGCAAGCTGCCAGGTTCGAATCCTACACGGGGAGAGCGCGGATGAGCTCCCTCTATCAGCTCCAGCTCCATGTGGGGACATGAGAGAAGCCTCCCACAAGGATGGTAAAACATCAAAACATCCGGGCGTCCCCTGGGCAACGTCCTTGCAGACGGCCAATTCTCTCACTCCAGAAGCAACTTGCAGTTTCTCAAGTCACTCCTGACAAGGGAAAAAAAACACGGCTATTTATGTTCCATAATCTAAGAACTGGTATTATTTTCTTTTGATATTATGCTTTTAAAATGGCCCAGTCAATTTTGAATCATTAGTTTTGAATTGCATTCTGTTGCCTCTATATGTTGAACATTATAGCTGGTGTTTGGTGTATTTTTATTATTAATATTATAATGGTGTATTCTGATATATGGTATTTTATGTTGATATGTTTTGACTTTATTGTATCCCACCTTGAGCCATTAGGAGAGATGGGTGACAAGTGTTGTTGTTGTTGTTGTTGGATGCCTGATTTGCCCCATTAAAAAGACAAAGTAGAAAGGTCTAGATAATGTTTAAAAAAATAAGCTAAAACATCAATAAAATATATTGTGTATTTTTTTCCCTTTTAAAAACTGATTGGCAGCTTAATCAGACAAATGAGAAGTCTGACACTATACTATATAACAATTTAATTTCCCTAAGAAAAATAAAGTTGGAAAAAATTATGTAACCATAATATTAATGTTATACAATTTGTACATTATAATCTGCCACCAATTACTATGCCTATATTATTTATATGATGCAAGCAAATTGGCTATGACTGTTTACAAAGTATTGTAAAATTAGAATGACTTCACAACAAGCCACGAAACTCCTTGACAGATATCCTTGTCAAAATGCACCCCGAACCGTACGTATCTCCTGGGGATATGTAAGGGAAACATTTCCCTCATATGATTTTACACATGCATCTAGAATTGGATTCGATGGGCTATTTAAGGGATGTTTGCTTTCCTGTTGCTAAATGTGGAAACGAACATGCTGCCCTTGGTGAGATGGATTAGGAAGACAGCAAGGAAAGGGGATGGAGGCAGGGAGAGGGGAGAGGGACAGCTTCGGAGGCCCCCATCCTCTTGCGCATCCCACCCTCCTTGCATGTCCTCTCCGCTGTGTGTGTTCTGCTTGCCCTTGGAATGCTATCACTTATTATCACACTGACTTCTCCAGATGGGGCATTTTGGCTATTGATCTGATAAATAAACAGCCTGCTCGCTCGATCAAAATGTTATTTTGCATTTCAATTACTGTTCACTAATGCAACCTTCATCCCGCCAAGAGCGCTGCTGGCAATGACACTCGACCTGGCATAGGCGCTGCGAGCACATTCGGTGGCCATGCCTGCTGCAAGCACCTAACAGGATTACTCCTCTCCCCATTCATGGAATAGGAAGAGGAGGCAAATGGGGAGATGGTCCTACAAGGAAACAGAGAGAGATGTGGATAGAAAGAAAACCATGCCCAGATCAAGGAAGAGGCCACACACACAAAACTCACACCTAGTAAGGTTTTGCCTGATATTTACTTAATTGAAGAGTTCATTAGATGCCAATAAGCAGTCACGAATCTGGATTGAGTCCAGTTGTACACTACATCCAAGAATCCAATGATATAGGGAAATCAATTTGTGGTTATGGGCCAGCAATGTAAATACTGAGACAGAGGTGGCAGTTTCTGCATCGCTGCCATGGCTGCTTCCCCTTCCCTTTCCGTTTTTCATGCTATTTTTGGGATCAGAGGTACACCACAGTTTCTCATTTTAACATTTGTATTTGTCTTTCTCAACACTGCCAGGGTCTGGACCTGGGAAGTGGTTCTGCTATTGCTATTGCCTTGCCATAACTGACTCAAGGGTTACTGCAAGGTGAAGCAGTCAACAGCTGCTCAGCTCACAAATGTTTTGTTTATCAACGGAGTTACAATGTGAATGACTTTGAAGGACCAGGCTTGAAACAAGACACTCACTGGCTCTAAGTACGGTAAAACTCTGCTGGAGACAACAGGGCACACCAGCTGGAAAGTCTGGGGAAAAGGTTCTTAAGGACAACCAAATCAAAGACAGTGCTCTGATTGCTTATATGAGTTGGTTATTGTTGTGTGTCTTCAAGTCTTTTCCAACATATGGTTACCCTAAGGCAGACTTATCATAGAGTTTTCTGATGCTAAGTCTGTACTAAGTAGGACCTGTTTTTCCAAGTTTTAGTCCAATGCTCAAACCATTATGCTACACTTGCTTTAATTTGAGACAGGATGGTATTCAGCTATTTCATACAGTGATTTGTTTTATTGCTTGTTTTATACTGTTGATGACTGGGTTTGGCCCCATGTAAGCCGCCCTGAGTCCCTTCGGGGAGATGGAGCGGGGTATAAGAATAAAATTATTATCATTATTATTATTATTATTATTATTATTATTATTAAGACTTTCATGGCACTACTTTTTCATGGTGCTGGGATTGTGTGCTCCTGTGAGGAAAGAGGCTGATCACAGCACTACTGCTGGCAGGATCTCTTGCACCACACAGGCTTTTGGTAAGGATCCTGATTAAATATGCCAAACAGCTATTGCGCAGCATCAGTAGTGAAGGGTTATACTGGTGGAGGATCACCCAGACATAACAGCAGTGGCACCATAACTAACAGTACTGTGAGAAAGGGGGCATCAATAAACTTCTACTGAATGTCTTTTAACATAAAAACCTATAATGAGATAATCCCAAATGAAACTATAGATATTGCTAGAGGAGTTGATTCCCACATCAGAGGGCACTCAACTAGCTACTGGGGAAGAGTAGAGGGATAAGTATGAGTAGTGCTGTGTCTAATGACACAACTGGGCTCAAGACGAAAGGACGTTCAGCTGCTGAGGTGTTCAGCGGTATACAACACATTACAAGATGAATGAATCATGAGAAGATTCATTAGAAAAGACAATGATGATCGTAAGATGAAAAGCAGTTGGAAAAGAGGACGATTGCATTACTGGTGGATTGACCCAGGCACCTTTTACACTGATAATCCCAGATTATCTGCTTTTCCCATATTATATGGCAGTGGAGACTCATATAATCCAGTTCAAAGCAGATAACCTGGGATCTGATCCAGTGATATAAGGACAGTGCAGGGCCTCAGTTAAGAATGTCATGGCTGCTCCGAGGTTACAAGATCCCAGCAGGGCTGTTGATAGCTTGGATTTAGAGGTCTCTCATTCATAAAGTTGTCATAAATCAAAGTCAACTTGATGGCAATTAAGAACAACAATACAATGAAACAAATGATAATGTTAAAACATAGCTGAATTAAAAACAGTTTTAAAATGCAGCTGTAACTTTTAGCATCAATGAAATGTACCGCACCCGGCAGTTAAAATCCCATTTTTCATTAGCTGAGTAGTTGCTGAACATCCACCTAAATAAAAAGGTCAACCAATAAGATACTTGTATTCCCCCTCCATTACCAGTGACAATATACATCTATCTGTATTGAATGCTAAGAACCATGTGTGTTCTTACAGACATCTCCTGTTTGGAGCTTTCCACGGGAAACTGCTGTGAAAACAGAATGCTGGAATAAAAACTCTTATGTTTTTACACTCTTACGACTGATTTAGTGCAAACACACAAGCAGCTATTGATCCATATCAACTGTTTTAGCACTTTTAATCCCAGCGGGTCCTTCCTAACACTAATGGACTACTGCCCACTGAAAAGTATGTCACCCTGCTAATATATGTTGTTATGGTTGATATGTCTTCAAGTGAACTCTGACTTACAATAATCCTATCATAGTGGGGGGGGGGTTGCAAAAATTTTTGTAAAGGTGGTTTGAGATTGCCTTCCTCTAATGCTGAGAGTGTGTGACTTGGTCAAGGTTACTTGTGGGTTTCCATGACAGGGATCTGAGCCATGTCTCCCGTAACCCAACGCTGTTAGATACCCTGTTGCCAAGATATCCCCTTTCCCCGGTTTGTGCAAAGGACGAGGGAGCCTGGGGTGAGTTGGAGTAACAGATAATGTCAGTATACCTTCTTATCAAAGAGTCTTGGTACCTGAACCCCATTATAATCCCTATTGTATTGAACTCCTGCTATAACACTGTTCAAGATACCATAAGTCTTCATACATAAGTCTCCATACATAATAGATCACAGGAGGATAAAGATACAACGAAACAGTTGGGTCACATGATTACATCAAGACAGTCAGACTGAAAACTGGAAAGGACCCCTGTACCTTTAAGGGTTGTGTAGAAGAGGGAATTTCAGCAGATGTTGCTTGTTACCTAGTTGCATGACAAGCAGCACTGACCAAAATTTCATCTTTTGCACAACCATTGAAGATACAAGGGCCTTCTCCGGTGTTCGCTCTGGCAAGCCTATTCTTCTTCGTCATCATACTCATCACTTTATTAACAACACACCTTTCTCCCAGGATGGAGTTCAAGGTGGTTTACAATACAATATAATTCATATAGGTAAAACATATGAAAATCAAAATTTAAACAATATTAAATATCAACAGAAATATCAGCAGGAGTTTGTTGGAAAAAGAGAGGTCTTAAACTTTTGCCAAAAAGAAAGCAAACAAGGAGACGTCCGAACTTCCCTGGGGAGGGAGTTCCAAAGTGTGGCAGCAACCAGAGGGGAAGTCTTCTCCTGTGTTTCCACCTCTGAAAGTGATGGGATAGGGAGAAATGCTTCCCCTGAAGATCATAAGAGTCAGGTACGCTCATATGAAAAGATTGTCTCTTACATAGCCTGATTTCAGCCACTTCTAGAGTTTTCTAGGTCAAAACTAGTACAGTAGAGTCTCACTTATCCAACACTTGCTTCTCCAACGTTCTGGATTATCCAACGCATTTTTGTAGTCAATGTTTTCAATACATTGTGATATTTTGGTGCTAAATTCATAAATACAGTAATTAGTACATAGCATTACTGCATATTGAACTACTTTTTCTGTCAAATTTGTTGTAAAACATGATGTTTTGGTGCTTAATTTGTAACAGCACAACCTAATCTGATGTTTAATAGGTTTTTCCTTAATCCCTCCTTATTATCCTACATATTCACTTATCCAATGTTCTGCCGGCCCGTTTATATTGGATAAGTGAGACTCTATTGTACTTTGAATTGTTGCTGGAAAAAGACTGGCAACCAGTGGAGCCATTGCAACAAGAGAGTTGTGTGCTTCCAATTCATCATGGCCCAGTGTTTCAAGGGGTGAGGAGATCTATTCATGAGCATGACACCCACTAACCTAGTGGTTCTGAACCTGGGGTCCCCAGATGTTTTAGCCTTCAACAACGAGAAGTCCCATCATCTGGTAAACTGGCTGAGGTTTCAGGGAGTTGTAGGCCAAAAACACCGAGGGACCCCAGTTGAGAACCACTGCTAACCCATCACATACCATCCTCTGATCAACCAAGATCTATAACTGTCCTTTGTCTTCATCCTCTAGATACTGCTGGTTTTTATTTTTATTTGTGTTTTCTCCAAAAAAAACTTTGTATTAGTACTTTATCAAGTTTTCAATAATTAAATAATACATTATTAAAAATGAATGAATGAACAGTGTCCATAGTGAAAAAAATAATTATAGATGTCCAACATAATACCTGTTATAAAGCACCTTGGGGAGTTATGCAAAACTAAACTAGAGAGAAAGCCTTGCATTGTTTCTTCAAAGTCAACAGGGCAAAGCATAGAGAGGCAACATATTGAGAGGCAGAATGCTCTGGGAAGCCTTTCTCGTCCCTATCATTTCCTCTAAAGCAGGGGTGCATAAAGTGGGGCCCAATGGGGTACATGAAATATGTGGGCTCATAAGTGTAGCGCCTGAAACTTACAGACAGACATGTTTTTTAATCTGGTGCTCCCCCACATTCTTCCTCAATGTCTCAATTGTGGCCAATTCCGTCCATGTTTAGCATCTCCCTCTATTCCTCACCAATGGCACTTCTGAGTCAAGGACTACTGGGTTTAAATTCTGAAGTGCCATATTGTTCCTCTCTGCTGTATAAACTCTGCCCATCTCTCCCAGAGTTCTCATCTTTTAGGATCAGGCTCCTTCACTTTTTGAAAACATGGGGGAAATGATGCTTGAGTTTAGGAGAGAAGAAACCTGTTAAATAACTGCAACCTTGAAGTCATGGGGGAGACAGTGATGCTTACTCAAGGGATAGTGTAATTAGGGGCATCAAAGTGGAGTGCTATTTGATTACTATCTTTAGATTGCGGTCCCAGATGCGTCATAGACAGACAGGAATATAAAAGTTTCATGCACATAAAACATGGCCTGCTATCAGAAGCTGCTGAGATTTGCATCCTATATTTGATTCTTTTTTTCCTTGTAAAAAAAATACCCAACTCCCATTAATAGAATATCAGGATACATGCTAACTAACAGGAAAGCCTGTGTGTACAATATGGCCCTTTTAGCTACAGATTCAATAGCCATGGTTTCACACTCTGAAAATATTTCTCTTCCCACCCCCTTGAAATGTTTGTGGGCCTCTTAGGTCCTTTTGTGCAATTCTACTTTATATTTCCAGCCCAGGTATAGTCAAGATATAGGCTTCACAGTATCAGACATCCACTGGGGTGGATATGGGCATTGTATTTAATTGTTTGGTGTATTCAAAGCCTTCTAGTGACACAATTATTATCTCCCAGCATGGCTCACATGAGTAGAAATTGAGAGGCAGGGAAAGGGAGAGGGAGAGAGGGAGAAGTTTGGCATCACATTAACAAACCAAAGATATAAGACACATCAGAGAAGGGGACTAAATGGGAAAGGTAGAGAAGGAAGTTTATTTCTTTGATCCTAAACAAAGCAGAGAACTGTAAGCAAGCAGATTCCTAAAAGACCTTATATCCAGTCCCAGCCAGGCTATTTTCCCTCCCTGATCTTTTTGCACTGAATTGGCAGTTCTTGTTCTTTCCGCTGATATACAGAGCTAGAGGGCTCCATCCAATAACACGGGTGCACCCATGCAACTAAGGTTGCCAGGGCAGGAATTTCCAGGTCCTGACATTTCAGGCCAAAAGCTACAGCTATGGGCAATTCCTCTTTTCACAGAAGGCCAGCCCTAGTGTTGAAATGGAACATACGCTCCCAAACAACATTTTACAAAAGCAGTTTCATCATGATCATGGAGACAGGAGTCCAGCATGTATGTAAAAGGGACATGTGTGACCCAACACAGACTTAACATGGCTGCCAATGCATGACATTTAGCTACGATGGGGAAACCCAGAGATTCCCATGAACTAAAAGTAAAGGTAAATGTTTTCCCTTGACATTAAGTCTAGTCGAGTCTGACTCTGGGGGGTGGTGCTCATCTCCATTTCTAAGCCAAAAAGCTAGCATTGTCCATAGACACCTCCTAGGCCATGTGGCTGGCATGAGTGCATGGAGTGCCTATTGATCTACTCACATTTGCATGTTTTCAAACTGCTAGGTTAGCAGAAGCTGGGGCTAACAATGGGAGCTCACTCTGCTTCGCTGATTCGAACCACCGACTTTTCGGTCAGCAAGTTCCACAGTTCAGTGGTTTAACCCACTGTACCACCACAAGAACTACAGACCCCAATATTCTGTTCTCTTATTATTCACTCACAAGGCAATAGGCAGGAGGAAAAAAATGAAGCACAGAGTAGGGACATAAAAAATACTAAATATTTTTCTCATACTTAACAAGAGAAGATGTTGAGTTTTTAGAATTATAAACCATGACAAGGTATTATTGCCCCTGCATGAGAATAATGGTGCTCCATGAGTCCTGCTGGCCACATGGCCTTGGAGGTGTCTGCGGACAACGCCGGCTCTTCGGCTTAGAAATGGAGATGAGCACCAACCCCCAGAGTTGGACACGACTGGACTTAATGTCAGGGGACAACCTTTAGCTCTTATGAGAATAACACTTGGAGGGCCTCACAATTCCCATTCCTACCGTAGAACAATACTGGGACTAAGACTTGCCTGAAAAGTGAGACTGGCAGTTGAGGGTATTTATTTGCTATAGTTCCACCTTGCTCTCTCACCCTGAAGGGGACTCAGGATATGTGCTGTTTCTGATGATTTGAAAAGACATTTAGCAAAAATCTTATTTACAGCTGACATCAGCTTCTTTCCCCAAGCCCAGTTATTCCCTAGCTGTTTAACAAAGCTGGAAAACTGCTGATAAGCTAAGGGTTAAAAATAAACAAAGCCATAGGAAATTGGCACATTATATAAATGAAATGCTCAGTATAATACACTGAGCTGAGCAAAATCAATATGATATGTGAAGACAGAGAATCTATAAGCCCACACTCATCAGCCTCAGCTAAAGCACAGATTCCCAACTGAAACAGCTTCTGGTAGGATTTCCACTTTAAGCCCAGTTCCTTGAGTTTAAAACTGAGACGGCATAATATGTCTGTCTATGCTGATGAACTCCTGCAGGGGAAAGTGCATCATGCATAATGATTTAATCCTGCATTCATTTTTATCCTATTTATTTTAGAAGTTTAAACATTTGTCAGTCTCTCAGAAATCCATACTGTTCTGGTGGTGACCAAACACCGTACCTTGTATAAGGACAGTTCCTTGTTCCAAGAATTTAACTGAATTATTTGTTTTAATTTAGGTGGGATTTTAGCACTGGACTGCAACTCTGAAGATCAGAGTTTAAATCTCCATTTGGCCATGAAAATCCTTTGGGTGACCTTGGGCAAGTCACTGAGGCCCCTTCTGCACTGACAGATTGTCAAAGCAGATAATCCATATTATCTGCTTTAAACTGAATTTTATGAGTCTACACTGCCATATAATCCAGTTCAAAGCAGATAATCAGGATTTTATATGGCAGTGTAGAAGGGGCCTCACTCTTAACCTCAGAAAACTCTGTGATGGGATCATCTTAGGGTCACCATAAATCTGAAATGGTAACTTGAAATCACACAACACACACACATTATTTATTGGCCTAAATCCAATTGCTAGTCCCAATCTAGATTAGAACAACTGAATTGGTGGGTTGTCATTCAAGTGCTGACTTAACATTGAACAATCCATTCTATGGGTCTTCCCTAGCAATTTGATTTAGGCTGTTGTGTTTGGTTTTATATTTATTTTGCTTCTTTCTTTAAACTATAAATCCCAAGGCAACTAATTTAACAACACTGTGAACCATCACAAAGGGAGAGATGTTATAAAAAGTGGTATTTGAGCACCTGAAATTCAAATGATTAAATGTAAACAAATAAATTGCATTTAAATAAATAAATAAACAAAATTCAACTTGGTTCATTCTTAATGCTTAAGCGGCTGATGGCGAAAAGGAAGGGGCCTGAGGCTGTTAGGAATTGTGGGAGCTGAAGTCCAAAATACCCGGCGGGCCCAAGTTGGCCGAGGCCTGCTCTAGTGGGAAGAAGGCAGTTTGCCAGAAGTAACAAGTTTGCATTTCCTGAGAAATAAAACCATCACTAAAAAAGATCCTCTGAAGCCCATTTCCCTGGAAACTAATGAGCAATAGATTTGGGGGCAGAAGGTTTGAGATTTAAATCACGCTAATAATTTGTATTAGAGTTTGATGTAACAGCTCATACATATCTACTCTGAAATCGGACAGATAGAAGGGACCTTACAGATCAATCTTATTTTTGCTTCTATTATTCTGACTCTATTTCTGCCTCCACTTGTCCATTACACATCTCTCAAGGCTCTTCTGACCCCAGCTCCCTACACTTTCCATTGCTCTGCTCCATCCTCATCCGCTTCAGGCACCGTTTGCATCTGAACCCTGCCGTGTTCTGACCTCATCTGCAGCACACTGATTCAGCACTTTAGGTTTCTATCTATACCTTTGTGCTGTACTCAAAAATTGACAATTTGGAATCGTCGCCCAGCTCCCAGTTTCAGATGGGTAAGAAAGAAACACACACACATAATTGAAACTGCATCTAAATGACCTTAAGGCAAACAAATGGCATCCTAGGAATTGTATATTGTAACCATAATTCATATGGAACATACACACCATGTCACATGCACACAATACATACACAAACAAGGGCAGTCTAAATATAACACAAATTGCACCTTTCAGATCCATGTGCAGGATTTTCAAACATGTAAATACATTGTTTTATGTATTAGTTTATTTTTTTTTCATTTATATCCTGCCTTTTCCCCAGTGATGGAATTAAAAAAAACTTTACAACTTATAAACAACACAGATTTTAATATTGTTTTTAATTAGTATTTTTGTTAATGTTACATAATTCAGAGTAGAATAATCTGCATACTATCTAAGTATAAAAAGGGGAAGGGAAAACAAAGAGAGAAAAAGAAAAAAGAAAAATAACTTTTCATCTTGTGCACATTTGTAATAGTCAAATCCTACTTAAGCCTTCTGCAAACAGATACACTTCTTCCCTTAATGTATCTATTTATCAGTACATGAATCTACATAGAGAATAAGTTTGTTTATGTAATTTTAAAACACTAGTAAAAGTTGTTTTGAAGCAATAAAGTAATTTATAAAGTTAAGACTATTAAAATTCATTGAAAAACAACATGAAACACCAGTTAAATCACACCCCACCTTGTTTCTAATAGCCTAATACAATTAATTTAACTTAAGGTTAAACTAAAGAATTTGAGCCAGCTGGACTAAAATTTAAGATACTATCTGGAACATATTTGCTGCTGCTGAAATAAAGGAAACATTATTACTGTGGTCCCAACAATTATGTCCCCCCCCCCCCCCCCCGGCAATTGAACTCTATTAAATGTTTTGATAACCTGCACATTTCTCAATTCTTGTCTTTTATGGAAAGATAACCATCAGTGGGGTTATCCCTCAGCTCTTAGACCGACAACTAGACAAGAAATTAATACTTCTATGAGAATCCTCTCTTCTGGTGCAAAAACTACGTATCCATATTGGCAGCCACTAATACCTCTTGCAAAAGCTCTCACTATTCAGTTTCTTTAGATGATCTGGATCATAGCTTTCAAGGAAATAGATGTATGTCTGGGGACCTCAAAACTTTTAAGCAGAAGGCCAGATCAGGGTCCCTCAGACTGTTGGGGGGCTGGACTGTAGTTTGAAAAAAACATGCACACGACACATATCTTATTTGCAGTGCAAAATAAAATGAAATAACAAGACAATATTTACAATTAAGAACAATTTTAATTAACATAAACTTCCTAGTATTTCAATGGCTGATGAGATAGTCAGGTTAATTAGGATTGTTGTTGTTGTGTGCCTTCAGGTTGTTTCACACTTTGGATGATCCTAAATCTAAAATTAGGGGCTGCGGGTGGCACAGTGCATTAAAGCGCTGAGCTGGTGAACTTGAGGACCAAAAGGTCCCAGGTTCAAATCCCAGGAGCGGAATGAGCACCCGCTGTTAGCCCCAGCTCCTGCCAACCTAGCAGTTCGAAAACATGCAAATGTGAGTAGATTAATAGGTACCGCTCCGGCGGGAAGGTAACAGCGCTCCATGCAGTCATGCCGGCCACATGACCTTGGAGATGTCTATGGACAACACTGGCTCTTCAGCTTAGAAATAGAGATGAGCACCAACCCCCAGAGTCGGTCACGACTGGACTTAACATCAGGGGAAACCTTTACTTTACCTTAAATCTAAAGTTTAGGGCGGGGGCGGGTAAATAACCACGGGGGCTGCATGAGCCTTAGTTTGGGGATCCCTGGCCTACAGCATCAGGTATTTGTTGGTGGTCTTCCATCCAAGTACGACCCAGAGCTGGCCCTGCTTAGCTTCTAAGACTAGACTGGATCTGATGCCTTTAAGATATTTAGGTAGATATCATAGTCTAGAGATGGACTAATCACCCCTCTATTATCTCTTCCAGATCCCAATTTAGATTGGATTTACTGGAGCTAGGGGCCCTCATTGGCACAGTAGGTTAAACCACTGAGCTGTTGAACTTGCTGACCAAAAGGCTGGTGGTTCGAATCTGGGGAGTGGGGTGAGCTCCCACTGTTAGCCCCAGCTTCTGTCAACCTAGTAGTTTGAAAACATGCAAATGTGAGAAGATCAATAGGTACCACTCCAGCAGGAAGGTGACAGCGCTCCATGCAGTGATGCCGACCACATGACCTTGGAGGCGTCTATGGACAACGCCAGCTATTCGGCTTAGAAATGGAGATGAGAACCAACCCCTTTACTGGAGCTAATGTAAAATATAGACAAAGTTAGTACATATTCAAAATAACTTCCTGGGCTTTGGCTTTTCAGTACAACAAAATGCATGCAGATTTGTGTCCTTTCACACATACATCCACTGATGGTTATCCCCAGGTTCTCCCTACTTTCAACTGAGAGGATAGACCTATGGAAAACTTTTCTACTAGAGGATCCAGCTCTATGTTCTGTGTTCTTCACATATATATGTACCAGATATCCTTCAAAATATGGCTTTGCTTCCCCATTAGCCATTTATTTCCCCTTTCACAGGACTGCGGGGTCTCCTTGAAGATCAAAGCAGATAGGAATAATGGAAAAGGCAAGAAGGTGTTAGGTTATGAGGTGTCGAGTATCCTGTCAGATCACAGTTTATTTTAATCAATCGACTCAAAAAATAGCGGCAGGGAGTAATTATTAATAATCAAGGAAAATTGGATTATTTCTCTGCAGTGCAGTGCTGACTGGAAAGAGATGGAGGTGCAGAACTAAAGTTCATTGGTGCAATCCACAGAAGCAAAAGCGCTGACTGCAGCAGTTTGTCAGCAAAGATAGAAAGAAGGAAATCCACTAAACATGGAATGTTATACTGTACAAAACCAGAGTTACATGTACTTTCCAAATACTCTCCAGCCACAACATCTATGAGTATCGAAAGCTCTTAAGCATAGGAAGTTATCTTGTAGCAGACATTGGACAGAGGAGAGAATCATTGAGTAGTTTACAGGAACAGAAATTCAGATATCCTTTGAAATTCATTTTTTGTAATGGAATTCTCCAATGAAAAAAAAGGAAACCAAAATGCATATATTAGGTAAAATATCAGATCAGGAAGGGACCAGAAGGGCCATCCAGTCCAACCCCACCCCCTTTTTTAAAATCGTGTCAGAAGCGACTTGAGAACATACTGCAAGTCGCTTCTGGTGTGAGAGAATTGGCTGTCTACAGAGATGTTGCCCAGGGGACATCCGGATGAGTTACCATACTGCTGGGAGGCTTCTCTCATGTCTCCGCAAACTGGAGCTGACAGATGGGAGCTCATCCATCTTGCGGATTCGAACTGGCAGCCTTCAGGTCAGCAACCCAACCTTCAGGTCAGCAATCCAGCTGGCACAAGGGTTTAACCCATTGCACCACCGCGGCTCCTTGGCAGTCCAACCCCCTGCCATGCAGGAATATACAGACAAAGCACTCTTGACAGACAGCCATTGAGCCTCTGCTTAAAACCCTCCAGAGAAGGAGACTCTGCCTCTCTTCATGGCAGCAAATTCCATTATCACACAGCTCTTGGCATCAGGAAATTTTGCCTAATATTTAAGTAGAGTCTCTCTTTCTGAAGTTTGAATCCGATGCTCCATGTCTTAGTCTGTAAAGCAGTACAAAAGAAGCTTGCCCCACTCTTTCAAATACTTAAACATGGCTATCATGTTACCTCTTAACCTTCTTTTTTCATGCTAAACAAAAACCAACTCCCTATGCCACTCCTCATAGAGCTTGGTTTCCAGACCTTTAACCATCGTGGTTCACTCTCATGTGTGCTTATGTGAAAATCATGGTCATTGATACATTGTGCAAGGAAAATGACTGATAAAAGTGAACAGTAAGCACCTAACTGGTTTTATACAAACACACACATGTAGATCATTTAAAATAGTATTAAACTCTTTTTTTGCCCATTTATATTTTTAACTTGTTACATGGATTAATATCATCCTGTTCTTTTAAAATCTTTTCTGTTATTTTAAATTAAGTCACTATCCTGAGGCTATTTGATAGATCCCAGGACATAAATATTTAAATAAATAAGCTGCATATCAACATGCATATATTGAAAGAAATTTGCCCCAAGAAGTAAGAGAATTTTCATGCAAATCTTGTTCTTTAAAAGAAATGTCAAACTTTTGAATAAAATGAATTTTATACTCAGAAAATTCAGAGTGAATTAGCATCCAATAGAAAAACGTAGAGAAGCTGAAAGTGAATGGTTTGTTTATTCTGGCATGGTAGTTTGAGCACCGGACTATGATTCTAGAGACCAAGGTTTGAATCCTGACTCAACCGTGGAATCCCACCAGGTGAACGTGGGAAACTCACACTCTCTCAGCTTCAGAATTGGACAAAACAAACCTCTTCTAAGTAAATCTTGCCAAGAAAACCCTGTGATGAACTTGCCTTGCAGCCACTATGTGTCAAAATGACTTGAAGATACTGAATCCAGACAAGACAGAGGTCCTCCTGGTCAGTTGCAAGGCCAAACAGGGTATAGGGTTACAGCTTGTGTTGGATGGGGTTACACTCCCCCTTGGACTCATCGCTGAGCCTGGAATCTCAGGTTTCAGTGGTGGCCAGGGGAGCTTTTGCCAGTTGCACCCATACCTTGGGAAGTCCGACTCGGCCACAGTGGTCTGCATTCTTGTTACATCCTGAATAGACTACTGCAACACACTCTACATGGGGTTGCCTTTGAAGACTGTTCAGAAGCTTCAAATAGTCCAAGAAGGGGCAGCCAAATTGCTCACTGGAGCGGCGTACAGGGAGCATACCACCCCCCTTTACGTCAGGTCAACTGGCTGCCAGTATGCTACCAAGCACAATTCAAAGTGCTGGCTTTAGCCTATAAAGCCCTAAACAGTTCTGGCCCAGCTTACTTGTCTGAACATATCTATGACCCACCACAGAGGTTAAGATCATTGGGGGAGGACCTGCTCTCGATCCCACCAGTAAATAAATAACAACACTCAGAAAACAGGGTAATTCCAGACAGGAAACAATCTGGGCCAGCTAATACCTCCCAACAAAGGATTCCCCCAGGCAGGAAGCGGCCAGGCTTTGAAGCTGCAAAGCCATTCAATGCTAATCAAGCTGGCCAATTGCAACATTCACACTTGCCTCAAACAGACAAGACTTCTTTCTCCTAACCTGGACTTTCCACAGATATATAAATCCCACTTGCCTAGTTTCCAACATACCTCATAACCTCTGAAAATGCCTGACATAGATGTAGGCAAAATGTCAGGAGAGAATGCTTCTGGAACATGCCATACAGCCCAGAAAACTCACAGCAACCCAACAGAGAATTGCCATATAAAGTCTACAACCATTGCCATCACTTTCTTTAGGGTGATATTACTAATTTTATCAGTACTACACCACTTACCATCTATTACAATTTGAATAATTTATACAGTGACTTGTAGACTGTGACCAACAGACATTAGCGCAAAGTTCAGTGCTTTAAAATAAAACAAAGATGTCATTTTGATAAAATAATTATGTACAAGAGCACAAAGCATAGAGTGCCACCCTTCCTCTGCTTGACTCCTGTGAATATATATATTCATTTCAATATCATTATAATTCAACACAAGCTTTTGTTTGGTTCTTCTACTTGCTGACAGTATAGTATCAGTTTTAAAAAGAAGCAATAAAAATTACCTTTTTCATAATGGGTGTCCTTAGTTTGTTTAACAATGAAAATTATAAACTGAACAGGATAAGCTGCCTGTACAAAAGAATATCAGGGAACATGATTGTTTGTTATTTACCATTCAATGTTCATTGGTGAAAAATGTAACTTCTCCATCAGCATCAGTGACAATTTCAGCAGTGACCCACAAAGATTTCTTTTAAAGCAACCTCCACAAAAAAAGAAGTCTATGCTGATGCCATAGTGATAGTATCACTTTTATTTTATCTTCAACTTGTAGAAAATGGTAGCGGTTCACTTGGAGGAAATGCTATACAATACGTACATTCACACAGAGAGAGGTGTAAAGAGAATGGGCTATGGAACAGATAAGTGGAAATGAAAGACAATTTACTCATTTAGTTGGGCTGGTAAGGGTTAATTCTCTTTTGTTTTGTTTTTTGTTTTTTGCTAGCCATTATTTGTGCAACATTGGCTGGCCATCAATCAAACTTCAGCTCCCTCTCTTCTTTTTATATACTGAAAAGCACCACTGGAATATCATGCTTAGGATCTCGGTTTGTATCTGCCCACTGCTATCAAGTTGGCCTCCCTCCCCTCAGCTCCACTAAGCCTCCTCCCAAAAGGAGCTTTCTGAGCTCGTTTTGCTAATGTATTCTCAAACCAAATTAGAGGCCCTGACTCTCGGCGAAGTTCGTGAGTTAGTTGCCACGATGCACTGAATTAAAGATACCATCTTGGACTCAAATCAGATTAGAGCCTACACACACACATGCAAAAGCCCAGTTTCTAATCAATTTTATAAAGGGCCATCAGCAGAGATACACTAATGGTATTGAGCCGAGATCTCTAAACTAAGTCTGCACAAAGACTGCCGAGATAAAGCATGCATTGTAATAAAGGGAGGGAGCTGCTTCCTTTCTCAACACGATCTCGATGCACATGGGGAAAGCATTTCAAAACTCCAAACTGCCCTTTTGCCATGGAAACGTTCTGGTCGGGGTCCCCCCACCCTGCTTCCAAGGCCATATGTACACACGCACATACTTTTGTCCTTCAATCACATCTCTAGGACATTCCTCCTCTGCCTCCTCTGCAGACTGAATACGATACAGCCAGAGCACATGCATTAAAGTCAATTTAGAGACAACAGTTCCAATATTCACAGGATTTGTAAAACAATACCTTTATTAGGACTGACCTGGCTTCACCTGGAACTCAGAAAACTACTTCAAGTTAGATGTGTGAAAATGTTTTTAAAGGAAAAATAAGTGCTACTTATTTAGGAAATGGTCTCGCTATGCAAAACGATTTAAAGTCAATAATTCAAAAAAAGTGAAGGAGGGCCATTGATTTCAATCCCCTTTAGCAATGCAGAAACCCATTGCTAAAACACCCTGTGTGCCGTCCGCCGGACAATAAAAAGCTATAAAACTGAAACGTGCTGTCCTTTATCCGGGCGAACTGCAAATCCCTATAAGCTGTCCTATAGATATTGAACGACTGAGTCTGGATAACTTCAAAAAAGGATGTTTATTCATACAAGGTTGTAAACCTGGCACAGATCTTAAAGTTGCAGAAAATGAAACAAATTTCTATAGGTTTTAGGTACAGAATTATCCCTGGTTCCAGAAAGCAAAGGTGATTATAAAACCACTATACCCTAATCACGCTGCCTATATTAGAAGGAGAAACTCTTTCCTTCCCTATCTTTACAGCAAAGATTAGTTCTAGAAGCGACAGAATAACCCTGCTCCTCTAACTAGATTTCCTATTCCAGATCAATATAATTCAATACTTATCTAATTTGGATAGGCTTAGATTGGCCTGGTTTTGAGGATGATTTGTCCCAGTTAGCTTTGCACAGCTCCAGCACGTTGGAAGACTATAGCCAGAATGAAGCTCTAAAATGGAGACTAGACCCTGGTAAAAAGGGCGGTCCTAAGATGTTGTACTCTTTGACCAATCATTGCAAAGAAACCTGCAGCCAGCTCTTGCAGACTCCAAGCCACTTTTCCTGGGCTTTGCAGCCAGAGGCTGAAACAAAATGCAAAGGAGGGAAAACAAACAAACGACCAATAGGTAAGGCAAACCATCGTCCTGGGGGACGGAACACTCCCCGCTTAAATTCCCAGGATGTGGGAATTTACCAATCAAAAACATACAAACACCTTTGTATATACAACAATAAAACAGTATAAAACCTACACACTTTGGACAAGCAACCCGAGATTGCTGGTTGGTCTGTCTAGGACAGACATTTTGTCCTTACTATGAGTCTTTACTTGAACTTTTCTAACCTTACCGTCAGGGCAAGGAAAGGTCTTTAGTATAATGCCCATAGGCCGGGCATAGCGGGGCAAGTCTTTGTCCTTTAGCAACACAAGGTTTCCCACCTTGACATTGTCCTTTGGGGTTTGCCAGAGTCTTCTGGTTGGAAGCTGGCTTAAGTATTCGGCCTTCCACCTCTTCCAGAAGTGGTTGGCTAAGGTCTGCACATGCAAAATTGGTGCCACAGTCCGATCGAATTGACTTAATTGGCCCTCTGAGGGCTATGAACCTTTTCAATGCATTTAAAAATGATGAAGTGTCCATCCCTTCTATGACTTCTATATGGACAGCTCGTATTACTAAACAAGTAAACAAAACTGCCCACCTCTTGTTATTTACAACACCACCCCTGGTTTTCCTAGTGACAACCTCCCAAGGACCAAACACATCGATTCCCACATGGGAAAAGGGTGGGTCTGTCAAAGTCCTATCCTGAGGTAGTTCTGCCATTAACTGACTTTGACAGTTTCGCCTAAGGCGCCTGCATTTAACACATTTGAAAATACAACTGTTGACCAACCTTTTGGCATTAACTACCCACAGACCTTCATTTCTAAGGGCTGCCTCAGTTAGAGTTCTACCCTGATGATGGATCCTTTCATGGTGATGCCGAACGAGCAGCAATGCAGTGTGACTATTAGGGGGTATGATGATGGGGTTTTTTATGCACGCCTTGAGTTTAGCTTTGGCTAACCTTCCTCCAACTCTCAAAATACCCTCCTTGTCTAGAAATGGGTTTAACTCATTTAGAAGACTTTGATTAGGGATGTTGAGCCCTTGCTCTAGCCTAGCTATTTCCTGCTTGAAAGCAGATCTCTGCACTGACTTGAATATGACGCTCTTAGCCTTTATCATATCCTGGACCTGTAAAGGCTCACTATCTTTGCAAGCCAAACGATGTATAAGCCTAGCTACTGCGCTAAGAAGACTGTGCCATTCCGAAAAACGTTCAAAATGGTGTCGTTCCAGACAAGATCTTTGGCCCATCTTGATTTCTGTGGTTGATTTGCAGGCTTTCACCTCTGCACTTCGTGAGACTTGAGCATTCATAATGTCCGAAAACCTTTGCTCATCTTTCGAGAGCGCTGTGGCTTCGTCTCTCTCAGAGACTTTGAAGATGGAGGAATACTCTGGAGTTATTGCTTGGCAGTAGACCGAGATATGACTTAGGCAACTGCGCACAAGTGTAGGACGTCCACCTTTAAGCACCTGTGCTTGATTGGAGTCCAACGACGATGGTGGGTGCATCTTGTTTATGCACACTGGGCCTATGACTGTCCAGCCTAATGGCAATTGTTGTGCGATAGGTGCACCTGGAGGTCCTTTAACTTGGTCGTTCACACAGAACAAGCTCGGGCAGTCCGAGCCAAGCAAAAGGGCAATGTCCACATCTGGCCGAAAGGCTGGTATAGCATTCTTTAACCGTCGCAAATGTGGATGAGCCTCCACAACTTCTCTGGTGACAATCTGCCTTTTGTTCCGGGGAATAGAGGAACACTCAATCAGGTCTGGCAACTTGAACTGTCTCTTCTGGTCGCAAGAGGAGACAACGAAGCCAGATGCTATGCGACCCTGCAACTTCTTTTTTCCTGCACACGTAGTCATAGTGTAGTCGACCATCTTGGTTTTAAGGTCAAACATGCGGAAGAACTCTGGAGTAGCCAGGGAGGCGTCGCTCTGTGAATCCAGGGCCACATAGAGTCTCTTTCTAAGCCAAGGGCTCTTGGCTGGATATACATCCGCTAGGCAGATAGGATGACAAACTCTGTACTGGTGCGAGTCAGAACACAGCTCTGTACAGGCGACTGCTGAAACTTCCACCTGCATCTCTGGTGCGGCTGGCTTGTCGGTGTCTTCGACTGCTGACTTTTCTTTTGGTGAAGCGTTCTCTTTGGGGTGGGAGATGATATTGGAGTTGTGCATTGCGGTGCAATGCTTGAGGCTGTTGCATTTCTCACACTTGATGTTTTCTTTGCAGTTGGATGCAAAGTGTGGAGTTGCTCCACAGCATCTAAAGCAGATTCCCTGCCTTTGAACTAGCTGTTGCCTTTCTTTGTATGTCTTTCTACTAAACTCCCTGCAGTTGGCCAAGCTGTGAGGCTTTTGGTGAATAGGGCAAAGCAACTCTTTTACCTCCGACCTGGGTTCATCAGTCTTGTGTTGAGTTTCGACTGCCTTTACGCTGACAGGTCTATTGGCCTCTCTAGATGGTTTCTTGTCCACTTTAGGTGCCTTCTCTGGCTGGGTCCCTTGGTATAAGGTGGGGAGGCCCGTCTGCGGATCATTCCTTTCTCTGGCCGCCCTGGTGATGAACTGGACCAAATGAGAAAATGGAGGGTATGCCTGGGAGTGGGCCTCCTTGTAGTTGAAGACCTCCTGTCCCCAGCGTTCTTGCAAAGTGAAGGGCAGCTTGGTCAAGATCTGCCTCTGGGACAGGTGCTGATCGAGGCACTTCAAACCGGGCAGTTCTGGATTCTCCTTGGCCGACTCTAATTCCGTAAGGAGATCGCTGAGGTCCCACAAGAGTTTGAAGTCTTTGAGTTTTAAAGCTGGGAACCTTTGGAGCTTGTCCATAAGAGATGCTTCAATCTCTGTGCTGGCCCCATACCTCTGCTGCAACCTGGCCCAGGCCTTTTCCAGGGCTTTGTCGGGATCGGCTACGTGGGCTGCGTAGATCTTCTTAACTTGTGAGGATGAGGCTGGGCCCAACCATGCAGCCAGAAGAGTCAGTTCTTCCTCCGGCAATAACTTTAAGTCTCTGATTGCTCTCTGGAAGGTGGCCTTCCAGAGAAGAAATTCCTCAGGCTTGTCCGAAAACTTTTCGACACCCTTGTCCTTAAGATCTCTTCTGGGGCTTCTGATGATGGAGACAAGCTGGGACTCTGGCGTCGAAGGGAACAATTGAGGAGTTTGCTGTTGTGGAGTGGACTCCCACCGTGTACCTTGCGTCAACCTTTGGCCTCTTGGAGGGATGACATCGACCACTGACGAATCGATGGTTCCCTGTGCAGCTGTCTGTAGGGGCCAACTAGCGCTCGGCCTTGGGGCCCTGATTGACTGACCTAGGGTTTTAGCAGGAGGCACAGGTAGCTCGAGCAAGGGTGAGCTCCCCGCTATGACGCTCTGCTCTGCAGGAAACTCAAACGTGACTTTGGGGCCCTGCTCTGGGTAAGGAGAGAAGTCTTCCTGTTCCTCATCCGAAAACTGGCTGTTCATGCTGCCAAGGTGCGCAAACACTTTGGCAGAAGGATCCTGTATTGGTAACTGGCTTACATTTTCTTCTGTGAGTGGCTCAATTAGGGCCTTGGCCAAAGTCTCAGCCCTTACCCTTTTGGCTGCGGCATCCATCTTTATTCTAAGCATCTCTATACGAGCCTGTTCTATTTGCATTTCGCTTTGTCTTTGGGCCTGTTCCATTTGCATTTCGCTTTGTCTACGGGCCTGTTCTATTTGCATTTCGCTTTGTCTATGGGCCTGTTCTATTTGCAGTCGTTGCTCTTCTTCTTTAAAGGGAAGGGTGAGATTAGCATCAGCCTCCGCCCCCGCTACCTTGCTCTTTAGCTCTAGACGTGCAGCCTCCTTAATGTGCAAGGCAGCTAGGGAAGAGATGGCACTCCCAGCAGCAGAAGACTTGCTAGAGTGGCTATGTTTAGATGATGCACACTCCCTTAGTTTAGATACCTGGCTAGAGCGGTTAGACTTAAGACTAAGTGCCACAGCAGGTGATTTTAAAAGATTGGTCTCATGGCTGCATAAGGAAGACTGATTTCCTTTTGGCTCAGACCTTAGATTAACAGGTGGAGAACTAAATTCCAAGGCATCTAGAATTGCCCTCACCTTATTTTCTTTCTCATTAGTGTCAGCTAAGACACTCACTATTTCTAACTCTGAATCCTTGGCGTTAATGCGCTCGAGGACCTGAACTATCTTAGACACCAAACCCCTCCAGAGACCGAAGGTCTCTTCAAGGTCTGTCTGTAATATGGATGGCACCCTTGTAATACCCAAGCTCTCAATTCTGACCATCAATGTTACAATTCGCTCCCATGCCGAACCTAACCTCACATGGAGGAGCTCCTTTTCGTCTATTAGATGGGCTAGCATTTTGGCTGAAGGGTGCTTTATCCTTTGGGGCCTTTCATTCCTACTTTCAGCCTCAGAAGGAGGTACGCCATCTGTATCATCTTGAAATTGCATAGACATTATGTATTCTTAATAGCAAGTAAATTTACAACAAAAGCAAATACAACATACCAGCAAGTAAATTTACAATAAAAGCAAATGCAATATATAATACAATGCACAACACTTAACCATAGCAATATATATCACTAAGTAACTATACTTTACAAAGATTGTGACCTTTGGCGCCAGACTTTGGTGGGCAAGCTGCAAAATGTCAACTGACAGCAACTTGCCACTTGATACCTCCCTTGCCCGAGTGACGTAAACTGCCAAAATGGCGACTTCGCCAAATTTTCAAGCACCTCGTGCTCTGCGGCTCGAGGCCTGCCGCCGAAGGAGCACCGAGGCTGGCTTTGGAAAGGAGGAGAGAAGAGACGCCTCCTCCCCGCTGTGAAGGGAGGTCACCACCGCAGGTCGATGAAGCAGGTCACCACCGCAGGACGATGAGGCAGGTCACCACCGCAGGACGATGAGGCAGGTCACCACCGCAGGACGATGAGGCAGGTCACCACCGCAGGACGATGAGGCAGGTCACCACCGCAGGACGATGAGGCAGGTCACCGCCGCAGGTCAATGAGGCAGGTCACCACCGCAGGACAATGAGGCAGGTCACCACCGCCGGACCATGAGGCAGGTCAAAGCCGGCCGAGTGCTCCGGCCGAACTCCTGATGAAGAGGCTATCAAAGCCGGTTGAGTGCTCCGGCCGAACTCGCAGCAGCGTTGCCAGGCCTGTCCAGGTTCTAGCCTGGTTCTGGTGGGCTCCACGCCTCAGGGCCAGCCAAAGAACTGTCGCTGGTGCTCCGCGGCTCGAGGTCTACCGCCGAGGGAGCCCTGGACGTTGCTGGGAACTGCACAGCCTGTGCAAACCCAGAAAGCCACTGGGCCACGTGCGCACACGCGAGCCAAATAGCAAGGAAATAGAGCCCCACTATTTGACTCCTTCAGGTCTGAGAGCGGGCTCCACTGCCTCAGACGCTGGTAGAGTCTTTAGGTATGCAGACTGAGCTCAGGCGGAAAAGCCGCGGCCTATACTAAACTTCCTAAACTATAAAAAACTATAGGCTGTGCAAGCTAGCTCAAGCGGAAAAACCGCTGATCTACCTCAAAACTGTGCCGTCCGCCGGACAATAAAAAGCTATAAAACTGAAACGTGCTGTCCTTTATCCGGGCGAACTGCAAATCCCTATAAGCTGTCCTATAGATATTGAACGACTGAGTCTGGATAACGTCAAAAAATGATGTTTATTCATACAAGGTTGTAAACCTGGCACAGATCTTAAAGTTGCAGAAAATGAAACAAATTTCTATAGGTTTTAGGTACAGAATTATCCCTGGTTCCAGAAAGCAAAGGTGATTATAAAACCACTATACCCTAATCACGCTGCCTATATTAGAAGGAGAAACTCTTTCCTTCCCTATCTTTACAGCAAAGATTAGTTCTAGAAGCGACAGAATAACCCTGCTCCTCTAACTAGATTTCCTATTCCAGATCAATATAATTCAATACTTATCTAATTTGGATAGGCTTAGATTGGCCTGGTTTTGAGGATGATTTGTCCCAGTTAGCTTTGCACAGCTCCAGCACGTTGGAAGACTATAGCCAGAATGAAGCTCTAAAATGGAGACTAGACCCTGGTAAAAAGGGCGGTCCTAAGATGTTGTACTCTTTGACCAATCATTGCAAAGAAACCTGCAGCCAGCTCTTGCAGACTCCAAGCCACTTTTCCTGGGCTTTGCAGCCAGAGGCTGAAACAAAATGCAAAGGAGGGAAAACAAACAAACGACCAATAGGTAAGGCAAACCATCGTCCTGGGGGACGGAACACCCTGAAAGGTTATCATTTAACATCTGTTTTTTAATAATAATAATAATAATAATAATAATAATAATAATAATAATAATAAAGGGCAATGCACCACCTTCTTAGCTAGCCATCAGGAGGTTCTCCCAGTGTTTAGTTGAAATCCCTTTCTTGTAATTTGAATTGATTCATTTGGATCCCATCTGCTGAAGCAACAGGAAACAAGACTGTCCCATCTTCCATGCAACAACCTCTTACCATTTGTGGTGATTTCCATATTATTCTCTTCTCCAAACTAAACATAGCTAACTCCCTCAACTATTTTTCAGAGAGTTTGGTTTCCAGACCTTTTACTCCCTGAAGCACCATCCTCAAGACACAATCCAGTTTGTTGATTTTCTTCATAACTTCTGGGTCCAAAACTGCAGTACAAGTAAGGGTTGACCAGAACAGAAATGAAGACATTATGAATTAGTTTGCTTTGAAGTTTAAAGTTCTTTTCTATAGTCTAGAATTTTATTAGCTTTTTAGCCTTCTGCATCACACCGTTGATTTGGTTCTAGCTTGTGGTTCTTTCATAATGGTAAGGGAGAAAGGTTAAGAAAGAAAGCACTTCCAGTGATAAGTTAAATATGTTAATGCCTTTGGTTGTACAAAAGCATAATCCAATAAAGAAACATGAGAGGATGTGTGCTTAAAAATCAGTACATTTCTTATGGGATGTCTTCGTCTAGCCATCATTCTCTTCTGCATTATTGTCAATGGACTTGTTCTACCCTTCAGTCCATCATCTTTGAGGGCTGACCTGCATGAGATGTCTTTAAGCTTGGGTCTTTCCAGGCCATAAGATGATCTTGCAAGGTTCTCTCCTGTGCTGCACTCTCTCCCAAAGCTTCCCATACTACCCCTTCATCATAAAAGATAACTGCAATTGGATAAGACTCTATTCCTTTAAAATCCAAGCTACTTTTCCAGTAGAGTGGCGCTCCTAGCATTTCTGAACTTGCAAACCTTTACAAGTGCAGTGGAAACAGATGCTGCTGTACTTCAACTTCCAAAATGCATCAATTGGCAATAATGGGAGATGTAATGCAATGAATCTTGAAGGACTGTGTGTTTCTTGTTGTTAGATGACTTCAAGTCATTTTGACCTATGGCAACCCTAAAACAATCCTACCACAAGTTTTTCTTGGCAGGATTTCTTCAGAAATAAGTTGTCTTTGTCTTAGCTTTCCACTGAGGCTGAGAGTGTGATTTGCTAAACTCCCCTAGTGTGTTTCCAAGGCTGAAGGGGGATTTGAATTGTGGTCTTCAGAGTCATAGACCAATGCTCAAATCACTCCACCACACTAGCTCTCACGTGTTTTTACTTTGCTGTTGGAAGAGTTCAGCAGCCTATGAACCAACACTACTTCCTCCTATAGCAAAGAAGATGTCAGCTAGTGATCTGTCCAAGGTTCTGATGAGCTCTGCTTCATTCCATCCCATTCTGCTGCTAGAGACTCTTCTGATTGAGTCTTCATTTTGTCCAAGTCTTGTTATACCTTTTCTACTGAAACCTGTCCTTGATGACTGCAGACTTTACAGTCTCAAGCATCAGCTGCTAAACCAATGCTACTTAAAGCAGTAGTCCAGAGACTGATAACTCCCTGTGCCATCTGCTGTCAGTCCCTGGAGTGCTTCCAGAAGAGAAAGAAACAGTGGGAACGGGTGGGCACAAATGTGTTATTGCTTCTTGGCACATAGGGGGGGGGGGGGGTTGCTCCACAGCAGATAGCATGGAAGACAGTGTGTATGATTACTTTGCTATGAGACATTGCCACTATCGCCTATATTCCTGGGAGCTGACCTCAGTTTTGTCCTTAGGAGTGCCTGTACATGTTATATGTATCTAATATCTTAACATTTTCACAACAAAAAAACCCTTTGGTATGTGAATACCCTGATGTTTATATATTCACTTTAAGATTACCCGGCATTAATGTGACTGCAAACAAATATGCACACGCAGATACATCTGGGATAGCATCTCAGGATCTCTTCACGCGGCCCATGGGGCAGTTGCCGGTGAAAGAGAAGGCACGTGGGGTGCCTTGCAGCATCACGTGTGCCCTCCCTTCTTCCCCCATCACATGGTGGGGGTGGGACAAGGCTCGTTGGCACCCTGTTCCTGTCTCCATCCGCCCTTTCCTTGATCATATTTATTTATTATTTATTTTATTTCCAGAATTTATACCCCGCCCTTCTCACCCGGGGGGACTCAGGGCGGCTTACACAGTTGGCAACATTTAATGCTAAGAACATAATAATAAAACAAAAAACAGTACATATAATCAATTAAAACTATAAAAATACATCATTAAAATACATTATAAAAATTAAAACATAAGTAAATTAGATCCATTTGTCTAAAAACCTCATATGGGGGAAAGTGGAGGAAAGTTGCAGCCAGCTCCATCTGAATAACCCGAAAAACACTTTCCTCCTTGTGGTGGAGAAGGAAGCACCTTCCGGCACTTCCCCTCCACTTTGAGAGGAACGTGGGCAAGCCTGCCATGCATTATCTGATGCCCCTCAGCAGACCCCATCCAAGGCATGGCTAAAAGTGACAAATAATGTCTAACTCCAATGTGCAATAAAAAGGACATTTTTAAAAGTAGCATAGTAAATAAAAGCCTTCTATTATAAAATATATTTCTTCTCTCTAAGTGATTACTGCTTTATATTTAGACTGCATTTCATCATTTCAGCACAGAAAATTCATCTCTGTTTTTCTAGCAACATAAAGCAGAGCCCATAAATTCTTCTTGAGTATTACTGGACTCTAATTTAATATGAATGTATCATCACAGCAATAATACACTAGCCATGCCATTTGGCATAATTTTACGCTTCTACTTAGGTGATCTCACGATTCTTTCCACTTATAAAACCTTCCTATTTTTAGGCTTGCTTTTCATAGCATATTTTGCTTTATGCTTTATTCAATTTGATTTTTAATTCAACATTTTATTATGCCTGAAAGACATCATAAAAGACTAAAAAGTTAAGTAAAACAAACAAACAAAGATAATCAAAAGACTGAATAATGACTAATCCTGTGGAAGAATTCAAGAAACTACTATACAGTTTGGGATAAAAACACAATAGTAGAAATATGGAACAGGGGCTAAGGAATAACAATTTTTAAATAGAAGCTCATTTTTTTCCAGAAGGCTAAAAAAATATCTTGAGATGTCAAGATAATCAGATAATTTGCATACTGTGACATTCTGTGCACTACTTACACATTGTGTAAAAGAATAAATATACAGTTCATTTCCAAAATGAATGAGATTTGAATCAACAAAGTTTTCATAACTAGAAGTCCTTCTATGGCTGAAATATTTGGAAGCTGACAATGAAAGAGATACCCAGGACTGAGACTCAGTGCACTTGACATGTGTCAAAGCCTCATACTCAGTCATGAGCACCTAAATTACACACACCTTTTTACAAATCCACCACAGATCATTAACAATGAAGATGAATTTTATATTACATTTCATTTTGAAAAGCCAGGCCTGACTTTTAATGGCTGCATATAAACGTCTAAGATCATGTTTACATACATATGTAGGCAAGGACAACTTTATTAGTACTTTTTATTCTCTTCCTAAACATAGTTAATTATCTAAACTGCCCAACTTACTTTTGCTTCAGGCACCACGTACCCCAGAGAAAAAGGGGAATAAGGGGTTCCTAATGAAAGTGCTAGGAGCCCCAGTGGAGAAATGTGTTAAAGCACTGAGCTGCTGAAATTACAGACCGAAAGGTCCCAGGTTCAAATCCCGGGAGCAGAGTGAGCGCCCGCTGTTAGCTTCAACTTCTGCCAACCTAGCAGTTCGAAAACATGCAAATGTGAGTAGATCAATAGGTACCGCTTTGGCGGGAAGGTAACGGCGCTCCATGCAGTCATGCCGGCCACATAACCTTGGAGGTGTCTATGGACAACGCCGGCTCTTTGGCTTAGAAATGGAGATGAGCACCAACCCCCAGAGTCGGACATGACTGGACTTAACATTAGGGGAAACCTTTACCTTTTACCTAATGAAA
Source organism: Anolis carolinensis (assembly GCF_035594765.1). NCBI lineage: Eukaryota > Metazoa > Chordata > Lepidosauria > Squamata > Anolidae > Anolis > Anolis carolinensis. Next base: position 330,864,111 of record NC_085841.1, on the reverse strand, counting down.
GTGCTGGTCTGTATATAACCCGTGTAGCCCATGCCACATCACACCAATGCTGGAATCAGAGGATTGATGAATTATATAATGTACTTTCATTTTCATTCATTTCACTGAGTGCTGCTCTTTGGTGCCTCCTGGAAACCAACAGGGCATTTTGGTCACACAAGGATATTAACTGTACTGCTGGAAACAAATGCATTCACTTGCTGGATAATCAAGCAAATGCAATTATTCACAAAAGGGGAGCCATGTGAGCAAGGGCTTTGGGACAATTGTGGGAACTGAACCTTCCACCTTTGGTAACCTTCACAATCATTGTATTGCCCAATCATATACTATGCCACCTGGGCACAATACGTAAATGAAATATTTTGCTAATGTGAAGGACTTTCTTCTCTTAGGTTCTTTACACCTTGAACAGTGTATGTCAAGAAACAGTTCTATGGTACATTTCCTGCCTTCCTGCTCAGTTGTTTCACTGAAGGCTGAGTCAAACATACAAAAAACAAGCACGTTGTACAATTCTTTCAGCACTACATCACTTCAAAATGCTGTCAGGAGTATGCCACATACACTCCAGCTTAGAGTAAAAACTTATTTTATGACAAGTGTTGCAAAAACACACAAAAAACTGTCCTCAACCAACCCAAAGCTGTGAAATTTGGTAGGGGTTAAAACTGTACTTATATCGGATTTTTTTCTGGTATTCATATAACTTTCTTCCTATTCTTTGTCATACATTTCCAGTACTAACCACAACTTTCATCCCCATTATGGGGTGTTTTTCCCTGTCCCAGGGGTTTCTGACATAAGCTGGGTAAATGCAATATGTTTCTATCCATTGTCCACCTGCTGCGTTTTGTGTGGCAGAACCAGTGACATTTCTGTGAGTTCCAATTCAAATGTAAAGTTTCCAGACTTGGGTCTTTTTAAGGTGCTAAGAAACCATTGTGCTGCAATTTATGTAAACATCTGAAAACTGCTGGTTCAAGGTCTCCAAGGGCTGTGATCTTTTTCCTACTTGTCTTCCATCTGTGCCAGACAGTACCCTGCTATCTGTCTTTCCTTACACTCAAGATCATAGTTCAGAAGTGGACCACTTTCTATGTGTATGCAAAAGGGCTCAGCTGAGATGCTGGAACAGCTGGACTCAAAACAAGTCATGTTAAAGACCTCTGCCTGAGAGGCTACTTGCTTCCAATCAGAGCACACAGTGCTTCAAAATCTGTATGGGATGCTAAGGTCGGCTTTCTATACCAATCCAAAGTACTTGTTTTAACATTCAGAGCCCTAAACAGATTGTGATTGGGTTACCTAAAGGGACTGGCAATCTTCCACACTTGCCTAACCATCACCTGAGGTTCTGCACCTCCCAGATGAGGCACTGTAAATAATAATAATAATAATAATAATAATAATAATAATAATAATACTTCATTTATAACCCACCCTATCCCTCTGAGGGGAGATACGAACACAAGACCTTTTCAGTGGTGGCACCCTGCGTACAAAATGCCTTCTACAGAGAGGGTTATCTTGAGATTTTATTGAGCACCAGATGAAAACCTGTTTATTTTGCCAGACATCTTAAAAGTTATTTTAGTGTTTTTACATTGTTGCGGTGGTAATCCTGTTTTAACTTTCAATGTTTAATTGTGGACTAAAATGACAAAATGTGTTATTGCTTGATGTTAACCAAAGAACTTTGGTTAGTGGACAGTTTAAAGATATACTACATACATGTACATCAATCCCCATATACCAGCTCCTTGCCCAGTTTTAAATAATAACTACCCCGTAGATTTCCCTGCTCACTCCATTAAGCAGCCACCAGCTGTTAACATATTTGAAATCTCAGGTGGAAAGCCTAGTTTCTCATGGTGCAATTTTAAAAGGCACCTTACAGTATAAGGAAACAAGCAGGTTTAATAAAGGTTGAACTATCTTTCATAAGATTTTTAGTTTTTCAGCTATTTTACTTGATTTGTTCCACAGTCCACCTTCTCTCCACAAATCTGAGAGCAATAACCATGGTATATTGCTTAAGTAAGAAATGGACAATTAAGCAATTAATGGTATACTGCTTAAATGAGGAATGCACACTTTTAAATTCCCATTCTCCTTTAGACTCATGACAGGAGTAATTATCAGCATCCATCAATCATTTTACTGATGTATGTCTCCCCTTATAGCTTTCAGTAACCTCTGTACAAAGCATTCTAGAGCGTTCACATTCACTTCTTTAACAAGTGCTATTTCACTGCCTTGTGTTCAAATGCTTGCTATATTACTGTATATTCTCATGTTAATTTAGTCAAAATATCAACCGCAAAAGCTGGGTTGATTTTTCCACAGGTCTATGAAAGTACTGTACCTTAACTCTTGGTTTGTTTGTTTTTAAAAGGAGCCATCTCCTTTGAGTAGAATGGCAAGAGGTGAGAACACAGTCTGTCTTGGGAAAACCTAAAAGAAGCACCGATTGCTCTACTCCCTTCACCACAATGCCACTTCTAGCCTTTTTGAATTCTTGGGTGGAGAAATGGTATCGGTGGTCAGAGGCCACTGACCCCGAGGTAGCAATGGTGCTTTTCCCTCTCTATAGATTGACCCCCACCTTCACCCTAGGATTTTGCAATTATGGATTCAAAATCCTTTAATTTTGGTCCCAAAACCTGCCCTCGACTTATACATGAGGTTAACTTATACAGACGTCTATACGGTTGTCTTTGAGGAGTTGGGCTAGAATTTTGGCTGGAAACGAAGTCTTTGAACAGCCTACATTTCTCAGCAACTTCTTCTGTTTCCAGTTTCACTTCAGACTCAGTTCGGTGGCACAACATGACATGCTATGGTTTTGAGTTCAGATTGGAAGACTCTCTTTGACTTGTTTCACGGCCAGCTCAGGTATTCCATATATTATATACATGTATTTGGTCTTTCTTTTTATGCACTTCCCTACTTTTTGTCTAAATAGGGAATTTCAGCATGCATTTATTTCAAATTTAATTTCACAAAACACAGGTTTCCATTCCATCAAAGTCAGTTTTAACTGTATGTTTGGCTTCCCAGATCTTAGTTATCCTTCCCCATTTGGTCTTAATGTGGCATAATGACCTCTCCTGAGTCTTGCCCTCTGCCAGGGTTTCCTGCTCTAACTCTCTGCCTGATGTGTAACTCCATGTCCTTTATCTATCTCAAGTATGCGTGAGTATTTTAAATCCCAATAATAACACTCTTTGCAACTTCAGCGAGTTCACACTTCATCTCCTCTCATACCTCATTTGGCATTTTTGTCCTCTGTGCATTTTACCAGTGCAAACTACTCCCTGGTTACTACTCTGGAGCTTCCTCCAACACACTCTGAAGTACTCCCAAAGGGCTCAGGGAATCGTTTCATGCACTGGAAGCATGAAATCTGAACTCAGAAGGAAACAGCTGGTGAGCTGAGTCAATAAATACACCTGGCAGAGTTTTGCAAAAGTGATTATTCTGGGCTTCCCACCACCAGTTTTAAGTCAGCAACTAGTGGTTCCTGGACCAATTCTGGTCACTGAAGGATGCCACTTCCTTTCCCTTCATTGCTTGCTTGGAGATAAATCAGGCCAATGCAAAAGCAAGCCGTATTGAAATAGAAAATGCTAACAAACTTCACTTTGTGGGTGGGAATTTATGACCTCTACCCAACACCCATGGTCTCTCAGGAAAATCTTTACAACATTGTTTACCTTTAAATGTTGGCCTGTATCTGATTGTTAGGACCACTATGAGCAGAACAGATTAGAATTAATGGGAATGTGTAAATCAACACATATAACTTCTATTGATTCAATGAATGTACTTTATTTGACAGCTACCAGTTAGATTTAAGCTAGTAGTATTCATCTACAAACCTCATAACCTTTTTTTAAATGCTATACATGTTGAACATAATAATCAAAGAGCTTCAAAAAATTGTTTCTTTGCACCTGATATTTTAGTCATTATCAAACACACTGTCAATGTTCAGACTTGGCTCCATGTTTGAGGGACATCCTTCCAACACCAACCCCACAAAACATAGTTCCTCCTTCACAACTATATCCACATTCAAGTTCATGCCGAGAAGTGACCATGGGTATTAACCTTTTGTCTGCACACTTTACAGCATCGTTGCCACTTTGGAGTAAACTGGGAATTGGATTAGCAATTGTGGCAGCAAAACTGGAGTCTCAAAGTTCTGACATTTACTTTTACTTCTATTTGTCATTGAAGTCAGGGCTAAGAAAAGTTGGAGGAGTGCCCAGATGCTGTAATGAGGTGAAAAAACGGAAACTGAATTCCCCCAAAAAATTAAGCTTTGTGAACTGATGGTTCTCAATTCCCAGAAATGGGTAGGTTGTGTGGCCTGGATGGAGTGCTCTCCTCCTGAAGGACCCGGTCTGGGAGTACTCTTACATACAACCTTGTCAGTGGATGCCAAAATAGACTTATTGTCTTGGAGTGCTTAGGGTCAGCTACAGTCTTTCCTGGATAGGGGTAACTTAGCCACAGTAGGCCATGCACTTCCAAGGTAGACTACTGCAGTGTATTTTTATGGGGCTGCCCTTGGAGGCAAGTCAGCATTTTGTAGTTAGTGCTACACTGCTCACTGGAATTCCATTCAGATATTATACAATAGTTCTTTGAAGGAATTTCACAGTTGACATTACATTTCTGGGTACTATTCCATTATCTGGGAGGAGACCACAAGGAGGTGCTAGAGAGTGAAGGATAGTCCATTTTGCAGTGGAGAGTTGAAAAAGCAAAACCATTTCCCCTGTTTTCACTGATTATGCCCCCTCCCCCTTCCCATATCATAAAGGAGGGTTGTTTCCATGACAAGGTCATGGGTGGAGGGAATAACAGGAGGAAATGGTTTTCCCCTTTCAACCCACCCTCCATTCCCATAAAATGGACTATCCTTCTCTCTCTAGTGCCCCCTGCCCAGATAATGGAACAGTACCCATTTCTGTTCTGAATTCAAAGTGCTGCCAATAATACTTAAAAGCTGTAAAGGGCTTGGGACCTCAGTACTTGAAGAGCATCTCTCTATTACTGACTAAGAATTGAGGTCTCTATGACACATCAGTAGGAGAAATATATTGTAGGGGACATGCAAGAGGGCTTTTTCTGTAGTTGCACTCCAGTTGTGGATTTCCCTCCTTCTAGCATTACTATTAAAATTATTTGACACCAAATTAATACCAGGCTTTTTATAAAAAGCCTTCATGCTAAACCTTTTATTAAACCCTTTTGAGTAGTGCTATAGTTATACTATTCAAGGTTGTTTCAACCAGTTTAAAATTTTCTTTTAAATTGAAAAACTAATATATTTTTACTCTTTTAAAGTTTTGTAATTATTTGTTGTTTTAAGATGATTTTATTGTAAAGTCTGTCTGAGATCTTCAGGTAAAGGGTGGGATACAAAATAACAACAAACAAATAAATTGAGGATGGAGAAGCAGGCTAAGATTTAGCCTTGGTCAGCTTTGCCAGAGCATATAGAGGATGTTTCAAAAAGATGGACCCTATTTGAAATCGCTATACCTTTGCCACCATGAATCGATAAAGAATGAAACACTTACCACTTGAAAAGGTGGGCAATAGAGTTTGGAACAATTACTACTAGATGCCTCTCTCAGAGCACAAAATCATGTAGTGTCAGTCATTAGCAAGATGGCAACCTCACAACATTAGGCATATTTATATATTCTCCATTTGCGGGGTTATTTTTTAGATTTGTTTCTGAGTTAAAATGGTTAGTAAAATTTGAAAATTTGTTAACTCATTAAACCATTTGCATCTTTTTGTGTAATTGTTAACATGTTGTCATCGTGAAACAGACTGCTTTGAAATTGGATCTATCATTTTGAAACACCCTGTAGTTTAATTCAGTTTTATCTTTTATATTATGTATATTTTCACCTGTATATGATTGAACTATAGTAAATTTCTTGAATCTAAGGACTGGGAGAAAAACATAATAGGAGCACAACAATAAAAACAGTAGTAATACAACCTTTGACAACATCCTCAGCTTCACCAACTTATAACAGCAGTTAATATTCCCTCAAACTTTTTACACAGAGAAGGCATTGAAATCCACAAGCTTGTGGACAATTTCAACAGAAAGGAGGAAACCATGAAAATGAACAAAATCTGGCTACCAGTATTTAAAAAACTCTAAAATGAGAATAGTAAATAAAGAACAACACTCTGAAAACAGGGGAATTCCAGGCAAGAATCAATCAGGGACAGCTAACACCTCCAAACAAAGGATTCTCCCAGACAGGAAGAAGCCAGGTCTTGCAGCCACAGGGCCATGAAATGCTAATCAAGGTGATTAATTACAACATCCACACCTGCCTCCAACAGACAAGAGTTCTTTCTCCCACCCTGGATCTTCCACATATATATAAACCTCCCTTGCTTAGTTTTCCAATATACCTCACAACCTCTGAGGATGCCTGCCATAGATGTGGGCAAAACATAAGGAGAAAGTGCTTCGGGAACATGGCCATACAGCCTGGAAAGTTCACAACAACCTCAAACTTTTGCTTCCCTCTTATAATGTTGTACAAAGTGAACCAGTCAATGCTAGGGCCAAGCACTCCCAACCTATCCACCTGCTCTTCTGGAGGTTGGAAACCCTTTCCAGGACAGGCTGTTTGTCCAATTCCCAAAGCCTAGAACCACCAATCCACAAAGCTTCCATCCTATCAGGATTCATTTTCAAATTACTGGCCTGCATCCAGCCCATTACAGCATCCAGGCAGTGGTCCAACATCTACACAACCTTAGTCAATCCCAACAACAAGAAGAAATAGGGCTGAGTGTCGTCAGCATACTAATGGCACCCAATTCCAAAGCTCAGTATGATCTCACCCAGCAACTTCATGTAGATATTAAAGAGCATGGGGGATAACAAGAGCCCTGGTGACAGAGCTGAACAGGAGTCCTCCAATGCTATTCTCAGAAAGTGGTATGGTAATGCTTTCTACATTCATCACAAAGAGCCAGTCTAGCAAGATATCAGGGGAAATGGTAAGAAAAGTAACTGAAATATTGACAAAGATCAGCAGGGTACTACCTGTCTATCCCAAATTGGGTGATCCATCAGAACAAGTAAGGCCATTTCAGAGCCATACCTTGGTCTGAAACCAGAATGATGTGTCCAGATAATCTATTTCCTTCGAGAACATCAGAAATTGTCCAGCCATCACACACTTAAGCACATTCTATATGCCATATATACAAATGCTAGAAGAGTGATACAGTCTTCTGTCTGCTTAATAATACAGAGTATGCATTTTTCTTTCCAAAACTGCAATCTCAGCCATTTATCACAAAAGGGGAATCTATTAAGTTAATTTCCAAAACATGGGCAAATAGGTCGGAAAACAGTAACTTCCATAGGCATATCCCACTGGAAGATGGGCTTCCAACACGCTGTCCTTTCCTATGATCACCATTTGCCTATTGCTCTATTATCCTTGAATTATTTTCATTCTCTAAATCTCTGTATTCCATTGACATCTCCCTTCTATGTTTCTGGACAAAAGAAACCACAAATTCCAGACTACATCCTTACACAGCACTACAAACACTATGAAAGAAAGAAGACATTTTGGAGTTAAGTGCAAACTTTAACTCTTCTTTGTCCATGAGATTGGGGCATAATTTACCTGAAAAAATGTAAACTGGTAAAACATAGGATTTGTTTTTAAACAAGCACCTTGTTGTTTTCTGAAACAATAATTAAAATGTTTAATTCCAATGGGAAGTGAAATTTGGAATATTACAGGGAAGGTTCTCTTGCCTTTTTAAAGATATTTAAAAAGAAATTGTTTTACTGACAGATTAAGATAAAGGTAATGGTTTTCCCCTTGACATTAAGTCTAGTCGTGTCCAACTCTGGGAGATGGTCCTGATCTCAATTTCTAAACAGAAAGGTGGGCATTGTCCATAAACGCCTCCAAGGTTGTGTGACCAGCATGACTGCATGGAGCACTGTTACCTTCCTGCCGGAGCGGTACCTACTCACATTTGAATGTTTTTGAACTGCTAGGTTGGCAGAAACTGGGGCTAACAGCGGCAGCTCAACCCGCTCCCTGGATTCAAACCGCTGACCTTTCTGTCAGCAAGTTCTACAGCTCAGCGGTTTAACCCACTGTGCCACCGGAGACTCCATAGTAAAAGTAAAAAATTACCTAACATTTATTTGTCTAGCACTGACTGTTTTTCAAAGATGCCAGCATAATTTATTTATTTTATTTATTTATTTACATCACTTTAACCCCGCCTTTCTCTCCGAGGAGACTCAAAGCGGCTTATGGTAAATAGGCAAAAATTCCATGCCTAAAAACAATGTAAAAACAACATTGCTCAAATACATTTTTCTATCCAATGACAATAACATCCTGAAACAACTTACAGGTATTGCTACAACAACTACTTTAAGCCCACTACCTCTTAAATATTTAATGTTAAAGGAACTACTCTGATCCAAAGCCCCACCAGGCACTTGCATAGAAGGTAAAAATATTGGTAAAGCCCATTTGCAGCTCCTTTCCCATTCCAGTGGTTAATTCTAATTTGTACTTAATTCCTCCAACGGAAGTAAATTTCTCTTTCTGGGAGGCTAGAGCTGAGGTGGCATTGGATGTAGTATATCCAGGTACTGTCCTTCCCAAACCATTGACACACCCATTTTATCCATCAAATTCAAGAACAAAGTCTGACCAAGGTCAAAAGGTCTATTGCAGGAATCACTGAAAAGACTGGCATCATCAAGTTAGAAATTGAAATTTTGGAGGCACCCAAGGTTATCCATGACCAACATGCCCATAAATCAAAGTTAAGGCAGACCTAAGTTATAATACATTAATCAAATGACAAATGTGAGAAAGAAAACTGGTGGGAATTCTCCAGCACGGTCATAAAAACATGGAGAAAGTAAAATATGACAGGAAAAAATAAACTGTATATTACGAGAAGAAAGCTCACATAAAACAGGATTACTTGAACTCAGAAATAAATTATTTGTTGGGATAGAAGTGTTGGGAAGGAAGTATCCAATCTTAGTAAAAGGTAAAGGTTTCCCCTGACGTTAAGTCCAGTCATGTCTGACTCTGGGGGTTGGTGCTCATCTCCATTTCTGAGCCGAAGAGCCGGCATTGTCCGTAGACACCTCCAAGGTCATGTGGCCGGCAGGACTGCATGGAGCGCCGTTACCTTCCCATCAGAGTGGTACCTATTGATCTACTCACATTTGCATGCTTTCGAACTGCTAGGTTGGAAGTAGCTGGAGCTAACAGCAGGGGCTCACTCCGCTCCCGGGATTTGAACCTGGGACCTTTCGGTTTGCAAGTTTAGCAGCTCAGTGCGTTAACACACTTCGCCACCAGGGCTCCTTGATCCAATCTTACATAATGTTAAAATATGACAGCATACTGCGTTTGTTCTATAATTATGTATTCATTTACTAAGGACGACAAACTAAGCAAATGGCTATATATATATATATATATATATATATATATATATATATAGTTACTAAATATATACATTTTAATATCCAGCACTCATGGCAGAGGAAACTGAAATTGCACATATTAAAGAACACATCCCATGGGGCAGAATTTTGAGATGGCAAAAGAAAGCCCGATAGAGAATCTAATCTGTATGCTCCTATCAGACATTATGATTCTGTGACTGAGAAAGGGATTTAAACAATCATCGAAGCATGGCACAAGAATTTGTATTTTACCTTTCAAACCACAATGTAATTTCATTACCTCTCAAGATTACATCTGTAAAAGGAAATACCATGGCTGACCCTCCAATGCAATTCCAGAGAGACTGTCTCCTTGCTCTGCTGAAAAACCACATACATACAGCCTGCCGCTAAGGGTCCAACCGTGTCCTGTAGGGGGCCGTCTAGTTCTTCTGCATTCACAGTCCATGGCCATTTCCGTACATGGATCAACGCAGCAATCAGGGCAATTTAGTACAGGCTTGCAAAAAATGTTAGACTACACTATTCTGTACAGGTTAAAAAAGGGAAAGGGACTTTTACTACCCCTTTTCTATGAAATAACAAGTTTGCTTTGTTCTAAGTAGATGCCTAGGTTTTTCCTCCTGACTAGGCAATAGCATGTTCTCCATTGTAGTTCCTAGGACCCTAAGCTTATATTGTATTTGCATCAAGTATATAATAATAATAATAACGTTTTTATATCCCGCCCCCATCTCCCCGAAGGGACCCTCATGGGGACAAGCCCAATCCAACAAAGATTAAAACCAAACACAGATTAAAACATATCTCAATAAAATCAAGGACATTACAGGACAATAACAGAAGAACAGCATCATCAACATGTATATGTTTTGTAAGGCTTGATAAAACACACTATCATTCAAAATATCACAATACTGTGGTGTTAAAGAGACACCTGGCTGGAACAAATATAGTCAAATGTTAAAGCACTCCTTGCTTTAAATATTTCTAGTCCTACGATTAGTAAAAATTACATTTGTTGTCAAAGGCTTTCATGGCTGGAATCACTGGGCCAGGTAACACCTCCCAACAAAGGATTCACCCAGGCAGGAATCAGCCAGGCCTTGAAGCTGCAAGGCTTTTCAATGCTAAACAAGGTGATTAATTGCAGCATTCCAAGTTGCCTCCTACTGATAAGAGTTCTTTCTCTCACCCTGGACCTCCCACAGATATATAAACCTCCCTTGCTTAGTTTCCTCACTACCTCTGAGGATGCCTGCCATAGATGTGGGCGAAACGTCAGAAGAGAATGCTTGCGGAACATGGCCAATATAGCCTGGAAAACTCACAGCAACCCAGACCTGTTATTTATATGTTCTCTTTAAGAAATATAATAAGAATCATATTGCTAATAAAACTAATCATAATTATTGTGCATAATAGTGGTTGTTCAAAGACCTGGGATGTCAAGTTTCCAGGAAAGAATAGAACAACTGAAACCAATTGACACAAATATAGCACTAGTTCTTAATGTATTGTAGGGAGGAAATGCGAGTCCCTCAAAGCAAATAGCTTTTGATGCACTGTTTTACAGAAAGACAGGTCCCTTCCCTATAGAACTTACAATTCTTAATTCAACACAGGCAAAGCAATGGAGGAAGGAGAATGAAGTGAAGGCAAAGATAAATGGGTGTTTTTAAACTATAGTAAGACAGAGAGCCAGTACAGTGTAGTCGTTTTGGTGTTGGACTAGAATTCTGAAGATCAGGATCTGAATCCCCAATCAGGCCTGGGAACCTACTAGCTGAACTTGGGCACACTCTCTCAGCCTTGGACAGAGGGAAAGGCAGATAAATTCCCCCAAAGTAATCTTGCCAAGAAAACCCTGTGATGGGATTGCTATAAATTTAAAATGTCTTGAAAGCAGTTTTTTTTTCTTGTCAGGAGCAACCTGAGTTGCTTCTGGTGTGAGAGAATTGGCCGTCTGCAAGGACGTTGCCCAGGGGACACCCGGATGTTTTTGATGTTTTTACCATATTTGTGGGAGGCTTCTCTCATGTCCCCGCATGGAGCTGGAGCTGATAGAGGGAGCTCATCCGCGTTCTCCCCAGGTGGGATTTGAACCTGGCAGCCTTCAGGTCAGCTACCCAACCTTCAAGTCACAAGGCTTTAATCCACTACGCCACCGGGGGCTCCATTTGAAAGCAGATACTAACGGTACTTATATATGTCCCATAATAACCATATTATAATTTAGTCAGATAATCAGATTAACAGATGGAAACCAATTTAGAATTATCTGATTTTAAAATGTTCCTAAATAATTGGGATATTTTTTAAAAAGTTAACAATTTTAATGCAAGTTATTAAAATGATTGGACAATTTGTGTTGCAATATATTATCACAGCAACTCGACTGCTCTATATGCAGAAATGGAAGAACTCAGCAGTACCAACAACAGAGGATTGTATGATAAAAATAATGGACTTGGCCGAGATGGACAAATTCCTGTTTACTAAAAGAAGGGACATTGGGAAAAAATGAAAGACTGGAAACCTTTTGTTTACTTTTTGCACAATGAAGAGACGGACTTGCTAATTTTGAGTTTTGAAGAATAATGGAGTAGGGGTGTTCAAGAAAGAAGTCAACATTGGGAGACCTGGAGAGTGATGTTGTTTTCTACTTTTTCTTTTCTTCTTTCTTTTCGTTTTCTTTCTGTTCTTGCGACTTTTTTGCATTTCTAATCTATATTTGCTTTCTTGATTCACTTTTTTTTTTGCTTTTAATGTAACTTTTTAAACTTTTTAAATTGTATTTATTTATTTTCGACATTTCTACCCCGCCTTTCTCAACCTCGGGGGGGGGGGGGGCGGGGGGACTCAAGGCAGCTTTACACATAGGCAACTATTCAATGTCTTTAAAACAGTGTACAATTCAAATGGACATTAAAAGGGAATTATAAAATACATTAAAACATTTAAAACATTTAAAAACAGTAAGTTCACAATTAATCACATAATCCACAAGTGTAATTCGGGCATTTCAAAAGTCATTGTACATCGTTCATATATGTCTATTGCACCAATTCTCTAAAGGCTTGGTCACAAAGCCACATTTGAAGTCTCCTGCAGAAGATCATAAGGGAGGGAGCTGATCTAATATCCCTGGGGAGGGAATTCCATAGCCGAGGGGCCACCACTGAGAAGGCCCTGTCTCTCGTCCCCACCAATCTCGCCTGTGAGGCAGGTGGGACCGAGAGTAGGACCTCCTCAGATGATCTCAAACTCCGAGATGGTTCATAGAGGGAGATACGTTCAAACAGGTAAGCTGGGCCAGAACCAATTAAGACTTTATAGACTAAAGCCAGCACTTTGAATTGTGCTTGGTAGTAGATTGGCAGCCAGCGGAGCTAATGTAATAGGGGGGTTGTATGCTCCCTGTATTCCACTCCGGAGAACAATCTGGCTGCTGCCCATTGAACCATTTGAAGCTTCCAAGCAATCTTCAAATGCCATCCCTAGTAGAGCACGTTGAAGTAGTCTATTTGGGATGTAACCAGAGCGAGGAATACCATGGCCAAGTCAGACTTCCCAATGTTAATTTTTAAAAATGCCTGGACAATCTGGACTCCACTCCTACAGTAGCCATGCTTTGGGAGCAGAATGTATAAACAGTTCCACCGAATCTGGGGCCGAAGCAGCAATGCTTCATCTACCCTGGATTTAGCTGACCAAGTAAATACACCAGAAGAAGGAGTACCATATATACTCAAATATAAGCCAACCTAAATATAAGCAGAGGCACAAAATTTTACCACAAAAAAACTGGGAAAACGTATTGACTTGAGTATAAGATGAGGGTGGGAAATGCAGCAGCTACTGGTAAATTTCAAAAATAAAAATAGATACCAATACAATTACATTAATTGAGGCATCAGTAGGTTAAATGTTTTTGAATATTTACATAAAACTATCCAACTCTGATTACCTATATACTCGAGTTATAAGCCAACCTGAATATAAGCCAGCCTGGACCCTCACTCGAGTATAAGCCGAAGGGGGCTTTTTCAGCTTATACTGGAGTATATACAATATGTTGTTATGCCTGGTCACTAAAAATTAACTACACCCAATGTCATTAAAATTATTGTCTGCTCTGACAGCAAGATTTTACCTTGCTCCTATCTATTCTGTGTCACTTATTTATTGTCTATACTTGGTCCATTGGTGATCCAAACCCTCCAGAGTAGATCTGGGAGAAATGCTGAGATTACTAAGGAGAGAGAGAATCCATTCTGCTGGTAGTTTCCATTTTGCTTGTAGACAGACAGTATTACGTACAATCTGAGCACTCTGATTAATGTTCCTGTTTTAAATCATAGAATCATAGAATAGTAGAGTTGGAAGAGACCTCCAGTCCAACCTCCTGCCAAGAAGCAGGAAATCGCATTCATAGCACCCCTGACAGATGGCCATCCAGCCTCTGCTTAAAAGCCTCCAAAGAAGGAGCCTCCACCACAGTCCGGGAAAGAGAGTTCCACTGCCAAACAGCCCTCACTGTGAGGAAGTTCTTCCTAATGTTCAGGTGGAATCTCCTTTCCTGTAGTTTGAAGCCATTGTTCTGTGTCCTAGTCTGCAGGGCAGCAGAAAACAAGCTTGCTCCCTCCTCCCTATGACTTCCCCTCACATATTTGTACATGGTTATCATGTCTCCTCTCAGCCTTCTCTTCTGCAGGCTAAACATGCCCAGTTCTTTAAGCCTCTCCTCATAGGGCTTGTTCTCCAGACCTCTGATCATTTTAGTTGCCCTCCTCTGGATGCTTTCCAGCTTGTCAACATCTCCCTTCAACTATGGTGCCCAGAATTGGACGCAGTATTCCGGGTGTGGTCTGACCAAGGCAGAATAGAGGGGGAGCATGACTTCCCTGGATCTAGACCCTATTCCCCTATTGATGCAGGCCAGAATCCCGTTGGCTTTCTTAGCAGCCGCATCACATTGCTGGCTTATGTTTAACTTGTTGTCCACAAGGACTCCAAGATCTTTTTCACATGTACTGCTGTCTAGCCTGGCGTCCCCCATTCTGTATCTTTGCATTCCATTTTTTCTGCCGAAGTGAAGTATCTTGCATTTGTCCCTGTTGAACTTCATTTTGTTAGTTTCAGCCCATCTCTCTAGTCTGTCAAGATCGTTTTGAATTCTGCTCCTTTCTTCTGGAGTGTTGGCTCTCCCTCCCAGTTTGGTGTCGTCTGCAAACTTGATGATCGTGCCTTCTAACCCTTCGTCTAAGTCGTTAATAAAGATGTTGAACAGAACCGGGCCCAGGACGGAGCCCTGCGGCACTCCACTCGTGACTTCTTTCCAAGATGAAGACGACGCATTGGTGAGCACCCTTTGGGTTCGTTCGCTTAGCCAATTACAGATCCACCTAACTGTTTATTCCAAACTCTTCAAGGTTTTTAGCATATGAAACCAGCAGGTTCCTCACATTTTCTTGTGACAATACAAAAGGGGGGGGGGGCTATACTACCATAAGATGTGGCAATGGTGGTGCTGACCTGATGGCCTTTAAAAGAATACATTCACAGCAATAGCTGGACATGTAGACAAGCAACATCACCATGTGGTCAATATTGCAGTCAGAAAGAACACAGAAACTAGTAAATACTGAAGCAGTTTGTTTTTCCTGAGCATACTGGGAAGCACAAGTTTCTACCCTTTTTTCCTCTCTTTCCTGCTAAGCTAATTGAGGACTAACTATTTTTGTCCTCTGAATTCAGAATGAAATAAGCGGAGGATGGAAGGGTGAGTGGGAGGAAAAGGGAGAGAAACCGAGTCATTTGAAAATCAGTGGGACAGTGTGGGACAAGAGAGGGTTAATCAGGATTTTCCCTGCCAAATCAGGACAGGTGGAGGTTATAGAAGAAGGCTAACAGTAATTGTGGGAAATGATAACTATAGGTTACCTCCAGTACTATGAGGCAGTACACGGTGAGCATGAAATGGAAAGTTCTGCTTGTGAACTTCCCATGGGCATCTAGTTGACCATTGCAAGAAATGAATGCTGGACTAGAAATACCTTTAGTTTTGATGTGATAAATAAAGCTCTTTGTATCTGTTACTATTGCACATCTATTACACATCCTTTTAACTGCCATCTAGTAGACTTCAAGTTAGGACAGTCCTATGAGACTGGAATTGGTGCAGGGTAAAGGGTGAATGAAATAGTAATAACACAATCAACAACAAAGTTAGGATTCCCATGCACTATATATAGAACAGAGTGTATAAAATATTCAGAATACTGAGATCAGCTGATGAATGGTCTTGAGGATTTTCCAGTATTTAGGGATTTAGTACTGAACTGTAACCTCTCCAGAGCAGGTTACAGCCATTGTGAATAAATGTATGTATCGGTGTATTATGTAGCTGTGTGTGTGTATGTATCTGTAAACACTATAAGTGTATAAAAAACCCAAATGAATTTCTATGAGAATTCATAATCTAAATCTCTTTAAAGACTACTATCAAACTAATAAGTGACGGTATCAAGTTCTGCTCATGTACAAATACATTTTGTTACAATTGCTGTAGCTTCAAAATGCTTTCAAACGAAATGAATTATCTCCAAAAGGGCTAAAAACGTGTAAAAGGCGCTAGCAGTGTGACCCCTGTTAATCCATTCAGTATTAGGCTCGTTAGTCATCAGGATAACAACTGTATTTTGCAAATCAGACACTGTTATCAGATACACCGCAAGACCCAGAACAATATCTAATAGTCCAGCAGCATCAGGACCAAGATATATAACGGCTTCTCTACAAAACCCTCTCTTCTAATCCCTCTTAAACTCAACAAGACTGATTGGTTTTTATTATTCATGAATTAATTTTTAACTCTTGGGCCAACAAGGGAATAGAATCTATAACATTTTGAACAATTTGAGGCAAAGAAGCTTCTTGCCAACAGAAAAAGAACAGTCAGGCCCTTATTTCATTCACTGTTCGTCAACAATTAAAGAGTTTTGGATCTGGTTTCCCCTAGATACCTCAGTGAGAATTGAAAAGAAAAAGAGAAATTAACTGCAAACATAATACCGTATTGTTTGAGCATAAGTATTCCTCAAATATGTTCCTTATACCATTTATCTTCAACCATTTTATGTGGGTCAAATGTATTCTACAAAGCAACACAGTTGGAAATCAGCTACATCGTTTCAAGATAGAAAAGAATAGGGAGTTTTGGGACAAGGTCATTAACAGAAGGGAAGGGTCACAGATGTTTCTCAATGTTGTTACAAAAACCAAATGAACCTGTTGTTGACGTTTAACTGGCTTTTTATATATAGTATAATTATTTATACTAAGGGGAAATGATTTAATTTGCACACTATTCAAAAATTTAAACTACTCAATACATTCAAATAAAAATGCCTCAGTAATAACATGGATTTATAATCCTCCATCAACCTATGGGATCTTCAGGAAAACAAAACAGTCGGCATCTTTTCTTCTTACTGAATTTTAACCATAGGGAGAAAATCACCCAAAATCTTCTGCAACATACTGCTCCCTTGCACTTTTACCACCATATTAAATTATATCAATAAGATACATGAGCACTATATTTAGATATTATACTATTTTGCTTTTATGGGACCCTTTATGTTCCACAATTTCAGAACTATCTTTTAGGGGAAATAAGTCTGAGGTTTTGGTTTGGTTACACAAATTGGTATGTTTGAAATAATAGATACACATAGATTGTGCATATACAGATTTATTGGTACATATGTATGAGATGTATGGAAACAGATATTATATATTCATACTTGTACAGTAGAGTCTCACTTATCCAACATAAACGGGCTGGCAGAATATTGGATAAGCAAATATGTTGGATAATAAGGAAGGATTAAGGAAAAGCCTATTAAACATCAAATTAGGTTATGATTTTACAAATTAAGCACCAAAACATCATGTTATACAACAAATTTGACAGAAAAAGTAGTTCAATATGCAGTAATGCTATGTAGTAATTACTTTATTTATGAATTTAGCACCAAAATATCACGATGTATTGAAAACATTGACTACAAAAATGTGTTGGATAATCCAGAACGTTGGATAAGTGAGTGTTGGATAAGTGAGACTCTACTGTATATATACTAAATATACACATTTACTATGTACAGGTCACATTGGATTGCATTTATATTGATACTCATACAGCATATACATTCGAAACCAGACACAGCAAAGGAAGTCAGTCTACAAAAATGCATACATCTTCATTATGCAGATGTACGTGTGATTAAAAGAGATCCCTTCCTGTCATTCATATGAAGCCTGTATGAAAAGCAAGGTACGACCATACGCACATTTCATCTGAAGCTGAATTACCCACTGTCATTTATACAAAATGTATGTCTGTTTAAATCCATCTGTACCAATTGTCATCATGTTTCCAAGGGATGTGTTTCTATAACCTGTTAACCCAGAAGGCGCTCGTGTGAGATGTCACAGTAAACCTTTCTAAAGTGTTTTAGGATATCAGCCCACAAAGCCCATTCTGGGATTACTTTTCTGCTTGAAAGACAATTTTGGACAGCAGCAACACCTTCTCCCCTCTGCCTGTGGTCCCAGGTTAGACCGCATTGCAGACTGCATTGACTCAATTGACACCAAATAATAAGCCAGTTAGCTGCACACAGGGGGCCATTCTTCCCTCCGGATGCTCTTTTCAACAGAGGGGACTTGTTTGCCCAAGTGACTACCAAAGTGTGGCAGGCAGTGGCTTTAAGACTGCAGGTTTCACAGGAATTTCTACTCAGCCTCTTAACTTCTGGTCAAATGCCCTGCATCTCCCCCTCTCCTGCCCCAGATACCAAAAAAGCAAACAGTATAAAAATAGAAACATTTGAGATGTTGAATGAAGACGTAAAAGGAGAGAGATTAAGAGGACAGCGGAGAAAGATGATAAGCAGAATTTTAGAATCTAGGTGTATTTATACTACTTATGATTATTACTAGTCGTTGAAGAAGAAAGAACTTTTCACATATCAACTATATAATAGGAATACAGAAACAGAAAATTAACCGTTCCAAATGCCATGAAACTATTTTGTGCTAATGTGTACAAACATATTTTTTTAAAGCAAATAGGCAAAAATCCATGAGAATAAACCCCACAACTAACCTAATAATAACTACCATAAAAAAGCAAAGAAACTTAAAATGAACCTTCCTCTGGGAAATAAATACCCAGGTTCTCAACAATCAAATGTTAGATAAGCCAAAGATTTGTGGTGATCCATGATCACCTGTGTTTATTTGCATTTGAAAAAAGGAATTTTCATTTATACAAATACAATATCAAAGTATATCAAAGTGACATACACACTAGAGCAAAATAACAGCATATTTAATTAATATTATGAAATCTATTTTACAAAATATGTGATTGACAACAAGTACTATCATTGTCCTTTGTGTATATTTATTTCAGGAAATCAGAACTGTTTTTAAAAATAATATTACCTAATCTAAGCAATATCGAAACTGAAAAAGTAATTTTGAAGCCATTCTTATAACATTCTTTACTAAACAGTGCAACGTGCTCTTGAGCGATTTCTTCATGATGAAAGTTCAATTTGTACTAAACACATAAAAATCTAAGGAAATTTGCAGTGGGAAAGGATATTTGAATTATTTTTATAATGCGTAGAAGAGGACATTGACACATGGGGGAAGCATTCAATAGATGATAGATAGATAGATAGATAGATAGATAGATAGATAGATAGATAGATAGATAGATAGATAGATAATTAGACAGATAGACAGATAGTCAGATAGACAGATAGACAGAGTACACGGAATCTATTGCTCAAACAACTCAGCTAATGTATATGGTAGGAGATGATCCCCTTTGTCACTAAAGAAGCTTTCAACTAGAGGACCTCAAGACTACTGTATGTAGTTGTTATTTGATGCACACAAATAGCCATATGAAAATAATTTTGAATCAACAAAAAAGGAGTCCATGAGTAAAGTGTTTTGCCCAAATAGCAACAGCCTGCCTCTCCTTCCCCCACAAACAGGACATAACAATAACGAAGATACCCTAGAAAACAATGCCTCACCGGCAGTGCAGAATCGGGCAAGATACGCCGCCTCTCTCTATTCTCAATCCATTCCCTTTCACACTAAAAAACAAAACAAAAACAGCTTGGTCATGGCATGTTACTGCAACTGAAATACTGAACATAAAAGGGACATAAATGAACCTGTAGCATGATTGCATTTGCATGAGAAAGACAGGAAAAATCTTGAATAACACTCACACAAAGTCTGATTTTCTGAATGGATTCTGTGTCTATTATGTTCAAGATACTCATGGGTCAAACATATCTAGAGCAGGTTGATAAAATTATCATGAAGTCTGAGAGGAGCCAAAAAATAAAAATGAACATTTCTTCTTGAGTGAGAAGTGGGAGCATTTGAGGAAACCAAAGTGGACATAGTAGGAGTAAGGGAAAGAAAGGGAAATCCATCACAAAGGACAGAACAAGTTGTGTGATCAACAGTCTGCTTTTTGTAATTTGCCTACACAAAAAGACCAATCAATAACCATGTTGCTAGCGGTGCAGATGAGCACCCAAATGTTCAGCACACGGATAGGTGTTAGCACCTTCTTCATGAACTTCAAAGCACAAAAAAAACCTGAGCACAGCAGCAGGATCATCACTAAGCAGAAGAAATCTAGGAGCCTCAAACACACCAAGGAAAAAATGTAGGACTGGCTTGGGTTAAATAGTGCCGGCTACTCCTATTTGGCTAACATAAGGTCAAGTCATGTGCAGTGAAAGTTTCAAGTCCTTAATCCCTAGAGCTTGTTTGCTAATTACATTTGCAATTACAAACATGGCAAAGATATTATTCTACAGTACGTTGCACTTCAAGCAGGCATACTTTTCCTAACAGATCCTCGTCTCCAGCAGCCCAGCTCACAAGTGTTATCTTGACAGACAAAATAAACTGGTGCTTCAGCTGGAAGGGCCACTTCAAGTGCAGCCCAAGTGCTTAACAAGAGGCACAGAAGAGCTTTAAAGACAAGAGGACAAGCTATTACAGCAAAGAAAGAAAAATTACCATGGAAGAGCTTCTCACAAAACAATTGCCCATAAATAAAGTTTTCTGCCAATGCTTAGAAACTGCAAACCCATTAGCTGGGGCTTTCTCATTTCATCGTAAACATGTGTAAAATATACTTCAGTTCTTCAAAATAATTCTAGCTTTACCTGCGAAGTCTAAGGAATTTAAATACAACAGGATTTTCTTTAATTCGTAATGACTGGCACTGATTGTACTGAAATGAATATCTGCAACATCTTCAACACTGTAATTTCTAAGAGGATAAAAAGGCACTATGCTATGTGTCTGGCACAATACAGACACTGAAACAATTTTTCTACATGTGCATATGTATACAGTTATTTTCTTTCGAAGAAAAAACGTATTTCTCAGCTATCAAACAAAGGCAAAGAATGCCAAAGTCATTTTCAGTACAATCTTAACATAACTAACTTTTAAGTATGTCTGATTGAAACCAATGTTGTTTATTCCCTGGCAAGTACTTTAAAGATTGTAGCCTCCACATAGTAAGGTGGAGAAGCATCCAAGCATCTCCAAGGTACCATGTGTTTCTCCCCCAAAACACTTGTCAGAAACACTTCTCTATCCAGAGTGTTGGACAGAAAACAGAGCAGATAGAGTTGTAACTCTGTCTCATCTGTCTTGTTTTTGCTACTTCTTTCCTCAGGTAAATGCACCCGAAACATTTATAGTTTCTTAGTAAAGGTTATCACTGAAATAGTGAACTTTGACTCTATGAGAGTTGAAAGTTACAATATTAAAACTAAGGAATAAACACAGTAGGATCTATATCTGAGTAATAATCTATGGGATTCTATAGAAGATTTATACTTTCCTCCTCTTTTATTTTTTTACAATTTAGCACTTATAACAATAATAAATAGAAACATCTGAGGAATTGAGAACACTGGCACATATGAAACTTTTCACCGGAGAGATTCAGTAAGTAGTGATTTGCAAGACAAACCAGTTTATTTATTTTTGTAATGGCAGAATAGGGAAGAGAAAAGGAGGAGGAAAGAAATTAAGGGCACAACACACACATTCTGCTGTGCAGTTTCTGTCACAGCAACTTTCTCGGATGCAACACACCAAAGTCCTCTCCCTCTCAGGCGAAATGCAATAGCTATTGATTGCTTTCAATCAATACTGTGAAAAGATCCCTGTCCTGTTGTTGTTGTTCTTGCTGTTGTTTTTCCCCTAAAATGTTAACAATACATTAGTTTTTCCCCATAATTTTCAATAAATGATATGGAAAAGGTAGAATCTCAAAGACAGGGAGAAGAAAGGTTAGCCTTATCCTTCAACATCCAGAGCTGGCCAGACTCTTGATAAGGGACTCAGTGACACAATAGGAAATCTGTTCAGAGAAGCCAACTAAGCCCGCTAGTTTGCATTGCAGCTTCTTCTTGAATTATACTGTCAGTATAAAAACACACAGAGAGAGTCACAAATCCCTATTGTCAGAACCCAAGAATGGCCCTAGCACTTAACAGCTTCATTCAGTCTTTCTGTTTAGAATTTTCTCCCTTCATGGAACCGGAGGGGGGCAAACGAAGAGACACTACATTTCCAGGAGTGCCTGAACTCAAGCAAGTTCGTCTAGCCTTTTAAAGAATGATTTTTCTTCTCTCTGACAGAGTAGAGGGTAAGAGCAATCCCGTAATTATCAAGTCACATTTATTTGCTTGATGTAAACCAAAGGGCTGAAAAACTAAAAGCAAAAGCAATTCAGTTACTCGTCTATTGTTTATTCTTATTCTGAATGGAATCACTCTTCTCTCTCATTCTCTCAAATGACAGCTATTGTTTTTCATATTTTTTTCATAACTAATTAGTCATTTTCAAATTTATCAGGAAAACATTTCTGTATCTTTCTGCACCCAAAGAGAAAACATTTGCGACAGAACACAATACTGCTGCCACAATTATCATCATCATTAATATAGCTACCATTATCTACTCCAGTCTTCTGTGGACATCACTGATTAGGAAAAGCAAAAGGTATTTCTATAGTCCTAAGAAACATCTGAGGCTACAGCTAAAAAGAAAGAAAAAGGAAGACAAACTGCTACTTATCTGGGGCTGTGATTAATGGAAAAGCAAACAAAAAGTGCTGAATTTATTCTGCCCATTTCCAAGTACCTCCTCAAATACGGACATGTTACACAATCACAGTCATAAGCATGGCTCTCAATGGCATACATATTTATGCTCACATGCAGATTTATATTATACTGGCACTTTACTGGAGAATGTCAGTTGGGTTTCACTAATTTTCTGCCCTCTTAACTGAAACACAAACTGCGAAATTGCTTATTTATTGATGATTTATTGTTTGTGCTATGGACACCAATAATTTCTACCTAGAATCTTGCTCTCCATTCTACATACAGGAAAACTTTTCTGGTACTATATTCATAATTACAATTAATTCCTCCAAATAATATGTCTACATAAGACGAAATTATTGAAAGGGTATGCAATATCAAATGACTGAGGAACAAATCCTATGCTTCAGGAAGAAATACAACTCCTTTTTTCAGTTTACTTGTTAAAGTGCTTACATCAAATACATTTGTCCCCCTGAAAGTGAAACACAAGGCATTGTATCCTGAGTCTCTGGACAGAAAATGATTCCAGATCTCACTCAGGCTGTTGTTGGAGTCACATATTATATAGTAGTTTGACTTCTAAGTCCTGGATTACTCTTTTTAGAGCTTCTTGCTGACATTTTCTCATAGAAAGACTGAGAGAGAGAAATCTCAAGTACCAGAAAAGTTAAAACACCCACACAATACCAAACATTTTCTGCAGCCACACTTATGCTTATACTGAAATTGCTTTGCAAAATATAAGTGAGAGCTTTTGCAATTTTACAAACTAATATTAAAATTTGCTTATGAAAACAATAATGATAATAGTAAATTGCAGAAACAGTATTAAAATAATTGCACAAAATTATCTAAATAGCCAGCATTCATTGAAGAAACATGTAGCAGACTATAGATGCATGCAAACATGTAATACAAATATTCCTGTAAATGCAAACATCCACATACATACACTGAATAAATTATTGTTCACATGGTGGTAGTTAGCCTATTTCTACCTATTATAAACACCTTATACCTATTCCCTAACAAGAAGAGTGTAAATGAAAGTCCAGTCTTAAATAATTTGACAGTATTTGAGGACATTGTAACTTTTTTCGCCATTTGTCCCCCAGTTGCCAGTTTATGATTACTGTCTCAAACCTGTAGTATTTTAAGTCCTTTGAACTAAATGGTACATTCTTGATTTTAAAGAAAATGCAAGGCTAATGTCAATTTGCATAAAATACTTCGACCAAAAAAGTTTTATAGTACTAATACAATCCTATGAGATGCAGCACAATTACATCTGAGTATAAGATAACTGGAAATATATTACAGCTCGACCCATTTGTCATACACCAAGACTAATTGGCACAACTCCTTGATCCACTTTTGTTTCTTTAACTAGAAACCAAACTGACTGAGAAACAAAGGCACAACATTGTTTCTGACTCTCTTAACTATCAAATTATATAGATATTCAATAAAGTCAGATAAATACATCATTTTGCTTATTTTGTTTGTTGGTATCTGTCTGTCTCATTCTACAAGTAGGTTGTATACAAAACAGGGAAGGAGGCGGATGAGGGAAGGCACATGCCAGTGGCTATAAAAATTATGGTTTTCTATAAAGGAGATTACACTTCACATTTTACATTCCTGCTTTTAGTAAAATATCAAATGATATATGCTTCCTTACTTGCTCTTGAGCCACTTTTTCATGAACATTATTACTCAGCAATGAAAAACATAACTTTTAATCCAGTTGTAGGTAGAAGGAGATGCAATTAACACAAGCTGCGGAAAAAAATATAACAAAAATGGAATATATTTAATTGGAGTGAAAAGGTGGAAACAAGATAGATGGGATGTGAAATAACCAGGGGAGGGCATATTACAGAAGAGGAGACTCAAACATGAAAGATGAGAAAATGGCAATTTTTTCAAATCAAATTATATTTATTTTTCTTAAGGTTTAGTTGTCACAGCTACATTGCATCCCGCCAAGGCAATGTTTTGGGTCTCTTGAAGCCTTCAGGAGCTTTGCACAGACCAATAAACACACAAAAGATGACCTGGCTTGTCAAAAGGGGACAGGCAGACTTGAGAGCCCATTACAGGAGGGGAAGCGGACAGAAATGACAAGGGAATGCCATCCACTTTCCCGAGTTCCTTTCAAGGCTCAACAACATTGACGTACTAAAAAAAACATTCTGAGGAAGCATCACTAGGACATCAAACAAAGAGAAGGAAAAAAGGGGAGGAGGTGCTGATCTATCTGTCATGAGTCCCAGCTTGGGATACTTGCTCAACTCACTCCATCCCTGCATCTCCCTGAGTACAGAAAAGCTGGAGGCAATTTCAGGCAATGCATCCTAAGATAGCAACAACATGCAGATATATCCTTTCAAGAAGAAATCTTTCAAGAAGAAAGCTTAAATATATGCATCCTTTCAAGAAGAAATCTGATATGGCTGCAAATTGCCACAATGGACCTCAATCTCTGAGTTAACAAACCCAAGCAAACTTTTCTTAGAATGAGACAGGATTAGAGCTTTCCGTTCTAATCCTGAGGAAGGAGAGAAAGAACTTTAAAGGGTGATGGGAAAAAAAGTCAGACCAAAAGTAGGCTGCTTCCTCTGGAAATCTTGATTATTCCCCTCATCCCTGCCTTCATGGAAGACCTCACTCCTAGGCGTTATTGCTGGGAATCTGCATCCCTCCTGGTTTTATATATTTACACTATGATGCATATCGGGGGACATAAGGTGGAAAATAAATAAAGTCTTATTATTAGTGTTTTTATTATTATTATACTCTTACATACGTGCAATCATCCAAGGGATCGTCTATGATATATAGATATCCAACACTTTCTCTCATTCATCTTGACACATCTTATATCTAGGAAATGATCCATTGGGTTGCTGTGAGTTTATTCTTTCCTGACGTTTCACCTTCATCTATGGCAGGCATCCTCAGAGGTTGTAAGGTCTGTTGGAAACTAGGCAAGTAGGGTTTATATATCTGTGGAAAGTCCAGGGTGGGAGAAAGAACTCTTCTCTGTTTGAGGCAAGTGTGAATGCTGTAACTAATCACCTTGATTAGCATGGAAAGCCTTGCAGCTTCAAGGTCTGGTTGCTTCCTGCCTGGAGGAATCCTTTGTTAGGAAGTGTTAGCTGGCCCTGATTGATTCCTGTCTGGAATCCCCTGTTTCTGAGTGTTGTTCTTTTTTTGCTGTCCTTATTTTAGAGGTTTTTTAAAATACCGGTAGCCAGACTTTGTTCATTTTCATGATTTCCTCCTTTCTGTTGAGACTGTCCACATGCTTGTGGATTTCAATGGCTTCTCTGTGTAGTCTGACATAGAAACATAGAATCATAGAGTTGGAAGAGACCTCACAGGCCATCCAGTTCAACCCCCTGCCAAAAAGGAGGAAAACTGCATTCAAAGCAGCCCAGACAGATAGCCATCCAGCCTCTGCTTAAAAGCCTTCAAAGAAGGACATGGTAGTTGTTAGAGTGGTCCAGCATTAGTATTTTTAAAAAAAACTCTAAAATCAGGACAGTAAATAAAGGACAACACTCAGTAGACAGGGGAATTCCAAACATGAATCAATCAGGGCCAGCTAACACCTCCCAACAAAGGATTCCTCCAAGCAGTCAGACCTTGGAGCTGAAAGGCTAGTCGATGCTAATCAAGGTGGCCAATTGCAACAAACAGACAAGAGTTCTTTCTCCCAACTTGAACATTCCACAGATATATAAATCCCACTTGCATGGTTTCCAACAGACTTCACAACCTAGGAGGGTGCCTGCCATAGATGCAGGTGAAACGTCAGGAAATAATGCTTTTGGAACATGGCCATATAGCCCGAAAAACTCACAGCAACCCAGTGATTCATAGAATCATAGAGTTGGAAGAGACCTCATGGGCCATCCAGTCCAACCCCCTGCCAAGAAATTGTAAGTCGCTCGGAGCACTCTGGTGGAGAGCGACTAATTAAGAAATAAAGTGAAGTGAAGTGAAGTGAAGTGAAGAAGAAGCAGGAAATCGCATTCAAAGCATTCCGGACATGAAAGCCTTCGAAAACACAATGGTCCAGAGGCAACAGAGAAGTTGACACACTCCTCTTTCTCCTCTCCCCGAAGTCCAAACATTAGGTCCACCTCTGGATACGAGACTTTCCTATCACTTTCTGCGACAAGCGAGGCGAAGAAGCCAAAAGCAAAACCCATTTTAAAAGAAATACAGAGACAGAGAGAAAAGAAGGAGAAGCAACGAGGGCACCTACTGGTTGTGGTAGCTGAGAGGGTCGGAGATGCAAAGTTCGGAAATGTCCATCAGTTCTGCTTAAGCATTCCCAGTTGGGGGGAGAAAGCGACTTTGGAGTTCACACTGAGGAGGGAAATGGAGAGAAAGGAGGAAAGAGAGGAAGGGACCAAGGAGGGGAAAAAGGAATAAAGGGAGAGACAGAGCGGGACAGAGGAGAGGAAGAGACCGAGGCGCCGGAGCCACATCCAGACGGGAAGAGAGAGAGAGAGAGAGATTGGGATGCCACTAAAGCTCTCTCTCTCCCTTCTTTAGTGTGGCTTTGAGACTGAGAGACAGAAAGAGAGAGACGGATGGCTAAGGCAAAGCTGCTATTGGCTCCCACGCCGGGGCTGGGCTTGAAGTGACAGAGCGGCGACGGAGTGTTGAAGGGGGAGCCGGAGGGAGGGAGGGAGGGAGGGAGGGGGAAAGGCGAAAGGAGTGAGGGGAATGCTTTCCACACGTGGACAAACAAATGAAGGGAAAAAGAGGAGAAATGCTTGGTATGTGTGTATTGCGCGCGCGCGCGTGGGAAGGTCGCTCGCGGGGTTCCCACGCGCGCGCGCGCAATACACACACACCAAGCGTTTCTCACAAACTCAGAAGCATTCTCTCCTGACGTTTCGCCCACATATATTCTAGGCATCCTCAGAGGTTGTGAGGTCTGTTGGAAACTAAGCAAGTGGGGTTTATATATCCGTGGAATGTCCAGGGTGGGAGAAAGAACTCTTGTCTGTTTGAGTCAAGTGTGAATGGCTCAATTAATCACTTTGATTTGCATTGAAAAGCCTTGCAGCTTCAAAACCTGGCTGCTTCCCACCTTTGTTGGGAAGTGTTAGCTGGCCCTGACTGATTCATATCTAGAATCCCCCATTTTCAGTGTTGTTCTTCTTTTTTAATGTCCTGATTTTAGACTATCTACAGACCTACTAGGACAATCCAACAAATGTTATGTTCAGCAAAGGACAAGATGGATCTTCTCACCCAGAGAGGGTGAAACTTTTTTGAATGAATCATGAAGAGTATTTATTTATTTATTTATTTATTTACAGCATTTATATTCTGCCCTTCTCACCCCGAAGGGGACTCAGGGCGGATCACATTACACATATAGGCAAACATTCAATGCCTTTTAACATAGAACAAAGACAGACAAACATAGGCTCCGAGGGGGCCTCGAACTCATGACCTCCTGGTCAGAGTGATTCATTGCAGTGATTCATTGCAGCTGCTCTCCAGCCTGCACCACAGCCCGAGCCCATAATGCAAAATAATTTAGAAATCAGGCTCCATTGATAAGCTTTAGTGGACACTCAAGACAGATAAACTTCAGTGGACACTCGTGGGGATTTTCTTAATCAGTTAAAATTCACGAGTAAACCAGTTTAAAAAAAACCTGAAAATTTTCAGGAGGGGGGTTGAATCCCTAACCCCCCTCCCCCACTACAGCCCTGCTCTCACCTTTGCAGGTTGTTGTTTATTCGCTCAGTCACTTCCCACTCTTCGTGATCTCATGGACCAGCCCACGCCAGAGCTCCCTGTCGGCTGTCACCACCCCCAGATCCTTCAAGGTCAAGCCAGTCACTTCAAGGATACCATCCATCCATCTTGCCCTTGGTCAGCCCCTTTTTCCTTCCAAAGTACTTCATCTTTGACTCTAATATCCTTCTCTCCAGTGATCAGTCAGGCTTTATTTCCTGGAGTATGGACTAGATTGATCTTATTGCATTCCAAGGCACTCTCAGAATTTTCCTCCAACACCACAGTTCAGATATGTCTGTCTTCCTTCACTCAGCCTTCTTTGTGGTCCAGCTCTCACATCCATAAGTTACTACAGGGAATACTTTGGCAGGAATCTACTACCGTGTTTCCCCGAAAATAAGACAGTGTCTTATATTAATTTTTGCTCCCAAAGATGCTCTAGGTCTTATTTTCAGGGAATGTCTTATTTTTCCATGAAGAAGAATTCACATTTATTATTGAACAAAAAAAGATCATTTATTATATGCTGTACAGTAGTTGTCATCACAAACCAGCATAACCAGACAAACTGTGAATCCTATCAAGAATTTCTTGTTACTACCATTATTTTCATGTACAACACTCTATGGTATGTACATTTACCAATCCTGCATGCTCTGGTGTTCTGTTTGGCAGGCATGCTTGCAAAGAAAACCTTTGCTAGGTCTTACTTTCGGGGGAGGCCTTATATTTAGCAATTCAGCAAAACTTCTACTAGGTCTTATTTTCTGGGAATGTCTTATTTTAGGGGAAACAGGGTATATACCATGCAGCTGTTGACAAGTCTACATTGGGACCACCAAACGCAGCATCGCCCAAACACAAATGAACATGAAAGGCACTGCAGACTAACTCAACCAGAGAAGTCAGCCTTAGCAGAGCAAAGTGTTGTCAGAAGGTTTTCATGGCCAGAAGCACTGGGTTGTTGTGAGTTCTCCGGGCTGTATGGCCATGTTCTGAAAACAGGGGAATTCCAGATATGAAACAATCAGGGCCAGCTGACACTTCCCAAAAATAGATTTCCCCAAGCAGGAATCAGCGAGGCTTTGAGTTGCAAGGCCATTAAATGCTAAGCAAGGCGATTAATTGCATCATTCACAGCTGCCTCCAACAGACAAGAGTTCTTTCTCCCACCCTGGACCTTCCACAGATATATAAACCTTCCTTGCTTAGTTTCCAACAGACCTCACAACTTTTGAGGATGCCTGCCATTGCTGTGGGCGAAATGTCAGGAGAGAATGCTTCTGGAACACGGCCATACAGCCCGGAAAACTCACAGCAACCCAGTGATTCTGGCTATGAAACACATCTAATTGTATTAATTCTACAGGGCAGGTGCGCAAGGTGAAGGAGAGAGCCTTGCTGTACTTTTAAAAAGATTTCGTCACCCCTGGCAAAGAGGGTTTGTTCCCCGCCGAGTGACAACTCGCGCGATTCCACTGCATCGGTGAAAGTGGGCGCAAACGGCACTCTTCTTACAATGTAAAGACGGAGACGGAGTGACTCCAGTGCGTGCGGAGCGCCCGCTGGTGCCTGTATCCCGGAGCGGCGTTGCGCGCTTGCCTGCCTTTTTTCTCCGTGCCGGGTTTCCAAAGGGCCTTTGGGAAGCCGGGAGGGTAGGGATGTTTTGCGGAAGGAGAAAAAGGTGCGGAGCTGTCGGATAGAGACAACTGCGAAGGGGTGAAAGGGCCTTGTCCGCGCTTCTCGGTCCTGTCAAAGTCCTTGAAATGTTGAGGAATCCTTCAGGCACCGGAATGTAGAGGATTTAAAGGACTATTTAAGGGACCACATTGACCCCTGAATGCAGTTCGAAGCTCACCTCAAATTGCAGTGGCCAGCCAACCAACAGCCACAAAAGTGAAGGAAAGAAAGCCCTTCATGTGCATCGGTGCTCTGCTTGTTCATGTCATCATCCTCCAGGCCTCAAACTGGTTCCAGACTTTCCTGCATCTTCAATACTGGGTTGCTGCGAGTTTTTTGAGCTGTATGGCCATGTTCCAGAAGCATTCTCTCCTGACGTTTCACCCACATCTATGGCAGGCATCCTCTGAGATTGTGAGGTCTGTTGGAAACTAAACAAAGGAGGTTTATATATATCTGTGGAAGGTCCAGGGTGGGAGAAAGAACTCTTGGAGGCAGGTGTGAATGCTGCAATTAATCGCCTTGCTTAGCATTGAAAAGCCTTGCAGCTTCAAGGCCTGGTTGGTTCCTGCCAGGGGGCATCCTCTGTTGGGAGGTGTGAGCTAGGCCTGATGGGGACCACCAAATGCAGCATTGCCCAAACACGAATCAAGGAACATGAAAGGCACTGTAGACAAACTCAATCAGAGAAGTCAGCCCTCGCAGAGCACTTGATGAACCAGTCTGGGCACAGCATATTATTTGAGAACATAGAAATGCTGGACCATTCTGACAACCAGCATGCCAGACAACAACACAAAGAAGCCACTGAAATCCACAAGCATGTGGAAAATTTCAACAGAACGGAGAAAAACATGAAAATGAACAAAATCTTGCTACTAGTATTTTAAAAAAAATCTCTAAAATTAGGACAGTAAATAAAGTACAGCACTCTGAAAACAGGGGAATTCCAGGCATGAAACAATCACGGCCAGCTAACACCTTCCAACAAAGGATTCCCCCAGGCAGGAAGAAGCCAGGCTTTGAGACTACAAGGTCATTTAATGCTAATAAAGCTGGCCAATTGCACCATTCACACTTGCTTCAAGCAGAGAAGAGTTCCAAAGCTGGCAGTAATTCCACTCCTGTTTTTACCCAGATATGCAGTTTCATTATCTACATGGCAGTGCCATGATATGCCCAATTTATTATTTTACTGTATTTCTCTCTATTTTGTAAGCCATCATGATTCCCAATTTGAGGAAAAGGTGGAGTATAAATTAAATGATGCATGGATGTGTTTCTAGGACCCGAGCCCTACGTACTGAAGACTGAACCCAAGACTTTCTACACACAAGCATGTGTTCTGCCACTAACTCTTGCCAAGGAATGCCTATCTCTTGCCAAGGAATACATGCATGGGGCTGTCATGCCATCAAAGTCATAATGATATATGACATGATGCCCAATCCATGTTGAAATGTACTAGTTGGGCAGCATAAGAGGACTGGCAAGACCAGCATGGTGTCATGGTTGGGATAGGACTCCGGAAGTTGTTGCTATTGTATGCCTTCAGGTAACTCTCAGCTTATGACAACCAAGGTTCAAATCCCTGCTCAGCCATGGGAACCTACTGGGTCACCTTGGAAAACTCGTATTCTCTCTGTCTGAGAGAAAGGCAATGTCAAAACCTCCTCTGAATCAATCTTGTCAAGAAAACCCTATGATAGGGTCACCATACTTGACAGCACATAACAACCACAATAAAAGTTGGTTGATCCTTGGCATTACAAAACATCATGTATGTTGAAGAATTCCATCAGAATGGCACCACCTGGAAAATCTCTCTGTGGCAAGCTCATGAACAACATGAGCAGGTTTGTGCAGATGAACACAGACACAAATACACAGATACTCATATTCCCATCCTGCAGAATCACATCTCCTTGCTTTGGGCCAAGAAAACATTACTACGAGGATGCCATATGAGCCTAACAATGCAATCCCCAATATATCTGTGGAGGAGTAAGTTCCACAGATTGCTGTATCACATAAGTGGGTAAAGAATTATAACATAACTCTTGGTGGGTGTTTCTTGCAAACATTTGGTGTGGTTAGAGAGGAAGTGGGACAAAGCAGGATCAGGTAATATAAATATGTTCTGTTCTTTTGAAATTGATTTAGTTATGAGTTAGTTAAGCAGCTAAGGGGGGAAATGAAAGGGCCTGTGGCCAGGAATTGTGGGAGTTGAAGCCCAAAACACCTGGAGGACCAAAGTTTGCCCATGCCTGCTCTAGAGACTGCAATTAGGAAAGCTTTCTCTCCACTGTCACTGTACATTGCTTTACTTCATACAGCACTGGAAGGCATTCATTAAGATCTCAGAGGGTGCATCTGCACTGTAGAATTAATGCAGTTTAACAGAACTTTAACTATTATGGCTCAATACTATGGAATCATGGGAACTGTAGTTTTGAGATATTTGGCATACTCTGACAAATGCTGGTTCATCACCAAACTAGAACTCCCATATTTGCAAACTGTCAAACTGCATTCATTCTGAAGTATAGAGGCATCCTGAGACTGATCTTAATTGCAAGATGGCAGAAAAAAGTTGCCTCTGGGGATACGCTGTTCCTAAAAGTTCCCAAGTAATTGGAGAACTCACTTGCAGAAAGTTGTAGTATAGTAGAGTCTTACTTATCCAACATAAACGGGTCGGCAGAACACTGGATAAGCAAAAATGTTGGATAAGAAGGAGGGATTAAGGAAAAGCCTGTTATGATTTTTAAAAATAAGCACCAAAACATCTTGTTTTACAACAAATCAACAGAAAAAAGCAGGTCAATACATGGTAACGTTATGTAGTAATTACTGTATTTACAAATTTAGTGCCAAAGCATCGCAATGTATTTAAAATATTGACTACAAAAACATTGGCTACTAAAAATGGGCTACAAATAAAGACAGAATTGCATAAAATGAACTTATAGTAACAACATTGTTGGACATTACATCTGTAAAAAATTCAGTCCTTGCTGCCTAGAGAAACAGCTATGGATCTGTGCGGGAGGCAGACTGCGTTGGATAATCCAGAATGTTGGATAAGTGAAGGTTGGATAGGTGAGACTACCTTATTCAAGTTTCCTTTTCAGTACATGGGAAAAGTGCCCCAATCTACACACCGACACAAAAGATTTCAAGAGGGTTGTTTTCATAGAATCATAGAATCATAGAGTTGAAAGAGACCACAAAGACCATCCAGTCCAGCCCCACTCTGCCATGCAGGAACACACAATCACAACACCCTCAACAGGTAGCCATCCAGCATCTGCTTAAAAACCTCCAGAGAAGGAGACTCCACCAGACTCTGAGGAGGCAGCATATTCCACTGCCAAACAACTCTTACCATTAGGAAGTTTTTCCTACTATTTAGGAAGAACTTCCTAAAGAACTACAATCACATTTGCTAATAATAACAATACATTTCATTTTTAACCTATACCTATTTCCCCAAAGGGACTCAGGGCGGCATATGTAAAAGCCTTATGTAATTCAGCTCAAAAAGTAAACTTTTTGAACTTACATGATGAGATTCATCATTGAATGTTCTGTTCTTCATGTACAATATGATAGGCTCATATGTAAATATTCTGTATTTTTATAACCCTGTCATTGTAAATCAAATATTTTGCAAAATCTTAAGTTTTCTTTAATCCATAGCTCTGTGTCCCAGGGCCCTTCTATACTGCCATATGATCCAGATTATCAAAGCAGATAGTCCATATTATCTACTTTGAACTAGATTATATGAGTCTACACTGCTATATAATCTAGTTCAAAGCAGATAACCTGGGTTTTATATGGCCACGTAGAAGGCGCCCTAGTCTCTAGAGCAGGATAAAACAAGTTTCCCCTTACTCAATCGAACATCCTTTCAAATATTTAAAATTTGGCTATCATCTACAAATCCCTTGGGTTTCTCGGTTGCCTTTGGCAGTTTCATCCCATAGTACCAATATATCTGTATGAGAATTAATAACAGAGGTCACCCTTTCAGTGGGGGAGGGCTTGACAGAAAGAAACATCTGTAAATGTCCCCCATTGTTGACATCCTTGTCTTCTGCCACTTCACTGAACTTCCCAGAAGGCAAGCTCCGGCTTCCCAAAGCTGAAGTTTTTAATATGGGGGTTTGACTTTTATCAGGACCTCATAGAGTGAGCCACCGAGTCCCTGGATTGGCTGGCACAGAGTTCATGTGGTCTAATTAACTGATAACAGTCACACAATGAAGGTTTGTGCTCAGATAATGGACTCCTGCTGACAGAGAAATGCCTGCACAAAAAGGAGAGGAGGATTTCTGAAAAGGCTCGACAGGACCATTATTGATAGAAGAATTAATATTACTTTTATATTTAATAATACTTTTATAGCCAGTGCAAAAGGACAAATTGAACTTCTTCTCTCTGTCTACCAGCCTCCCCCCCCCCCCCCCACCACCACCACAATCAATCCCGATTCCTTTCTTGCTGCCATCTTCCAGAAAGTGAAGGGACTGCTGGGCTAGCTTTTATGCATTTAAATAATTGGATATCCTGAGGGGCAGAAGCAAGAATTCAAGTGTCAAGAGTTCCCAGGCAGAAGTGAGAAACCAGTACATTCTAGACATTCCTCCACTACATATCCCATCATCAGGATGTAGATAGATAGATAGATAGATAGATAGATAGATAGATAGATAGATAGAGATAGATAGACAAGCAGACAAAACAGTGGCTCTCAACCTGTGGGTCCCCAGGTGTTTTGGCCTACAAATTTCAGAAATCCCAGACAGTTTACCAGCTATTATGATTTCTGGGAATTAAAGACCAAAACATCTGGGGACCCACAGGTTAAGAACCACTGCAACAGACAGACAGACAGACAGACAGACAGACAGATGTGTGTGTGTGTGTGTGTGTGTGAGAGAGAGAGAGAGAGAGAGAGAGAGAGAGAGAGAGAGAGAGAGAGAGAGAGAGAGAGAGAGAGAATGAGAATCCAACAACATAATCTAACCCTCACAACTCTGTTGAACATCAGTTGGCTTTTTAAATTACTGTGAACGTTTATTTAGATTTTATTTCACTATATAATTCCTGTCTGATTCTGTCTGACTATATTGGTTTAGGTTACTGATGTTTTACTCAATTCACTGATATTAGGTTTAATTTGATGTTAGGTTTTTTAATGCTGTATTCATATGTGGGGTCTTGTTGGGATTTTATGGCAATATTTATCTGTTTTTGAAGGCACTGAATGTATGCTGCTGTTTGTTGGAGACAGCCCCGAGTCCCTTCAGGGAGATAGGGCAGAATAGAAATAAAGTTATTATTATTATTATTATTATTATTATTATTATTATTATTATTATTATTATTACAGATAGATGATAGATAGATAGATAGATAGATAGAGAGAGAGATAGATAGATAGATAGATAGATAGATAGATAGATAGATAGATAGATAAGACTGTCAATACATAGTCATTATCTGCTGCACACCAAAACCATTAAGAAGACCACCACTCCTCTTGACATTCCCCCAACAACAGCAAGGGTGTTCCTCTGGGCAGCTAAGCCAGGATATCCCAGTTAGATGGCCATCACGAAGGTCTGCCTCCAGGGTCAAACCAAGAATGGGCAACTTGGAAGTCCCCAAACAGACTCAGAAGTGGAGTGGGCAGATCAAAAGACAACCTGGCAAAACGGCATTAAGGTACCTAAAAGAATCCTCCACCTTGTGCGACTGTGGAGCAGAACAGACAACTCCACATCTGTATGTTTGTCCACAGTGTCCTAACTCATGTACAGAGGGAGAATTGTTTGAGGCTACAGACAATGTGATCACTGTTACAGTAGAGTCTCACTTATCCAACACTCGCTTATCCAACGTTCTGGATTATCCAACGCATTTTGTAGTCAATGTTTTCAATATATCGTGATATTTTGGTGCTAAATTCATAAATTCAGTAATTACTACATAGTATTACTGCATATTGAACTACTTTTTCTGTCAAATTTGTTGTATAACATGATGTTTTGGTGCTTAATTTGTAAAATCATAACCTAATTTGATGTTTAATAGGCTTTTCCTTAATGCCTCCTTATTATCCAACATATTCGCTTATCCAACGTTCTGCTGGCCCGTTTATGTTGGATAAGTGAGACTCTACTGTACCTGTTTTTGATCGAAAGATACTTAGCCACTTGTGCTCCTTCTATTTTTTTATCAGTTTTGTACTTGTTTATGCAATGCTTTTGATATGAAATAACCAAATCCATTCACAGATTCCCCACATGTCTATGTATCAGCTCTCTAACACTGATGTAATGATGGGGATAAGTGACCCTTCAGCTTTTGTTAGTTCCCAGCAACCATCATCCCCAAATATTGGCCATCTTGTAGCTGTAACTCCAAAGCTATGCATTCTCTGTCACATGCTTTTATATTCTCACTGAATCTGTTCATCCTGCTCATCCTGCAACAATTTCTAAGTTCATTCCTCTCCTAGCATGCAAAAACAAACAAACAAAAAAACATCCAAAGAATGAGGCAGGAGACAATGTACTGTTGGGATTTAGACTTCAGAGCATTTTCCAGTTTATAGCTAGTTCTCATGTCCCAAACTGTCCAGTTGTGCCTCCCACTTTTCAGCAACATCTGCCAACACTGAAGAAAAATGGAAGTATTGCAAAGGAAAGAAGCAAACACAGAAAGTCAAGCCAAGTG
Source organism: Anolis carolinensis (assembly GCF_035594765.1). Classification (NCBI taxonomy): domain Eukaryota; kingdom Metazoa; phylum Chordata; class Lepidosauria; order Squamata; family Anolidae; genus Anolis; species Anolis carolinensis. Next base: position 330,827,127 of record NC_085841.1, on the reverse strand, counting down.
TTAATACAGGCAATGTGAAAGTCCAGAAAGCTAATTTGGACAAATTAGTTCTCTGTTTTAATTAATTAATCATACCAATTGATCAACAGATGCTTTTGGCTGAAAGCTGACATACTTGCAAACAAAAATCATAGACTTTGGATTTCATCCTAGTGAAACATTCATATTTGTCCAAGATGGAAAGATGGCCCATGCATGCTGCTTGGGGATTCAACAACATTCGCCAGTTAAGTCACAATAACTCACACTCTTGCCTCATTTCTGTCAATTGGCAGATAGATATTTAAAATGGGAGGAAATTAAGCCACAGCCTATTTCAACATTTCTAGAAAAAATACTCAATGAAGCAGAAAAAGAGAGTTGTCCCATTTTCAATGACAGCATGACAAAAACAAACTTTCCCAAGCTGAGAAAAAAATAAAGAAGAATTTAGTCTGCAGCTCCTTTCCTCCTCACCAGTAGATCTAAATATACAAAAACTGAGATGCCAGGAACTGTCTTCTCTTGCAAGGTCATCAATTCAGACAAACCTGCAAAGCAACGATGGACTTCTATTAATCAGTCATCTGCATTAGTCTTGCAACACTTTGCAAAAATTAAAGGGGCTCTTTACTTTATCTGTCTCTGTATATACAATATTTCTAACCCATTCTATATCAAAAGATCTCAGGCTTTTAGATGAATAAAAACCAGTAGAACCAGGACTATTCTGTATGTCAAAGGAAGGACCTAGCAAAACAACTTCTGAATATTCCTTGCCCAAGAAAACCCTATGAAATTAAATAACCATAAGATGACAGGCAACTTGAAGACAATGTGTTGTCGAAGGCTTTCATGGCCGGGATCACAGGGTTGTTGTATGTTTATATTGTTGTATATATCTGTGGAAAGTCCAGAGTGACAAAGAGTTCTTCTCTCACCCTGGACTTTCCACAGATATATATAAACCTTCCTTGCTTAGTTTCTCCATACCTCACAACCTCTGAGGATGCCTGCCATAGATGTGGACGAAACCTCAGGAGAGAATACTTCTAGAACATGGCCAGACAGTTCGGAAAACTTACAACAAACTTGAAGACAGAAACAGAAACACAACAAAATAAAAATAGTTTGGTAGTTTGAGCACTGGACTATAGTTCTGAATAATAGGGTTCAAATCCCCATTCGGCAATGGAGACTCACCAGGTAATTTTGTTGATGTTTTACCAGAGAAATTGCCTTTGTAGCTGTGATTGCATGTGTTTATTCCATTTCCCCATTTGCAGAAAGTACTTCTTGATACTCTATCACAATTGGAACCATAGAATGAGCTTTTGTCTTGCTAGAAGGTCTCACAAAAGCCAACTCAGCAAATGCCATGCACATGCTTATTCCATTTTCGTTTCCAGCAGCCATTACTTGTGATACATTTAGAGATCTAGAGCAGGGGTCCTCAAACCTTTTAAGTGGAGGGCCGTTTCATGGTCCCTCAGACTGTTGGGGGGCCGGACTATGATGAAATAGTCTAAAATTAGGATTGATGTTGTTGTGTGCCTTCAAGTTGTTTCAGACTTAGGTCAATCCTAAGTCTAAAGTTTAGGACAAGGGCCAGGTAAATGACCCATGGGCCTTAAATTGAGAACCCCTGATCTAGAGCACCTCCTTCTCCTTTGGTGGACACCCAAGGATCATTGTTCACAGTGTTTATACTCTCATTGTAGGTGTTAGTTGGTGATATGCTCCATAAACTGAAGCTTTACCAAAAGAGAGCCATGCAGTACTTTCCAAGCAGAGTGTTAAATGTACATAATTTAGAACTTGCCACTATAGATTTAGCTGCCAAATCTCTATAGCATCCAACTGACTGAATTATTTGGCATTGTCAGACTGAACTATCATTCCTTCTTTGGCTGGCAGTTTGAAATGTTCTCTTTTGATAGCTTTGTTGATGGCATTTGGATCCAAATATATATAGACACAACATGTCATTCTATTTCTCCATGACAAAAGAGCTCACAAACTTTTAGGGCAGCCATGGCACCCTCCATTTGAAAAGCGATCCAATCTGACTCCAAATTAAAGATAAAGAACCACAAGAAGGGAGCATTACAACCCAACAATGAGCATTTGGGGGACAGTCTTAGCAGCCAAGAAGTTCCTCTGGCCAAGATGAGCTATAGCTTCTAGGGATGTAACAAATAATTCAACTATTACCACTTCTCTGTGCCACGGTGTGGAAGAAAACTTGTAACATTGTCATTTTTGTCCTCTGTCGGTATTGGTGATACATATAATCCAGGAGGCAGGCAACTACATCACCAACAGAGATTTGTAGTGATGGGAAAAGATCATTCTTAATGCAGCATCTTAAAACTGTGGCATTATATTGGCCCCACCAACACCCTTTTGCTTGAGCTGGGCAATTTTTCAGGGTCCAGGGGCTGTTTTTGTCCTCTTCTGAGCCTTTGCCAGGGTATTGACTAGCTAAATGCTTCCAATTTCACAAAAGGCCTTTTCTTGGTCCCTTTCTCAAAAACAGGGAAGGCTAAGTTCTAACCAAAACAATGAAAAACGAACAGAAAGAGTTAAAATATGAATATAAAATGTGAGTGCCTGTGTGTATATATAAGGTATATAACAAATACAATCAATCTCGAAAATAATCACTCACACAAATTAAAATTACACAATCGAAACTATTAATAGCTCCTTCACTTTCACTCCTCACATGAATCTTTATTTTGTAAAAAAAATTAGACTAGTGTTGTTTTTCTCTGGAGCAAGCATTGGGTATTATGAGATTTCATTGACTACTTATGAAGACTGTAAGTTGAAACACACCTGGCTTCTGTTTAAATGAAGAATCACTCTGACCCATATATTTTCCTTCAATTCTTATTTCTAATTGTTATGACTATAGAAACTGCCTGGTTTTTGCTAGTGGATTATGTGATCAATTGTGATTTTACAGTGTTTAAATGCATCTAATTGTTTAACTGTATTTTTTCCTCTTTAAATGTCCATTTTAATTTTGTATTGTGTTGTTAAAGCATCAAATGGCTGCCTATATGTAAAGCCACCTTGAGCCCCTTTGGGGTAGAGAAAGGTGGGATAGAAATATCATAAGTAAATAATAATAACTTTAAAAATTAAGCAAATTCTTAATTTGCTATGGACTTTCTCTCATAGTTCTATTTATACTTTTAATGTAAGTAATTAATTCCTTTAGAATCATGAAGTTGGAAAAGATCACAAGGGCCATCCAGTTCAAAGCTCTATTATTCAGATGAGTTTCTGAATAATTGATCCTGCATATATCAAAGCAGTCCTGACAGATGGCCATCCAGCTTCTGTCTAAAAATTTCCAGAAAAGAGGGGGGGGGGGATTGCAGCTCAGTGAGGTTTCTGGATGTTTGATTTCTAACTTGATGAGCTAAATTTCAAGGTGAATAATGTTAAGTCAAGAGCTAGGGAGCTAAGGAGTTGCATTCAGTTGTAAAGTCTGTCTGAATTGGGGGAAAGCATTTGTCTGCCAATGGAAGAACAGGGGTCATTCTAGGTAAAGCAAAAGGTTTTCCTTGATGTTAAGTCTAGTAGTGTCCGACTCTAGGGGGTGGTGCACATCTCCATTTCCAAACCAAAGAGCTGGCATTGTCTGTAGACACCTCCAAGGTCATGTGGCCGGCATGACTGCATGGAGCACCGTTATCTTCCTGCCGGAGTGGTACCTATTGATTTGCATGTTTTCGAACAGCTAGGTTGGCAGAAGCTGGGGCTAACAGCGGGAGCTCATCGAGCTCCCCAGATTCAAACCACTGATCTTTCAGTCAGCAAGTTCAGCAGCTCAGCGGTTTAATCCGCTGTGCCACCGAGGGTCATTCTACTCACGCTAAAGAGGTAATTCCAAAATCTGAGGCAACCACTGAGAAGGCCCTCTTTCACATTCCCATCAACTAAGCCTGTGAAGATGGTGGGATTGAAATAAATGCCTTCCCTACCAATCTTAGGGTCCAGGAGAAATGTGTACTAAATTTTAGATATGTAGGACTCCAAAGGGTCACACATTCTATTTGCCCTCCTTTCCTGTGTATAACAGCAAATTCACATCATAACCCGCTCATCATTTGCACGGTTCCCAAAGACGATGAACTAAAAAAATCACTTTACTCTTCTCCCCTTCCCTGCCGCTCCGTCCTCTAATGACTAAGCAATTTTGTGATGGATTAATTTTTTTTCATTTTTAACTTTTATCATAAAGTAATGGCCGACTTCCCAGTGAACTGACAGAATGACTGGCAGAAATTTCATTTGGTATAATATACATGAGAAACTAGAGTCTATGCCAACCAGTTCTGATTACCCATTTGATAATATAAGACCGCATGCTTATAAGAGGAACAAAAGTGGGCTCAGGGAGTCTTGGGAAGTTGTAGGTTTCTTTCAAAGATCTTTTGATAGTCTCCCGTGAATATTCCAAAGAGAATCAATGGAAAGACCAAACTATAACTTCGGCCAAACTTCGGCCCTCCAGGTGTTTTGGACTTCAACTCCCACATTTCCTAAAAGTGTACCAGCTGTTAGGAATTGTGGAAGTTGAAGTCCAAAACATCCGGTGCGCTGAAAATTGCCCATGCCTGATATAATGGAAACAAAGCACCACTTTGCAAAACAAATAAATAAGCAACAATCACAACAAAGTTGCACAGCTAACCGGGTAGAAAATGGTATTGTGTGAACCCTGAATAACTGTACTTTGCATGGGGTAAAATCGAGACAGGATCCAGAAATCAAAGACCCCAAGGGCAAAGGACATGGTAGAATTAATGTACGGTAGTTTGATCCCACTCTAATTGCCATGGCTCAATGCTATGGAATCATAGGCTTTGTAGTTCGGTGAAGCACCAGCCTTGTTGGGCAGAGAAGGCTAAAGACTTTATGAACAAACTACAACTATTGTATTTTATTGTATTATATTGTATTGAGTGTTCTAGGCTTTAGATAAGGTGCTGGTCCAAGTTTGGGAATGGGGTCAACACGTTTGGGCGCCTATAAAGTTTTCCCTAATGCCTTGAGGAGATATTACTCAGTCCTCTCTGATTTCTGATCTTGCCCAATCTGGTTATTGATGTTTGTTTTGATTCATTGTAATTGTTGTTTTTATATTCTGCTGTTTTTAATTGTTTAATCAGACTGGTATATGAGTATTATGTTTTTAAATGTGTTTTTAGTTTGTAAACTTTTTTGTGCTGAGCTTGGTCCCATTTGTAAGCCACCCCAAGTCCCTTTTAGAAATATTATTATTATTATTATTATTATTAACTAGCATTGACCAATAATAGTTAACATGGTGCCAAACAGCATTCTATAGTGTAGAAGATGCACCCTAAAACATTTTGCCACCTGAGATGAAATATAAGATGCTCGCATCCCCATCTTCCCCAATTCTGGATTCAAATGCAAATTGAACTGTCCCGTGGTGCATATCATTCAACATTTCACAGGGATACATACAGCATCAGAGTGTGGCCAAAATGGGAAAAGCTATTAATGAAAGAAACACAAGTCAGGAGAGGCTGCAGCAGTTGACTTTTGTCTGATCCTACAGGGATGGTAAAGATTTGGCCGCCTCTTCTCCTCCCCTTCCCTGAGTTTGCAGCAATTGAAGGAAATGAAGGAAAATGAGGAAAGTAAAAGGAGAAAGAAACTGGGACATTTTAAAACAGCTGCAAAATAAGACTGCAGAGGATTCATTGGGGCAGACCCTGCCGAATCAGAATTGTTGGATAACATTCTCAAATGTAAAAACAAATGCCTGGAGCTGCCCTCTGCTTAGAACGTTTTCTTGTATGTTCTGAGAAGAGGCAAAATGATTAGAGAGTAGAATTCCATTAAAACAAATGTAAAGCTAGGAGGGCAGGCTAAATGACCTTTAGGGACTTTTCAGCTCTGTGGTTCTAAATATTGTAAAACCAGCAAAGGAGCAAACGGGCACTCAGAAACTGCAGCAAAACAGTAGACCCATACAAACAAGGACTATTGATTAGCCAGGCTTTTAATTTATTTGTGTTAAATGATGAGATGCGATAACATTTTATCTTATCTCATAGAATGCCTTACAAAAGGCTACAGTTCAGGAGGAAGCAAGTCCCATTGAAAAGGGTGGAAGTTGCTGCTCACTTGAACAATGCCCACTCGTTTTACAGTGCTTTGCTCAGCAGAAATTCCCAGTTGACTCTGCCCAAGGTTAAATAATAACCATTACGGAAGAGCGAAGGGTGCATTTGAAGAAAACCCAACCGGTGTGCCCTGGCCAATGAAATTCATTAAGGTTAAGAGCCAGTGTGGTGCAGTGGTTTGAGTGTTGGACTAGGACACAGAGAGAATAGGGTACTTGGCCACGGAAACCCACTGAATGAACTTGGATAATACGTCATGCTCTCTCAGCCCCAGAGGAAGAAGGACAAACTCCTTCTAAGCAAATTCTGCCAAGAAAACCCTGTGGTTGGTTCGCTTCAGAGTCATCATAAGTCAAAAAGGACTTTAGGGCACACAACAGGAAAGAGAAATTATTGTACTTTACAAATGAACGTAGGATAGCCTTATTCTAACATGAAGATGTTAGCACCAAACTTTCTATTCATCAGATTTCATACAATTTCTGAGCCAAGTTCAAAGTGCTCATCTGTGTATGTGTTTTTTTTAATGGAATATATGTAATTATCTACAAACTGCTCAATATTTTAAAAACTTATTCCTGCACTTCATCTCAGCAGTTATTAGGAGCCCCCAGTGGCTCAGTTGGTTAAACCCTTGTGCTGGCAGGACTTGCTGACCTGAAGGTTGCCGGTTCGAATCCAACCCGGGGAGAGTGCAGATAAGCTCCCTCCATCAGCTCCAGCTCCATATGGGGACATGAGAGAAGCCTCCCACAAGGATGGTGGAAACAGCAAAACATCCGGGCATCCCCTGGGCAACATCCTTACAGATGGCCAATTCTCTCACACCAGAAGCAATTTCCAGTTTTTCAAGTCGCTTCTGACACACACAAAAATCTCAGCAGTTTTGATGACAGATGTTGATGTTTGTCTGACATGCCTTATTTTTTTTAATGTATGTATTATATATCTTCTCATGCTGCATTTTACATTTTTAAATTCTGAGTACAATTGTTTTAAGAGGGTTTGAATATGTACAGTACCTAGAGGATTTTCTGTGGTGACTAATAAATAGCAAATTAGATCAATAAATAATTGCATTTTTCAGCAATAGTAACACTTTATGACCAGAGGCGGTCCAACCATAAGGCAAACTAGGCATTCGCCTGTGGCGCCATTGTCCTGGGGGCGCCATCGTCCTGGGAGGAGGGCGCCAATCTCTGCCTCCTTCTCCTTCGGGCCTCCCAGTGCCCGTGCTGGGCCTTCCAGCCGGCGCAGGCCCGCCTTCGCACCATGCGAGCCCACCTTTGGGGCCTTCAGAGATTGTGAGGTTTGTGGGAACTTGGAAGCTAGGTATGTGGGGTTTATATATCTGTAGAAGATAAGAGAAAGAACTCTTCTTTGAAGCAGGTGTGAATGTTGTAATTAATCACCTTGATTAGCATTTAATGGCCCTGTGGCTTCAAGGCCTGACTTCTTCTTGCCTGGGAGAATCTTTCTTTGGGAGGTGTTAGCTGTCCCTGATTGTTTACTGTCTGGATTTCTTCTGTTTTCAGAGTGTTGTTCTTTATTTATTGTCCTGATTTTAGAGGGGTATTTTTAATACTGAGTGTTATCTGGGTTATCTAAGTCCACACCGCCCTATATCCCTGTTCAATGTTTAGTGCTAAATTCGCAAATATAGTAATTCCTACATAACATTACCATGTATTGAACTGCTTTTTCTATTGATTTGTTGTAAAACATGATGTTTTGGTGCTTAATTTATAAAATCATAATGTAATTTGATGTTTAATAGGCTTTTCCTTAATCCTTCCTTATTATCCAACATTTTCACTTATCCAACGCTTTTATTTTTCAGTGATTGGTTTTGGGGGGGGGGCGCCAAAATTCTGTTCGCTTACACTTGAAAAATACCTGGGGCCGGCTCTGTTTATGACAGAACCGAATACAGTCAAATAACAGATTTGTCCCACTTTATAGTAGTGCAAACTAGTCTGAAACTGAAACATAAGTCAAGTTTTTGTTCTGGATTTTCCATATAATTGTGTGACAACTTAGATAAGAGCTCGTATTTCTTACATTACACATTGTTCTGCTATTCATAAAAAGCAGTCAGTAATAATTTCTCAAGAAAATGTAAACTGGTCGCTATATTATATCTTCCAGGCCTCATCTACATAGCCATATAAGATAAAGGTTTCCCCTGACGTTAAGTCCAGTCGTGTCCAACTCTGGGGGTTGGTGCTCATCTCCATTTTTAAGCCGAAGAGCCGCCGTTGTCCGTAGACACCTCCAAGGTCATGTGGCTGGCATGACTGCATGGAGTGCCGTTACCTTCCCGCCAGAGCAGTACTTATTGATCTACTCACATTTGCATGTTTTCGAACTGCTAGGTTGGCAGAAGCTGGAGCTAATAGCAGGTGCTCACTCCGCTCCCCTGATTCAAACTTGTGACCTTTCAGTCTGCAAGTTCAGCAGCTCAGCGCTTTAACACACTGCACCACCTCGGGCTTCTCACAGCCATATAATGCAGTTCAATTCTATTTAACGTAACTGGGATGAAGGTGAAACTAAAAACTTTTCCTCATGTCAGCAACATGCAATGTGTGTGCGAGCCACCACTATATAGTGGTTTGAGTGTTGGACTACGATCCTGGGGACCATGGCTCAAATCCCTGCTCAGCCATTGAAGTCCAGATCTGACTTCGGTCAGATCACATTTTCAGCCTCAGAGGAAGGATATGACAACCCTACTCCAGGAACAAAACAGGGTCGCTATAAGTTGGAAATGACTTGATGCCACACAACAACAATGCTCATAAGAGGCTGAGATTGTGCATCTGCATAAGTGTATGAGAGAGTGTGTCCTTGAATGTATATGCAAAATAAGGCAGCCTACATCGCTAAAGCATAGAATAAGGGATAAGGAAGCTCAAAAATCTTTTGCCCTATTCTGAGATCTATCATGTTACTGAATGAGCCATTTAGGACACAAGTCACTTAACCTCCCTGTGCCTTCATGGAGAAATGAGCATTTTAATGCTGCCCTCATAGCACATGGCAAGGATTAATTAATTAATACTTGTACAGTGAGTAAAGCTGTCAGGGAATGACGGGTGGTGATATATGTCACATGCTGAAAGGCCCATGGGAGAGAAGTAGGCGCTGCGAAAGTGAGAGCCTGGCTCTGCATTCCCTGGATGCTGTTGGAAGGAAATAGAAAAGCTGGCTTCCGTAGCACACTGCTCAGACACCAGCCTCAAGGAAAGCCCAAAGGCCTACCAAAAGAACAAGGCCACAAAAAGAGCATCAAGAGGGATCAGAAGAACAAAGAGCAGCAGCAGCAAAGTACAAAAGACAAGGCAGAAAGGGAAGGAGGGGTCGCGGGGACAAGAAAACACCTCAGTCTTCAACACAGAGCCTGGATTGATCGGCCTGGAAACAAGGCAAGGAGACCCAATTCCCATTTCATACTTGTGCCAAAATAAAAAATTTGACATTTTCTCCACGCTGGATGCATTATGAGAGTTTTCGTGCATGTTTGATGTTTTTTCACACTTTGTAAAAGAATTGTAAAACCACTTTGTTGGAAACAAAATTTGCACGTGTTAAAAATCAACATAATTTGTGCAAAAATGAGTGAGGGGTTTGCACACACGAATATCCTTAAATGCAGAAAAAGGGGAGTATTTGACCATTTTATCAATGGGTTGTCCTGGTGTGTGTTGAGACACTTTTTTCAATAGAGAATAGGAAAATTCACAAGTCTTTTTATATTCCTGCAAAAGGAAAGCTAAACAGTGGTCAGCATTCGCCCATTTTCTACAACAACAACAAACAACGGTGAATGTCAGAACAAGGCTGAGAAGATATTTGCACCAAATAATTGTTACCTGCTTGTTTTGGGAAAATCTCTTTATCAAGTACATTTTTATAAAATGCCTTCTTATATTTCCAAATGGCTGCTCAGAACTTTATCATTCAACTCAAAGGGACTGATTTCTACCCAACTCAAAGCAGTGTTTTTAGGAATTATATTTATAAGCCAGTTGGTGTAGAACTTAACAAGATGCAGAGCCAAGCTCCAGAGTGTTGCAGATGTTAGAGCAGTGGTCTAGTCCAGGTGTTTTGGACTTCAGCTCCCAGAATTTCTGGCCATTGGACAGGCTCGATAGGGCTTCTGAGAGCTGGAGGCCCAAACATCTGGGAGGCTGCAAGTTTGACACCTGTGGGTTAGAGTGTTGAGACTGGGGTTGTATCTGCATCAGGGAGGATACTACAATGTATACCTTCCCTGGAGGTGCCCTCTGTCCACACATGCTGAATCTGGGGCTGGTGTCCAGAGGGGTCAGAACCACATCGGGATGTCACCCCGATGTGGTTCCGACCCCTCTGGACACCAGCCCCAGATTCAGCATGTGTGGATAGAGGGCACCTCCAGGGAAGGTATACATTGTAGTATCCTCCCTGATGTAGATACAACCCCAGTTGTATCATCTGCACTGTTTCCAGACAGTTATGGAACTCTGTACAAGCACTTGGTCATTGCCTGCCACATCTCCTGCTCTGAGAACTGGGCACATGCACGTCCAGCAAGAAGGGATCAAATGAACTCCTTCCTTTTTGCTGGTTGCATGGGTGCCCCGTTCTGACATCAGCAGATGCAAATACAATCATACAGACTCTGTGACTGGCAGAGAGTGGTGCCAATCACACAAGGATGTCCCTCTCCTGTCCCTCTCCTGGAGCAAACCCTTAGCATACAAAAACAGGGTGATGGTGACAGTGTCCATCTGGACAAGGGATCAGACTGAAATGGACCCGATCTAGCTGTCCAGACTACTTCAAAGCCCCAAAACACTGTCTTGAACATCCCCTGACCTTGCCTAAAGTAGAGCAAAGTCGGGTTAAGGGCAGAAAAGCCAAGATACTTACCAAAAGTGCATCATGGAACCTAACAGCGGGGGATTAGAGCTGAGTCTGGATTTTTGTGTTAGGGTAGAGAAACCCTAGATCTTTAAGACAAGATGCACAAGGAGGGTTTATCTTTTTCATGGTAAGCTGTGCTTCTAAAATTCTAGCAGGAATAAAGGGCATGCTTCCTCCTCACCTTGATTTAATGGGTAAATTGGAGGTACCAGGAATGCTGTAACAGCAAGTTGGATGTCTATGGCATGGAGTAGACTGTTCAGGGGAACCAGTCCTCCAAGCTCCCCATCTCTGCTCTAACCATCAAAGTGGAATAACTGAACTCCAATGTTGACCCAAAAAATTAATAAGATGTCTTAAAAAGCAGATTGAGAGGGACACGATGTGATGCACACATTCTCAATCCCAAAAACTGTTGGTCTTTATGGGTGAGGAGGAGGACCGACTGTTCATAACAAGGGTGACTTAGTTTAAAAGCCATTTTTAAGGTAAGCTGGTCACCCAGGACCATTCACTGCTCCTTGGACTGATTGAGAAAGACAGCACAGATTATTTATTGATGGCATTCTTCCTCCTCTCCTGGGGCAAACCCTTTCTGCTCAGAAAGATTTCAGGGGGGTGGGGGGCTTGTGGCAGGTGCTGTTTGAAATCATCTCCATTTCCTCAGCCAGGGTCTCGGGAAGGTTAGCGTGGTTCATGCCCAGAATGTTCATCATGCCATACAGAATGTACAAATATCTCAGGGGCAGAAAAGGCTACCGAGAGCATCAAGGAAGCCTCCAGGGGAACAACAAACATGGGCAGTTACACTCAAGAGGGGCCAAATGCGTCTCTCTGAATTCCCCTTGGGGATAAGCACTTTTCAGCAAGGGCTTTTCCACCTCCGACTGAGCTCTTTTCTTAAAAAACAAGGAAAAAAAGAAAAGTTTTTCAATAGCAAACACAATTCTCTAGGGATCAGGAAAGTGTTTAACAGGGCTGGTGAGACAGGAGGGAGGTAAAGCAGAGCAGGACTCCAGTTCAGAAGATATTTGGAAGAGAGCTATTCGAGACAATCTGCAACTGCAAAGCTGAGTTTTGGATTTACTGGATTTGCAGAAAGTAGAGCAAAACCCAAAATTTCTCCCAGGCCAAACTTAGTAAGTAGAAGGGTTTTGTTCAGTTGGAGGTATATGTGGAGATGGGAAAACTTGCTTTGGGGGATATATTTCCCATAATGTTTTCCCCACACATAGAGATCCTGGGGGAAAATTTTCACTGGGTTGTTGTGAGTTTTCCAGGCTGTATGGCCATGTTCCAGAAGCATTCTCTCCTGACATTTCACCCACATCTATGGCAGGCATCCTCAGAGGTTGAGAGGTATGTTGCCATAGACGTAGGCAAAACGTCAGGAGAGAATGCTTCTGGAACATGGTCATACAGCCTGGAAAATTCACAATAACCCAGTGATTCTGGCCATGAAAGTCTTCGACAACACAATAATTCACTATTCTCCAAAAAATGACAGTAAAAATAATCTCTAATTTTTAAGAAGTGGTTTTTCAATAGAAGGATTGGAAATAGACCATTTCTATAGCACTTCAGTGCAAAATAGTGTTTCCAGGATCAGCTTGTGATGTTAGTACACCCATGGACAAACTTTGGCTCTCCAGGTGTTTTGGACTGCAACTCCCACAATCCCTAACAGCCTCAGGCCCTTTCCTCTCCCCCCTCAGCTGCTTAAGCTGTTAGGGATTGTAGGAGTTGAGGTTCAAAACACTTGGAGAGCTGAAGTTTTCCCATGCGTGTGTTAGTATGTGTCACAGGGCTAAGGATGAGGAAAGGGCATGTGACAGGCAACACCATTGTTGTTTTTCTTGCTGTTGTTGTTGATGTTAACTGCCTTCAAGTTGACTTCAATTTAGGACAGACCAATGGATGAGAAACTTCCAACTCACTCTAACTGCCCTACTCAGGTTTTGCAAACTCAGTGCCATGCCTTCCATCTGAAATACAGTATTCCTCTACCTTACCTTACATTACTGCCTTTTCTAGTGTGTCATCTCTTCTCATTATATGTCCAAAGTACAGCATTCAATTAATCCACTGTCTTTTTATTGTATCAGAAGCAAGTCCCTACTGGTGTGAGAGAATTGGCCATCTACAGAGACATTGCCCAGGGGACGCCCGGATGTGTTACCATCCTGTATCTCTCATGTCCCCACATGGGAAGCTAGGGCTGACAGATGAAAGCTCACCCTATCTCATGGGTTCGAAATGCCAACCTTTAGGTCCGCGGTTCAGCCAGCACAAGGATTTAACCCATTGTGCCACCGCAGTCCATTAATTAATCCACTAAAGAGAAGAGAAAGGAGATCTCATCTGAATCATACCATTGGCTGTATTATTTCTAGCATACATTAAAATAACTAATCATACTTGTTAGGAGGTATTTGTTAAAACCTGCTTGGGTAGGAGAGTTACAGAAAAAGATCTCCCAAGGAAGGTCATGCTTTGACTTTCTAGGTCATGCCCAGCACTTTGGACTGTGCCCAAGAATGGACCAATAGCCAATTAATCTGTTGTATCAACGTAATTAATTATTCCCTATAATCAGTCCCAGTCAGTTGTCTGGCTGCAGCATTTTGGATGCATTTGTCACTCACAATATGGAATACCACAAGTGATAGGCTGGAAGCTGGATTTCATCCACATATATAGTAAACCTGTGCAAAGTGGGAACTTGGTGAAAGCTAGCCATAATCCTCTATGTTCACTGCAACATCTGAAAAAAAGGTGTTACCAGTGACACTAACAATATGCTGCTTCACGCATATACAGTACAACCCTCTCCTCCCTATCCACAGGGATATATTCCTAGAATTCAGGTAAATATTTGAATTTATGTATTTTAAATAGTTCTTAATGGTTTAATGGTTTTAATTATTTACTTTTAGATAGTTTTAATTTATATTCTATTGCAGGCATGGGCAAACTTTGGCCCTCCAGGTGTTCTGAACTTCAGCTCCCACAATTCCAATAATGGGAGTTGCAGTCCAAAACACCTGGAAGGCCAAAGTTTGCCCATGACTGTTCTATTTTAATATTTATAGTCTTTGGGTTTAAAATTGTATATTGTATTGTTTTTACCACTGTTCACTGCTTCCAGTTTCTTTAAGAGAAAAACACAATATATTATTATTATTATTATTATTATTATTAATAATAATAATAATAATAAAATATGTGAAAGATGGATAATAGTAAAGCCTATTGAAATGAAGGACCCCTATGCCAAGAATCCCATAGAGTTAAGCTGGAGGATCTAGGAAATGTGTAAGCCGCCCTGAGTCCCCTCGGGGAGAAGGGCGGGGTAGAAATATTGGAAATAAATAAATAAATAAAATGTCCAGGGAGGACATCTTTTCTCAACAGGGATACTGGCCGCACAGATTTTTTTTTTCCATGTCAGGAGTGACTTGAGAAACTGCAAGTCGCTCCTGGTGTGAGAGAATTGGTCATATACAAGGATGTTGCCTGGGGATGCCCGGATGTTTTATCATCCTGTGGGAGGATTCTCTCATGTCCCTCATGGGAAGCTGGAGCTGACAGATGGGAGCTCACCCTGCTCCTCAGATTCGAACCGCCGACCTTTCAGTCAGCAGTCCTGCCAGCAGAAGGGTTTAACCCATTGCACTATCTGGGGCTCCCCACAGATTTGTGTGTGTGTGTGTCAGGAGCGACTTGAGAAACTGCAAGTTGCTTCTTGTGTGAGAGAACTGGCCATCTGCAAGGATGTTGCCCAGGACATGCCCGGATGTTTGATATTTTTACCATCCTTGTGGGAGGCTTCTCTCATGTCCCCACATGGAGCTGGAGCTGACAGAAGGAGCTCATCCACACTCTCCTCGGGTTGGATTCAAACCGGCAACTTTCAGGTCAGCAACCCAACCCTAAAGTCATCAGTCCTGCCGGCACAAGGGTTTAACCCACTTCACCACCTGGGCTCCCCACAGATGCAGGGGTCATATTGTATTGCTGACAGAAAATATTAATTCCAGTGAAGATTTGTTAAATATGAAAAAGCTGGTTGAAAAGTTTCCTTCCTTTTCCAGCATTCGACCTTGCATATTTCACGTTATCCTCTCTATCTAGAAAAATTACCACGTAGGACTGTGGTACTGTATTAGCAATCTAAAATCCCAGTGAAACCAATCTAGAGTCATAAACCAGAATTATGGGAGCAGAGCTTGGAAGCCTCAGGAAAGGTGCGGGGATGTCCTTGGCCGCTAGAGGGCGCTCCCCCTCTCAAAGACGGAGTCAATGTCACAGCGAGAAAGAGAAAGCTCCGGCAAGTCACGAAATAATGGAGACAGTTAAGAAAACCCTTATTTCTAGCAGTTGGAGAAATACGAGCAGAGAAAAATTAGAATATGAATAATAAATAAATCCGGTCCTCTCTGCCTCCCCATCCCCAGCTGCACCCAACACAAGCTGGAGTTCTTTGTCCCATTTGTCCTCTGCTGCCTGCCTGCTCAGTCAGGTGATTTCCAATTCACTTTTATTCTTTCCACCTTGATCTGGAATCCAAAGCAGCAAACAGTTTTTCTGCTTGACAGAATTCTGCCTGTATGTGTGCATGAGAGAGACAGCGGAAGGGAGAGAGAGAAATAGAGATTTCCACCTCTGTGGGAAATATCTAGTCCGCAAAACAGGAGTCTGCTTTGGAGGCTTTGCTTATAGGAAGTGGATTTGGGAAGTACAACTAAATTGCACGTCTTGCTTCTTGCCCCACTTACTGATACCATTAAAAAACTTGTGTTGGGCTTCATCTTTAATACTCATGCCTATTTGGCCCTTCAGAGTCATATTTTGTGACAGATTTGACACATAACTAAACATACAAGATAGATATTGTGCAGCCTTGTCTCCTGAATAGAACTGGAAGCAAATGGCTCTATATTTGAGGAACTTCCCATGCATTTTTTTTAAAAAAATTACAAACAAAAATAGTCTTTTAAAAACTGCCCTAAGATATATTGGGTTTTGCCAGTTTTATCAAAGGTAGTGTTAACATTTTTATTCACTATTATGTGAACTTGAATTGACTCAGACTTATGGGAAAGATTCACGTAGAGGAGGTTTGCTATTGACTTCTTCTGAGGCTGAGAAAAGGGCGACTTCCTAAAGTCATCCAGCAGGTTTCCATGACTGAGCAGGAATTTGAAAGTTGGTCTCCTGGACCACGTTTTCCCTGAAACTGCTGCACCCCATTAGCTTTTGGGGAGGAAACAAAACAAAAGTGACCCGCTCTGGTTGGCTGTTGTTTGACCCCACTCAGGGTAACCCAAAGTATTTTGCCTTGGAGAGTGGTTCCCAAACTTTTTTTGACCAGGGTCCACTGGACCAGAGCCCACTTTGACCAGGGACCACTTGACCAGGAACCACTTTCACCAGGGACCACCTTGACCAGGGACCACTTTGACCAGGAACTATTTGACCAGGGACCACTTTGACCAGGGCCCACTTGACCAGGGACAACTCTCCAACATTAGTACCAAAAGGGCTACGATTCAGAAAACTGCATTGGATAGACCACATCAGCTCTAGTTTCTGATACAGAACATATGCCATCCATTAGTCGCCATCTGCTTGCCCACAGAAAACCCTATTTAATAATCTAGAGCTGATGTGGTCTATCCAATGCAATGGTCAGCTCTGTGGACAAGAGCAGAAATAAAATAAATAAATGAAGGAGGTTCATGGCCCGGATTTTTGTTCTCGCGGCCCACTGCTGGGCTGCAGCTCACAGGTTAAGAACCACTGCCTTGGAGGGAGATGAAGGGATCATGAAATACCCCACAACTCATTCAGTGTAGATAACCCCCAGCACGATAGAACATACTGAAGACTGAATGTGCTTCTTGTATAATCTGTTTATGTACACATACACAAAGTGAGCATGACAAGCACCCACAAAGGCAATGCTAAATCTGTAAAGCACAGAGACTAATCAAAATATAATACTTAGGGCTGTGGTGGCACAATGGGTTAAACTGCTGAGCTGCTGAACCTGCTAATCAGAAGCTTGATGGCTCGAATCCATGGGACGGGGTGAGATCCCACTGTTAGCCCCTGCTTCTGCCAACCTAGCAGTTCGAAAACATGCAAATGTGAGTGGATCAATAGGCACCACCTCAGCAGGAAGATAAATGGCACTCCATGCAGTCATGCCGGCCTCATGACCTTGGAGGTGTCTATGGACGACATGGGCTCTTTGGCTTAAAAATGGAGATGAGCATGACCCCTCAAGAGCCAGAAGGGGAAGCCTTTACCTTATCTGTGTTTCTAGGCATTGAGTGTTTGCCTTGTGTTGTGCATGCTGGAATCCACCCTGAGTCTCCTCAGGGAGATAGGGCAGAATACAAATCAATTATTATTATTATTATTATTATTATTATTATTATTATTATTATTATTATTATTATTATTGACACAAAGACATAGTATGACACGAGATATATATGCTGGATTTCATATTACGAAATCACAAGTCGAACATTTCCCAAGTGTTTAGGACTATGTGATGATGATGATGATGATGATGATGATGATTATTATTATTATTATTATTATTATTATATTACTGTGTAAGGCAAGGCCGCAAATGGACCACCACGCTGGCCCTCTAGTTACAATTGTTCTTCATTTTAAATATTGTATTGGGGTTTTTTTGCACTACAAATAAGATATGTGCAGTGTGCATAGAAATTTGATTTTGTTTTTTTCAAACTGTAGTCCGGCCCCGCAACAGCCTAAGGGACCATGAACTCGACCCCTGCTTAAAACATTTGAGGATCCCTGGCTTAAAAAGGTAGGTAAAGAGTATGCATTCCCAATGAAACCCTGTGGCTGCCTCCTGCAGAATTCTGCGGTTTGTAGTTTGGTGAGACCAAGAACCTCTCTGCCTGAGCAGTTAAAAGACTCCTTCCAAAAATTCAAAACAAAAACGGAATGGATTTTTGCCATTTCATACACCCCTAAATTTTGTCATAGAAGCTAATCCTGTTGAAATTCTCTCTTCCGTCTAATTGAAAGATAAGTGTGTCTTTTTTGCACCTCATCTCTCTTGCTGGATCCCATTAGTTATAAAGAAATAACTCAATGAACTTATGTACCATGTAGCCAAGGGCAAAGATACCTTTGTTTCTAAGTTAAGATTGCTGATAGTGTTGTTGTACTTATAATCATATCTTTAGAAACAGAACCATAACAATTGCTCTGTAAAAATGCAATGCTTACATTTAGATTTTGAATTTTAGATTTTGAATATATATATATAAGTTTATAGGCTTTATAAGCTTTATAAATTTATATCTTGGAACATATTTTAAACTTCCTGTAACATGCATTAATGCACTTTTTCATGAACACCTGACAAAACACCTTAAGTTCCACCAGAGTCAACGTTTATTCTTGTGATTCTCCCAATTGTACATAAACTGTTTCATAGCACATCAGATGACATGAGAGAAGCCTCCCACAAGGATGGTAAAACATCAAAACATCCGGGCATCCCCTGGGCAACGTCCTTGCAGACCGCCAATTCTCTCACACCAGAAGCGACTTGCAATTTCTCAAGTCGCTCCTGATATGAAAAAAGCACAACAGATCAACAGAAATAAATTAAATAATTAGAAGATAACAGGAATGCTTACAAATATCCATAAGATCAATAGCCAGTATTGGTCTGGACAAACCATAGTAATTACGGTACATCCGATTGGAAGGTTCCTGGTTTTGTTTCCTTTCTAATTTTACATTTAAAAGAAGCCAATCTGAGGAGCTGAGTTAGAAAGGCTCTGATCGTACTTGGAGCTGACAGAAAATATTCTGTGATAAACAAAACATGCATAGATCTCCAATATAAAATCAGAAAGAAAATTGACAAAATCAGAGACTTTCTGGTATTTTTAATCAGTCTGAATGTGAACTGGGTAAAATGATACAAGTAAGCTGACCAAATTAGTAATTTCAGAACTAAACAGAAAAGAGAATAAAACAAAATGAAAACAGGCTCCAAGGTCAAACAGATCTTCCTTCCACAGAAAAGCAAAAAAGGCTATCCACAATTACAATAACCTAAAATATTTTGGTTGCCATCCTCATTTCTCACTAGTGGAAGTCTTCCTCCTCAGTCTCTGCAGAGTCTCTGTAGAGAAGAGCCTAGATGCTGGCAGAGAGCAATACCCACATATTATGACAGTTGAATACTATTCATATATTGCATGAGCATGTGTGGAGAACAGAAGAGCCTGATGACAAGTCACTTCACAACGCATACAGATGCCACGCACATATAAGAATAAAATATGTTTTTTCAGTTGTCGTCCCTGCATGGGATAAAGTTCCACTAAAACTGTTTTACCACCCCAAACCCCCTTCTTTTTACAAAAGTTTAATTTCAAAAATTAAACAAGCAATTAGTAAGATGCTTTGGATCCCATATAAATTAAATGACTAAAAATAGTATGTACAGTAGAGTCTCGCTTAGCCAACATAAATGGGCCGGCAGAACATTGGATAAGCAAAAATGTTGGATAATATGGAGGGATTAAGGAAACTCCTATTCAACGTCAAATTACATTATGATTTTACAAATTAAGCACCAAAACATCATGTTTTATAACAAATTGACAGAAAAAGCAGTTCAATACACGGTAAAGTTATATAGTAATTACTGTATTTATGAATTTAGCACCAAAACATCACAATGTTTGGAAACAGTGACTACAAAAACATTGACTACTAAAAGGCAGACAGCGTTGGATAATACAGAATGTTGGATAAGTGAGGTTGGATAAGCGAGACTCTACTGTATATTAATTCATAGTAGCATTAAAAATTCACAATCTCTGTAAATTGTTTGTTGTTGTATGCTTTCTAGTTGTTTCCAACCTATGGTGACCCTAAGGTAAACATAGCACAGGGTTTCCTTAGCAAGATTTGTTCAGAAAAGATTTGCCATTTCCTTTCTCTCTAAAAGTGGGAAAGAGTGAGATACAGATAGAAAAGAGGAGACATTTTTATTTGAATATGTCTTGGAATTATGAAGAAATTTACAGGGAAGGAAGAAAATGCTACAGCTAATGCTCAAGATTTCTAGAAAATAGTGCAACACAACAGATGTGTTGTTTGATTGCCTTTTTTAAAAAAACAGCAGCGAATACCATAAAGTCCCAAAACATTTGACCCTTCTGGAGGAAATCTCCCTCAGTATTTCTGCTTAAATCCCACCTTAAGATGGATCTCATGAAACAGATATAGCTCATAGATTTGTGCCCATATGGAAATATCTTGTTTGTTTATTTGATAACGTTATATCCCACCTTTCTTCCACCATGGAATTCAAGGCAACCTTTATGAGGCTTCCACATAAGCACCCATGCAAGCAGTGACAAGAGCCCAATGTTCTTAGCTTGTGATGTCTGTAACTTGCTCAAGCTTTGCCTGAGTTCACAAGGCTAGAAATCGAGCAGGAATGTTCAGAGCTGAAACATTTCCCCATAGTTCAGTTTCTCACTTTGCAGCTTTTGAGACTTTTTATAATCAAAAGGTAAAAAACTCACCTTGTGAGCATAACATCCTGTAAACATCCAATAAACAAAATATACAACTAGTCAAATGAGGATTCATGAAGGTGAACAACTGCATTATTTCCAAGCAACTTCGGTTCTGCTTCATTCCCCCCTGTCCCTGCTTTCTGCTTAACACAGTCAACTACATATTAGTAAAACCTCCATGTTTTCCAAGGCTGTCACATTCCTAAGCCCTGCACTTTGCCACATGCATTAGAAATGACCTCCTTAAAATAACTGAATAAAAAGTGAATTATCCAGAAGTTGGGTGTCCAAAGCAATTACCCCAGCAAAGATCTGCAGAGTTTGGTTCTCTTTTTAGCCTGTGTATACTGGCTGGCTAATTAAGGTTCTATGCAAAATAAGTTAAGGGTACCAGTATATAGTCCTATGCAATTACTTGATATGCATCTCTATGGGACTGGGCTTGGGGCCCAGTGGTAGTTAGACACATGAGCAGATTAAGCAATTAATTGATATGCGCCTGGGTGGAAAACAGGATGTATCGGACGCGAGTGTATTTCGTAAAGTGTATCTTGGGAGATAGAAGACGATAGACATAGCAATAGAAGAGAAAGCTCAGAACAGCAGCGTTGTGTTGCTTCTGCTATGTTGCGATCACATTATAGCAATTACATTCACTATTTGGCCGAGAGCTCTGCAAGAAAACACGATGTAGTACATGCATATTTCATGCATTGCATTTGACTCTCTGGGGACAGAAACAAGCACAGTACTAGGTCTAGATAAACACATTTATGAAGCTTGGCCAGCAGAAACAACTGATCTACCACACCAGAACTACTAGCGGGTTTGTAAAACCGTCAGAACTCTAACGAGAAACAATTTCAATGACCAAAAATTGCAATCTTCCTAATAAGACAACAATCCTGTAGCAACATTCCTATGAGTTCTGTCCATCTGCCAGTATATGTAGTTTCCATGCTGACCTCAGAAGAAGCTCTCCCCATCCTTCATCTTCCTGCAGCCTTTTATTATTGTATTTTTTCCATTCTAAGATGTCGTTGATTATAAGATGCACTCAATTTTTAGATATATTATATGGGGGAAAGGTACATCTTAGAATTCTAGAAATACAATATTTGTTTCCTAGCCTGCTTAAGGGGACAATATCCTTTCTGTCAATGCTGGCGCTTTCCTGCTCTCAAAATCTCCAAAAATTACAAGGTTTGTTTTGGCCATGCAGGTAGGTAGACAGACATAAAGAAAGACAGGGGTATCTGCCAATGGACAAATTAAAAATAAAGATCCTTCTTTTTGTTGTTTAAATAGAGGGAAGAGGGGAAAGAGAGCCATACATAATATGCATCTTTGGGGGCTATTAATCCCCTTGAACTTGCACCGGTTGCAGATTGCCAGCAAGTGTCCAGATGATAAACAAGGAAGCCTTTCCCTTTTTTGAGAAAACTCCTCAGGGGAAGAAAGAAGGACTAAAGACTCAGTGGTAGCATGTGAGGGAGAGACTGAGACAGAAAGAGAGAGCACACACTGGTGGGCAAAGTGCATCCCTGGGTGATGTTATTCACAGGCAAAGGCAAACAGTAAATAAGACAGTGGAATTTGATTCATGAGGACTGACAGGAAATCTATAGCAGGTGGGTTCTATAATCTGCTTACGACTGCGTACCAAAATGGAAGAACAACAGCCCAATTACTTGAGTCCTGGCGGCTTCTGAGCACATGCTTCAACTCCCGCTCTGTGCAGATCAGGGGGGCTAAGAGAGCCAGGAGGGAAAATCCTGCCCTCTCACCGGAGTCGCAGCTCCGGCCCAGAGGCAACCTCAGTGAAGACAAACACTACAAGCTACTAACCACTAGCTCAGGGCTTCTTAACCTTTTTCCATTCACAACCCCATTCCATCTGAGGAATTTTGCATGACCTCGGGTATATTTAGGTATATAAAATAGGTATAAAATGAAACTTTTACTGATAATGAATCAGCATTTGCAAGACTTGTGAAACAAGCTGGTTTTTCTTTTTGAGGAGTACAGCTGAAGCATTTTCCATTTTCCAGAAAATTTGTTTGTACATGTAGCAATATATTGCTGTGGATTTGGGGCGGAATTAAGGGTGAGCAGAACTGGCAGGTGGGAGGTAATCTGGGCCTGGCAATAACCTGATAATTCCGACCAGGAATATATATATATATATATATATATATATATATATATATATCCCCAGTGTGATTTTAAAATCTTAAATTGGTTAGCATTTTTAAAAAATTGGTCAACTTTTTAAAAAATATATTTTTGAAATTGCATGTGTGCAGAGACTTGCATATAAGTATATCAGTCTTAGGACATTATTCCATGTCCCATGCTCCCCCCCTCCCCGGTTTCCAAACACGTATAATACAAAAAGGAAACGATGTATAATAGAGCAGGACAACTTCCTCCCACGTCTGTCATGTCTTGTCAGGAAACTGTTTCCGAAGTTTCTGGAAATGGAGGAGGGGGAGAGAAGATGGTCAGAGATCATCTTCTGAGCTCAGGAATCACTATACAACAGGAGAAAACAGTGGAAAACACATGGGATGGAATCTGTCAAATTTTCGCATTTTGAATCGCTTCAGTGACGTGGAGTAAGGAACATTCTCCTACCAAACATTGACATTTCTATCCCCAAATCCTGCTTTGTGAGCCTGGCATGGTAATTTTTTAAAATTAATTTAGTCACTAAAAATAACAAATTTTCAAAATATCACTCCTTTGTTTTTCCTGTCATTTCTCCTTCAATCTTGGCTTTCGAAATTGCACTATGGCTAACTTTTAAACTTTTTTTTTCAGACATCCATGATTGAAATCAATGAAATTAGGAGGAAAGAGAGGTGCCCAGAGAAAGGGGTGGGATGCACATCAATGCTTCCTGTCTCTTCAGGAGTAGCAGGACTGGAAGGGAAAGCCCAAAACCCCAAACTGATGTCTCTCTTCCCAGATCAGTGCCTTCTGTCTCCTCAGGAGTAGCAGGATTGGAAGGGCGCTCAGCAACACAGTAGTCTTGGTGGTCCAATTTTGAGGGGAGGGGGAATGCTCAGCCATCCTACCCTAGTCTATCCTATTCTGGAATGGGAATGTCCAAAAAATATACCATTCATAAAGGTGTGGGAAAGAGAACAATAAGGCTGAATCTATATTGGCCAGTTAAAAATATATTTTACTAGGCTTTCAAGATTTAGGAGTCATTGGAGAGTAGCGAAGGTAAGGTCAAGGTTTCCCCCTGACATTAATTCCAGTCGTGTCCAACTCTAGTGGTTGGTGCTCATTTCCATTTCTAAGCCGAAGAGCCAGCGTTGTCCATAGACACCGCCAAGGTCATGTGGCCGGCATGACTGCATGGAGCACCGTTACCTTCCTGCCAGAGTGGTACCTATTGATCTAATCACATTTGCATGTTTTCAAACTGCTAAGTTGGCAGAAGCTGGGACTAACAACGGGAGCTCACCCCACTTCCCGGCTCCAAACCGATCTTTCAGTCAGCAAGTTCAGCAGCTCAGAGGTTTAACCTGCTGAGCCACCAGGGGCTCCCATTGGAGAGTACCCTGCCATTGTTAATTTATATTGTTTCAGTCTGTATCATTAATATTTTTTTAAATCACAAAACAGATTAAATGTGTACACAGGTTAACCTGGTATATCAATATATTCCTTTCCACTTTTTAAAAGCTCTTAAATCTCACCAGGGGACATCGGCAACAATGTAATTTATTGATTCAACGTTGCCTTTCTGCTAAAATGAGTTGCTCAAGGCAGTTACAATAACTCAATAACAATTGTATTATGGTATATGGTACCAGTTGTAAAACAAGAAACCTATCCTCTTGTTTTCTGCCATTTAAATGCTAAGCCATTTTACTACCTGCACAGAAATACAGCTGCCTAATCTACAATTGCATGTTGTTATTCAGGTCTTACCGAGCCTTAGAATCATAGCGCAGGAGACAAGTCTTGTGGGGCATCTATCCCTACCTCTGGCTCAATGCAGGAAATTCAGAGAAGGACTTGGAAAAGTTACTTTTTTATTACAGCTCCTGAAACATTAGGATTCTGAGAGCTATCGTTCATTAAGTAAGTATTTTTAAATTCTGATTGATCTCAAACTCCTTCAGGAGACTACAAGAGAAAAGTAATATAGGTAGTGGCATCAGCACTATAGTTGGATCGAAGCTTGGAAAATTACTTTTGGGCATCCTGTGGCCATGCAGGTTGGGGGATTCTGAGTGTTGCAGTCCAAACAGTAACCTTTTAAAGCTCTAGGTTTACTTCTCTTCCACGCTTTTGCACACACATATCTAGAAAATTGTGTGTGGAAATATGTGTACGCATCCTCCAACTGTCACAGATTGGCAGGGACTGCTCTGATAAATCCTGTTATCCCCCATTTTCCAGTTTCTCTCTTCTCTTCCCACTTTCATCCTTACATATTTCAATGGCTACAAATTGTTTAATGTGCTCAAAACAGTTTCCTCTCAATTCAGCAAGGGAAGAGGACAGAAGGGGAAATCGCCTTGCTTTTCCCAGTAAAGTCATGCAAAAGCAAACTGCTGTAGCTTCTCCTAGCTTGTGTGTTCTTTCTCATTCATACTTTTTGCCATCTTGATCACACTCCCAGAGCAACCAACATGAGTTCTACTTTTCTTTTGTGAAATGTTTGATGTATTCCCATATCTATCCGTCTGTGCACACAAATAAGGAACTCCTTCTAAGCAGTAGCAATGCAGTGCAGGCAAAGCGGCAATGAATTCCATGGATCAACTGTAGAATCCCATTGCTGCTTCAATACAAGAATATACTGGGTGTCGCCGTCCTTCCTGTGAGACCTCCCTCCCCCCCCAACACACACACACACACACACACACACACACACACAAAACCCCAGTACTTGTTATCTGTCAGTAAACAGTAATTAAAGATGTGGCCTGTTTGATAAAGCTCCTGCCCGCCCTCACATAGTGTGCCCTTTTGGACGTGTCTAATTAAAATCCTGATGAGAAGATGAAGAAATCCCAGCAGCCAGGCATCTGCCGACTCTCCCCGCACTCAACCTCTTCATTACCAAAGACGAGGCAGAGAGATATAAAGGACCCCAGGAAACACTCTGACAGACCAATCGATTGGGCCTTTTGTGGGATGTGACAGGCCATTCCGGGCTGCCTTTTCAACCACATACAGGATAACAAGGGTATCACAGCATGGGACTAATGGGCCGAGGGAGACCCAGAAACCATGTCAAATTGTTGCTACTTTTAGGGAGCAGGGCTCAAAGTAACTTCTCCGCCAGGTTTGCCCCAAACACTAGAGAGGTGATTAGGGGTTCTGGGAGATATTGCAACTGAAACAAAAGTAAACTTTTCTTTTGAGCTATATATATATTATATTTTTATGCTGATAAACTTTAGAACTGATAATTATTTGAAGAGTTCCCTCAAGGCAAAAAGATTGAGAAAAGATGGCTTAAAGCAATGGTTCTCAACCTTCCTAATGCTGCAACCCCTTAATACAGTTCCTCATGTTGTGGTGATCCCCAACCATAACATTATTTTTGTTGCCACTTCATAACTGTAATTTTGTTACTGCCACGAATAGTAATGTAAATATCTGATATGCAGGATGTATTTACATTTACTGGACCAAATTTGGTACAAATACTCAATACGCCCAAATTTGAATATTGGTGGAGTTGGGAGGGGATTGATTTTATCATTTGGGAGTTGCAGTTGCTGGGATTTATAGTTAACCTATAATCAGAGAGCATTCTGAACTCCACCAATGATGGAATTGAACCAAACTTGGCACACAGAAAATACTGGAAATATCTGGTGGGCATTGACATTTAGTTTTGAAGTTGTATTTCACCTACATTCAGAAAACACTATGGACTCCAGGCAAGGATAGATCTGAACCAAGCTTGGCACGAATACTCAATATGCCCAAATTTGAATACTGATGGAGTTTGGGAAAACAGACCTTGACATTTGGGAGTTGTAGTTGCTACGATTTATAGTACACCTACAATCAAGAAGCCCCTTGAAACCCACCAACGATAGAATTGGGCCAAACTTCTGACACAGAACCTCCATGACCAACAGAAAATACTGGTGGGATTTGGGTTCCTAAGAAATATGTGTTTTCTAATGGTCTTTGGAGACCCCTCTGAAACCCCCTTGCAACCCCCCCCCCCTCCCCAGGTTGAGAAATGCTGGCTTGCAGTGTTTTAGGTCCAGCTCCACAAAAGTAAGTTGAGCAATTTCATCCTGAAGGCTTCCAAGTTCATCTCAAGAATATCCTTCAACTCTGAAGCTCTGTTAGTACTGACCCTGCCATCATTACAACAGCAGGTTAAAATGTAAAACAAACTAAGACATTATTTAGGTTATCCTGCTGTTTTTCTGCTCTTGTTTTATTTTTTATCATTGTTTTATGATAAAATGTTATCTTTTTTCCCATGTCCCCTACATAAATTTAGCTTACTTCAGTTTCTGCAAAGTGAATTCAAAGTGCAAAAGTAGTTTGCATTCCATTAACTCGGCAGGGGGAGTGAACAGATGGAGGCAAAATCTTGCCTTCCCTAGTAAGTTTAAGCAAAATCACATTGCTGCAGCCTCTCTTTGCCTGTTCTCTTCCTCATTAATATCTTTTGCCCACTTGACCACACTCTGATGTTGCTTGGCCACATGTCCAGGTGAAACGTTGAAGGGTATGACCCCACAGTGTTCATATGTGTAATTAAATTTCAGAGAAATGTAATGATGTGACTCTGTGCAGGAATCTCCACATGTGATTGCATCTTAGGAAGTGTAACTTGCTCTCAGCTGTTTTGAACAGAGCAGGGAGTAAACACTCTGGTTGTTTTTTTCCTACATAGCAATTTTAATCAGAAAATGTCTTTGCTAAAACATTAATTCAGCCGTCAGAGGCAAAGTGACCAATAGAGCTTGAGCAAAACAAGGCAGGGCCAATAGAATAACATTTCTTCTGCAAGGAGTGGAGCACATAGGAAGAGAGTTATAGCAGGGAGTCAGACTCCGGCTTTGAAAACACCACTCCTTTGTCCCCCACCCAGCAGGAGGCACTAAAGAGATACATCCGCAATGTCACAGGCATAGAGCTGCATCCTGACCTCCTTGTCCCAAAACCTGCATTTGATGAAATGGCACAGAGTGGCTGTTGCAGCTAATAAATAGAAGTAATTTGATTAGCTTTTCCTAACTAGCGATAAGATCCCGACAAAGCCCCTTTTAATGCATTTCTGGAGCAAGATGAAATTGTTTCATTTGGGAAGCAGCTTCTCCCCCCCCCCCCCGCCCTTCCCACTTTCCCAGGGGGGGTTGCCTCCAAGCTCCTTTAGTGAGAGGTAAAAATATGCCAATCATTAATGAGGGGAGAATTACAGAGACTTTAATGCAATCAGAAAAGAGGAGCCCTGGGGCAGCTGGGGAATAAAACCTGCCCTTAAATCAGTCAGGCTGCTGGAGAGCAGGATGAGAAGCCAGGCTCCCGCCTCCGCCACCAACATCACCATCACACCACCAGCCACATATCAGAGCAAATATAAGCCCGGACCCAAACAAACAGCTTTCCACACAGTACTAGGTACAAAATAGATGTAAGTAAAGCAAGAAGTGTTTAATGCTCACTCACATGCACCAATTTGTTAGACAAAGCATAGTGATGTTAAGTTAAAAAATGGCAATACGAGGCAGAAATGTTATCTCTATCAGGACTGCAGGCACACATCACAGATGTGCTATCCTTTTGCTTGACAATGACAGCAGCTATTTGTTTAATTAATTAAAATCTGCTCTCTGTATTGATGGATTCTGCACCCATGAATTCTATCATCCATGGCTTGAAAATATTTTAAAATATCCAATAAGCAACCCTTGGTTTTGCCATTTTATATACTTTTGTGTGTGTGTGTGTCAGGAGCGACTTGAGAAACCCATTTCCTCGGTGGTACAGTGGGTTAAACCCTTGTGCCGGCAGGACTGCTAACTAAGTTGGGTTGCTGACCTGAATGTTGTCAATTCGAATCCAACCCAGGGAGAGAACAGATGAGCTCCCTCTATCAGCTCCAGCTACCTGCAAGGACATGAGAGAAGCCTCCCACAAGGATGGTAAAACATCAAAACATCCAGGCCTCCCCTGGGCAGAGTCCTTGCAGACAGCCAATTCTCTCACACCAGAAGCGACTTGCATTTATATAAGAGATACCATTTTACTACACAATTGCATATAATGGGACTTGAGTGTTCTTGACTTTTGGTATCCTTTGGGGGGGGGGGTCCTAAAACCTAACCTCCTTGGATGCCAAGAACCCGCTTTATTTACATTTTTTTTAGACAAACTAAGAAATTAAATTCTCCATGCAATGCACAGGGAGTTTTTAAACTTTATGTATAACACACGTACACACACACATCCATACGCACATCCATCCACACACACACACACACACACACACACACACACACAAAGCAATATCAGAAGGGCTAAATCAGTGTAGCACATAAAATAAAAGTAAATTCTACTACAAAAATTAAAAATAAAAGTCAGAGTACAGATCTAAAACCACTACCAATATTTACAAGCCTTGATGGGCTTTTTAAAATAAAGACTTCACGTAGTGCCAGAAAGAACATTGAGTAGATGGCAGATAAGCCTGTCCAAGAATGGTAGCAAAATTGTTTCATAGAGTGACCCCAAGGAGAGGACCCAGACTAAAGCCAGCCAAGTTGCTTTGGTTCATGAGTGGGAAAGCTAAACAAATACAGTACACCTGAACTTTAGGGTTTGAATAGGTAAAATAACAATAACCCAAACGTTGTGGGTATGTGGGTACTTATCTCCATTATCCCATTCTAATGTGGACAGTCTAAATCAGAAAATGAGAAAAATCTAAATCTGAGAGATACAGGAATGCCTAAAGCTATAAAGTAGCTCCTATTGTCAGGGTGTGTGCATGAATCTGCTCTGGGTTTTAGTTCAAACTTTAAAGGAACGATTCAAGGTGCTGTGAAAGTTGGGAAGTGAATAAATCGATAGGTAGAGAATCCACACATTAGAGATTAGAGTGGAAGAAAAAGTTTATGGATAACGTAGAGTCTTAGACCATTAAAAAGATAAATACCAATGGATCCGAGAGCAAATCATGCCTGAACTCTCACTAGAAGTGAAGATGACTAAATTGAGACTGCCATACTTTGGATATATCATGAGACTCATTGGGAAAGGTAATGAAGCTTGGTAAAGTAGAAGGCAGTAGTAAAAGAAGGGGCCGCACTACAGATGGATTGATCTAGTCAAGGGTGGCATGGCTGCCTTGAGTTTGCCAGACCTGAGGAGGGCAGTGGATGAGTGGGGATCATGGCGGTCTCTCATTCAAAGAGTCACCCTAAGTCAGAGCTGACTCGATGGCTAATGACAACAAACCCAAGGTGTCGGATGCAATCCCCTAAATAGGTTTGCACCTTGCATATCTTGTTTAAAACCCTACAGTGGATTCACCTCATCATTGATGTAAAAGATACCTACCATAACCTAATTCAACTACATTAGCTGCCTCTATATTTGTGTGTGTGTGTGATCATTTACTCTGATTCCAACTGAAAATTCCTGAAAGTGTTGAACTACAGAGAAGTCTTGGTTGTCCAACTTGCTTTGGAGGAATAGTTGAAATTCGTATAAGATCTGCTGGAGTTTGCAGATCTGCCTAGATCTGCTAGGGTTTGGAGTTCAACAAAATCTAAAGAGCTTCACAATTCCAACCTTGAGATATGTGGATAACCTTGTTTCTAATAGTCTATGGAATTCCAACTACCTATTAAAATGTGGCAATTCCTAAAACACAATAGATTATCCTTCTCTGCCAAGAATAAGCAACACCTATGGTCCTTCAGAAACAACCTTCATCATTCCCTACTACTGCATGGAGTTGGTGAGAGCTGCATGTTAACACATATTTTTCATATCCTTCTTCAAACAGGAGTCTTCAATCCCTATAGCACCCAAGCTAAGAGCACACTTTCTACTCAGGGAGAGGTACGAAATGTGTCACACTCAACAGCCCTACATACAAAGCTGCCTCATCGTAAATGACTCCTCATTCTGGTTTGTTATGATTAAAAATGCTCGTCTTCTAGCGAAGCCTTGGAGTGGAACCCAGCTGGAAATTGAATCATTAATATTCCCCCTTCCTGTCCATTGCTACAATTTCTTACCTTTTCACAAGCAATTGCTACTACCGCAACAGTTTATGCTCTGAAATGGAAGGAGGACAAAGAGACCTGAGATCCTAACTCTACACCCATTGTCACACTTTCATCAGTTCTTAACCACATCTGGCAAAATCTGGTGTATACGTTCACACTATGATTCCACCTTAACTGTCATGGTTCCATCCTGTGGAGTCTTGGGATTTGCAGTTTATGGAGGGGCATTCAGAATTCTCATCCAGAAAGCTCTAGCCCCTCGCCAAACTACAAATTCCAAGATTTCACAGAATGCAATCATGGCAGTGAAGTGTGAAACGACACTGTTGTACTCGTATTTCATCATCTTACACTTCTCATTCCCAGCTTGTTTGTTGAAAGATGATATTGAAATTTTGAAACTAAGGCTGGAATGACATGATTCAGAGGATGCATGGCTCCCCTAAAAAACTGTAGACCCGTGTTTCCTTTCTCCCTTCACTGTGGTAATATCTATTAAGATTTTTACTGACTGCAGAGTAACATCTGAGACAGAATATAGACTTGTGACTATTGCCGCCTTTTTCCCTCCTGTATGATTTTTTTACAACTTTGCCTGATGAAGAAGTCGGTGAAGCTTCAAACACTAATTTATTTTATGCTTTGGAGTTGACCCAATAAAGATAACTCTGCTTGGAGATTGTGGATTTTGTTGTATTTTGCTGCATTGCCAACACCACTATCCTTGAAGATGTTTTCTATTTTGAAGTGGTCTAAATAATAACAACAACAACAACAACAACTACTACTTTATTTTTGTATCCCACCTCCATCTCCCCGAAGGGGCTCGGGGTGACTCACATGGGGACAAGCCTGAACAACATAAATTAAAACATAAATCAGTAAAATTAAAACATAACAACATAAAACAACCTCAAACAGTGATTAAAACCTGAACAGTAATGATTACTGAACATTCAGAGGACAAGAATTTGTGCATAGAACTCTAAATACCCAAAAGCTGAACCACACTGGTTTTGGAAGCTAACTAGGGTTAGCTCTGGTTAGTACTAGGTTTGGAGACAGTCAACCCATACCAGGTGCTGTAGGCAGAGGCGGTCCAACCATAAGGCGAAATAGGCATTTGCCTGTGGCGCCATCGTCCCGGGGGCACCATCGTCCTGGGAGGAGGGCACCACTCTCCACCTCCTTCTCTTTCGGGCCTTCCAGCGGCCGCGCTGGGCCTTCCGGCCAGCGCAGACCCACCTTCGCACCACGCAAGCCCACCTTTGGGGCCTTCAGACATTGTGAGGTCTGTAGGAACTTGGAAGCTAGGTATGTGGGGTTTATATATCTGTAGAAGGTCCAGGGTGGGAGAAAGAACTTTTCTTTGAAGCAGGTGTGAATGTTGTAATTAATCACCTTGATTAGCATTTAATGGCCCTGTGGCTTCAAGGCCTGGCTTCTTCTTGCCTGGGAGAATCTTTTTTTGGGAGGAGTTAGCTGTCCCTGATTGTTTACTGTCTGGATTTCTTCTGTTTTCAGAGTGTTGTTCTTTATTTATTGTCCTGATTTTAGAGGGTTTTTTTTAATACTGAGGGCTATCTGGGTTATCTAAGTCCACACTGCCCTATATCCCTGTTCAATGTTTAGTGCTAAATTTGCAAATATAGTAATTCCTACATAACATTACCATGTATTGAACTGCTTTTTCTATTGATTTGTTGTAAAACATGATGTTTTGGTGCTTAATTTTTAAAATCATAATGTAATTTGATGTTTTATAGGCTTTTCCTTTATACTTCCTTATTATCCAACATTTTCGCTTATCCAACGCTTTTATTTTTCAGTGATTGGTTTGGGGGGGGCGCCAAAATTCTGTTCGCCTACACTTGAAAAATACCTAGGGCCGGCTCTGGCTGTAGGCTACATTTCCGAGGAAAGAACTAGGAAAACCACCTCTGAGCATCTCTTGCCTAAGAAAACACTATGGGATTCATGATGTCCCCATAAATCGACAGGCAACTTGAAAGCACATGCACACAATTCTCTATATTTGGTATTTGAGAACACAATTTAGCCATTGTTGATGTTCTTCCCCAAATTGCAAATGGATGTTGTCCTCATTTCTATCCTGTTTGTGTCATAAGACCTGCCCAAATTCTGAGTTCCCACTTTGTAGTAGTCATCAAAAACTTCAAAGGAGGAACAAACATAGTTTTTGACCTCTACAAATTGTGGAATTTGCATAAGGCAACAAAAGACAACTGAGTCCATTGCTTTTACCCCTGCCTACAGCACTGCTCTCTGCAATGAGATTAGGGCGGACTAGATGATGCAGAAAATGCATGACTGCTGATGAAAATCAGTCTTTCATCTTCTCATTCTGTGCTCTTCAAAGTCAGTACCAAATATTAATGAGCAGCACAATGTCATTGCAGTGAATGCTTCTGTACATCACCTCACTAGCTGCCAGCAGGAAAGATGGAGAACCTCTCAACATGGTGACACTGCATTGAGTATTACTAGATGTTACCACAGTGGAGGGGGAATGGAGACATGAGGCTGATGTTTCCAGGGGGAGCCATGCAATCTCCGAACCATGTTCTTCCAACCTTAGTTTCAAATATTTCTCAAATATTTCAGTGGCCTTCATGTCCTTCCCATGCACTGAGTCCAACTTCAGTTGATGAGCAAACAACGGAAGTCCTATCCAATGGTAAATTTAGAGCCTAGAATTTTCCTCGTAGAGTCGCATAGTTGGAAGAGACAATGAGAGCCATCCAGTCCAACCCCCTGCCATGCAGGAACATAGAATCAAAGCACCCCTGACAGATAACCATCCAGCCTCTGCTTGACAGTCTTCAGAGGAATAATATGCTGCACTCCAAGGCAGCATATTCCACTGTCAAATAGCTCTTACTGTCAGGAAGTTCTTCCTAATGTTTAGGTGAAATCTCTTTTTCTGCACCTTGAATCCATTGCTCAATGTCCCAGGACCTCTTTACAGCGGGTTTATTTTATTTTATTTTATTTAGTTCAGC
This sequence comes from Anolis carolinensis, assembly GCF_035594765.1. Lineage (NCBI taxonomy): Eukaryota > Metazoa > Chordata > Lepidosauria > Squamata > Anolidae > Anolis > Anolis carolinensis. Next base: position 330,793,192 of record NC_085841.1, on the reverse strand, counting down.
TCCAGACAGGGCTCCTGGTGGTGGCGCAGTGTGTTAAAGCGCTGAGCTGCTGAACGTGCAGACCGAAAGGTCTCAGGTTCAAATCCCGGGAGCGGAACGAGCACCCAATGTTAACCCCAGCTCCTGCCAACCTACCAGTTCGAAAGCATGCAAATGTGAGCAGATCAATAAGTACCTCTCGGGCAGGAAGGTAACAGTGCTCCATGCAGTCATGCCGGCCACATGACCTTGGAGGTGTCTATGGACAATGCCGGCTCTTCGGCTTAGAAATGGAGATGAGCACCAACCCCCAGAGTCGGTCCAACAATTTTTGAACATTTCTTGGGTCACCAAGACAACCCAGTAAATCTGTAACAGAAGGTCAAAATTATGTGAAGGTGGCAATTCTGTGTGTTTACCATGGACCCTATTCATGATAAATTTTAATCTGATTTTAGCAGCAAAAGGGGAAGTGTGAGAGGCATGACTCCAAAGAGAAGTTGGAGCAGTGGATTTCCACACACCCCAAAAACGTTCTGTACCATATTTGCTCTCTCTTTGCTACCCCTTCACTCAGACCAGTTTTTCTAGAATCAACCCTTAAGAATGAAGGGGGAAAGTGCACAGTTTGGCTTTTGTCTTGAACTGAGTTGTGATACCACAAGTGACCTTGACTGGGCAGAAAAACCACCTAGAGCAGGCATGGGGAAAATTTGGCCCTACAGATGTTTTGGACTTCAACTCCCACAATTTCTAACAGCCTCAGGCCCTTTCCTTTTCCCCCTCAGCCGCTTAAGCGGCTGAGGGGGAAAAAGAAGGGGCCTGGGGCTGATAGAAATTGTTGGAGTTGAAGTCCAAAACACTTGGAGGTCCCAAGTTTACCCATGCCTGACCTAGAGAAAGGTGCTACAGAGCAAAGAAAGTAACCAGTGCAGGGAGGGCTAAATGTTTTTGTGTCCTTAAAAGGTCATCCAAAGATACCCTCTTTTCCCTTAGTTAAAAATATGGACATTTCTAGTTTGGCCCTCTGTGTTAAAAAAAATACAGGATAGGATGAAGCAAATGTCTTCTCACTTAGGCTAAGGTCAGACGGGCAGAACCTACCCAGCTGTATCCACTGGTTTAATTCTGACCAAATGCCTGAGCACAGGAGATATGCATTTTTCTGCTCTTTCACCACAATCTCCATGTCATTATGTTCCTCGTGCTAGGGCACCAGCAATATAACACCCTGTTAATATTAAACTTCTGGGTGTTGGCCATCCAAGGTGCCACTGGTTTGCTCAACAGAAGAAAGGCAGGGAGGATGGGGAGTGGGGTGAGAAGACTTCCCCTGGCCTGGTCTTCCTTTGCTGGCTAATTATTCCCCTCCTACTTGAACCCTGGCTGGGCTCCCCCTGCTCCTCTGTCCTCAGCTAGCATCGGGTTGCCTCCTCGGTTCTCCCACCCCGACCCTCCTCCTCCTCCCCGACCCACCCCACCTCCCCAAGGACAAGCAAAGTTATTACAATAATGAATTAGCCAGGCTGCTTACCGCTGCCAGTGGCGAAGGCAATTATCCCACTCCGTGTCCCCAGCCACTGCTCAGCTCCCTCATAAAGAGAGGCTTTTGGGGCTGCTTTGTGCTTTGATTGGAAATGAAGAGATTGCTAATTAGGGAACCCCTGCTGGGATCAGGCTGGCAGAAACAATGGCAAAATGGACAGAGCTTGAGTCCATTTCAGGAAGCCGGGAGTGGAGGACACAGGAATTTGCATGCCTCTGTAATGTAGTGCATCCACACACACCCCATAAACAATCCAGAGGACAATTTTATAGAGCTTTTCACCTTTTAAAGCGTGCTCATTTGTTTATAGGGAGTCTATAATCTGCTACGTGTTTGCATAGGTCAGTGCCTATTGTTTCTGTACAAAATGCATGCACACATACACATTCATTTTGAGTCACATTCCCTTGAAATGCACCTTTCTCCCCTCTCAAAGAGCTTCAATTTTACCCTGTCTGTCCCACTGGTTAGCATTTTTACAATCTAGTTTTTAAGAGGATTCTATTAGTCTTAGAATGCACATGCTCCTGCAAAATGTGCCTCAAATGGTTTTTTCTTTTGTCCAGGTGGAAAATAAACACTCCAGTACTGGAGAAAGAAATTGCAAAGTGCGAGAAAAATTCAAAATATTTCAATTTTTATCCCACCAATCCCAGATAGGTTCTATTTTTCCATATCAAAATCAGATAGCCTTGATTTCTGCTTTTGTTTGTTTGTTGTTGTAAATGAGACAAGACATTGACCTTGCAAAGGATGTCAGAGAGATTCTCATGGCACAAAATGATAAAAATATGGAAGGTCAGATTAGTCAATCTTCTCTACTGCCATCAAAGCACTGCCCAACAAAGATCCATAACCTTTGTGCTGCCAAAATCTGCAGCCACAGGCTCAACTGCAGTCATTGCCCCCGGTTGAGCAATGGGTTTAAACCCTTATGCCGGCAGGACTGCTGACTGAAAGGTTCAAATCCAGGGAGCAGGGTGAGTTCCTGTCTGTCAGCTCCAGCTTCCCATGCAGGGATGTAAGAGAAGCCTCCCACAGGATGGTAAAACATCTGGGCGTCCCCTGGGTAATGTCCTTGCAGACGGCCAATTCTCTCACACTAGAGGTGACTTGCAGTTTCTCAGTTGCTCCTGACACGAAAAAACTGCATGGTGCAGAATTCTAGAGATGTCAAAAACTTTCAAACTTCATTTATACCATTTGGATTGATCCAATAAGAGTACTGTCTTGATGTGGCTTTTGGGATTTGTCTTTTGGTCCAATCACTGCTTGTATTGTTTTTGAATAAATATATGTGAGATTTTTTATAAAGTATGATGTTATTGATTTTACTGTAATCACAGTCCTCATTAATTCCAATCATTATCCCAGTATAAAGTCCAAATTTAAAAATACAGCAGACAATCAAAAGCATACACATGATGACACTTTTCTGGAAATCCCTGGGCAAGCAAATCTCTATTATAAATACCAGACATTTGTAGCTGTCTGCTTTTACAGACAAAGGCCTTTATCACACAAATCCACTATTCCATTGGAGTTGCATTATCACTGATAGTGGATACGTACCACATTGGGTATCCTAATTATTGTACCTCTCTTTGTTAGCACAATGGCACTGTTTTTCCAATTTGTGGTCTCATGATCACACTTCCGCACACCCTTGTAACCCCATCTTCATGCATAGTGCTGTTTCTTAATTTTGTATCATCCGTTTTTTATTCTCAACACAATTGTACAATTCCAATATTTAAAAAACAAAAAGGCAAATATGAAATAAAATAAAAAGACAGTTTAGGAATAGCAAGAGGGAGGTGGTAGAGAGGGAAAATCCTACCACTTTAAGTCATTTTATGGCTGGCATGCCAGTACGGAAGTGGAATGGACTCGTCACACCAATATATGTTATGGAAATGTTGCAGGATTGGGAACTATTGATGGATTTTACCCATTAATAGCTAGGGATAGAAGAATCATGGTGGTGGGCGGGACAGACCAGCAACAGGCTCTAAAGCCTTAACAATCTAAGCTCCAGAATTCCATAAAATGTTGTCTTGGCAGCATATACAGTAAACAGAATTTAGTGTTATAACAGTTCTGTGTGAGAGGACCCCAAGAGACACATTTAGGAAAGAAAAACTATCTTGCCTCTTCTGAATCTGTTATATTTAAACCAGGCTATTGTAATGCTTGACACACAATTACCCTTGAAGACTGTTTAGAACCTGACACAGAAGTTGGTTGCCCAACTCAGAAGAGGTACATTTCACTGATAGTACAGCAGCATTAAAGTCCTCAAATGGTTCTCATACTTTCTAGATCAGGGTCAAAAAGTACAATATAGGGGCAACTTATGACCTTCATAATGGTGCTCCATGCAGTCATGCCGACCACATGACCTTGGAGGTGTCTACCAACAACGCCGGCTCTTTGGCTTAGAAATGGAGATGAGCACAAACCCCCAGAGTCAGACACAACTGGACTTAACGTCAGGGGAAACCTTTACCTTTACCTATGACCTTCAGAGGCTGCTTTGGTTGTGTCTCTGTGGAACAACAACACCCATATGCAACAGACAACCCCCTCCCCTCCAACATCCCCCAAAATTTGTTTTTCAGAATCAGAATTGTTCCTCTAAGTCTGTGCAATGTTAGCTATTTCAATTTTTGGCACATAGGGCCCTGGGGCAAATGTAATTGTCTCACAAACCTGCTGAAGTTTTCTAGCCTTCTTATATATACTGTCGCTGCCTTTCTGCAGACCAAACTAAAAGGAAGGAAAGCTGTATCTCATTCCTCAGATATTTTTTAAGATGCATAAAGAAAAGACACTAATGAAGGAAAATGCTTTTGAAGAAGAAATATATTTCACTAGACTCAATGATGTAGTGACAGAGGAAGGCATTACTTTCCCAAATAAGAATTTTGCTCTCCCCCATCCCTTAAAATTTTCCTCGGGTCCCCAAGGAAATTTAGAATTCCTGTTAAGAATTTAGAAATAAAATATGAGCATATAACAGAACAAAACAGCAGCTTCAGGATTTCAAGTGGGATGCATACTCTTTGCCTACTCTTCAAGCTCTAGTGTGATACTAGCCCTAGAAAATACCTAGAGAGAACATATTTTTTCAGAAGCAAGCAAGTGAAATTGTGGGCAATATACTTTAAAATTAAAATACATTAAATTGGGGTTTTTTTGTAGTTACTGTACTTATAAAATGTTTTTCCATAAAAATCTCTTTTGTAGTGACTGGTGCCCAAAGCCTTCCACCCACAATTTTTGTCTCTCCTACATTATGAAAATGTTCTCATTACACCTGTGACTGGCTCCACAATCAAGCAATATGCTTTGACCTAGGCAGCATGGTCAGTGAAGATGGGTGATGCAAACTACAGCCCAACAACCTCTGGAAATTGTCCATTTCAGATCTGACATGCTCTTAGGTCCCTTCTACACTGCCATATAATCCAGTTCAAAGCAGATAATCTGGATTTTATATGGCGGTGTAGAAGGGGCCTTAGACTCCCTTGTTCATATATATTTTTGTCAGGTGGAATTGACCCAATCCCTAAAAAAAAAGAAAAAAAGAGCTACATGTTTGCTCAAATAGGGAACACTTCAGTCTCTGGTGGCCCCGGTGGCCCTTCAAATCTTCAAGTCCAACTGACTACCAACCCACCCCAGAAACCATCAAAAACTTTTTCAGTCAAGAAAGCTTCCTTCCTTCCCTCTCTTTCTTCCTCCTTCCCACAGGTTTTGACCAGATCAAGCAATTGCAAGATATTACTTACTATCTCTTTTAAATGGCAAGTGAAAGTGACAAAACATCATCCAGTCCCCAGAAATGACTTCCATGGTTGCACGTGGCTCTCTGGAGGACTCCAGAGCATGCCCATTCCTGGGTTACAAGAAAACAAAAAAGGATCTCTATTTCCAAGTCCATATCTTAGCTGAGTATAAGGCCTATTTTGGGGAAAGTATCTGACTAGATTGCTGTCTTGATTCCCACGAAGACTGAAAATGCCATTGCTTAGGTATTAACCCACCATGTTTTCAACAAGTTCTCTACATCTTTATCATGATTGCAAGTTGATGCAATTGGATATGTGTCACAACTTCAGTTTTCCAAAACTCAAAATGATAGGACCATTAAAAGGAAAATAACATATTGTAGTGAGATAACTATTGACATGTGTTATGAGTGTTCCTTCAATCGGCATGTGGCCATTTTAGGAAGTAATCAATCGGTAAAAAGAGGAAGAGGGTTATAACTTCAGGTGTTTCTTTCAATTCATGGTTTGCTTTTAAAACAAAAAAGTGCAGACCCAATTTGAGCAAGAAAGGAGAGAGAGAGAGAGAGATGTCACATAATCCCAACGCTTGATCCTGATGATCCATATTATCACCATGTCACCCCAAGCAGGACATTGTGATAACATAAAAATGGAAGACAGCCTCTCTGGAAATTTGACACAGAGAAAAAAAATTAATGACCTGCCCACAAAATCAGAAAATCATAAAGTCCAGTCTCCTGCTCAATGCAGAATCAAGTTATTATGGTCTTTGTAAGCAATGTTCAAGAGATTTGCTGAATATACCTAGGCTATATATAGAATTATGGCTATGATGCTTCTCCTGCACATGGCTCTTTTATGAAGGAATTCTGATTTCCAACCACATGATAACTGCAAAAATCATGACATACAAGAATAGTGTTAAACTAAATCAACCCTGACAGAGACAGAAAGACAACACAGGGGACAGCAAGCAAAAATGTTGAAACAGGAGGAAAAGAAGACCAAAAAAAGAATGATAGCAGATGAGTTTGTATAGAAGGAAAGTGAAGGCAAGTGGAGAGAAAAATATAGAACTTCAAAAGAAAAATCCATATGCTGTAACAAGAACAAGGGAGTACTGTTATTGGCAAAGCATGCTGTAGATGGGAGACTTTGAATCTCAAAACACTGGCAGTGACTGTCGAAGCATAAAGCCCTCTACAAACACAAGGATTATAGGAATGCAAGCACAAACTGCCTTCTTTACATACTGGCTAACTAAGCCATAGTAATGAAGACACACACCTTGTCAGGTGCATCTGACATTTTTCTGCCTGGAGCAAAACAGCAAATGGAATATAGGCTCCCCACTCCCTACACCAGTCAAGCTATATTGGCACCTGTGGCAGAAAAGCTCACAAGTTTCTTTTTCCATTCCTGGCAGTAAAAACATACTAATAAGAAAGTAAATAATTAACTATTTGCTGCCCTTCTATGCCAGCCAATATCCACAGTCACTTCACTCTGTTTAAGGATAGAGGCAGCTTTGCAGAGGAATCCTTGTGAAGAAATATGCAAGGATTTCACAAATGGGACTGAAGCATCTTCGTTTCACACACACACTGATTCTCTCTATTTCTCTGGCTCAAAGCACATAATATAGCAAATACAAAGGAACACTGGAAGGCTAAGCAAAGACAACTCCTTTTTCTTCTTGAAGTTACTGGAAAAGCTATTGGAATATAAAGTTGCTCATGGGACACTTGAATTCTGCTGACAACACAGGAAAGTGACATGAAGATCAAGCGGAAGCTATTCCCCCTGGGCTTAGCAGTCTCTCCAAGTAAAGAGTCCCCTACTACACACACACACACACACACACACACACACACACACACACACACACACACAATAGTTGAATATCAATTCCATTTGTTTGTGGGTTTTCATGGCAAATTTCAACAGAACCCAGGGTGGCATACTTCAACTGTTACAAAAATGCATATAACATCTCTGCATCAAGGCTGGCCCTACCATTAGGCAGAAACACAGTAACTGCCTCTGGAAACAGATACTGGGGACAGGAGTGGCAGTTCCCCCCTCTCTTATCCCTTGCATCCACTCCTTGTGAGCCCCTAATCCAGTGGTTCCCAACCTTCCTAACACTGCGATCCCTTAATACAGTTCCTCATGCTGTGGTGACCCCCAACTATAAAATTATTTTGGTGTTACTTCATAACTGTAATTTTGCTACTGTTATGAATCATAATGTAAATATCAGATATACATGATGTATTTTCATTCACTGGAAAAATACCTGATATACCCAAATTTGAATGCTGGTGGGGTTGCTGGGGGGAGATTGATTTTGTAATTTGGGAGTTGTAGTGCTGGGATTTATAGTTAACCTACAATCAAAGAGCATTCTGAACTCCACCAGCAATGGAATTGAAGCAAACTTAGCACACAGAGCTCCCATGACCAACAGCAAATACTCCTTGAATTTTGGAGTTGTAGTTACCTACATCCGGACAGCACTGTGCATTCCAAACGACGATGGATCTGGACCAAATTTGGCATGAATACTCAATTTGATGGAATTTGAACACTGGTGGAGTTTGGGGAAAATAGACCTTGACATTTGGGAGTTGTAGTTGCTGGGGTATAAAGTTCACCTACAATGAAAGAGCCCTTTGAACTCCACCAACGATAGAATTGGGCCAAACCTCCGACACAGAACCCCCATGGCCAACAGAAAATATTGGAAGGATTTGGGTTCCTAAGACCATCAGAAATATGTGTTTTCATAGAATCATAGAATCATAGAATAGTAGAGTTGGAAGAGACTTCTTGGGCCATCCAATCCAACCTCCTGCTAAGAAGCAGGAAATCGCATTCAAAGCACCCCCAACAGATGGTCTTTGGCGACCCCTCTGAAATGCTCCTTGCAACCCCCCCCCCCCCCAGGGGTCCCGACCCCCAGGTTGAGGTCAAATGTTCTGGCAAATGTGTGGCCATTCAGTAGTTTCATGCCTTGCAATGCTTCACAAGGATTGTTCCCTCTCCAGTATCCAGTAATGCCCTACTTTTCTGGCTCCTGAAGCCCCTCCCCCCCAATTGCTTTCCCAAGACTATCCCCAATTTAATTTAATCATTGGGGTAATTTTTCACTACAGATACATCAGATTCCCTCCAAACACAAGTGAATATGTAGAAATGCCTTCACTCCATCTCTTAAAAGTGATTAGAAGACGTGACTGATTATAACTGCAGAGAAAATAGTTATCTTGGGCTGGATCTACACTGCCATATAATCCAAATTAACTGCATTGAACTGGATTATATGGCAGTGTAGATCCAGCCTTTGTGGAGCAAAGTTTGGGAGCAGGAGAGAATTAATTCCTGATCCCATGCAGTTGCCCATCCCTGGCCCTAAATGTGCCAGAGTTCTGTCTACTGATTTTCTTTTTTCTTCAGGTATAATTAACAATAGTCTGGGCAAGATTTCCTTCTTTCTCTGTTATCCTAGATCTGGCCTAGATCTGTGTATTAGTCTCTTGTTTTTAACATTTTATGCTGTATGTTGATTTTAATGACTGTTTTATTGATGCTGATGTTTTATTGTTGGGATATTTGTTTTATTGTTTTGTTGTTGTTATTATATTGTTGTATCGGGCAAGGCCCCATGTAAGCCGCCCCGAGTCCCTTCGGGGAGATGGGGCGGGGTATAAAAATAAAATTATTATATTATTATTATTATCCCTTCCAGATACAAAACACTTCCCCACTTTTCTTCTCCCACAGCATTTCTAGTTCTCGTATGAGCCCCTGGTGGGTTAAACCCTTTGCCGGCAGGACTGATGTCTTGAAAATTGGGTTGCTGACCTGAAGATTCCAGGTTTGAATCCAACCCAGGGAGAGCATGGATGAGCTCCCTCTATCAGCTCCATGCAGGGAAATGAGAGAAGCCTCCCACAAGGATTGTAAAAACTTCAAAACATACGGGCATCCCCTGGGCAACGTCCTTGCAGATGGCCAATTCTCTCACACCAGAAGTGACTTGCAGTTTCTCAAGTCACTCCTGACACACACAAAAAATTCTAGTTCAGGTCTGGCACATTTGTTGCTTATTTATTTTTAATACTTATTGTGCAAAAATGGTTTATCACTTTGGTACTATACTATGCATGTAAAAAGTTGAGGGGGCAAAGAAAAGACCATATTGAGAATGCAGCATAGTGCAAAGGAAGTGTTTAACCTGGCCCCTGAAAATGTAACAAGGAAAGAAGGTCAAAGAAAACTTCCATGGCAAAAGTCACAGCCTCATTGAATGCCTCATCAGTGGGGCCTCCCACAAGAACTAAAGGAACAGGATACAGACATAGGAGTTATCCTTATCTATATCACAAACTCCTAGGCTAGAAAAGAGGCGCCTAGCAATCCTTACCACTGATTATGCCAGCTAACTGATGGGATTCATAGTATAAGAATATCTGCAGGTTGCTCATCAATTTAGGTCCCTTCTAAACTGCCCTATATCCCAGGATCTGATCCCAGGTTATTTGCTATGAACTGAATTATATGAGTCTCCACTGCTTGATAATCTGGAATAAGGAGATAATCTGGAATCAGATCCCATGATATTGGGCAGTGTAGAAGGGGCCTTAAATTGCATAAACAGTAGAAATTCACATTGGTGCTAGATTTAGTATTGAAGGACTGTTTTGGGTATTAAAACCTGTAACATTTACACTCTGTATAGTTAGATATCTTTTCCTTCTCCCCATCTTAGGGATGATTTTTTCAGTAAATGAGAACTTGGTCTCATTTGAAAGTAGAGATTTCTAAAGGGGAAATATTATTTTCGCCTGCTCTCAAAGGAAATATCAGGTTGTTTAACAAATATAGAACACAGACTTTTCAGTAGAAAAAACATCTAAGCGTTTCTCAAGCTAAATACAATCACAAGACCATCTGAGTTTACCTTTAAATTTTCATAGGGTGTAAAAAAAATTTCACAGAGTGAAAAAAAAAAACATGCTTACTAGACAGTAGGAGAGGAAATGAAACAATTTTGGAAGCAAAAATCTGAGTAAATCTCTGATTTAAGGAAAGGAGCAGTCACTGTATAAGCAGACAAATGCAGGGAAACATTGAAGTTGAAGAGAAACTGTGTCTTCTCTCTGTGTTTTAGGACCAAATTAGATGTGAGGCTATTCACAGAATTAGGTGAATGTTTCTTTTTAAAGCAAATAGGTGGTGAGGGAAGGACTCAATCCAGACTGGGACACAGAAGGGAATGGAGCATTAACTCTATGACTGCTAATATTATTTTGATCCATAACCACTTCTGCTCACTCCTAACACTTGATACTTGCATTTGAAGGAATGTTTCCATGGCTTTCCCTTAATACCAAAGGCAGGCAGGAGGAGGTATCTTCTAGAAATTGACTGCAATGGGATACTCCTATGCCAGCAGCACCTGATATTTATTATTTAATAGCAAACTTCAACTCAATTGCTAAACATCCAGATGAAATATCACATAGACCTTTCATAAAGAACAGTTACTTTTTTGTTCTAAAGCAGTGTTACTCAAACTAGGGGTCAAGACCCCTGTGGAGTCTTGAGGGGGTGTCAGAGGGATCACCAAAGACCAGTATTTTCTGTTGGTCATGGGGATTCTGGGTGGGAAGTTTGGCCCAATTCTATTGTTGGTGGGGCTCAAGGGGTTCTTTGGATGTAGATGTACTCTAAATCCCAGCAACTACAACTCTCAAATGTCAAAGTCTGTTTTCCCCAAACTCCATCAGTGTTCAAATTTGGGCATATTGAGTACTTGTGCCAAGTTTGGTTTAGATCCACCATTGTTTGAGTCCACAGTGCTCTCTGGATGTAGGTGAACTACAACTCCAAAACTCAAGAGCAATGCCCACCAAACCCTTCCAGTATTTTCTGTTGGTCATGGGAGTTCTGTGTTGCAAGTCTAGTTCAGTTCCATCATTGGTGGAGTTCACAATGCTCTTTGATTGTAGATGAACTATAAAACCCAGCAACTACAACTCCCAAATGACAAAATCAATCCTCCCCAATCCCACCAATATTCAAATTTGGGCATGCTGGGTATCAGTGCGAAATTTGGTCCAGTGAATGAAAATACATCCTGCATATCAGCTATTTACATTATGATTCATAACAATAGAACATTACAGTTATCAAGTAGCAACAAAAATAATTGTATGGTTGAGGGTCACCACAACATGAGGAACTGTATTAAGGGGTTGCAGCATTAGGAAGCTTGAGAACCACTGTTCTAAAGCCTACGATATACTTATGCACCATTGCACATGTCCCCATGAATGTCAGTCAGAAGGAGATGGATCTTGGCCAAAACGTACGTAGAAGCCTGACTACATTTGGATTAGGGCTCTCAGGATCCCATTGGCGATGCTGGATGAGGAATTGTCTTTTCTCACTCTTTTTTAAAGCTCTCATTCAGGTAATAAAGCTCTGATCCAGTTCTAAAGCAAAGGTGGTCTACTAAAAAGCATGATATAAAATGACAAAGAGAGACTGGCTCAAGTCCCATCTACATGACCATTCCAGCACATCATGACAATAATTCAGTACCGAGAAGCGCTCAGATGATGAATTTAGCCAAATGGATCTTAACCTTTTGTCCTTCAAGTGTTTTGAATTTGAGTTCCTTGACCACTGGCCATCTGGGAAGTGAAGTCTAAAACACCTAGAAGGGCAAAATCACAGATCTTGGATATAAGAATTCAGAATTTGTCTATTTAATCTGAGCAATGTCAAGCCAATCGCAACCTGATTTGAGTTGTACAAAGTAAAGTAATTATTCTGCATCTTATGGGGCATTTACACTCTAGAATTAATGTAGTTTGATACTACTTCAACTGCCATGGCTAAATGCTCTGGAAATATATGAGTTGTAATTTTGCAAGGTCATTAGCCTTCTCTGTCAAAGAGTACTAGTGCCTCACCAAACTACAACTCCTATAATTCCATAACATTGAGCCATGGCAATTAAAGCATAATTTCAAACTGCATTATTTCTATATTGTAGATGCACCCATAGACACCATAACCTGGGTTTTAGCTACAGGGAAGACAGAATGAGGGCATTGCCGCCCTCATTTTGCCCCCAAATGAAATATTTCTTCAGTCTCCAAGTTTCTAGCACTGCAGTAACATAAAACTTTAGTTGATCTTTTTAAAATACAGTGTAGACGGCAGGGAAAGCTGTCAAGGGGATGTGAATAATACACCAAACAGAAGAGTGCTGTGTTAAGTGATTGTCAGTGTCTGACTCTGCAATACTAGAAATTGGGAGACTGAAGAAAAAATTATTTAGTCAAATTCTCATTTCACCCCGTCCCCGAAGGCACACCCCTTTTCAGCTGCAGTAAAATTGAAATTAATTTGTTTTCCCCTGATTCATCCAGATCATTACTGCCTCTACTAGACGCAAACACAGGCTGCTTCTACACAGATACAATAATGCAATTTGGAAGTGGTTTTACAAGAACTGGTTTCACTGTGCATTGTCTGCACAAACACCCTAAGAACCGGTTCAATCTTGGAATGGTGACCACAATATCCGCTGATTGTGGATCGGAATCATATCCAGGAGTATTTTCTGCACGGGATATCCTCTGAATTGCTATAGTGGATTTTTTTGGATTGTTCCAGACTTTCTGGTGAGTTAGGGTTAATGTGCGCAACAGCACTCATTGGGGTGTACATTTTGTGGAAACCCCAACCTCAAGCTGGCTTCAAGCTGCATTATGTAATCTCCGTAGATGAAGTCACGCAAACCTTTGATCTTTCTCTTTTTATCATGTCAGCACAACTGACATGAAAGTCAGAGAAACTGCAAGTTGCTTCTGGTGTGAGAGAATCGGCCATCTGCAAGGATGTTGCCCAGGGAATGCCTGGATGTTTGATGTTTTACCATCCTTGTGGGAGGCTTCTCTTATATCCCCACATAGGGAGCTGGAGGTGACAGAGAGAGTTCACTCACTCTTCCCAGATTCGAACTGCCTCTCGAAAGCAGGTCTTTTGAGGGGAATAGCAAGAATCCTTTTGGCCTGGATCAGAAACAAGTAGGAGCAATTGAGGCCTGCATCATCCCCTTACCATTTATTTAATAAGTCACTTTAAAAAAAACAATTTGTTGCTGGTCTTCTTTTCAGAAAGGAGAGGCAGTGTGGTTTTAACAGGTGTAATGGTTACAGCATTGGACTGGAAGATTAAGTTCTCAATCCCCACAGAGCCATGAAATTGAGTAACTTTTGGCCAGTCTCCCGCTCTTAGCTTGACTTACCTCAATGTTATGAGGATAAAGTGTGGAGGAAGAAAGCTTGGTATATCACTATGAACTCACTGTTAGAAAAGCAGGAAATAAATGAAATTAACTAATAAAGTAAGGGGCCTAGATAACTTGGAGACACCAGATTCCTTCTGATCTTGGAAGCTAAGCAGGGCTAGCCCTAGTTAGTACTTGGATGGGAGCCTGCCAAGGAATACCAGGTGCTGTAAGCTGTATTTCAGAGGAAGGAAGTGGCAAACCCACATTTTAATCTTCCTTGCCTAAGAAACCCCTATGTAATTTATGGAACCATCAAAAGTCAATAGGTGACTTGAAGGCACATGCACAAATACACACAATAAAGAATCATAGAAGATTGACCACAATTGGCCAAACACATCATTTCTAAAGGCATAAAAAAGGAAACTTATATCAAAGTCAGCAGAAAAGCAGCTCCCCTTCACATGTATTCATAAAGCCCATCAAAAAAGGGATAATACATTGCTTGCTTCTGCCAGGCCTCTCTACATTCATGCCATGCACATTTGCCTACCTACAGGACAAGTGCTCCAAAGCATCATTTGACTTTGTTTTAAATATCGCACTGCAGTATCCATTTAAAATTACGAGGTGATTATTCTCCCTCGTCCTGTCCCCCCCGACCACCACCCGGCCACTGAACTGAAGTTGTACAGCAGTTGAAAATGCTGATGGCTTAACTGGTTTCATTTTTTTCCACCGCAGCCCTGAGGGGGTTTAACTCTTTCCACTGCACCGAGATCTTGCTTTTGGAGTTCAATGTTTAACTCGCACTGGGAGACTCATAAATATTCGGAGTCACTCTCTCCCTCTCTGTTTGATTAGGAAATGAGCCTTTAACTCAATGTAATCCCCAAGCCATTAACAAAAAAGCCCTCAACAGCTCCACTATTAGAATTTCACTTCTAACCCACAGAGGATTGAATTAGATTAACATAACTACCAGCAATCTGAGTTTATTTTCTGTGCCAGAAAGAAATGTGTTTTCGGGGTGGGGGAAAGCGAGATGGGGAGGAGAGACAGAGAGCATAATGAAATGTAAAAATTGAGAGATGATAAAAAGACAGACTGATGTTCAGGTAAAGAGATAACAAGAAAAAGCAAAACAGACAGCTGCATAATCGTTTCAAAATGTGTAGCTTGTCAGTGCTTTCTTGTCTTTTAAAAGAAATTAAAGTGAGCTTTTAAGCTTTATAATTATTTAACTAATACCAGTAGATCCATTCCTTCCATGAAGGTGTCCATCTCATCATTTTTCAGCTCATGGGCAAAATGCTTGGCAGGTAGATTTCACACACCTGTACAAAAGTCTGCCTAACGTGATAGTTCTTGCAGAATTTTCAGGTGTTGGTGAAACACAACAGAAGAAGGGATAATAAAGTGGATTGAACTCTATAACTTCACAGCATGAACAAGGGATGAGCCTGGGACAGGTTTTCCATTCCACAAAATCACTAGTGAAGCACAGTTGAGTAATAAATATAAATACATTATAAAGGAAGGTCTGTAGAAGCAGAGACCACAAAACAACACCATGACACCAGCACAATGCATACAATTCTTCCGATTATTACTATCCAAAAACGCCTACTATGCTGAAATACTTGCAGCTGATATTTGTTTATTTTTCTTTTAAAAAGGCAAACAAATCTGCTGGCTGGACAGGAGGAGATAAATAAGTAGGTGTACATTCATACCCATAAGTAAGTGAACAAAAATCTCCCTGCTTTTCAAACATATTCTTTAGATGTGCCCAAAGTGTCCAGATAAAACACAATAACATTTAAGAAGATTTATTATACGTTATCTATACCCCCCCCAAAAAAAAATGTTTGATTCACCATTGATATTGGCAAGCATATCAATATGACCTTCTTACAATTTGATGTATGTTTTATAAGGGAAAGACTGGTTTTACAATCCTGCAGGATCTTCCATTGAAATAAAGGAACGCAATAGTAATTTCTAACCTAATCTAATCAAAGTGTTTTTAACGGAAACACTGGCCTTCTATTCACACAATTGATGAATATATTGTGATAAATAGGGAAAGAATATATGGATCTCTATGAGCATCCAGTGTGAAGTTATTCATTTTTAGCTACAAATGTAAAACCAGGAGCAAATAAAATATTTTACAAATCTGCTTGTTTGGGAGGATTTTTTAAAAATGTATCTTGAATGTTTATATCAAACATTGCGATTTTCTGTTCAATATCTGTAAAGCCGAACTTGCGTTTTGGTGCTCTAAAACAATGCAAGAATAAATTTGGTGAAATAAAAGGAACAATACATACATTTGAATGAAAAAATGGTTACTTGCAAAACCTAAGTACAGCAAACTGAATAGGTTATGATACACCTTTATTCATAATGATCTTTAATTAATAACATTATAACTATTATTCATTATGTCTTAATATTACATTTAAATCAGCTCTTCCCTTAATATAACTGAAATCACGTTAAGCTTACATTTTTAATTATTCATTTTGTTCCACTAATTTCAAAATTTTATCTCACTTTTGTCAATTGAAAATTATCAGATCAGATTATTTAAGAGAGTATTTTACGAAGCTAATATATACCTATATATATGGAAGCAAAATATTTCAGTCTGCACCAGAAAGGAAGACTGTTTTTAAAGGAAAATTAAAAAGATGGTGTGGTTATAAAAGAAAAAAATCAGTTTGCATAATATGTATCTTAAGCAAACTCAGCAGGAAAAATAAAAAGTTTGATCTAATACTATAAAATAGCACAAATTGCTATATATTCTCAGTGGTCTGTCAGAATGAACCCCAAATCACATAATGATTAAACATTAATTACAGTTGTTCTCTATACCTTTTACAGTTTGAGATAACCTGAATTTTCGCTTTTATCAGAGACATATCACAAAAAGGCATTTTTGTTTGTTCCCTGATTAAAACAAGCTTCCCTCTCGCTTTACATTCATCATACTGACACAGATGTCACTAAAGGCTCTTCTCAAAGTCATGTGTTTCTTTTATCACTGTGGAAAGACCTCATGTACTAATTAGGTACATTTTTTTAAAAAAAGACATACACACATGTATGCTACTAAACGGTCAGAATCAAAAGCATTCCGTGATATTTCTTTTTTTCGTGTGTCTGTTAGAAAACATACCAGACTTTTCACTGGATTTTTCTAAGGTGTCGTTTTCTTACAAAAGTATCTCTTTGACTTTGAAGTTCCCTCTTATTCAGTCTTTGCATTAATGCCAAAAACTTTTCTCCTGTCCTTGACAAGCCCTTAAGCCAAATTGTGCTGCCGGCTGGCCTTTTGGCACCTCAGCCATTTGAACTGTTTGCACTCCACAAACAATACTATCCGGCACAAACTTTCATGTGCTTGCTTCCAGACAGAAAAAAAGAATACTCTGCAATCAAGCAACAAAAACTGGCCCATCGTCATCAAGTTTTGAAATAATTCTCTTTAACCTTCCTCCCCAAAAAACTGAATATATACTCTTCTTGTTTTACATCATATATGCCACCCACCCCTTCTTGCCCTGTTAAGGTGTATCTTCCTATAATTTGACGCACGGATGCAGTGGGAGGGAGCGAAGGAGAAGCTGCATCCCAAAAGAAAGGGTCAGAAAGGAGGTACTCACATGATGGAGGTGGAGAGATGAACTTCAGGAGCCCGGCAGAATTTCCTTTGCCCCTTCAGGTGTTTCTAATTGCCGGTTAGATATCTTTTGGTTCCGCCTGCACCAGCGGAGCGTCCCCCCTCTGCGTCTCTGTCTCTCTTTGTGACTAAGGACACAGTACTCGGAGTCCCAACCTATAAATAGATTCCCAGCTCCGTGATTGATATAACAGGCAGCTGACAAGGGAGGGGGGAAACATATAAGCAGGTCTTAGGCAAAGCGGCAAACGCTGGGCTTTTGACTCCATGCTGCATCCAGGGAGGAGACCCCCATAGTCACCCGTGGGCACAGCAGAGGCAAAGTGCAAAGCAATTACTTCCCCAGCAACAACAGAGCAACTTGAAGCAAGGGAAACAAAATGAGTACAGTGAAAGGCATGACACACACGCACACAAGTCAGGGAACACCAGGATGGTCTGTGGCTGAGCAGGCCTTGGCTTTGGGATGGTCCTCTTCCTAGAGATGTAGGGCAATACGGCACCTAACTCAGTCCTGCCAAAGTTTAAAAAGCCCTTCTTTGCCAATCAGAGGCCAAAGCCAAAGCTGATTTCATGCAAAGCATCCCAGCCAACCAGTGCATTGCTCAAGATGTAAAAGTCTGGGAAACTTACTTGCAGGACTACAACTCCCAGAATCTCCTAGCCATCATGAGCTTTGGTTGATCCCCACTTGACAAACGCTTGAGGATGGATTGCAGTAGGGGAGGTCCAGTCCTGGTATACTTAACTAAATAGTATCTCCTGACCACCCCACCACCATCCTGCTTTAAAAGGCCCTTGTGAGCATCAGAGGCCTGTTCTTTTGTTCATCAGGGGTCAGCAGCAGGAGCCACGGGGGCGCAATGGGTTAAACCCTTGTGCCGGCTGGACTGCTGACCTAAAGGTTGGGTTGCTGTCCTAAAGGTTTCCGGTTTGAATACATGAGGTGGGGTGAGCTCCTATCTGTCAGCTCTAGCTTGGGGGAACATGAGAGAAGCCTCCCAGCAGGATAGTAACACATCTGGGCATCCTCTGGGCACGTCTCTGTAGATGGCCAATTCTCTCACACCAAAAGCGACTTGCAATATGTTCTCCCAAAAAAACCCAGACTGATGTTTCCACCAATCTTCTGCCACTTATCTCTGGCATGACAATAAATTAAGATCTCTTTTGCAATTCCTGCTCATACCAGAGATGACTACTGATAGTATGCATTAGTTTGCTGCCACCGATCAACAAGAGAACAGACATTTGTTGCTTGCAATGGCTGATACCCAGAAAAGCAGGATCGAGGAACTTTTACAATTGTGGTGATAGTGTCACAATCATGAAAGTAGTGGGTCCTCAGTATCTGCTACTGTTCAATTCCAGGACTCCTGGTGGATAGCAAAATCCATGGAGGCTCAAGTTTCATTATATACAACACAGGATAGAATCACAGAATCAAAGAGATGGATGACCCCAAGAAACATCCAGTCCAACCCCCTGCCATGCAGGAACACACAATCAAAGTCTGCTTGACAGATGACCATTCAGCCTTTACTTTCAAACCTCCAGAGAAGAGACCTCACCACACTCAAGGCAACAGATTCTACTGCCGAACAGCTCTTATTGTCAGGAAGTTCTCCCGAATATTTAGATGGAATCTTTTCTCCTGCAATTGGAATCAATTGCTTCATGTCTTAGACTCTAGAGCAGCAGAAAACAATACATAGTTATCATGTTTCCGCTTAGCCTTCTTTTCTCCAAGCTAAACATACCTATTTCTCTAAGTCATTTTTCATAGGGCTTAGCTTTCAAACCTTTGATCATTTTGGCATCCCTTATATAAAATGGCAAAACCAAGGTTTGCTTCTTAGATTTTATGGGGGGAGAGATTGGGTGATATTTTCAAACCGTGGGTGGTGGGATCTGTGAATATAGAATTCGTGGATACAGAGGGCCAACTGTACATAGGCTTTGTGAATACGAATCAGTTACAGATCCGTAACTCTAGGCTATGAATCTGTAACTTCAATATTGATTTCTGGTATATATCAACACTATATAGTTCCTTGAAGAAAGAAACCAAAGCCTCAAAAAATATAGCCCTTTAACCCATGACTGATCACAGCCTTCCCAGAATCAGGATCATTTTTCAGTAGGTTGCGACAAAAGAAGCAACTCTTCACCCTTTGTGGAAATCACCAGGTATCACCGAAACATGAGGGAAGGGACAGGAAGATAGATGAAAAGGCTGTAAAACTGATAAATCACAGAAGAGAGACTAAAACATTTTTAAAAGTCACTACAACTTAGGGTTATTAATAAAAATCTCAATGGACAACCTGGAGATTGATACATTCTAATATATTTTCCTTATATTCATTTATTTATCTAGAATTAATTTATTGGATTTTAAGTTGCCTTTCTAGATAAATCATCCTCCAATAGTAGTATACCACAGTCAACAAAGCAACAC